>NC_086284.1:31581175-32285369 GCF_963924245.1 Chroicocephalus ridibundus | reverse complement strand
AGCCTGCAGCAAACCAACTTCACCGACCCCAACAGGACCGCAGCCCAAATACAGGAATGGATCGCCAGTAACCTTGGGGGTAACGTAACAACCCATGAGAATGATTGCATACGAATAAAACATGAAATAAGAGTAGTGAGAGAAACTGCATTTAACCAAGTATAAAGTTTTTTGCCACACTCTGTGATGTCCAAACCAAGGCTGAGAGCCAGGAAATCTAATTCTTGTGCTGACGCTCATTTCTGATGGGAGGAAAGAGCTGGAATAGGCATGAATCTGTGAGTATAAGTTTGCAGTATCAAGCTGGTAACTGCTTGGCCTTGTTCCTCTAATTTTTAAAATGGCAGTACTTGCAGCGTTTTCAGTTTTAACGAGAAGCAGCCAAAATCCCCATCGACCAAGTTCACTGTGTTAAAAGCTTTCATGCTGGTATGGGGAACACGCAGGGCCATAAGCTCAGCGGTCAGACTCCGAGTTTAAAAAGTCAAAATGGGAAATAAAAATAATTCACTTTCCACACAAGCAACAAAATGAATGAAATTAAACTCTGGGTTAATGAAAAAAAAAAATTGAAAAAGCAAGTCCTTCGAAGCAGCAGAGCAAATAAGTCCCTGATTTGCCCCTTCAACTTCAGTTATGTGAGTGTTAATTTGGCCATCAACGTGCGAGGTGATGTTAAATACAAACATTAAAGCTACTATTGGAAAAAAAACCCTATCCTTCTTAAATTAACTGTACTAAGTGATCCAGCTTCATGGTAGAAAAGTATTTCTCTAGAAGAAGGTACTAAAATGGGAGTTCGTATTGTGGTGCTCACATGCGTATCGATGAATTAAAAGGGGATCACATGTTCAAAAGTCTTTCAGATACTCAAAGAAGGATCAGCTGAACTGCCAAGTAAATAGGAGAGAAGGAGAATTAGGATATGAGCTTCAGTTGACTTAGTTACTTCATAAAGCAGTCTGCAATCATGAATCCATTTCATGAGGGATATCTAGTGCTAACAATGAACCACTCCAAGATACACATGGGCACATTTAACCTAGAAAACCAGTTAGGACCAGGGCATGGTGCTGAGCACTGGGCTGCTGTCATCCACGCTATTCAGCGTGTAGCATAGTCCTGGCACAACTTTGGCCCTCAATGTTGGCCAACTCGAGCTCAGTTCGGGGGAAAACATGGACCAAGAGGCAACCGTGATGTGGTCCATGTAGAGGTGGGGAGGGGAAAGTAGAGGGTTTAACAGTGCCCTGTGGGTTGTGCCTCTTGCCTTTGGGGACAGAGAGCAGTACCCAACTTGCTTTATTTACTCACACAGACCTGGCCCTTAGGCCTGGGTGAGTAGGATGGCAAGTGTCCCCCTCCCTGCCTCTTTCCGTGCAGGTGGGGATGTGCGTGGCATTCCGTTGGAGAGTGCTGGGTCACCACTCAGCCAGGTCACCCTGGTGAGCACCATGTACTTCAAAAGCACGTGGCAAAAGAAGTTTTCCTTTATGGATACCCAGATGTTGCCTTTTACCACAGCAGAGGGCTCAACCCTGAAAGTGCCCACAATGCATCACACAGCCGACGTTAACTACGGTAATTGCCCTTGATCCAGATTTGCTCTATTGTACAACATGGAACAGTTTTGTTTAATTTCCACAGCTACCACACTAGGATGTGCTATTTTTCCAGCTTGGAGAAGTCTCAGAAGAAATCCCATCAAACAAAAACACCACATGGGTGACTGAATTGGATCCTTATAATTGCAGGCAATCACGAAGCAGATCCTGGGTTCAAAATGGTTCCTAAAATATCTACTGTCCATGCCCCATCCCTCACAGACCAACATCTCCCAGCACTCCACAACTAACTTGTCAGCTATAGCAAACAACCAAAAGGCTCCAAGAGAACGTGCCAGGAGAAGGGAACAGGAGAGACCTGTACACCTTGGTATACAAAGTCCTTTGCAATAGCAGGGAGCTTGTTAAATAAAGCTGCCTTGGAAGGGAGGACCATAGGAAGCACATCTGATCCCATGACAGAGGGGCAGTTAAGACTAAAACAAGAACAAGCCCCTACCAATGGTATTTGTGGGGTGGGTAAGAAATTTCCCAGCCCCTCAACATGATCACTGTTTGCCCCTTCAGGGTGTGAGCACCAGAGAGACGATATCACCATGAGCACCATCCCTCCTGTCACAGCCAGTCTCCAAGGCTTTAGGGTAAAACTGCAAATCTTCAGGGCCAAATTTTGCAATAAAAGAGAGAGAGGAATTTTTCAATCTCTTATAATCAGTGGATGCTCTCAGCACGGGCTTAAGAGTATAAATACAGATCAAACTTTTATTTGTATAATATATGAATACAGTATATGCTCCTTTCAAAGGCCTGGAGTGTGTGGGTTGCTGACAGAAGGACTCATGCTGTCGCTTAATTTTCTACCACCAGGAATTCTTCCAGTTAGCTCTACAATCCCTTTCAAAACATAAAAAACCCGTTTCCCTTCTACCCTAAATTTCAAAACTTCACTAGGGTAAAAAACTTTCTAATTCCAAGTCTAAACTTGTTCAGGACAAATTTATATCTCTCACCATTGTGACAGCTTTGTCCTTTAACCTAAATAGTTTCTCTTCAACTTTGATATTTACTCCCAAAAGTATTTACCAGTCACCAAGCTGCCTCTCAGTTTCCTGTTAGCTAAGCTGAAGACGCCAGGCTTTTCTAGAACTCTCTGGAACGTATCCAGAGAAGGGCCACGAGGATGATCAGAGGGCTGGAGCACCTCTTCTATGAGGACAGACGGAGTTGGGGTTGTTCGGTCTGGAGAAAAGAAGGCTCCGAGGAGACCTTAGAGTGGCCTACCAGTATCTTAAGGGGGCCTACAAGAAGGCTGGTGAGGGACTTTTTAGGATGTCGGGTGATGGTAGGACTAGAGGGAATGGATTAAAACTAGAGATGGGTCGATTCAGACTGGACGTTAGGAAGAAGTTCTTCACCATGAGGGTGGTGAGACACTGGAACAGGTCGCCCAGAGGGATGGTGGAATCCCCATCCCTGGAAGTTTTTAAGGCCAGGCTGGATGGGGCTCTGAGCAACCCAATCTAATGTGAGGTGTCCCTGCCCATGGCAGGGGGGTTGGAACTAGATGATCTTTAAGGTCCCTTCCAACTCTAAACATTCTATGATTCTAATCTATTCAAGAAACAGATACTCCAATTCTCCAGTAGTCCTTTTCTGCACTTCTCCAATTTAAATTAACCTTTCTTGAAAATAAGTGGCCAGGAACGTACATAATACTTTTAATGAGGCCATATATATGCTTAATAAAATGTTCTTAGTATTTCTATGACTTGCTAAAAATACCTTGCATAGTGCACCGCAGAATCAGCTCAGGGTGGTTACTCAAGGTCGACCCCACCTGGGCCTTTTTCCTTTCTCTGTTTTTTTCCAGCTGTTGTGTCCTAGGTAAATCAAGTGGAGGGAAATCTCCACAGGTATATACCTTTTTTTGTGGTTTTGAACCATCATTTGATTTCCACCACTGCACTCATGATGGTAACCTCACTGTCTTTGAGGAAAGTCTGGAGTGTTGGCAATACTTTGGAAAGCCACCAGTAACCTCTTTTCAACCTGGGACCCCCACTTCTAGCTTAGCTCATTGTAGTTTCCCCAACAAGTGGCTGCTTGCTGCCTTTCATTTCTTGCTCTAGTTGCCATCACTTCTACCTGTAAATAGTGCCACAGTGAAGCTATGTATAATGTTTTACTTAAAACTAGATGGCTAGATCTATGCCTTTTTGTCAAATTAGTTATCAAGCATGTAGATTTATTTGCTAGGGTCGACCTGATGTTGTAACTTATCTCACTTTCCATTTCCCTCCGTGACTTGATTATTCTTTTCTCCAGGATACGTTCTAAAACTCCTCCAACAAAGACCTGAAATTTCCCAGGTCACTTTCTTTTCTTCATAAATACACTCCTGTTTTCCAGTCATGGGACACAACTGAATCTACAGGTCTATTAAAAATCTTTGCTGACACACTTGCGATTTCACATACAAGTTTTTTTTGTATTTGGGGTGATGATCATCCAGGCCCCAGATTATTATTTGTCTCTCTCAAGTAGTTTAAACTTTTTTTCGGTCTCTGGTGCTGTAATACGTCCTGTTTTTTCCTCGTTTCCTTTAGGAACCTCACCATTATCCTCTGCTATATCATCAGATTATTTCTTTCACATCAGTTCCAGCAAATAATTGGGATGAATCTAAAAAAATTAAATTCACGGTGTTCAGCAGTACCATTCTTCCTTCTTTTTTCTCTTGTTTATATGGCTAAAACATTCTCCTTTTTGGTGCAACAGTCACATGAAGTGGGCAGTTGGCCACTCATTATTTCTATGCCTATTTATCTCTGAACCATAATTGGCCTGGCTAAGGAATTATTTTTTTGCTCTTTGCAAGCTTGTCCTTACTGTTACATCTTTCTTTATGGTATTTCTTCTTCTGGGACATCTGTGGTGTGTCCACCATGCTTCTTCCTCCTGCTGGGATTGGCAGCTCCTGAGTGCATTCACACCTCTGACTTGGAGCATTCGTAGAAACATAGAATCATAGAATGTTTAGAGTTGGAAGGGACCTTAAAGATCATCTAGTTCCAACCCCCCTGCCATGGGCAGGGACATCTCTAGAGCAACTAGACCAGGTTGCTCAAAGCCCCATCCAGCCTGGCCTTGAATTCTTTGAGAGATGGGACTTCCACAACCTCTCTGGGACTATTCCAGTGTCCCAGCACCCTCAGATTACAGAATTTCTTCCTAATATCAGACCTAAATCTACCCTCTTTTGGTTTAAAACTCTTTGAATGCAACCATCCATCCAATTCCTTATCCATTGAGAGGTCCTTCCATCAAATCCATGTATCTCCATGCTTGTCTGTCTGCTTGCTTGTCTGACCATTTGCCTAAACACAAGAACTCCATCCTATCGTCCTTAAGTAGGTAGCTGGAGTGTTAAATACATGCACAGAAAAGTTACCAACATAATGGGATTACATTTTCATCCGATCTGAAACGTGTGAGCTCTCTGCAGCTGAGGAGACTTTTGAGGGAAGTCGAAACGAGAGGGATCATTTGAAATTTGCTGGTTGTCAGATTTGATAGCGCCAATTCAGTCTTTGTAACTAGAAATGCTAGAAACATCTATAACAAAACAGTTTGAAATTAATACAAAAGACGGGTTCAGTACAACAAAACAGAGGCGGGAGATAACTTTCCCTTCATTATTAAATGATAGCAGCTGTCTCCCAACAGGATCCAAAACACAGAGCAAGAAAGATTAGCTGTGGCCTGTTATTATCTCAGCATTTACAAAATTATTTATCCTTTTAACATGGCCACACAGAACAAATCTGCCTGGGGACAATTAACACTGCTCTAAGAAAATGTAACCATTACTGTTTACACATGTCTTTTAAACACTGCAGCTATTTTACATATTCATTATTCCAACCGATTTGTTAACTATATTTGAATACTGATTTAGCATATATATAATCCTTATGGGACGCTCAAAATCAGTTCAAGTAACGAACACCAAATTCTGACTCAATAATTTCAAGTCTTTGATTTTTCTTTCCAATTAACAAATAAGGACTATATAACCTTTGTGCAGAACATTTTCACTTCAAAATATCAGCATGCCCACAAATTAAACCACTCATGTCCAGTGTGCTACAAATGTAAAACTTCCCTGCTTGCCCGTTACAAACCAGAAGGTCTTTTCCCAGCAAACTGTCTCCATGCTGGGAGGTGGTTTTAGCAGCGCAATTCCCTCTCCACGTTACATGGCAGAAGGGCTAATCTAAGAGCCTAAAATTTAATCTAGCAGAATAATCAACACTTAATGAATTCTATCTAGTCCACATCTGCAAAACTAACAAATGTTGTACACTAAACGTTTGAGACATCCTATAGCAAATATTTAGATATTACAGACATAGAATCATAGAATCGCCTAGGTTGGAAGGGACCTTACCAACCATCAACCTAACTCTGACAAAAACCATCACTAAACCATATCTCTAAGACTATGTCTACCCGTCTTTTAAATACCTCCAGGGATGGCGCCTCAGCCACTTCCCTGGGCAGCCTGTGCCAATGCTTGATAACCCTTTCAGTGTGAAAATTTTTCCTGATATCCAGTCTAAACCTCCCCTGGCGCAACCTGAGGCCATTTCCTCTTCTCCTATCACCCGTTACATGGGAGAAGAGACCGACCCCCACCTCGCTACAACCTCCTTTCAGGCAGTTGTAGAAAGTGATAAGGTCTCCCCTCAACCTCCTTTTCTCCAGCCCAAACAGCCCCAGTTCCCTCAGCCGCTCCTCATAAGACTTGTTCTCCAGATCCCTCACCAGCTTCGTTGCCCTTCTCTGGGCCCGCTCCAGCACCTCAATGTCTTTCCTGTTATTTATAACCCCGACTCAAAAAGCGTATCTACCCTTGAAGATGCAACTACTACAGCTGGGTGAATTTATTGTATTAACAGATTAAAAAATAAGCACGTAGAATTGTGATAATTGAATCTATTCTACTGTATAACAGAGTCCATTAGAAACGCCTGGATTAATTGTTCTTCGAAATATGGAACTACAATGATACTTTTATATGGCTGTTACAAATTGTTGCATAACTAACTACGAGTTTGGAAGCCCCCCAGCTTTTACTTTTGAGACTAGTTTTTATTACCTTCATCTGATTTTGATAGGTCTTTGTGCCTAGATTTTCAAAAACAATAAAATTGGTGCTTAAATAAGCATAAACTTAATTACATTATTGTTTAATGGAACTATTTGTTTCTTGAAATAAGGTTGAAACTGATTTTTAAAGGTGGTAAAGATGGACACAGGAGGCAAAGTTGGTTTCACTTAGTTAAACCGGACACTTCATTTTGTTTTTCCAATTTCTATCAGTAGTGAACTTTTAGTGAAAGATATTACAAAATTGTAAGTTTATTTATAGCACAAGCATTGCAGGAGAAGTCACCATAAAGTTACTGTCATTGCCTCAGTAATGTTTTTTAACCTCTGAGCAAGGAGGAGAGCTACTATATGAGAAAGTAATAAAACATCCATTCCCTGTTGAGACAGTGCTTCAGCTACTATTATGTGCTCGAGACAACCCCTTATACCCCATCACTGCTATTCTGAACCGTCTGCTGACCCAGGCTTAGGTTGTGGGTTTGGGCTTTTTTTCCCCACTTGAATGATGAAATAAGATGTATATTTTCCCACCCACAGGCCAATTCCAGACTGCAGCTCTGGAGGCCTTCAACGTGCTCGAGTTACCTTACCTGGGGGAGAAACTCAGCATGGTCCTAGTGCTTCCCAGCCACAAAAGAACACCTTTGTCCCAGATTGAGTCTCACCTTTCTGCCAAAACCATAAACCTCTGGGCCAACAGCTTAAAGAGAACGAAGATGGACATTTTTCTCCCTAGGTAAGCAATATTAGCACTGCAAAATAGCTTCACTACTTCGGTTGCCGGAATTCTGTGTGATAGCGCTGACAAGAGCAATGTGTGAGATAAAAACAAATGAGATGCTTTCAGTTTTGTTATTCATCACATGATCAGAAAAGCTCTAACCCTCTCTTAAGCCGTGAAGAGGTGAGCTGGGAATGCCAAAACTCTCTGGTATGCTCTGTACTGTTTAAAAACCCAAGTATTTCAGCTGATTCTACAGCTTTTACTTAAAATTTGTTTGGGTATAATGACCCTTTAAAGATCTAAAAAGACCCAAATGTTCCTGGCCCTTTCCCACACTCCATTTTTCTGTTTGCTTAAGAAAGAGTAAATATATAACCTTTAAAAGAAAGGCAATAGCTTATTTTTATAACTTGCTAGTATACAACAGAAGTACTCAACAAAGAATTTAGGGCCCCCCACCAGTCCTATCCATCTTTCTGTGCTCAAAGCAAGTTTCAGCCATCCATTTTCCACATTAGTCGTTCGCCGTTGCTAGCAAACGCGCACATCCTGGAGCTATTTTCTATCAGCTATTCAAATGAAATTGCACAGCAGGAGGAATCAGGTGCAGGAGAGCCTTTTGTGGCTGTACCTATTGTACGGATCAGCATGGAAGGGCCCCATTACACATCTCTTACAATACATTCCCCACGTTAATGAAGTGCTGAAAAACAATTTGTACACTAATGCTCTCTCTCTCCAAGCTAATCTTTTTGCAACTGTTTCAAAGGGCCCTTTGCTACGGCCAAAAACATTGTTAAAAAGAGGACACTTGCAAAAACGCTGAGTTCACGTGTCAAGAAGACTGAAAGGTGGTCTGATTGCAATAGAGGGAGGCAAGGGATTCCTTCTGTTAATGTCTTCAGGTGAAGATGAGTCGCTTTTCTGCAAAGTACCCTTAATCAGACAGAGGAAACAGATGGATGAAATGCAAAGGCTTGAAATAAATTGCACTTGTTCCACCTTCTAGCTCTATGAAACTATAAATCCCACATTTAAATAAAATCTATCGTGTTAATTTCAGGTTCAGTATTCAAAGCCTTTTTGACCTAAAGACAGTTTTTTCTGCCTTGGGAATTAGAGACGCATTTGATCCCATCACTGCTAATTTTAAAGGTATTTCAGGTAAGAGGCTTGACTGAATAAAAAATGATCATTGACCAATAGTTGTAGACTCTTACATTTGAACGCTTCAGTAGACCCGGGCCTTCTGAATTGATTGTACTTCTCTGTGGACCTCTCAAACACAATTCACACTCAACTGTTCTACTTTATTACTGGCAACTGCATTTTGAGCTGTTGTTTTGTAGGAAAGAAGAATCTGAAAGGGACAGGGCTGATTTTGCTCTTGCTCCTCCTTTTTTTTTGTCTTCTTCTTTCTTTAAGATTAAAACTGTCAAGACAGTGTAGGCCCAGAAAATGGTTATTTATTCAGAGATTTAGGATGCTTTAACACAACTTGCATTCCTATGCTGGTTTTTAAATAGTCATTTAACAGTTAGGGATGGTGGTCCAACAGGTCTGCATTTCAACTCTTGACACCACAAACAACGTTGACATATGCCCATGCTGTTGTTGTCTTGTTAATCCAGCGACCAGTGGACTAAATTATACTTTCCCTTCGCTAAAATACTAGTGTTATGATTGTAAACTCTCTTGGGTTTGGCAGTCCGAAATTATCCCGCTTCTTGGAAAATTTTTATCCCTATTTAATATTAAATACTAAAAAAATACAAATTATCTATTTCCTTTTTCTTTTTTTTTTTTTTTTGACTAGTACCAGTAACACAAATTATTTTAACTTAGTCACTTCTGCTCACAGCAAAGACCGAGAGTGGCAACTGCCCAGAGAAATGGCAGAGTTCATGCAATTCTTGTGCGTGGGAGTAAATAAATGGAGGTATGACAAGAAGAAATTCCTCCAATTTAAACAAAGCTGCTTTTACAGAAAAGTTGCTTTCCTGGAACAAACCTCAGAAGGCACATGACTTACGTGGGGGTTTTTATACCCCTTTTACGGCATTGTTTTATTGCAGTACATATCTCACACTGCAAAGAGATGCCCGTTAAAATAATTTGTCATTGCCCACATATTTGTTAAAGCCTGCTCCTTTGTTTATTGCAAAATAATGTTAATATACTGGTAAACTGCACAAGCATGCATTTCATGAAGTTAACATCTATTTAAATAAGAGAAATACTTTGAGGAAATTAACTCCACCCTAAATTATCTCATTTAGCAGCTTCTTTCTTACGTAAGCAACTCAGTGGCTTTCTGCTTCACGCCACACAGGGCAAGGCTTGTAGAAGTAGCTGATCCTGCCTGTGGCAGGGTTATGGATTAAAGGATATTCTGAGACCCTTCTCAGTTGTACTCCTACGCTACACAGTTATGTATCATAATAGTAGGTTTACAGCTATGACGACTCAAAAGTTACATGAGGCAAAGTTTATAAGGAAGGTTTATCTTTTATTTAAGCGAGGCACTTGGAAAAAGTTAAGTTTTCAGTTCCTCTTCCATATGAAGGAGTAGCCATAATTTTCAGAATATTTACTCTCAGATACTATTTAGCAAAAAAAAAAAAAAAAAAATCTTCATTTCAGACCTGGAATAGCTTCTTTATGCCTGAAAGCTTCTATTTTTTTCCCTCCAAAATATGTTAGATTTATCTAATTTTAAAAATTCTGCCTCTCCCCAGCTTTGTCTTGCTTGTTTTCACCTTAGGTTTTTGACTGGTCAAAATTCATACAGAAACAGATAAAACGGTCTTTTAGTATTTCCTTGGTTTTACTTATGTGTCAAGCTCGATCCTCTGATTCAGACAAGAAAGAAAAAACCTCTCAACCTTCCCTGCTTTCTGCCCTCTGCAGTCAGTTGGGAAGAAGCAGACTTGTAACACTCTCCTTGGCATCTTTCTGAAATTAATTTTTTCCAAGCTCCATTTTAAGTCACGGTCCCACCATTTATTCCTGAAGAGTGTTTTTTTCCTGCAATTTCCCTTCCAACAGTTCCTCATTTCATTCATTGTCCCCACCATGTTAATTAGTTTCTACTCTCACCACGTCACCTTGCTTTCCACCACAAGCTGGAGACCTCTCAAACTAGTAATTCCCATTCAGCATTCAGTCCGCTATTGTCCAATACGTAAATAGGGGTAGAAACGAGGGAGATGATGTTCCTATTATCAAAGCGATGCTTTTCTGTAGTGTCAGCCCGAATCCCACCACTGGACGGCAGCAGAAATGGGCCAGATGGCAGCTGGCTCCATCAACAGAAATACGAGGACACCTCACAGCTCTTCCAGGTTTACACCAACACACAGTCCAAGTCTTGTCTTTCCCACAGATTAGAAAGCAGATCTGAATTATGAGAAGTCAATAGCAGAAAGGCCTTTAAGCAGAAAAATACTCCAACTTTGCATTCACAGTAGTGAATTTTTCCTAAAAACTTCACTGCCTGTCTGAAAGCAGGAGCCACACTTCACGTAGAAGTCCGAGGCACCTGGGCAATCAAGAAAGCTGCACTCTGACAAAGAACGTGTTCAGGCAGACAGACTCAAGACACACATGAACGTTTTAGCTTATTCTCCAAGTTGTCTGCACATAAGGTCACACTGGTCCAAAAGCCATGTAGTCATACTATCTCAACTACATGCTGAGCTAAAAAGTCCTCCACATCAAGCTTGCTGAGATGTTCAGACTGTTTGTGTGCATCCATGTTAGGCACACATGCAAAAAATCAGGAGCTGAGTCAAAATTAGAACTGAGGATCTTCTAACGTGGAAGCCAGGTACAGAAAAAGCCATTGAAAGGAAGGTTTATACTGTGCTGTCTTTCTGAACGTGATGTGGTGAAGGAACCAATGGAAGGAATTTGCAACAGAAGAAAAACTAATAGTGTGACAACTCATTGTATTCGGTATGCTATCACTGAATTAGTTGCCCGGGTGAAATAGCTAACAGTTATGTCAGAAAAAAGGTGAAAGCATTCTGAATTAAAAAAAAAAAAAAGGTGTCCACAATGGAATTCAGAAAATAACTATTAATATTCATTTCTGGGCTTTTTGCAGAGCAAGGTAGTCTTTATCTTTCAGAAGCTATTCACAAAGCAGAGATCAAAGTAACAGAAGACGGTACGAAGGCATCAGGAACTACAGGTAAATCAAATACAGAAACTTGGCTTTTCACTTCTGAAGAGTATCACTACAGAAACAAGTACCAGCCTTTTATTTAAGGGGGAAAAAAAGCATGGTACTATTTCAATCTGTGCCTTACCTAAACCTTTTATATTTAACACACTTCCATTTCACCTTTGTAATTGTTCAGAAGAACTCTTAAATCTCTTCCCTTTCCACGTTTGATCTTAGACTAACATAAACATTCAAGTGAAAACCAGCTTTACCAGCCCAGGGAAAATCCAGTTGAAGAAAACCACTTATTTTTCTGTCGGTCAAATACATTTGCTCAGATCATAAAAGCAAAGAATGAAAAAGGGTTACTAATGTTTTGTCCGTAGCTCCTGAACCATTATGGGATTTGTTATTTGAAGATGATCTCTCTGGTAGCATTGAAGGTCATGACTAGAAAGTTTTGTCTTCATGAAGATGAAGGTAGTCTTGTTTCTTATGTACTTTGAGGTGTGACCTTCGTGTGCAGTAGTTTCTGCTAACAGGTCATTGCCAAGCGAGCAGCTTGGGCTGGCTGAATGGGGAGATTCAGAGCAAAGTCTCAGCTATGGACCACAGAGTCAATAAGTGACCTTCATAAGCTGAATGACATCTCAATAGAAATCCTCCATCACAACTTACATAAAACAGGGGAAGTAAAATTACTGAGCTGTGCAATCCCCGTTTTTCTATTTATTTTTGTCACATAAGCTTTATCAAAGGCGGACCCTGCTTTTTTGTTTCCCTTTTGGAAGCCTCAGACGCTGTGGAGATGCTACAAGCTACAGCATGCTACAGCATGAAAAGCAGCAGCAGCCCCAGACCCCCGCATGGAGTACCGTAGGCGTTACTGCCACTTGCTTCTCTTCAGAAGCTGAACGTGTCCTCATCAAGCTGTTCAAACGTCAGCCCAGCAGAAGGGTGATGGTTAACCGCATCTCACCTCGCTGCTTCCTTGGGCTGCACTGGCTGTAGATGTGCTCCACACACATGTGGCAAACGCCGGTGGTCCTTGCCTGCAGATCAGGGCAAGATGCGGGTCTCTCCCATTTCTCCTGCTTGCCCTCCTTTCTTTCAGAAAGGAATCCAAGAGGCACGTGGGGAGAGCACCGCAGTACATCCCACGGTCATGATGCTAAAAGGAACCCGAGCACACCTAATTCGGTGTAGCATTCTTCTAGCAACAACTTTGAATAAGGCACATGCTGCACATACGTGGGTGTACAGTGAAAATTTGACAGAAGTTAACCTTTCTGCAGAGCTGTAGTTTTAATTTATGACAATTTTCATCTCCACTGGGGCATTA
Organism: Chroicocephalus ridibundus; assembly: GCF_963924245.1. NCBI lineage: Eukaryota > Metazoa > Chordata > Aves > Charadriiformes > Laridae > Chroicocephalus > Chroicocephalus ridibundus. The sequence goes on along the minus strand of NC_086284.1, from coordinate 32,272,395 downwards.
ATATTTTTAGTAATTTTTCTGGTAGTTCCCAAACAAAATAAAAGCTTTTAGGTGGCTTCAATTATATACCAAACACTAAGGGTAACAGTAATCAGACATCAAACCTTTATCCCATTGAAACCAATGCCAAAACTTCCCTTAACTCCAGTCAGACCAAGCTAAGAAGCCGATTTAAAAAGGTATAATTATGTTTATCATTTACTTTAAAAGCTCTGGATCTAGTCACAGATTGAAAGCTAAAATAGGCACTTTTCTTAGGAGCACTGAAATAGTACCACTCAAACTAGTTTTACAGAATCTTACCTGAATTTTCAATTGAATTCCATTGTTTTAACTGCTCATTAAAAAATAATCCAAATCTGGGTTTTTTAGTATTGGGGTTTTTCTGATAATCTGTTCTTAATACTAGATAGCAGCAAGGAAGATTTTGTTTAAACAAGATGTATTTTAATAATAGCCGAACCGTCGTAATTCTTAAGGACTCTATTTAATCTAATAATTAGCCCACAACCAGAGAGAGGAAGGACAGTCATAAACTGAGATTGAGGACACTTAGGTTTTGTTGAGAGCTCTGACAGAGAAATTCCAAGATGATGTAGATATTTCTCTGATGTTTGTCTCCCATTTAGACAAGGGACTACATCTGTGCCTCGCTTATCTTTTTTTACCAGAACAGCACAGCTAAGGATGGGCTGACAGGTTAGGCAATAGCATGGTATGACTTCAACAGAGTTAGGGCTGTGATAAGAACAAAAATTGTACTACCTTTGAAATCCAAAGCCAGACAGACTCACTTCAGCAACAAAATACACACAAATCAGTTGCGTGGAGTCACTTGACTTGTTCGTTCACTCAGACTGATTTCACTGTTGGATAAAACTGTTGTTTCATTCTTAAAGGAGAGGAGCAACTCAAAACTCATGGTACTAAACATCAGAGCTCGAGGGCACTGTACAGAAGATGGAATGAAAATGGACACATTTTACTAACGTTTTCTTTGTTGCGTTACAGCAATAGTATTACTAAAAAGATCTCGAACGCCTATCTTCAAAGCAGACAGACCTTTCACATTTTTCCTGAGACAAGCTAACACAGGTAGGCATGCTCTCCGTTTCAGTAAAGAATCCTTCACAAGCAGCACTGAAACCAATAAGAAGTTCTTTGTAAATAGCGTGCCATTCTTTAGTCCAGAATTTTCAACAACCATGGGAACAGCGGGTTTAGGGATTTTAAAGCATAAAGAATAGTTTATTTTCTTTAAAAAGAACGCATGGTACTCATAGAAGGCAGGGAAGCCAGATTAGCCTCTCCTGTGTATACGCAGTATGTGCTCAAAGAGATTTCTACCATAATTATAGGCACTAGAAAGATCTTACAGATCTTAAATGCCCCAGGATTAGGGACTGACCTCCACAGGACAATTCAAATTACAAGTGGGCTGGATCAGCTGAATTCATATCCGAAGAAGTTAAAAGATAAAACTTTCCCTATAAATGAAACGTATCCATGCCTACACAGATGGCACACAGCAAACAGACTTCTGCCTGTAGGCACCAGGACTCCAGGGCCTGAAACTCCCTGTACTAATTCCTACCTCAGCAGTTTCTAGGGGGATAGCTCAGAAATTCTGAAGACCAACACTCTTTTGCCCAGCTACGGCTCAGAATATGCAGAAGTAAGTTTCTCTTCCCTTGTATCTTCAATATCAACACCTTCAAGGGGATAAGCTTTATACATCTGGACTCTTCACTACTTAGTATCCTCACGAGACATTCAGGTTACCAAAAGCCATGGGTATTCATTCTATGTAATCAGGTAACAGCTCTGAAAAAAGCCTAACTTGTATCTTCACTTTTGCAAGGAACTGACAAAAAAAAAAAAGCATGTTTCTGTTGCAACCGATAACTCTTTTTCTTGCGAATGAACTCCCACAGCCCCCAAAACAAACACACAAAATTGCAGAGCATGTCTGAAAAGAGCAAAGCATCCCAGTGCTCCTTTAGCTTCAGCGTTAGGCTATATCGCTCATTTCAGATGTCCAATTACATAAGTCACTCCAGAATCTCTGCTGAAGGAAAATACCATATAGCTCATTGGCAATAATAAAGAACTGTATTATGCAACATTTAGCAGGTGTTTGCTCCTCCAAAGCATCAGGCCATCTCCAATGACTCTAACCATTCTTAGCAATGCAGGAAATTTGCACATTAAGTATTTTCCTAAAAATCCTTCAAACCACCAAGTCTCTCATAACTGGGGTCACATCTGTTTAGCTTTCAAGGGAACATACGGCCATTTTTAAGGCAAGATGACTGAAGAATCATTTTCTTTATCTGCTTCCAAGCGACACGCTCTGTTCTCTTAGTTGGTGCATACCTGGGTATGCAACACTGCTTTATAAAACCGTATCTTACATTTTGACCAAAATACAAACAAATCTTTTTAAGGAAAAAAGCACTACCTTGGTGGGGAAGTTGTTTTAAATATGCTTTGGCAATCATTACCATTCAGTGAATAAAAGTCTTTTTACTTGGCAAACACAGAATTAAAAAAAAACAAAAAGGCACCAAAAGCTCATCTGTGAAACGTGAGCCACAGACTCTTCAGGATAAAGAACAAAATTATTTCAGTGAATAAAATTGCTTAGTTTACATAAATTATAAAAATTATATACAAAGGAAGGAAATCAGATTGTAAAACAGGATTTTTATATAAAGCATAACAAAATATATACCTTCCAATCGACCTATGCGGAACCCTCAGGGAGAAGAAAGGGAAAACATACCAACAGACACACTATGGCTAAACCAGAGACTATGTCAGTCACTCCTATAACTATTGAAAAAGTTTGGGGGTTCTTAATCTGAATTCCAAGTTTGAATGCATTCCCTGGGAAGAACAGGGAAGCTAACAGCGATACAAACAACTGAACCACAAATTCAATGACTCTGAGGCAGTGATTTCATTCAAGGGGTTGTAATAATCTCTTCTGTAACTACAATATTAACACAAAAGACTGCATTTAGGCTCTGTTTTGCTCAGTTCAAAAGGGATTCTTTAGTCAATAGTTCATGTAAGTTTTTCAAGTTTTGGTGAATTTCTGGTTTGAGTTACCAACTGTTCGGAAAGGCCTTTGTTTTTAATACAGAAATGTTCAAATTATTCTAAGGCAAGCAGGCAATTGCAGTCTATTTTTCCATACAAGCAATGAATGATCATCACAAATATGACAGTTCCGTGCCTAATTTATGTATTTAAACTGTACTACATGTTGAAAATGTGGTCCCAAACTGAAATAATGTTAATATTGTTTTCATTTACAGGTTCAGTACTTTTTATAGGAAGAGTTACAAATCCTTCATAATAAACACTAGACAAATACACCGTCTTCTGTTCCTCCTATGATGAACTTTCTTTCAATGAAATTAAAGGCTAGATTGTATCTATTTATTAAAACAGTTTTAAAAAGTATCACTTTTGCAAGAACATGAGTGCGCAAGTCTTCAACTACCTTAATCCTTTATACAACACTGTTGGAAACTCAACAGCTGTCTGGGAATCTCTAGCACCACGACTTCAGCAAAGATAGTAAGCACATAACCATTTCAGGAAAAAACTGAACAGATTTTGCCACCTAAATGTTTAAGAATATGGGCCAACAGCTGCTCAACTACTTCATCATGGCTAAAGTCAGCTTGACTGTTGCTAAGCAGGTAGGTCATCTGAAAGAAAGCATCCTACAAGAAAACTTTGTGATATATGTTATTTTTCAAGCACAACTTTATTTCTCTGTCCTAAAGTAAAAAACTTACTAACAAAATTGAAGTTCAGTCCGGTCCTAGACTTGGACATAATCCAGTTGAGACCGTTAACATAACAAGCAAGCAGCAAAATGTTGTGAAAAGGAAGTCGAGTTGAGAGGCTGTTTCAAAACTGACCGAACAGGTAGCAAGCAGAAATACCTACTCAATCAGTGACCAAACAAATGTTATTGCCAAAAAAGGTAGTACTACTACCTTTACTAGTTTTTATTCTACTTTTTTTTTAAATTAACACAGCATAGAATGGGCATTCCTGAGGAACACTGAATGAGGCTAAAAGCATCTAGAAAAATGCTATTTTCAGCATCCTGACAAAAGCTGGGATACAGTGAGTGTTTTAGTACAAGATTCAGCAACTCGTGGCACAAGCATCAGAATACCAGGCCCATATATATTTTGGGTGAAGACTGCAAACCACTGACACCTAGGAAAAGCATCAGAGGGGAGGCTGCTCCCACCAAATCAAACAAAGCTTTCCAGAAGTTAGGAGCACCTAGAACAGACGAAAGACACGGCCAATAAAACATTCAGTGATATTTTGCGTCCAAGCAGCAGCACCTTCTGGCTGTTACAGCATTTGTAAACACATAAAAACTTGACACAGAAAAACACTGTGCACAATTCCTCAAAGGCTACTGACCCCTGCTTTACTACACTGCATCCTCATAAACCGTGGGGTTTGTCATTGCTGTAGATGTGCAAAAAGTACATCAGTTTGTTATGCCAGTCACCAAATAGCGAAACGCAAAGCACACAAGGTCACAGGGTATCTTCCTACCGTAACTGTGATTCAGCATTAGCTTCCTTCGACTCGTTCGCAGATTAAGAACAGAATATCCAGTGATACAAAACCACTCTTCATCCTTTAACACTGATAATAGAGTATAGAAGCTCTGGAAAGGGAAGGCAAAATGAACCATTCCAATAAAAACTGTACTCAGTCCTACACAAAGATTAAAATAGAGTTTTTATTGATGGAATAACAAAAGTGCTTTTCTTAAATATTTTTCAAAATACATTTATACAACTTACAATAATATATCCAAAATAACTGTATATACAAAACATTACCTTGTTTAATGTATGTGCTTTTTTTTTTAAAATTACAAAGCAACTTTTTGGCAAAGTTCAACCTTAAGAGGTGATAGTTTTGAAGGTTGGATTAAGAAAAATAGAACCTGAGGGAAAGTGACACTTAAGTCCATGACAAGCAAGAAGTTCTCCATTTAGTTAAATAAAAATGTTTTTGTGATATTTTTCACATTACAAAAATAACAGAAGTGAAGAAAAAAAAAAAAGATGATGGATACTTTTCTCATCACTTTATAGAGCAGCTTCTCATTCTTTCAGGTATAAGAACTCGAGATAAGAGTGCATGTCAAAAATGAATGCAAGTAAGGACAGCAGTGCCCTGCTGTGGCTTTCTCTTGTGTGCAGTGTTTCTTAGCTGCTGTTGATATGATTGACCTGATTGGATCTGCGATGGATTTCTTCCAGAAAACTCTCAAGCTGTTCTATCAGCATTCGTTTTTTAAACCTGTATTTAAAAGAAAGGATAATAATGGATGCACACAGTAACACATGAAACATCGTTCACAAAACTTTTACTGAACCCTGGAAACTTCAGTTGTTATTTTAGGTCCCAGTACATGAGGAGGTTACAGATACCTCATATATTTATTACGCTGTCTTCTAAAGTTATGGTAAACTACTAACTTTCTTTTCCATTTAATGACAGAATACAAAACTGTGCTTACTATAATCTATTCTAGCATGTTGATGAACATCACTCAGCCCTCAAAGTCAGGAACTTTAAGTGTTTGCTGTTTCCAGAAGTAAATTTCTGAAGTACAGAAATAAAACATATGCCAAAAGAACTGTAATCCTAAAGCTGGCAACAGCTTTTAGGGATTATTTGCATGCCTTCATGGTGCATTCACAAAAGCTAAGTGAAGTTTGTTCTGGTGAAGGAACAGCCATTACACACGCAGTGCACAGCAGATTTCCTGATAAGGAATACACATTAAAAGTTTGAGAAAGAAATTAAAGAGAGTACAGGCGTAATCCATACCTGGAGTCTCTGCAGTTCTACTCCATATTGATTACATAAATTTGACCAGCAGACCATTTTGTCACCTTTGCTTACAGCCCTGCCTCGGCACACACAGCCCCTTACTGTTTCCAGCTACCCCTCCCCATCCCAGCATTTCTGCATCTGAGAAGCCACTTCTGATCGGTACTCTGGCAGCCATACACATGCTCAAAGATAAGCAGCAATGAAGAGATCACCCACTTTCTCAACTCAGTACTATTCTGAACTATACACCAAGTTCAGTCCTATGACCTTATTAAACCCCGGCAAAAGCCTCTAGTCCCAGCCAGGCCTCCAGGTCCATGTTCTTGGCTCACAGAAACATGGCATCATCTCTAATTCCCAGACCACAGATTTCCCCACAATCCCAGCTTGACTAGGGGGAAACAAGCTCCCATTTCCAACCACTTACTATGTCAGTGAATACCCACGCTCTGGGCCCTTATCCACCCTTCTCATCCCACTTCTCCTCAGTAACCCCACAGAAAACCCACACTTCAAGTACTGCTTCCCCTCCATTCTTCCTCATTGCTTTCACAACCACTCCCTGCTTGTTGAAAAGTATTAACCTGGGAAATAGCTAATTATCCCTTCTCATTCCCTCTAGTAAAAGTCAAATTATTTAAGTAACAGCAAAGTATATCCTAGTGAAAATTTAACATGCTTATGTTCTGGGCAATGTTACTTTCCAGAATACCTTCGAGCCCCTCTGAAGTAGCTGTACAAGTTAATGGCAGACATTTCCTAGAAACTTAAAACCGGGTGGAAGGTGGGGAAAAAACACATTGCTGACTCTTCTCACATTACTGTTGGCACACAAATTCAGTTTTACAGTGCACTATGTCCAGCTCCTCAGTACATCTCACTGAAAGTTCTTTTCCAAATGCTGAACCCTACAGCAAGTAATTTTTTTCAAGGAAACAGAAACAAGTTACCACATTAACTAATACTGTAATTAACAGACTCTAATTCAACTGTTCACTCTGCTAGGAAATTCGTACCCTTAATAAAACTTTCTTAGTAGTTCTAGCTATTGAGCATAAAACTTCATTATTATTTTGAAATTGGTTGTATTAATCCTTGCCAGCACTTTTATCCCAAGCGGGTATTTCTCAGCATTTTGTCTAGGTACACACTTCGGGCTTTGCTACATGTATTAGCCGCTTAAAGTTCTTAGTTTAGAGAATAAATAAAAGGGAATTGGATTTCTCATACTAAGAAGCTGGTTGATTTGGAGAATTTTGACCCATGTTTTGTCAGGTTTTGCTCTAGACTATTTAGCAGAGAATAAAAAAACCCCTCCACTTATTGTTAGTGCTAGGACCATAAATGGATGGCTATGCCAACTCCAGAAATACTGAAGACCTTTCCACTACCTAAGCTAATTTCTTTTAGCCCTTTCTTAAATAACTCTTCATTTTGTGCATCTAAAGTTATAGTCATCTGTTGGGAAGTCATGTCTCTTGTGTTCAATAAGGACTCCTTGTAAGCATTAACACTACCCACACAGGCTGAGCCAGATCTGTGTTTCTAAGCATAGGAAAAGTCTTTGTCAAAATAGAAATAACCAAGAATTTGAAATTGAGAGGTGGTATCTCCTCATCCTTAATATTTTTATGATCCGACTGGAAGGAAAAAAAAAAGTAATCCACTGTGTCTACCCCATCTTCATTTCTGCCTTTCAAATATGACAGCTTTTCTGCTATCAGAAGAGGAACTGTGGGGCAGTCGGTTTCCAAAAAAGCTGAAAACTGTGGATTGTTTTAGAAGTCTTCCTCTCCCCTCACAACTCTCTGGTGGATTAACCTCCAGAACCGAATGGGGACTGTTTTTAAACACACACTTCCTTGCTGAAATGCTCAAGAGCTTTCTTAAGTCTGTGTTCAGAGTCAGAGTTCCTTGGAGCAGGGAAAGAGAGCAGGCATCCCAAATTTGGATTGCATTCCATGGCATTACAAAGGTCAGCTATCAGTTAACAAAAGACTATCTTGACAACTCTGAAGAGCCTAAAGATGTTTCCTGCAGGGTTAAGTGTGATAGCTTGCCTGGACAAGGAAAGAAGCAGAGAACTACATAGGGATTGTAGGCAGCATTATCCAGGCGGATAAAATGACCGCTCTATAAAAATCTAACCTAGGAGAGAAGAGGAAGGAGAGAGATTACGTTGTTCCTACACTGAAACCAATTAAAATTGAAGTTTAACAACAGACAAGAAAAATGGAATTGCCAACTTTTTCCACCGGTAGATACAGAAAACTGTTGGCTATGGTGGGAGACAGGATTTAATTCTGATGCATCTGACAGCAACACCCAACCGCTGCCAAATTTTGTAGGGAAAGAATCAACCCAAGACAACTGGAATAGAGAGGCTGTGCAATAGAAAAGAGAATTACAAATGATCTAAAGACCCTAACTTTAGACGCAAAAATATTCCAGCCCCACTGAGGGCTGCCACAGACTCCTGGAGCAATAATATTGTTTTGGTGTGCTCAGACATGAGGAGGCATGTATAAGCTATAGGCTATGGAACAACTCTGACAGGTGATACAACAATAAAGACAGATCAAGCAGAAGTATGATAAAGTAACTGTTGCTATAAAAAGACCATGATCTATATAAATCTATATGCCCCGCTGTGCTGGCAGTAGAAGGCTAGAGGAGCTGTGTGAATGTCCAACACTCAGTGTACCTTAAACTCTCAGCATGGTTTTATCCAAAAATTAAATTACTTTGATTTTTATTTAACAGTAAAATTTATTTAATAATGCCACAGGGGAAAAAAAAAAGTTGACTACTACAAAACCAGATTAGGGCAAAAAAAAATAAAAATCGACAATTCTTTGAGGCTTCTGAAATAAGCCTCAAAGTTGCAGTTATATTTATGATCCAAGCAAGATGCTGGAATTATTAGTTCAATTCAAACACTATTGGCTCCAATCAAAATCACATGTTTCTGCTTTCGTTCTTCTTAGTAAACATGTAGAAGGCAGAGCAAGTACGGTCAGCCTAAGGATGCTGTAAGGAACAGTTTCTACCTGGATTAACAACGCGGGGTTTAAAACCTCAGCAAGTCTCTCTACACCAGTGACAAACTGCCTCCCATTTCCACCGCCTCAGACAGGACTACAATACCTCTGCAGGAATTAAATCTGAGGAGCAGAGGCATATTTTTATGGAGCGTACCTGATCTCAAAACTATTTTTAGGACAAGAATTTGAGTTGATGCATAATAATGAATTTCAACTATTTCTGAAAGTCTAATTCACAGTAATATGCAGTTCCATCAGTTTTTCAAATCAGTTTTTCAAACTCACGCTTGAATTATGGAACTTCAATGATTTTCTAAAGTTGTCTTCTCTTTCTATACCATTGTCCATTTACATTTACGGTGATTTGGCAGTTACAGCTGCTAACATTTTTATGACAAAATCTGAGGCAAAAAGGTAAGCTTTTGCAAACACCACACATCAGGAAGTTCATGTTTCTGTTTTTTTTTCTAGGGAATTATTTACTTTCAGTGCAAAGCAAGTTGTCAAGCAGCTGTGTATGGCAGTACATGGTGCAGTTTTATAAGATTAATACAATTCAGTTACCTACCTTGAAGCTTCTTTAATAACATTTTGCAAAAATATCAGTCGGGTTTGTAAGCTTCCTTGTACGTGCTTCAGTAAAAAGAAAATTCTTTCATACTCTTAAAGATAAAGAGAAGAGCAAAATCATAGTTACTTAAGAGAGGACTATACAAGTATCTGTTGTAATACATCCGAGAGAAGTCTGAGTGAAATGTAACAGATTTCATTCAGTTTTTGCAAGCTTTTAGGATCTATCTGCTGTCAGCCAGGCTGATAGCAATGACATACTGCTAAATGAACACTAACATTCAAAAACACAGGATACTGTGGTTTAGGATATTACTAGAACACCCAACAAGCTAATACTAATATTATCTAATACTGATAATGCAAAAAACATGACTTTCATGAACATTGATAGGTATAACACTGTTCCAATCATTCATATAGGAAGTTTTTAGCAGAGGTTTTAAAACAAATCTTTTCAGCTTTAAATTTATTTTGCTTCAGTCTCATGGTTCAGTATTTTTCTAAAATAGTGATCTAATATGAATTCTTTGTCTAGCTCTCATGCCAATCATCTGAAAGAGAGATTTGGTATACTTACTCCTTCCTGGTTTCCGTATCTCTTTCATAATTTGTGCTCTTATCTCTATATTAATCTCTCTGGTACTTCTGCAATGCGCTGTTTTTTTCCCTTTGCTTGGTGAAGACATTGGCAAATTTTCTTCAGTACTTTGCTCTTTACTACCTGATTCCTCATGGTTCTCCAAAAATCCATCAACATTCAAGTTATTCCCTAAATGTTCATGGCCTACATCCTCTGTATGAGCTGCCGGTCGATCCAATGAATTGAATGGAGAAGAGGACATTGAAAACTCTGAATCCACAGTATTCGGGAAAACGTCTGATGAAAGTGGGTCTGTAACATGATTCTCAACCACATCATCCATTGTAACCTCATTATTTGTTTCTGATGCTGAAAAAAACCAAAGATTACACTTGCCAGTTTCACATTCTTTATCATCTGATAGAAATCTACAAGTCAGTTCAGTATTAAACTCTTGTAAAGCTACACTCCAGCTTGTATAGTCTACAGTACACGCTAGGTATCAGAAAATGTGTTTGTGGGTTGTAACACTGAGCACATTACTGTATCTGCTGGCAATAATGGCTTTAAAAAAAATTACAGGTATATTCCTTATATGAAAAGGGAAATTGCTACATGGACTACCACCAAAAGAAAAAGCACCTGAAAATGTGCTTTTATGAACTGCTTATCTTTCCCCGTTAAATTCAACTGACAAAGTTTACTTTAGTGCGGAACAGCGAGCAAGACCTGCAACAGCACCTCAACTCCGCACTATGAGAACTGAGTTCACTGCACTACAGCAAAATTCAAATGAACTTCATGTTGTGATACTTTTTGAGCATCTGAATTTCCAGGCAAAGGAAGAACACCCTTCTGACTGTTTGCGTTGTCTCCTCATCCAATACAGGAAATACATTGTTTATACGGGGAAGTTCATATGAAAGAGACTTCTCTCTGGAGGACTACATTAACTCTTTCTGTAATTAAGCCCAGACACACACTTAAATACTTCATTTTCAAAAAAATGAGGGACAAAATTGCCATATTTGGGAAATTAGACAATGGTATTTCCATATAAACAAGTTTTTTGCATAAGTTAAAAACAAAACTCCCTAAAGATGATGGAGATTCACTTACTTTTGTGAATAGGAATAGGTTTAACAAGGTCAGGCTGTGCTTGTGTGATTGGTATTGGTGGCCCTTTTCCTCCAATGTGGTTATTCACAACCGGAGGGCTTTGCGGTCGACCTCTGAGCAGGGGGGACATACAACGACGTCTTTTCGGAATCCCTTGCATATTTGGTTCTCCAGGTCTTTTATGTTTATTTTGAGGTCCTGATACAAACTCATCTGCTTCATCTATCATCATTCCCTGTAAGTAATTTAATGGGGAGAATTTTTAAACTTTAAACCAAAACCACAAAATATAAAATAGTACAAACGCTTTGATGTTATGATGTTTACCGTTTATAAGGCAACTATGTTCTACATGCCATCATGCACTGAATTCTCAACTGTCAACCAAAGTAATACAGGAAAACCGTATCAAAACTTCCTAGACTAAACCAATGTGCTTAAGGCCCTTATCCAACAGTCTGCCAAGTAAGACAATCGAGTGGGCTGTCAAACTTCCTTTTCAGTCATTGCAAAATGACTCAAAAATAAGAGCTCTCAATGATACTGGTAATTTGGTAAAGTCCAAGACCAATCTGGAGAAAGGGGAGAGTCCATGCTGTCAAAGTTATGTGAAGCTTTTTATGGGATGTTTGGTAAAGGAAACGTGATTAGGTATTAGCTACACCGCAGTGATAAACATATTTCGTTTACAATGCAATTCAGAGGCATGATACTGGTTTCCAGTAAAGACTGCCCTCCATAGGTTACTATTGACAGAAAAACATCTCTGAGACTTTCTTGTAAGCACTACTTTTCCAAATACTTCAAAGTGTTTCTCCAATACATTGCTCTTTGAATGGTCCAATCAATAGCACTCACACTAGCACATTTTTAAAAAAAGCATTAGAGAAACGTCACCTTTTTGTCCAGTTTGAATGGATTTCCAAACGTATGGAGCCTTCGTGGTTGATCAGGATCAAGCTCTCGAAGCGGAGAGGGTATTTGTTTTAGATACTCCTGGTAGTTTCCCATTTGTGCTATAGGTACACTGTGAACTTGATCTGTCATAACAGATGGGTTTATTAATATATGATACTGCTCACCTTATGAGAATTTAGTCTACATCCACTTCACGCCTCCAGTTTTCAGTCTTATCAAATGCATTAACAAAACAGATGTGCAAAACTCACCATTATTCTCGCCTAAGTGGTACTTATAACATCGTGTTTTGAGTGCAGAAAACTTGCTTAAATGAACCAGTATGTATCTTGTACATTTATCATTACGACACAGAAATAAGCAATAGTGGATGGATGTTAGTTTTCCAATGTGTCCCACAACTTTTCAACAGGGCAGATGGGTGAAATAACTGAGACTGGGAACAAATAACTAAAACATTACTACAAACAAAAGCTACATTAATGCAAAGTAGTAATGCCGTGCTGCATACAGCTTTGACATAACTCTGCTCCATTTTAGCCACACAAAATTTAATTGTTGAGACTAGCACTTTCGCAAAGCAACAGTGATTTTTGACCACTGGAATCAACAAATTCTTAAAATCCATAGGACCTGTTTCTGAACTTCTTATGGATTTAGTTAAAGTTGCCAAGCCTTTCATCAAGCAAAACATATGCTAGCAGAAATAGCAGAAAAGACCCTAACATTAGTTTTTATGTGGTTTAACATTAGTTTTTATGTGCTCCCAAAGAGCAACTCTTCTGCATTTCACATGACATTATCACTTGATCACAGACGTTAATCTGACCTAAGTAGTGGCAGGACTAATGTAACACACACTTTCATTTGCGTTGCCCTTCTCATTTTCTCCACTTATTTCATGATCTTCTGTTTGTTAAGATGCCATAAAGCACTGCCAGAAGACACAGCAGAAAGGTAAAGGAATAAATTAGCAGACTACTGAACTATTTGTTGTTGGCCTAAAGGGCAAAAGAATCACATTGGCAGCACCCAGAGAGCGAGCTTACTTTTCCACTGCTCACAATCCACTTCTACGGAGAGAGATCATAATGTTCAGAACTGCCCTGTGATTTTTTTCTCAGATGTATCATGAAAGTTGGGAAAAAACAAACTGAACAAAGAATCTTATGTAAAAGCCCAAGTCTTCAGTGGGCTTCTCCAAGTCTTCTTCAGAAGATGCAGTGAATCTGCATCTTCTCTATCTTCACTATTTTTTCTTCCAGTAAGTTATTTAAGGAGAAAAAAAAACCTTAAGAAACCATGCAGTTTAAATGCAGTATCCAGTAAGTTTTAAAGAACTACACTATTTGTTACAGTCTTCATTTTTTTAGTACAAATCATATCACAGTCAGGCAAAAAAATAAACTGTTAACTAACCTTCATCTTGCCCTTTGAGGAACTTGCGAGTACTCTTCAGTAAATTAGATCTCATTCGTGTTAACTGATCCAAAAGATTTCTTCTGGGTATGTCATAAGCATTTCTAAAAGTCTGAGGTTTCAAATCCTATGGTTCCAGTAAATAAAGTTGCAATTAATACCGTGTATGAAACAGTATCTAGCATTTCAATGGAAGTATATTGAAAATAACAACATTACACACAGTGGTGCTTACCTTATTCAGCAAAGCTATTTGGAACCCAGCATACTCCTTCATATTGAGGTCTAGAGGTCTATGAGGAATTTCCCCAGTAATCCCCTGTAGCAGATGTTGAAAATCGTTCCTATGTGCCATAGACAGGTTGTGTGATCTGCTTCTGACCTTAATTCCAGTCTCTTGCGCTACCTTTTTGCCTACAGAGCCAATGACTCTATCGGACTCTATTTTGGCCTTAATTTGAAATAAATAAATAAATAAAATTGACAATATGCTCTTAAAAGGATTAGTCAGACTTATTCATTTTAAATTCCTACCTAGAAGATTCAACAATGTGCTAACACACTATGACGACCATAACCAGGATAAGTGCTTAAGGAGTGCTTAAATACATAACCACTTAATGCTTACTACCATTTTAAATATAGTGAACAGTTCGTGCCTAGGTCTTCTGCATATTTCTCCTCTGCTGCCCATTATGGTATCTAAGCACCAATATGCATGCAATGCTTTTATTTTCACAAAATGCCATGATTTAACTAGTAATTCTCTGCAAATCTATCTGTACTCACACAGATTGTTTGCTACGATAACAGCTGAACACTACCTCTCAAAAGACCGATTCACCCACAACTATAGTTGCGATCAGTCACACAATGGTATCAACTATTTTAAAGCTCAATGCGAATAGTCATAACATTAATAAATACAAAATACATGGTAATACCCAATTCTGTTTGATTAGACAGACCTAAGCCCCAATATTATGTTAGATTTGTACCAAAATTAAGCATGTTCATAAACACCAGCTTTTTGGCAGAATACATTTGAACAAAGAGCCAGAAGTAATTTACTAATACACCTGCCAACATTGGTTTTGCAGATGCACGTAAATTTGTAGATTACTCAAAATTTGAATATGTACTTATTAAGAATACTGAGTCTCTACTGGCAAAGCCTTTCACAAGTTAGAAGAGCTTTAAGTACAATTTGCAGCGCATGTCATTACATTTTAGGAGTCTAAGATGTCTACGTTGAGAGATGAGTTCACAGAATACTGAGCAATATGACTATGATTTAATACGATATACTGCAAACTTTAAGAGGTTTGCTTCCTCAAATAATCATTTATATTAATGTTTTAAGAAAAAGCTGGTCCATAAGAACTCATTAGCTAAGTTACAAGTACTCGCACTACTGTTTCTTGAAGTTTCAAGCCTACTGCATCATTTTATTATCTTGAACAAGAAAGCTTAACATGCACAGTTCAACAAAATAAAAGTGGAGGTAGCAGGGCAGAAATGCTTTAGCTGGTGCAGGAGACTAGTCAAAGATACGGGCACTATTCTGAACACAGTCAACAATTTCAAAAGGTCACTTGCAACTTCTACATCCGTATCCTTATTTACGATTCTGAATTATGTCAGTTTACTTCATGTTTACTGAACACTTTCCATTTAATTTCACAAGCCAAAGAAAGGACACTTTCTGATTCAGATGCACAAAGTACAAATCTCTAGTTTCTTAAAAAATGATAGAACATCTTTAACATCTAAGGTAAGACAACACGTTTTCTTTTGGACAAAACTATATAACTGTGTGTACAAGTAAAAATGCTCTTTAAATACAAAAAAATATCAGTTTGTACCTCCATATCTATCTTGATAGTCCAGTCTATAAAGTCTATATTTAAATGTCAAGTTTCCCTTCAATTCAGAAAACAAAAATGCCTTTTTTTGCTAATTGCTTATGGAAAGTATTAACTTCATCTTTCTGCTCTCTTTTCCTTCAAAGTCCTCGAACTTGAGTATTTTAAGATTATCCTGATATTAGAATAAGTTTTTACTGCACTTTTGCTTCAACATTACCTGCTGACTCAACTTTTTGAGATATGAAATGACACTGTAACTAAGTCCATATTCCACATTGTCAGCTATAAGGTTTGGTGCTCCCATCATTCTCACAGCTTTCTTCAAAGGCTGAAACACGGAATATATTGTACAGTCATATTTAACAAGCGTAGTATACATACTTCAACTAATTGTATCCATTTCAAATAAAACCTGAGGTCCTCAAAGTTAGGAAAGACGAAAAATAAAGACTTTCAGGGCAGCATTTTTTGTTGTTTTAAAGCATTGGTCCATTCATACAGAATCAGTTATTAACAGAGATATCATTTATATACGAGTCACAGCTAATGAAATTTTCATAACAGTCATGTCTCAAGCCTTCCACAGAACTCCAGTGAAAACAGTAAGTATCATTATGCCTGAAGTTCAGCTATTCTTTCTTAAATACACATTCTACTTGAAATAGAGAATACACCCATAATGGAAAGATAAATACAGTTATATCACAAAATAGAAATTTTAACACAGTAAGTCATCTTACCCCAAGATAATATGGAGGCATTGTCTTCAAATAGCTTTCAAATGACTGTCGCCATTTCAACGTAGGCTTTGCCTTGTGTACTTTAAACAAGTCATCTGATGGTTACAAAAAGAGACAAAATGAAAGACATTTCTACATAGCATTGTATCTTCTTTTCTAATAAAAGAAACTCTCAAAGAAATGCCAATTCCTGAATGCTTAAATTAATATATGTATTTTAACATATCACTAAACTAAATAAACACACACACAAGATTAATGCTGCAGCCAAAAGATGGCACCTGATGAATTACTTATCAAATTGAATTGGTAACTGAGACAACAGATTAGGAAAAAAGGCTCTGAAAATAATGAAAGAAGTGAGACCAAAAGATACCTGAAAGTATGATGATTAAGTAAATCATCTTACACATTGAGACTGGGTCACGAAGGTCAGCCAATTGGTGACAAGTGAAGCAAGTTACTGATGACAATACATTGCTCAACATTCTACCTTTCTACAGGTGTGTGATTAATACTGGCATTAACTGCAGTAATCTATTTAGATGAGATCAATTTTTCAATTGCCTACCACCTAAGAAAATTTTTATGAAGTGGTATTTACCTAGCAGTGGAAGGAGGACTGGATAATTGTAAGGCATCACAAATAAATTCACACAATTCAGCGCTGTGCTAGCTTTCAAGTAACCAAAAGGATGACCAAGTTCACTGTATTTTGCACTATTGCTCACATATACCTGCAATAAAACACAGTATATTGTATTGAAATCAAAAGTATTGTGTGAAGTTTTACATCCTATTTTGATTATAAAATTAAGTCTATAAAAACCAGCATTCTATAAATAACCTCAGTTCAGCATGCACTCTACTTGCCTGCCAGCAGGTTTGAGGGGATTTTCTCTCCAGGATAAATTGGGTCAGTGGTGAAGGTTCTAACTCATATTTATCAAAAGGCAGTTTGTCAATGACCATCGGTTCACAGTCAGTACAGGAGAATTTCACCACAGGATGAGATGTGCGAGGTGGCTAAACATAAGCATTCCACTGTTAGTAAGTCTGCACGACAATTAAAATGCAATTGTGCTATGACAACTAAAGTAATACAGATTCTTTAAAAACAGACATATTTAAGGAGCCTACTCAATACAGGATTCATACTTATCATTGAGTCCTAAGCAATTAATATATGATGTTAGCACTGTCTTAAAATCTGAAGGAATCTTATTTTCTAAATAAACGCCAATTATTTTACCTAGTAAGTCTAGAACAGTATGCAAGTAAAACTTCTTGCATATTCACAAAAAACTTTTTGCAAATGGAAGTAAATCCCAGTGGAGACCAAAAGAAATTCTTCAGTGCTACTCTGAGGCATGCACACTTCTGTCCCCCACAGAAGCAGGCACTGTACTTTTGCATTAGCTGACTTCCTCCAGCACTTTTCCTTCTTGGCAAATTTAATGGTTACAAAATTCAAACTGAATTATAATGACCAAGAGCAGCATGAATTCGGAAAAAACAAGCTTTAGAAGAACTCGCATTTTAACTAGACCTGTGAAAAAATATTTAAATTCAAGCAACTTCAGTGTTTGGATTTTAATGTTCATCACAGGGAAAAGGCCTTTGTGCCTTGAGTTTCAAGTGTAAGTTAACAACATTTTTGAAATCTCTTTTGCTGAAAGGGAAAGACGATTTTTTGTGCTTGGTGAAAATTGGAGCTGTACGCCTTCCACTGAAGGGTTTTCAGGAGAGGAACGTAAACTCTTATACTTACCCTAAGCCTCCTCCAAGGCCACTAGAATCTGGGGAATAGCTCAACTGGGAAGTCTCCTTCCATTTACTGTCTTTACAAGAAGGTAACTAATAAATATATAAGATGAACTAGGGAAACACAGGGTTTCTTGGACCTTCCCTACCATCTCGCCTTGAAAGTAATTTTTCTATGTCTATAAGCTCTAGCCTCTTCCTTTTAGGATGAGCCACCCAAATGTTATCTGCCCACAGAGCTGGTCTTGCCTTGAGTGTCTCCACTCTGAGGAAGGAGTACTGTCCGAGTGCACACAAAACAGGAGGCTCAACCAACTGAAGGAACTGCAATTCTCTTCAAAGAAGTTGCCTCCAATAAATAGTTGTGGTGGAGTTTTTGACCAAGCCATGAAGCAGTTATACTAGAAATACAAAGGCTGCAAAAGAAGTTGAATGCTAAGACTTGAGAAGTCCAATAACCCTTGGCTGGACAGCAGAACTATTTTTACCACAGAGCAATGGGAGCAGCCATTTACATGTTGATCTGCCAACATAATTATTAGCAGACTTCCGTATACATTTAAGAAAATCTTGATAGTATCATTACCTACAGTACACGAGACAGTTGTTATGGAAGGACTGTTTGAGACAGCTCCACTGTGGATCAGGTAACAGGGAGGAAAAGAAAAATATCTTAACTATGGCCTCTTAAGCAAATCAGTGTTACAACATATGCTAAGTTTTAACACTATGTTTTCAGAAGAGTAAGGAAATACAAGTCTTGAAACACTATCAGCAAACTTAGGTCCCCAAAATTGCATAAGGAAGGTTTAATGTGGAATTCCGATTGATGACAACAGGAATTTAGCCACACATGCAATAATCCAGTGCTTTATGCAGTTATGAGAGCTATACATGCTACAAGCGAGAGAAGAATTTTTTTCTCATCTTCTCACCATTTGGGTAAGTCAAACTCATGTTTTTAGCAGATTTAGTTCAACAACTCTTCACTTGGCAAGATCTATTTCAGCAATTTCTATCAAGATCTGCAGTAGCAGATAAACTGTACTGACTCTATAAAGTGAATGGAGACAGATATGCCGTTGATAGTGACTACAAGGAGTACACAGGACAGTTTTCCTACAGAGCAACCTTTTAATATCAAGTACACAATGTTTTGGATTTTAAATAACTATAGAAGATTTACTTTTATTCATATATGCTAGCTTGCTTTGTAGTTCAGAAGGGCATCCACATCCTTCAATGAATGTGGCCACAGATGCCAGCAATATCAAACCTATAAATATGACTAAAATTTTGTACTTGTATCACTCCTCAACAACCTGTATTTCAAAGGACTTTATATATTTTTCAAACAACGGAGATAAAATTTATGGAAAGTTCAATGAGATTGCTAGTCAGAAAAAAAAATTCAATGAAAATCATCACGAAAGTAGGGAACAGTTATACCATGGTATTATTTCTACGTCAATGATTTTCAAAGACTAGCAGAAATACAAAAATACATTATACTATACTAATGATTAGTTCTCAGACCAAACAAAAGGTAGTGGCATACAGTTTTTTACAAAAAAGAACAAATAAAATTAATTCTGTGGATAGCATTTAAAAAGGCAAGGCGAGTGACTCTATTTGGGACAAGCTGAAGGTACGGCTACACCGCAAAACAGCAGATGAAATTACATTCACCTGCTAGAAATGAAGACATAACTATTACAAGGATTCACAATTGGGAAGATTATACTATCTTCTATTAATACCATCTGCAAGGCAATGACTTTGAGAGGGTATTATCAAAGTGCCACCTTATTTCTGGTTTGCTATTTTAACAGCATTCAAACAGAAACACTACGTGCACATACTAGGTCGACAAATAGATCAGTTACAGGCAGCTTCTTAATGCTTCAAAGTTACTAAAAACCAAACCCCATAGTATTATTTGCTCATCAGTAATGTATCCAAGATAACTGCAACACGGGACATATGTGTCTTTCATTCTTGGGTCACACTGCTTTTACAGTTCCTACAACGAAGTACGTATCTCAAGATTTAAAAAAAGAAAATAAAAAAATCAGTGAATAGGAAATCCTGGAATATTCCCTTACAAACAGACCCTTTGCTTTACCTAACTTCAGTACGTACCAGCGTTGGAGAATTTTGATCTGGCCAAAAGGATTCAGGAACAGGCCAATGACCTATAGGAACCCCAGTTTTAGGGTTTGGCCTGACATAAATAAGTTTGTGACAGCTGTGCCAAGGTTGGGGTCCAAAGGGTCTAGATATATCCACCTGCCCATCTACAGAATAAAAAAAAGCTTTATGAGTCAAAACGGTGTTAAAACTTAAAGAATATTAAACAATTTATGTGAAGAGCTTAAGAACTATACCCTCGGGGAAGCCCTTCTTGGAGTTAATATTATTTCTAAGAATAGCAGATAGTTGTCAGTAAACATTTCCACAAAAACCCAGAACCATGAGAAAACAAATAAGCATTGAATGTTTACAGGATCAGAGCTGAGAAAGCCAATTATCTGGAACCCTTCATAATAATCAGTTTCTTTCTCCTCCCATTGTTATTAACAGATAACCTTCAAATCTCCATGCATAAAAACCCCACCAGTACAGACAATTAACGCTGCCGGACCTCTTATTGCAGCAAAGCAAGATTCAAGAAGTCCCACAAACACTTCCCAGTAACATTCTAAAGAAGGGCCTAGCTCAGCCATTTAGTATGAGGTTAAGACTGCAGTCATATTTGCTATTTCAACTCTTAATAGAGCCACTTTACTATATTAAACAAAAAAGGGTAAGTGTATAAATCCACAGTATTTCCACATCAAGCTATTTACCTTTCTAGTTGATTGAAAACTACCACTTAAAACTCATGAACCCATTTAACTATGCTTGACATGAACAACTGCATTTAAGACCACCTGGTGATATAACCAAATGTAAAGGTTTTACATAGTGTCTAGCAGCTATAGCCAGTACTTTGAAAAAGCACAACAGAATTTCAGACCTAGCAGGTCCTTTTTGTAGTAACGTCTTTAAGTTGCAACAGTTTTTCACTTATTTTGGCAACTATTACATTAAGTTCACTAAACTATATTGATAGTCATCCCTGCCATTTGATATCACGGTGTAAAAAATTTCAAGTACCATCAATTGGTGAGGGATCCGGTCCAGCTTTTTCAAAATTTATTACCACTCCACTTTGCACTTTTTGCACCAATGACTCAAGACACTGATTCAGCATTCTTGGAGAGCACACACAATATGATCGACCTAGAACAAAACAGCCAAGGTTAAGGTTGTTCAGTGTTTCTGCCCTTATTTAAACTTGGATCATTTAAAACTGTTCACCCTCCACACACATTGATTTATGTATGGATCACTGATTTAAAGCTTCTCCCGAACACTCCCTCTTTGTTTAAGAGGCAAGGCAGCCTAGTGAAGCAGTGATTGCGTTACATGCACCTCACTGGAAATGTTTGGGTTTTAGCCCCTTAATGACTTTTAACTCCAATTCTTAGTTGCATACATGGAAAATGGGCTCCCCCTTGTGACAGACACCAACACTTAACTGTCCACGAATTTCAGTCAAAGCACTGTACAGCCTATAGTACAGGCCTACACGACAGTCAGGAAGCAGTGGAATGAAATCCTTTTGGAATGCTTTTTAAATCCCTTTGTTTGCTCTCTATCACATCCCCTCTGACGCGTCAGAAGAATCATTATGTTTTTAATATGTGATGTAATCAAAACCTTTTACACGCAAATGATAAAATTAATGCCTGAGTTTGATCTGGAATATCATTTCAAAGACATTAAGAATGTGAGTTATGATGGAGAGAAAAGTATCAATTTTGCAGAATAATTATGCATTCTGCATTGCAGAAATTCCACATTGCATTCTTCATTCCTTCACTTTTCACTTGTTTAGATGACAGGAATTTAGCAAAACTTTACTGGAGAACAGACTCAATTCTTAGAATTTCTAATTGTGATGCCAAGGTGCATTAGAAAAAAAAAGTAAGTTTTCTCTTCTAAAAAACTGCTGAAGAAAGTAGATTCCCATTCTTCCAAGACAGGTTACATTAAATTGTCTGTAGCTTTAATGCAATAAGTGTCTTTAGTTTTATTATATCAGAGTTCTGAGTTTTTACAAGTAATATAAGAACTTAGAAATACTTACTGCACGACATGTATATGATTAATAGAGCTAAACTGAATTCATTTTCATTTTCAGAAGTATTGATTTGTCAAAGGAAACCAGGGCACTCACCTCCTGTGACTTCACACATCGGTGTGATTGCAGAGTCATCCACCGGTACCCCTGTCATCTGCTCCGACTCCGGTGCTGTAATACCAGGCAAACGAAGAACCAAAGCAAATAACCTCTGATCCCATCGAAAGGGTTCCTTAGTCAACTCACTTCCAGGTAAAGGGGAATTGAGAGGTAAATGGAGCTGAAAAGGAATTTAAATCTCTGAATGTACTACTTAAACCAAATAAAATTCATCTTACATAGTGATTGCAATTCACTCTATATACACACACTTATAACCTCTCCCACAGATATTTATAATTTGATTCAGGTACTGTACATTACAAGCAAAACACCCATCATTTAGTCAGCACTTCAAATATTTCAAGGCAACACGATGCACAAAGTTGAGAGTTACAAACCAAGTGGGAACAACTACTTTTTAAAACCAATCTACACTTCAGAATCAATAGAATATTTTTTTTTAATTTCAGCAGTAGGAACTGCTTCACTGCAGCGTTCTTTTGTTCAAACAATTTTCTGCAGAGCAGGCCCATTCTCAGCTCAGTCTTTTCCTCAGTTCAAGATAAAAAGCACAACTGAATGAAAAGCTAATGTTAATCTAAGACTCCTGCAGAAGAACTGTAACTTGGGTATAGTTGCTCAGAAATATCTAGCTGCCAGGATCTCCTACTCCAAATAACTCAGCTTCAACAAGTGAACTAATATGGTAGTTATATTTTAGAACCAGAAGGCAGAGGTTTTACATAACGTGGGTATATCCCACAACTAAACTCATGCCTGTGCTTTAAGTGAGAAACAGAGATTAAGATTAAAATCAACACTGAAATGCAAAATCAGGTCTCACTTTTAGGTAACAGAAAACAATAGCCAGAGCTACCCACACAAGGAAGAATTGCTTGCTACGTGCCATTGTGTTGCCTCTATCTGCAGAGAACTACACAAAAGTCTTAGTTCAGAATATTGAAGATACCATCCAGGGACATACAATACATGGGAGCATTTCTTTTTGCTTTAAATCCCAGAAAAGACAGCAGGAGAGATTCAAATTTCAGGCTTCAAGCATGCTGCACTACCAAGATACAGCAACGCTCAGGATATTATTTATTAACCACTAACAGCAACCACCAGAGAGACTAATAGAACATCTAAAATTCCCAGGGTTAGCGGTAATCTTATAACTAGTTAACTGAAACAAGGGGGGGGAATAAAAAAAAAATAAAAATCAATACTTTAGCTTCTAAGGGACAGCACACGGCACCCAGAAGACTCTAGCCTCTCTTTTTGCATCCAGGTACCTCAACACAGAGATTAGTGGGGAAAAAGAAAGCTTATCACAACATTCAACTACAGAAGCCCCGAACAGATAGACTAGCCTTATAACAAGTAATTACAAATTTCAGAAAAATTTGATAGATTCCTGACTGCCAGTACAAGCAAAATTCTCATTTCATCTGGAGCACTGCAGCCATAAAGGGGGGAAAAAGTCCCCAAAGCAATGACTCAAGTAGTGGAAACAGTTCCATTACCTAGATAAATACAAGGGGGTTAAGCACAAAAGCTGAAGCAAACTCAACACTTTCTCAAACACTTTCCTTTTCATGCAACATTCAAAAAATCCCAGTTCTCAGTTTCAATTCCATGCTAGCAAAGGAAACTACTAGTCTGTTCCAAAACTTGATGCAAGTCCACAAAAGCACTCACAACAAGCTGGCTTCATTTTTAGTTCATAATGATATGGTTCAGGAGTTTGCAACAAGCCATTGAAAAAGTTTTTTTTGTTTCCTTGTTTTCAAGAGATGAACTTGAAAGCATTAAATCCAATTTCCAAACTGGAAACATCAGCTATTTCTATTTACATAATTGAAAGTATCTCTTATTGGGAAAAACACATATCTCTGTTTGAAAAATAATAAAGTTATTGATACAATCTCAAAGCTAGGAACAAACACGACAAACTCACTCTCATAACGCGTGAGCAAGAATCAGAACACTTTGGACTTTCCAGTGCACCTGACGCTTCCCTCCTGAATTTCTGCTTTTGCTGATGCAAGCAAAGAGGGCATGTGAGAAGAGCACTATTTTCCCCAAATATTTCACGTGAAATTGGTCAAAGGGCACTCAGCTATGTAGCTGGTTTATTACTGATTCACATGTATGTCTTTCCCCTTTTCACACAAAGAGCCAGCAATGCCTGCCCGGCAAAGGAAATTCAGTTAAAAGACTGTAAAAGAACTCAATTGCAAGCACTGCACTGCCCTCGCTTGGGGCTATTATTAAGAAATGCCATTCACCAAACTTTCTTACTCAGATCTGACTGAACAGAAAATTTAGTATCTCTGAAGAGATACTAGATTTCATCTGCAAAACATACCTATGTCAAAGCACTCTTTTTCTTCAGGTAGCATATATACATAATTTAAATATAGATATATTTACATATTTATATTACATATATTTCTATACAAGTATCCCATTAGACACTGCACCAACACTATCCTGAGTCCAGTTTATCTCAAACTACAAAACCTCTCTTTGGCTCAGTTGGTTATATTGAGAGAACCCCAAAACCAAACACTACTCAGGATCAGGCCATTGCATTATGTACATATTACTATCAGAAGCGTTTTCAAACTATAAGACAACATGCAAAGCCATCAGCATCAAGTCGAATGTCCTCACTTACTTTCTCATAGTTTAATTCCAGTTAAATTTAACATCCATGTTACCGGAGAAGTTACAGATTCAAACCAGGCCTCCTTCTCCACAGACATTAGTAACTTGGTCTTCTCACCTCCAGTTACTTTTTTTTTTTTAAACTGGTATTGTATTACCATAGCAACTGCATACCTAGCAGAAAATAAAGTGGGCCTAGAAATGTGCACCTTGCATTTCGTTCCTTTTTCCCCACGCATATTTCAGTATGAAGGCATGCACATCTTTTCCTCTTTGTCCTTCATATTGGTTGTTGAGAAAAAGACAGACCGGACAATTTAAAGGGAAGTTATTTACCAGTGATGGTCTTTAACACGTTGTCTATATATAATCCCACAAAAATGTCCTCTCAGCTTAGTACTAAAAAACAGCTGGTTTGTCTCAACACTAGTTTGTAGGAGCACTCACAAACCCTACCATTCCCAAATGCCATAATGCTACAATAAGATAGCAGTGTGTGCCTTACGCTGCCCTTCCCTGCCTTTAAATCCACTAAAATGTTCAAGAACTGAGAGAGGCTGAAGAACAACCTGTTACTGAGGAGATCTTAAAGAATTCTGTTATTGGTGAGCAGGTCTTTTGTTTATTCTGAGTCCTTGTTTCTACATACATTTATGCAATCATAAGCAGCAGCACAGTCTAAAATCCTCAAAAAATATCAGAGGATCCTAGAAACCCTAGGCAGAATAAAAGCTAGATCAGGAACAGAGAACTCTGCAGTGGAGTGGTAGTTGGTGAAAGACTGCAATTCTCTTCTGGCAATGACTGCACATACAGGCTTATACATTACAATGGCAGCACAAGCACTGCTTAAGCTTTAATACCCAGGTAATTACAGGCAGCTCCATGTTGGGAGCTCACAACATGTTTTTACACTATTAGGTACTCAATAAAAATATCCATACAGAGACAGTCAACTACTTTGTCTTTTGTATCTTAAAAAAAAATATCTATGTGGAAATAACGTTCCTTGCAGGCTTTTCTGGTACCCATAAAAAGACAAGACACATCTAACATTCCAAGCAAATGCAGCATTTCATCCTCAGAGGACTGAAGGACTAAGAATGAACAATAAAATTCAAGCCCAGCTGAGAAAACAAGCCCTGGATAAGACTGAGAAACTCTACTTAGAGTTAACAACAGCATTACGTTTTCCTGTCTTTTTCCATCCCATCATATGCATTATAACACAGACGTAGAAAGTCACAAATTGTTCTTCCATAGGAAATAGGATCACAGAGAGACACCAGGTCAACTGACGCACCATGTCAATGACATGATATACTTGGCCATTCTGATGCCAGCATTAACCATGAGCAAGCGCACACCCAGCTGATAGTCACACAGAATTCACACATCAAGAGCTCTGCGGCTCAGTGCTAAATGCTGTGATCCTGGCAACTGCTGCTAACAGGAATAACATGGATAAGGATGGGAACATAGATCTAGTGAGATCTGACACATATTCCTTGCAGAATTTGTTTGGAAATCGAGATTTTTAGCTGGAGGAACTACAATTAAAAATATCCCAGCAGGGATACAAGATGACTAACCCTGGATGCAAGATGATCAATGTGACAATGCCAAACAGTCGCATGACAAGGAGACAAAAAAAAATAAAAAAAAATCACCAATTCGTCCTATACAAGTCTCTTATAACTGGAAGATCGGAAGAATGGCAACACACAGAAGCCAAGCAGCATTGCTCGCGCTTTTTGCTTGCAAAACCGTTCACCAGAATGTATCAACTGCTCAATAACCCAGTTTCAGTCTTGCAAACAGGAATCTAATGCTTCCTCTTAAAACAGAGGGTGTATATATAGAGAGAAAAGGGAAGATAGCCCAGCAGCTGCAAAACTGGGGAACTATGGCATTTTATTTCATAATATAAAGACGAATAAGAGAAATTCCCTCAAGCAATTAAACACTTGTTAAAGGAAAGATCGGGAAAGGGCTAAGACCAAATTTCAGGTATCAGGCCAGAAGTGAAAGCCATAGGAATCCATAGCATGAGACCAATAATTAATGAGGGTATTCCAACAGTATGAGCTGATCCCTTCCTTAAATTATGCCTGACACTAGTGAATCCAGGGAAGAATCTGGTCAACGTGCCATGCTGACTGTAGAACTGATGCTGGCACTCTCCAGTACATTGGCACTGGTGCATTAAAAGTCAGTGCCAGAAGGAACAGGACTGAAAATCCTACTAACTTGTGCTGGTGGAGATTATAATTGCATAGACTGCACCATTTCTGTCTTCAGCCTGAGGAACCACATACAATAAGAGACATGGTAGTGCTGAATAGGTAAGGCTCTTTATCTGCAAAACCCATGTTAAATTCCACAAAGGAAGAGAACATCTGAAGAATTCAGCAAGAGCTCTGAAACAGGGTTTAAGCTTGACTGCTTCACACTAGGGCAAATGACAGTGTTCCCATAGTGATAAAGCTGATTTCATTGGTAAGAATAAAATGTTCATCTGACTGACAAAGTTTTGAGAAAACTTGCCTCCAGGTTCCATGCTGGCTTCACAGGCTTTCCAAAAATGAAGTTCTGTTGATTCTCTTGTATGTAAATTTAAAAGAACTAAAAATATACTGCCTTAGCCCACGATAAGAAGTTTATACAAGAAGTAAAAACACTGTTGTCATGGCCAGTGGGATATCATCACTTCCAACACCAACTCTGAAAAGTCCTTCCGAAGTCAAACCCAAAGAACAGAAGAGGCACTTGAAAGTGACCAAAAAGCTTTGTTATTGAACAGACGAACAACAACAGACTTCCTTATCTCCAGGGTGGTGTTACTGTATTAATTCTGCTTCCTTTCTGTGTGTCCAACTTGAGAGGCAACTGTAAAGGATGCTCAAGCTACACTAAGAAAAATTCCAATCAATAGGTCACATGTTGACAAAAGCAAAGTATCATCCCTGAAAGACAGAAGCACCCTTGGATGCTTTGTTCCCCCGATCTTTGATAGCATTAAGGATGTTCCTACTGGTACAGCTATGGCGAAAGAGAAAAAAAATCACATCCATTGCTGGGTATGAAATACATACCCTTTAAATACATATGGAAGAGCACTCAAAGAAACTTGCATTTTGTCTTGCAGGAAGAGCAGTGGTAACTTTTAGTTCCTCCAGAAGGCAATTTGATCATTTACCAAGAAATCATTAGTAGAGCAGATTCTGAATCTCTAGAATGTAGTTTAACAATCATCACATCATGTAAGTCTCAAATTTGGCCTAATCATGACACTAAAACTCTAGGCGCAGTGCACAGTTATCAGTCAGCACCGGTCATGAGCCAAGCTTAAATTTAGTAGATTAAAGCAGTCACTAGAAAACCCATTTTCTCAACATAAGTTACAACAATTTAAAGGTGTGAATCTGTGACCAAAGAAATGTCTTCTTTTGAAGACTAAGGTGAAAAAGTTGTACCCATATTTGAAGGAAAAGGAACACAAAAAACTTGCTAGCTATAAAAAGTCCTGACTCTTGCTGTAAGAAAAGCTGCTCATGACAGCCAATAGAGCTTTCTTACCTAAATCATTTGGAGAAACGAACAAGATGAAAGGAAACGTGATGTAAAATCATAGAACTGTGTATTAGAAGGGACATGCAAAGGTCACATAGTCCAGGGACTTCTGATTGCTCAGGGCCTCGTCCAACTCAGTTTTGAGCACTTCCAATAATGGAGATCTCACAACCACTGGACAACCCATGTCAGTGCTCAATCATCCAACACAATTAAATTTTTTATTGATATCCAATCAGAATTTCCCAAGATACAATTTGCAGCTGTTGTCTCTCACGTCAGCCCTGTGTACCTCCAAGAAAAGCCAGACTCCCTCCCCCATTAAGCTGTTGCAGATGGTGGTAAGACAGCCCCCACAGGCTTCTCTTCCAAACACTGAACAAACCCAGTTCTCAGCCTACACCTAGATGTTATTCTGACTAAGATACTTCACTCCCTGAGCATCTTAGTGTCCCTCATTCCAGGATGTCAATGTCAGATTTTAAAAGTTAGTCATCTGACAGCAAAGTAGTTGCTTGTCCTCAAGAAAGGACTTTCACAGCTAAATGATTACCCAATTAGCTATTAAAAAAAAAAACAACCCCAAAACAGTATTCTGCTGCTAAAAGCACTAAATGTTGTAGAAGGCTCTAAAAGTGTCACACTACTCTCTAATTAACACTTGCTCACTTACAAACACTGCAAATATGAGGCTGCTATTCTACTCAGTATTTTGGCCCACACCCAATCAATCACTGCATTAAGCTGAAAATAGTTTATTGGGTAAAAAAATATGATGAAAGTGAGGTTTTATACAGACAATCTACTTGGTAGCATGGATCCAGGTGTTCCCTTCAGTTACTGGCTATGTCTATTTGTTAGTAGTCCACATAGAATTATCAGGTCATTCAACTTTCTTCCCCTAAGTCAGATACATTACAAAACCACTCAAATACCACTTTCCATACAAACGACTTCTGCAAGTGTTGTGAGAATGCGATATAAAAGAATATAAGGAGAAATCTGAGTACCTAATGGCCAGTGATGTACAAGTTAATCTGTATAGTCAAGCGTGGTTTACCACATGGAAAAGTCCAAATTGTCCCCTTAAGCTTTAGGACAGACCTTTAGATATTAACCTTTTCCCTGAAAAGGGATTTTTTGTTGTCGTCGTTTGTTTTTTTTACTACTGCGTGGAACAGGCACTGAGATGGTCAGACCAACCCTATCTTTAATGACCTCTTCCATCTTTCTAAGGAATAAATTTCAAAGTGGCCAGTAAGTTAAAATAATTCAGTGCCTCAGTATTTGCTATAGATATGAGTTTGCCAGATGTCTCAGCAGGTAATCTGATATATATTGAGATCTGGTGTTTTAAACTGCTCTACAGATTTACTTTGAAATACATTTCTTCAGCTCTTATCTTGGATTATAAGGACACAATCAATTTGATTATAATCACTTTAAGAGCCCAGTGTGAAAGAAGTACATATTTCACATACTCCCTAGTGGCCACATCCTTTGGGAAATCACTACGTTAATTTGGGTCTATACATAAAGAACTTATACTAGACCAGTTAAAGGCATACATGCTTTACAGAAATCAATTTCCTCTGCTAATGATTTTGAAAAGCCATGAACTCCCTGGACAGAAATAGTGAACTGAGTCTACTAAACCGGCCAACAGTTGTACTACATGCTTCTGTCATATGTGATAAGGAAAAAGTGCTATTCAGATTTTGTAGTACTATTGCATAAAATTACCTCAAAATAAAAGAAAAAACCATGCAAGATCAAGCTATTAACGAGCATACTTTTGAGGAGTCATTTATGCTCCTAATGTAAACAGTATTCTAGCACAACATTTAGTACACAGCATTGTAAACAGAGGTCAGATCTTACCTCTTCCTGTATCCCACTGGTAGTAGTTAATTTACTTCCATCAGTAACTGTTATAATTATTGCTGGCTCCAGAAAAAAGGGGTTTCGTCCCTACGGGAAAAAAAGCAATTTCATTTAAAATGCTGTAATAAATTCATAAGCTTCTGTTCAGTCATTAAATGGCCACCGATACCCACCAACAAGACGATGAGGCCTGAAGTACTATCTAGTACCTAAGTACTATGTGCTATGGATTTCAGTCTTTTTGCAGTTAGGCCATATAAAGCTAGACACTTAATATATCTATATTCAACAAATGCATACAAAAACATGGCAAAAATGCTTAACATGGGACTTGAAGAAAAATGTGTACTGCAGTATTCCAACAAACTAGCAGCTGTTTAGAGGGGCAACTGTCTCTTTAAACCAGAGATACTTCCAATTCCCCCTATCCTAGGGTTGATTTTATGCATCATTCGGTAACTGTGACCAACTAAAGCATTTGCATAGTATCTTGTGATCATGTTCCCCGGGTTGAGAACAAATACTCGTATGTTTTAAGGAAAAATCTGACTTGAATAGTACCAGTTACATTTTGACCAAGGTGGTTCAACCATGCATGCAAGACTTCAGAAACAAATACTTGAAAAATAGATAAACTTTCTATATGAATCATTTAAAATAGAAACACATACAAGGTAAGGCATTCTGTGATCCCACCAAGACATTCAACTAGTTTAGCTGTATCAAAAAAAAAAAAAAAACAACTTGGGTTTGCTATTGGCACTTCTTTTTCCTCCTGCCAGTACGCTAAGAGCCTTCTGTCCCTCCTGAAAAAGGGGATACCAAAGTAATCCATGCACATGTCAACTCCAAGCCTGGCTGCACATTCCACTCTAAAGACCAACTGGATAAAAGCCACCACAAGCTTTGGTTTAGTGGGTCGTACTCTCCTCCTATTGCTAAGCTTAAGGCCTCATTTTTCTTCTTCAGAAAACAATAAAGAAAATAACAATAAAGAAAAATACAACTAGACCCACAGTCTAGTTCTGCTTATAAAGACAAGCTCTCTCATGAATGCTTATAAATTACTCTTAAAAAGATGGAGAGAGAACTAATCGGTCTTAAGAAAAAGACCTCGTAAATCGATTTTTTAGAACCCATTTAATATAAAAGATCACCTACTAATTGTGTGCTTAGAACAGAAATATCACCTAACAATTTGAAATACATTTGGTGATGGGTGTCCAGTTTGAAGTGGCAACACCTCATTTACAGTGATCCATAATTTACTACATGCCACCAGAAAAATTAAAAAGTTATTTGCTCAATATTTTCTCAAACCTTAGTGAAAATCCTAAAATGTTCGTTTAAAACAGCATACCATTGCTACAGACAAAAAAATATGCAAAAATAAAATTAAACAGTGAAGATCAATCTCTCCCATGAAAGCAAAGCTAATCCAATTTGAACAATTACTCAAAAGAATTTAAGGACTCTCAAAATACACTCAATTTTAATTAAAATAATTTCCTAAGAATATTTAGCCTTATTTAATTCTGAAGAACAGTTATGGCATGTTATTCTCTGCCAACTAGTAGTTCACCACAACTGCAAAACCTCAGCTGGAAGCTAATTACATTGCACTGAAATAATATTGAAAGCAGGGTTTCTAACTAGAGGAAAAGGATATTATTCTCATGAATACTGAACATAAAAATACTTTAATCCTATTGCTAATAAATAATCATAAAAATCAATTGACAATTGATAAAAATAAAAGGATTTTAGATTTACAATGTTATAAGCAATGCTCTTTAGGTCAATATTCTGGTCCCATTTGAAATATAAGCATTGAAAATTTAGTCTCTGGCATCCCCTATTATCCAGATATCCTTATTATCTTAAACAGTTTTTTGTACCTCAACTATAAGCTTTACCAATTTTACCCATCTAATATTTAAACCTTAAATTTAAACACTTTGGGCTCAGAATTATTATGAAATTATAAGGAAGGAAACGAGAAATTCTAAGCTTGAGCCCCCCCCCCCGAAAAAAGTCTGAGGGAGAAATGACTTCATCCTCAGTCTATCTTTCATAATTTCACAAGTGTTTACCTGTATGACGGATGATTTCCAACATACTAGTCAAGAATCAACCAATATAGCAACATATTTACAAAAGCAAGAAACTCTTTTTAACAGAACAATAACAACATTCATTTGTAGCCAGAGTAACAACTGATTTGAGAACTTCAGACCCCAAAGACAAAGTAACTCACACTTCCACATGTATTATCTACAGAATAACTGTGGAAACACTAGCAGTGCAATGTTGCAGAGTGCTTCACACCTGTTTAAGTAATAAAGGAAAGTTTCCCCTTGAAATCTCTTCTTCACTAGCTAGATGTGAAGATACAGTAACCTTGAGTTCATCAGCTCATCAATACAGCTGTAAATATTATGCTTTCCAGAAGGAATTTAAGAAACCAAGTCAGAGAGTACACAATTCACCACGGAATTATTTAAGGAGAAGTTAACAGAGCTGAGTTCACTTAGTTGCACTTGGGTTCATAGCTCAATGCAATTTAGAAACATGAAACAAGTATCTACCTTCCACCTAAAGGAGCAGAAACATAATTAGAATATATCAAGGAAGAATTTCAGATGAAATGTCTATTATGGAGGTTTACTGGTTTTGGCTAAAAATTTCCATGTCATTAATTCTTAAAGAACACCACTGACTCTTCTGACTCTACTCCTTACCTTAGCTACATAAAGGCATGGAAAAACAGTATTGTCAGGTACCCCTTCTTAAAAAAAAACAAAAAAAACCACACACACACACACAAAAAAAAATCAACAACAAATTACTCTTATTTATAGAAGATCTCAAAACTCAGAGATGTTTTAGTAAATTTGGCAAAATGAAATTCCAGAAGACTTACACTTACCAGTTTTTAAAATAAACTTCAGTAGTTTTGTCAATTACCATTTCAGAACTCTATTTCAATCTAATCAATTTTTTTTTCTATTGCTCTTCCTTTAGAAATATACTATTTAAATACAACACTATGAATTTACACATCTTAGAAACACCATATTCTTCCAAAATATGTAGCAACAGCATAGTGGATGCATATGTGAATGCATATGAAATCAATTCAGCACAGCTCAATTATTTTAGTTATTTTAGTTACACAGTGAAACGGTGAGTGACAGAGCACACATTACCAGCTCTTTGGCAGCTTACAGGTATGCTGGAATGCACTGGAAATCAGCTCAGCATACCAAGGCGTAAATAATAAGCCTGTTTACAACTTACTCTGACACCTAACTAATCACCATGAGGTTTTCTTCATTTCAAAAGCAAAAATAATCCAGCAGCTAACTTTAGTATCATCTTACATTTCCACAAAGGAAAGTCAAAGATAGAGCGCGTGATACCCTGAGTTCTTAAAGTAAGTAGGGTAAAGATCAACTGGGCCTCAGTACCAACACCCTGGGAAACATAAAAGGCATCGCTCATAATTTAAGCTAGCATTATATGGGCCTATTCTAACGAACGTACACGCAAAGATACTTCTGTTCTCGTGTTATCTGTTTTCAGAGAGATTATAACCATTGATAATGGATAAACACTTTAGAGCCTAGAAACTCAACTGCTGTGGCAGTTTGAGTCCTAGTTTACCACTCAGGCTACACTAAATTGAAAAGTTATTTTCAAGTTTTATTTTAAACCCTTATTTTTAAATAGATTTGCTTGTAAACATGTATTTTGGAAAACCTAAATAATATTACTTATTTTTCCAGCTGAAAATTCAGTGGCAACCAGCTCCCACAGAGACTACAGCTAATTGCGTCATGTAGGCAAAGTGGCTCATTTGGTATCCTTTTCAGTCTAAATAGCTGCTAGTGTAATCTGACTGCAAATTCTTTTCAATAATATGCTTTTCCCTCTGAAGGTTTGTAGCCATGGTGAAAAAAGCACTAAGGAAGAAGGACCTAAGGTTTTAATGGCTGACCATTCTGTCCAACCACCAAGTATCATAACATGGTACGTACAAGAGGGTTTTTTCATCGGCCTGCAATCTGCATTTTCAAGGAGATATGCACCAAGGAGACAAAAAAACCCACATACCTCTTTTGGAAAGAAAGTTATTTAAAAATCAGCATCAATCTTGCAAGCTTGCTAAGCTAAAAAGGAACAAGCAAGAGATTCAAAGGCTTAAAACTAACTTATCTGTTACACAACATGCATTCTTTTGAACAATTTGACAGTTTCACGACTATTTGTTCCAAATCACAAAGCAGCTCAGCTACACTGGTTGCCATTTCTCCAGCCTCCAGCTGAAGCAGTTCTGTGCTCAAATACGAAACAAATAGAGAGCTGTGAGCACCAGTGAGCTTCGCGCTGCTCAAACAGGGTTGCAGTAAGAGGCACCCTCAGCCCACCTCAGCCTGCAGGATGTTCTGAGAGGGATCCCCAGATCCAGACAGTAGTGTATCAAATTATCAAGACACATTATTGTCTGGTTAAGACTCTCAAAACGAAGAACTCACTTTCATAGGCAAGTAAGCTTAGCAACACGTTTCAGCATGACTGATTAATACATTAATGGATGATTATTTTTTTTTCCTTCTTCGAAGTGCACAGGTAAAGCAATTCAAGAGCTATTGTGACCTTTAGATGTGCAAGTATACGCTACTACACATGCAATTGATTTAAGACTACTGTTATCTCAATGCACACATTTAAATATTAAATTTCAGAGTCAGAAGTCTTGAAAAAACTTGAGAAATAGCCGAGGTAAAAACATGACCAAAAAACGCCAAGTCAGAGACTAAAAACGACATGTTCAACAAGCAACTTCTATAAAAAGAAATAAGTATTTAGTAGTACAAAAGCTTCATGCCCAAGAAAGGCTAGAAGTTGAAAATAAATGTAAACTGAAATAAAGTGCGTATTTTTAACAGAGCACATTACTAATCACTGGGAAAAAAAAAACACAACACATTTTCAGATCACGATCAGATGTCTAAAAGATACACTTTCATTTCAGTAAATCGCAACATTTAACAGAAGTTCTATTGCACATCCATCACACATTACATTGTCTCAGCAGAGCCTTTTTATTTTCAGAAGTATCAGCCCTCACTGCCAGTAAATACAAAAGCGCACTATCAGTTTTTTCAATTCAATCAGGTTTTTTAGAATTTAAAAGGTCAAGATGCTCATAAATGCTCATGAGAATCTGTGAGCAACTATTGTTCGAAAACAATAGTTTAAAATTAAATCTGAAGTCAAAATAACAGCAAAATTATTAGCTTTAATGCTATTTTTTTAAGCTGATGATAGCTTAAAAAAAATACCAAAACACCGAGCTTGAATTTCAACAAAGTAAAACAGATTGTCCAAATCCATCATAGGTTTCACTTACTTTTTATATCTTAGGAACTTCAGTTATGCTTTAGCAAAATCGTGAAATGTCTAAAACATTAATTCAACATTTATTAGAGGCTTTCCCCTTCATTGATCAAGGCAGAACACTAACAGTCAAGTACACAGAAGTATTTAACAGCTGCTCTATGCTCTGATACTCAGCGACACAAGAACTGTAGCATCTTGTGCAACTTCTTACTTGTCCCACTTGCATATTCAGCTATTTTGACTATTTTCTATTATCCCTCCAGAACCAAGCAATGTAGTTGTGGAGACCTATAGAATCAATTGTATTTTATGCATTCACACAATTGTTTCCCAAGTCACACACACAGTTGAGTACACTGGCATCATAATGGTATTCCAGTGAATTCATAATTGGCAATATAACTCTTCACAAAAACTACTTCTCCCTTAAGATTTTTTTCAAACATACGTAGACATGCGCAGTAATCATGCACATATATGTACACATTATAGTACTCAGGAATGAATGCGCTTTCTACTTCAACAGATTAGTAAATTCTTCCCTACTACTTGATAAGAAAAAAAATGTCTTTAGATGGAAGCTTTCCCAGATGAAGTTATGCTGCTTATCACTTAATTAATATTTAGCACAAACACACTATTAAACTCTGTGACCTACCAGAACGCAAGCAAGAATACACTGAGGGAGAAAAGAGCAAGAAGGCCAGCCAGGTTCCACCAGAACATTCACTTTAATAAATCTGACTTCTCACAGGATATGCCACAAGAGCTCTATGATTCTGTGGCCAGACTGAGAAGTACAGCACCTCTGAACTGTATCACGGTGTTATCCGAGTGACTGAACATGCACGATAAAAACAGCTTTGAAACTATATTTATTTGTTATGGCCGTTTTAGAATACAAACTGACCCCATGAATGGGAACCACTTAAGTGTCAGAGAGACTCCTGTGATTTCAGCCTAAATGAGTAAGAGCTGAAGAACATACTGGAATTCTGTATGGGATTACCGACAAGCCAGGCTTCATGCACAAAGAAAGCTGCTAACTCATCTCTGTTTTGCTGTCTGTAAGATTGTTATATATTCCCTTGATGCTGGTGATTATTCAATAGATAATGCAGTTTTGCAGTGGTAGCAATTCTGTCCTACTACTAGATGATCAGGTATTTGTAGAGCGGATATATTTCAAGATCGCTTTCAGAAGCCTCAGAAGTTCAATGAAAGCTACACTAACCAGTGTGAGTTTTACACAGGATGCGTTTTGAAGTCTGTTATGAAGTTCTCAAGAAATGAAAGCAATTTTAATATAAACCAGAAGTCTCCCTTGATGCCTGATTAATGGCAAAGACAGACGCCAGATCATTCACAGATCAGAATCTTACGAAACAACCTAATGAAACACTATTCTAGGAATTACACTACCACGAAGAAAAAATGCCCAGTGTTTTTTTGAAAGGGCTGCAGGACAGTGGGAGGATTCTTACTCTAGTCCACAAACATCTGCAGTACGGACACATACTCTCTATCATAAGACTGAAACCTTTTAGCTCTCCCTGCAGTATCCACGATGGAAGGACTTATGCTCTACCTCCCCTGGCAGACAGGCATGCCAGGCAGCTGGAAATACAACCTCACCCACAAAGACAGGTTTCAGGAAGAACACAAGTAAATTAATCATCTGCTAAAGGTAATTTGAGAGAGCCCCTTACTAAACCCAAAAGAACAGAGCTCTGCATCTTAAGAGGAAAATGACTGCTATCAGAAATGCAGGTGATTTAGCAGGTTTTAGAAGCTTGAAGAGTAATCCTCCATAGTCCCAAGAACCATAAAGATCTAGTTCCTCTGTATATGAAACACTATACACACACAGGGTGGGTAAAAACACCAAATCTCTTCAAACGAGGGGTGAGAGCAAGAAACAGATTTGACAAATGCTGAAAGAGTCTTAACTGAGCCCATAACTATGTACTATGAAAACACCAATTCTCAACACCACCACTGACTCTCACAAATTGGGACTCACACAGTTTTTGTTGCAGTTTTACCCTCATAAAAGGGACTTTTATAAATTGATGTTTGGCCAAAATAGCACATGAGAGTACCTCACCTACATAAACTTGTCTTTTTACTTTGTAATTGGAAAACTAGCCGGCAGAGGGGGCACAAGTTAATAAAATCTATCCTTGTTTAGGTGATTGAGTAACAAGGAGATAAACGTGAGGCGTGCTCCATTAGAATACTACCTTAAAATACATAAAAACAGGTAAATACTTCTTTTTTAAAACCGTGTATACCTTAAAAACCCTAAATGATTGCGCAAGTACAAATAAGAAGTAACCAGTCGCTGAACCCTAATCTCTTGATCTAACTCTATGTTTAATCCAAGAGTTAGTTCATGGTTTCTGACACCAGGGACAGCACATACTATCGTTCCACTTCTCCCTTTTTTGCTGACGATTGGACATCTTCTGGAAGGCTCAGCTACAAACATTCAACTGTATTACACACACACTCTCCCTTTTCTTTTGAAGCTAAAAAACAGCACTCACTCTCAAATTATTTTCTCTTTTGCAGAAGACCTTAAAAACAGAGCTTTAAGAAAGTTTACTAGAATTTATCAATGTCTGAACTCACACTTCCATTAACTCACCATCTTTTCCCCCAAGGAAATGGAAAATGCTCTTCAAGCAGTCATGACTTCTGCTACACTCATTCACACTCAAAGTCAGGATATCAATGGCAACAATTTTGCAGTAAGGATGGCTACCAAAAAAAGAACTTTCCTCCATGAGGTAAGGAGATTCTGAAACCTAAATTCACCTATGTACAGCTGTCCTTCCCTGTAGACTACAGCAAGGTTATTATAAGCAAAGTAATTTTTCATGTCCTAGACAATTCTTTAGTTAACTACATTACAAATACCTAAGAGTTACTACAATGCCCAAGACATGCACTAATCACAGGTTCTTATTTGGAATGTCTATGGAGGATTACAAGGTCGTTACATGGTTTTTACTTCATCCCTTACTGGCACTACAGATTAGTAGTAGATAAAATTATTTTTGCATACACAGTTAGGACATTGATTTGGTGACTGAACTTTTCTGTATTTCAGGTGACTGGAACAAATGAGTTGCAGGTTTAAACAAAACAAAAAAACCCCAAAAACCAAAAAAAAATGAAAAAAAGAAGCAATTAGCAAAAGGTTTTCAAAGCAGAACACCAGCACAACAGCAGACTTTTCCTAAAGCCGAGCCAGAAATTAAACTCCTCAACACACCAGTTACAGAATATAAGAATAAAGGAGCATTCTTGAAACAACCGCTATCTCCATAACATAGGCTACAGAAGTTCCATTTAAGAAAAGAAAATGTAAGGTATTTAGGAAAATAAATGGGATGGAAAAAGTAATTTTCTCCTAAGCATTTAAAAAAAATAAATATCTTCTAAACAAATAACTATCTATGGCTTCAATTAACTACTGGAGCTCCAAACATATGTGATCTTATACTTGTCCTGCCCAGTCTGAAAATCCTACCGCAAAAAAAAAAAAATAAAAAAAAAAATCAAAGATCAAGTCAGATATCACTTCTATAATTAAAAATACTAACAGAGACAAAACAGCTGAATTGCGCAAGACACACCAATCCCTTCGTGCAAAAAAAAAAAAAAGAAAAAACACAAAAATATAATTAAGCACATCAGCTGCTTGCTTTGCCTGAGCTTGCAAGTTTGTGTTCCATAGGCAATGATTTCATTGCATATCCATTTTGAAACATGTAACATAAAAATTCTCTGTGCTTAGTATCTTTTTTATAGACGTTCATATCTTTACACATTCTGGGTTTCCAAGTCTGGCACTGAATGTACTGCTTAAAGACTACTTAATTGCATAACTTCAATCATTTTGAAATTCTACTCAAAAAGTTTGTGCCAAAAACAAAACCAAAACTAACTGCAAGAAAACCAAAAGAGCAATCCAAAGCAGTCTGAAAAGGAGATTCAATGCAAGAAGTGACCATTTTGGTATACAAAAATCTCCATATTGAATAGTGCATGTGTGTGTCAAGGAAGCATTTTTTGACTATGTTCGTACTGAACAATAAAGGAATGATGAATACATGGTAGGATTTCCTAAGACATCAAACTTAAAATCTCAAGATGTCTTCACGTGCCTCAATCACAGAGTTCCCAACACTACTAAGTCAGAGTTTCAAAAATGCCAATTTAGTATAAAGGTTTGTCCTGTCTCTTTCATCTAAGAACAAATTTAATTGAGTTCTAAATAACAGATTATATAAGTGGTAACTTCTTGATTAACTTCTAAGTGCTCCAATTTAGATAAGGTCCTTGGTAAGTTTCAAAAACAATTGAGTCCTCAAATATTCCACAATTATGTGACATTCTCAAAAAAAAACAAACACAAAAAAAACCTAAACATAGAATGGACTTCATATACAGTGAATTACAGCAAATAACTAAACAGTGAAGAACAGCAATGAAATGAAGAACAAAAAGCCACTAACACTTGAAACATGTAAGCACTGATGTGACAGATACCCAATAATCCCAAAAAGGGAAGAACTTAAACTTTCCCTTACGTTAAATAAACTGAAATATATAAGCAGCAAAGCAACTGTGATCAAAACTTGTACCTTATTTTTAAGGTAATGGAAACCTGTCACTTAAAAACATGCTCCTTCTCAGCTACAGATTAGTAAATGAATCACTACTGAAATCATCTGAAATTGGGTAAATCAACTAACAAATCCTGTTGGTTTCTAAAGTTATTTGACTGAATATAGTAAATTCAAGCTGCTAAAAATAGGTTATATTTGAGCTTTTATAAACTTCAAAAAAAAAAAAAACATCCATACCAAACATAACTTTAAAGTCAGCCCCAAAGAATCTGGGTTTAAAGATGATTTTGGTCCTATTTCCTAAAAACATTTCTGAATGCTTTATTCCAAAAATAACTGACCTTGTCAAATCCTGGATCAAGTCCCTAATTACTGCAGCCTTTCTGCTTCACAGCAATGACTTTACATAGCTGGTCCTGGCTCAGTCAGTGCAATTCACAGTACTAAGCCAGGCCTCTGTTCTCCATATACTGGAGAAGGGTAATGAATATCACAGTTGCCAGCACACTGCGTAGGGAAAACACACAAAAAAACCTCAAAACAAAAAACAACACCATCACCACACAAAAAAAAAACCCCAAAACCAAACACACCACCCAAGGTGAAAAAACGAAAAGAGAGTTCTATACAAAATTCTCCCGACCTTTTTGGGGGTCATCAATCCAGAGTACTAACAACCTGACTGGAAGTGGCTTACTGACTCACAAACATAAGGCAATTCTTCTGAATAACCGCCTCAAGACTTCCCCACCACTCCCTCCTGGAGTTTATCACCACTACAGCAGGAACAACTCAGCTGTTTTAAAACAGATGCTGAACCACTACAGGTCACAGTCCAGCTTATTAAGGATCTGAATCAATCATTGATTTATTTTACTACATGAAGTCACACTCACAACTTGAAGCAAGTCTGGCACAACTGTGGGCACATGAGAGGCCATAAGTTCAGGAGCAGAGGAGGTAGCTAGGCTGGATATATCTTGTATACAGATGTATACAATCAAGTCAGCATTCTTGGATTCAAAGCCCTCGGGAGCTTGGGGGACATTGGTGAAAGAAAGAGATGGCCACTTTTCCCTCATATTCTGTATGCTGAACAGCAAAAAAGAGCATCAGGGTCCTAAATTGATTTCAATGACAAATATTCTGGATTTGTTCAATGTAGCTTTTTGGCTCAAGGAGACATTGACAAAATGCGCAGTGTATTCAGGTAATTTATCCTCAAACGTTACTATTAGATGACATCAGATTAACACCCTGCACTCCACAAGCAGTAGCAGTTACGTGTAGATAGGAAAAAAAACCAAAACCCTATAAATTAAAAGAAATGGGAGTGGCTACACTGAGCAAACATCAAATGTCATTATTCAGGTAGAAGTTTCCTCGCAAAGTCAATAAGAAGACATTAAGCATTATTTTCAATACACAAGTCTCCGAATTGCTGTCAAACCCCCAGAACTAGAGACCTCATCTGCACCACAGTTCCTGCTAGACCAGTCTTCTAAAAGACCTCAGATGTTAAAGAGACAGAACTATGTTAGACATAATCAACACATTTATCTGCTATTCTAGTTATCTACCAGTGCAGTGTTGCAAGATGCACATGTACCACCCGTACTAGAGTAACTAGAGTAGGATCAGATTTTAACAAATCCTCTTGTCCTCTCATACAACCAGAAATCTTATATATTCAGTATCCCAATCATAGTCATTCAAGATTCCTGACTAAGGTTCGTATCATATTTTGCAGCCAGCAACTTCTTACCTAAATTCAGCTGTAGGCACTAACCTAGTTCACCTACTAGAAAAAAATACCAGAGTGATTAAATACATCCCTTACATATTTTTTTTTTAAATAAAATATGCAGGCAATAATAAAGAACCTGAAATCCTATTTGCTGTCAATATTCAGAATTATAATAGTAAAAATACGCTGATACATGGAAAATACTTCACAAACGTGA
The DNA here is from genome assembly GCF_963924245.1 of Chroicocephalus ridibundus. Classification (NCBI taxonomy): domain Eukaryota; kingdom Metazoa; phylum Chordata; class Aves; order Charadriiformes; family Laridae; genus Chroicocephalus; species Chroicocephalus ridibundus. Next base: position 32,230,041 of record NC_086284.1, on the reverse strand, counting down.
TATCCTTCATAGACATCACAGAAATATACTACAGGATCATCAGAAATCTCCTATGGCTCACAGGCTAGCCCACTTAAAAAAAAAGTGATAAAGATCTTTTAATACATATGAAAGATTTATCCTAAATACACATCTAACCATGATCTCCCATCTGCAGTGTTAATTTTTCTTTAAATGAGACTGGTCTACACTTTGGACAATTAAAATTAGCACCACGATTACACAATGCAAAGTGGGCATTTGATAAGAGTTCTGTTATTAGCTAGATACTAACACTCACAGATTATATGAAATTCCAATCTGTTGCATAAACAACAAGTGAAAACAACTTGAAACAAGGGACAGGCAATATGATGCTAAAAATCACAACACGAAGTGGAAACATTAACACGCTCTTTAAGTGGGAGATGCAGAAATGGGAATATTCTATGAAATAAAAGACTCACTGCATTGTTAAAGGTACAGAATGTGCTACACGAAAAAAGCAACAGCAAGCAAGACTCTCAAGCAACACAATCAGTTTCAACTGAGCCTCAGTTGAATTAAAACTCAGACATATACACAAGTAATGGTTGCTCCCTTCAGGCTTCAGAGGTACAGACTGTCTACAACAGAAATACAAGACTGAATGTAACTATTCAGTCAGAAAAGTAAAAACAAACTTAAAGAGAATAAACATAACCATGGAGACACTGGGGGGAAAAAAATAAATAATTGTGCTTCACACCATAACCAAACTCCTGGCTCTCTATCTATGTGTATTTGCCTTGCCTCCCTGACAATTGGCTGTGATGAAGTGCAAACACATTTCAAAAAAGCAAGAATACTTCAACCGTGGAACACGTGCCTTTAAGCACCCAAATAAGAAAGCTAGTATATCCAAGGAGTCTATAACGACCTGAGGCAAATGAACTGTTCCAGACAGAAAGTCAAGCCAAGAGACAAAATTTTGGTACACCTAACAGGCCTTAGACTCTCTCTGATTACTTTTTAGTGAATCCAAGAATATCAGCCGAGACAGACATTTGTATCATCTGCTTAAGCTTTGGCAGCACGAATGCGCTCACCCGACCCTTAAAAATCAAAGCCACAATGAACGTGTTATGGCACTGCCCCTTCCAAATCAAATTTATTGAAATACTGAGCACTTAAAGATTCAAAGCGGTCAAAGTATATTTGATATTCAGAACACAAGGAAGTATCTCACTTCTTTCTGCTAGTGAAACAGATTGATGAGATCATTTTCATCTGAAAAAAATAAAGTAAGCCTGTTTTAACTTTTGAATTCTTCTTTAAAAATATACTGGATTAGAACTAGACAAGTGATTTTAAGAACACTTAAATCTGATGTAGTTATTATTATTGAGACTTTCATTGAACTTTTTTACTCTGGGAAGGCTGAAAGACATGTAGTTCCACCTCACAACACAAAAAGACACTTGCAACGATGCCTGCCATAATTCTCATTAAAGGATACTATAAAACAAAACTAAAAATTACAAACATTTCAAGAGCAGACAAGATGGCATATTTAAAGGTTACAGCCTAAAAAGTACAAATTAGAAGCAATATGCTTAATTTCATCGTGTAGGAGGTGAGAAAGACTGACTTTCACCAGCACTTCACATATAGATCTTTGACATAACAGGCTTATAGGTTTATGTCAAAACCACTTCTATTCCACAGAAAACAGGAGCTTGTGAGAAATCCTTTCTTATCTGTATTTCTGCCATTACCACACTTAAGCTTGCTGTGTTGTTTTCTACTGTCTGAAATTCTCCTGTTTGGTTTTGTTGGGGGCCCGGGGGCGGGAGAATGGGGGAGTTGCTCTAGAAGTGTAAACTTCTGCCTCTAGCAACATAAGAAGCAAACTGCCTGTGCCACCATGCCAGCATGACAAAGCAGGAAATGCTAACCCAAACTTTGGTTCCAAATTTGGATGCACACTCAACACAGGCCATTCCAGTGCAGTGTTTATAACCCCAGAATGACAAGACAAAAGTCATGCTTGAAGGAGTTTGACTTTTGAAAGCAAGGAAATGCAGGAACAAAGCTCCAAAAACCAATTGGAAAATAAAACTGCTCAACAATTTAAAGAAAACAGTACATGTAACTGCAAAAGCATAATGTTTGCAATGTTAGGGGACAATATGTGTGATCGTTGTCGATTTTTTTAAGCTCAGCAGCTCTTAGACACAGGTAAGCGCATAAGCAAGGAGTCAGTCTACAATGTGTCACTTAAAATAAAGCTGTCGTGCCTATAAGCACAATTAGACTTGATCTCCTACGTATGCTATTTACATGTATTTGGAATACTACTGTATTTAAGTCATTATGGCAAAACACACTGTTCTCTACAGACCAACAAGGAGTTTTACTGTGTGAAATTATCACTGTAGCTACAAATGGAGAGAACTGTAAAGTAGTAGTTAACCTAAGATTAGATTCTCTGATGGTCATACATGGTATGAATAAAACCCTTGGAGAAAAACTGTGGTGTTTAAAAACAATGCCATTATATGCAGGACACCTTCCAGGTCAGAAATAAGTCTATTCTTAATCAGTTGAATTCCAGTTGGATTTTAGTTTGCTTCAATATTCCTTAGTTATACTTTTGTACATATGTGAAATGCACTGCAGGGAAAAAAAAAAAAAAACTTTCACCAAGACTGCACACAGCCTGGTAAATCATTCAAAACAGTGTTTCTTGTACGAGTCTAAGTCCAGAGGGCACCCTGTTCATCTCTGTGAATGAAAAAAACCTATCCCAAATCCACTTGGATTACAAAAACATTATAGTTGATTTTTCTGTTTCAAAACAACTAAGTTAGTATGTGCTTTAACTCCTCTAAGCCAGTTTTACCATATCAATAATAATTATGATTCTGAACTCTGCGCAAGATACTCCAGTGAGATAAAAAGCTTATGTTATTGAAAAGTGCTGTTTCTAGCCACAATATTAAAATGAAATTTCACCCTGAAAAAATTTGGAAAAATACCGTGATACATCAACTCAACCACTTTGAAATCCACTCAGATAAGTACATTTTATCCTCTCAAACCTCATTCTATGCAATACTGCTGAAAAAAATAGTAAGAGACCTTTGTTAGGCAATTAACAATAGGCGAGGTGAAACAGACAGGGTATCAGAGAATCAGAGCTTTATCTACTTCAAACATCCATCAGATTCAAGTTTTGGTAGTGCTGTGTTGGTCCTTTGCACTTGAGTATCAAAATACCATTGGTATATATTTTACCTACCTTAGATTTCAGAGCTCAGTCTTAGAAACTTCACTACAAACTGCAAATAACTGAAGTACATAGATGGTTCAATTCAACCATTTGTTTATAATTTTGCTGTATTATAAAAATAGATACATTATTCATGTTTTCTGTTTCCACAGAAAGAGAAACATATCTATTAGTATTTAACCCTTTCATCAACTATAAGAAGCTGCACGTTTGCCTCACTCAAAACTACTCAGTTAAATTGTGACTAAACACGCACTGCTGAACAAGCCACAGCTGTAAGATTTAGGAGTGTATTCCAAGAGGACAGGAAGCCTCCTAGTAAAGGGCTTGGTATTTCAGACTACCTGAGACAATGGAGAAGCTGAACTGGGGAAAATATGACGAAGAGAAGTCAATTAGCTAAGTGCAAACTGGGCTAATGAAGTACGATGTTTTGTGTGATATGACAGTGAGCCCTTAGTGAACTTAACGTGTTTAAACTGCTTTCTTCCTGAAGACATCCAAATCCTGTATTTTTTCCTAAGCTCTCTACAAAAATGCAGAAGGTGAAGAGGACCACTATTTTTAGTGAACGCTAGAAGATGACAAACCTATTTGAATGTTCATTCTTCTGCTATCATAATCAGCACACAGCATACTACATGGGGAAAAAAACACTGCAACTATTATTGGACTCAAACAATATAATACAGAATTTATCAATCTGGAAGTGCACTAAAAATTAAAGGAACAGTTACCTTAAAATATGTGTACTTTCCAAAATCTTTCATTGTTGACAAACACCTTCACCAAAACGTGCATCTAACTACTCCAGGTAAGACAAAGGGTGTATATAGCCATATCTTAGCATTAATATCAGAAACAGCTCATGAAAAAAATCTTCAAGGTTCTTGATAATCTAAATGTGTTGACAGTGTCCCTTTAAGATTTGAATATGAGATACTGTGATCAGGTAATACAGCTGTATGGTTGGTAACTCAATCTTCATGAGCAACTGCGTCAGTACTTATTTACTGAAAAAGTAATATCATAAATACTCATGTTAAAAATCCTAACATTAATGTTGCAAGAAAATATGAAGCAGGAGATTTTCCTCCATTTCAGAATGACCATTCAGCCATCACTCTTGTTCAGGAAGTCAGCTGATGGAGAACTCTGGTCTACTTTGAAAGAAATCAAGTAGAGTGAGTCACGCTGACATTTAAACAAACAGTTCATACTCAGCAGGGGGACAAGACATCATGCCATTGGATGACATAACCAGATGACCCCAACGGTCTTGTCATTTGCACATATAATAAAAATCTGTTTTACAACTCATACATATGAAATAAGTGGATTTAGCAAATACCTTAGAAGCTTGTCAATACACCAAAACACAAGTGTGTTAGTCAAAAGATGTTAAGCCAGAGAAATTTTCTAGAGCAAAGCTCAATAAAAGTTTAGATTTATTACTTCATGTAATACCACACCTTAGATCATCTAAATGGTGCATTTTTGTAAAATTATCTTCTCGCTCCACTCTAAGATAATCACTCTTCAAACATCTATCTGCTATACTTTAGTTCACTACTTAAATATTTTGTGGTCTTAATATCTGTAACTGCTTTTAAAAAGGTGCATCGGCATTTCATATTCTGAGTGAAAACTATTTCAAATGCAACTGAGCATTCTGATCACTTTTATTGTCCTGAACTTGTAAGTTTCACATACCACATGCATTTAAATACCCATTTATCTTGAGCAAATTTTAGGTAATAGACATGAACAGGAAGCTGACAGGATAACATGACATGGCTCAAAGGCCAATGTGAAGTTAAGGAAAGTTAACTGCCCTGAATCTCATCCTGCGAGCACCGAAGGACCAGCTAAGCGCTCAATAATTTGATCTGATTTATGAAAAAAACACTACTTTGATTAGTATAACCAAAATGGGAACCTGTGACTTCAGCAGCAGATGACCCAGCACTTGCAATATATTCATCTATTTTTGCAGACACTAAACAGAGTTAGAATTTCTAGTTAGTCACCTGACTGCACATGTGAACACCTCTTGAACAGCCAGCTCCACATGTGGAACAGAGCAAAACACATGTGTAAGCAAGGGTGGATTCAAGCCCCCATAGAGACTTGTAACCAAAACAGATCAAACAAAGAAAAAGTCATTGCTCCACAGACAAAAGAGCAGCTATTTGCAGTAATGAACACTACTAGTGAGTGAAAACAGTCATGACAACTCAACTGCCCACTTGATTGAGTAGTTGAGCACAGCTGGTTCACTTGAGCAAATTATTTGACATGGGCTGAACGTGTTTGACAGGGGTTTAGAGTGTTATAATAATCAGCAGCAATGGGAATGAGCAAGTATTTCGTGTGTGTGCCTACAGTGCTAAGTGTTCAAAAAAGCTTCACATAGCTCATGTAACTAAACAAAAACATCAGAAAATGGGAAAGATTAGCACACAGATGTATAAGAGGACAGCAGATGGTAATATACAAAAAAATAACCATGTGTGGAATTAGCACTTTTTTTTTTTAAGTTTCATCACTAAACTGGCATTTTAAAAATGTTTAGGCTCACTTGATCACCTAGTGGCAAAGCCACACAATGCAACATGAGAGAGAGAAATTTCTTCCCAAACAAACATGGCATGGTACCACATAGACTCTGCTTAGACTAGAAAGGGGAGGGGGGAAAAAGGGGACTTATTTTCACAACCACATTCCCAATACCAAGAGCAGTAACTAATCCTCAGATAGTAGAGGAAGCATTACATGAGAACAATAAATGAAAAAGGGGAGAATCAAGTTAGTACGCCCCACATGAAAAATACACGATACACTTTTCCCAATACTAGTAACATCCTTCATGCCAAACAAATCCAGGATTTGGTCCAGTGCCAGAAAGAACTGGGTATGCTTCCTAAAGCACATGTTTAACCTAGAGTTTCTGTCTTTTAGCAACCCATACTACTGAGCAAGAGAATGCTGGCCCACCCCAAAAAGAATTCCTGCTTTAAAGGGATAGCTGCAATACAGACATTAGAAAAGCACTGCTTCTCAAGGCTCTGATACAATAGACAGGTTTATAAAAATAAAGGTATGCAGATGTCCTGTCCTCCCAGAAGAGAAGAGTTGTAGTAAACAACTAAAGAACGGGTTTCTAAAAACCTGTGCTCCATCCAGTACTTTTGGACGTGCACTGTTTTTAGAAAAATGGCTCATCTCCCAAACTGTACTTAATTGATTATACAGCACTGTATAAAGAAACCAAAGTTTTCATGATCCCACCAGGCTCACCAGCTAAGGTTCTGAAACACACAGTTGATACAAAAAACCCCAAAGTTTAACTGAGAAGGTCAACTTTGAGACTACATCACAGTTTAAAAACTGAGGAATAACTGAAGTTAAAAAAAAAAAATAAAAGAAAGAAAAGTTGGGTACAGTCAGCAACTGCATTTCTTCAAACTATCTGAGCTCTGCTTACTGTTGAAAAACACCCCATATTGAGTATTTCATGACGATACCACTTTGGACAACTAGCTAATTGTTGCCTCTGGGAAGTTTGTGTTTTATGATTTTTCCACCTATTAATAGTTAACCTACCTGCCCATAGTTGTCTATGCCAGTTACTAATCTATTTAAGTTTAATAAATCAAAAGCTGTCCTTAGGGACTGGCCAAGAGTCGTAAGGCCTTCAGCTTGAAGGTTTTTCAGTTCATTCATAAACGTTGCATGGTTTTCCTTCCAGCCAGCCTGAAAAGAGAAACGTGAGAAGACTTATTCCCCAGATATGAGCTTTGCTTTCCTGTTAGGCTACCAAGTGCCCGCCTTGCTGCACGCCGCTCACTACAAATGCTAACAAAACACCTGAGAAGTCACTAATATTTAGTGTTGTTCCATAAAGCTGGAAAATGCATACTTCTCTTAAACCTCAGAGCTTCCCATCTGTCAGATGAAGATTTTTGATTTGTTCCACAGGACAAATTTCTGTGCAGTGACCGATGCACAAACCTTATAGGTATTTACACTGCTCCCCCACAGCCCTTTCGAGGTGGAAGTCGACTCCGTTGTGAAGAGACCTCCAACAGGTTCACGGTCCTGTGTCATGTGGACCCTCCGCCCCCTTCCCGGGGTCCGCCTCCCCCCGCCCTCCCCCGCCCCGGCGGGGCTGAGGAAAGTCCCGTCCCCTTCCGAGCCCGGACTCTCCGGGCTGAAGTCGGTCCTTCCCCCGGCTCGCTCCCTTTTCCAAGCTGAACTCTCCTTGGGAGTTGCTGTCACTTCTCCCAACTTGAATAAATATCCCCCACAGTTCATTGCTGCGCTCTCACACACACACACACACACCACACAGGGGGAGAAAAAAAAAAAAAAAAAAAAGATGTCGGCCATGTTGATGTCAGCGCTGCCGCCGCCGCCGACGGAGCCCCCGTGTGCCGAGCTCCCCTGGACCGCCGGCAGCCCGGGCGGGGCGGGCGGGGGGGGCGGCCGCCGGCAGCGGCGCGGAGGGGCCGGAAGGAGGCCGGGGGCGGGGGGGCGGAACGGGAGGACGGGCGGTGAGCTGGGGTTACCTTGATAGCGTAGGGTGGCTCCTCGAAAGTGACCAGCATGTACCTGTCTCCTCTGCTGGCCGGGTCCCGGGCTCGGAGCTGCGGCGCGGTGGGGAGGGCGGGGGGCGACAAAGCAGAGGGTGAGCCGAGAGGCCGGAGCGCCCCACCACCACCATCCCCCCCTCACCAGGCTCGGCTGGGCACGGCCCGGCGCGGCCCTCCCCTCCCTGCCCGCACACACACTCACTGCCGCCCGCCCGCCTCGCCCCGCGCCCCCGGCCCAGGCAGCCCCCCGCGCCCTGCCCCCCCCCCCCCCCCCCTCCCCGCGCAGCCACTCTCGCTCTCTCTCGCCTCCTCTCGCAAAGGCAGAGCCCGGTACCTTCATGAAAGTCTCTACAGCGCCTTTGGCTATGTCCAGATAGGTGGTGCCCAGATGGGTGCGCTGGTTCATGGAGGCGGACGTGTCTATCAGGAAGAGTAAGATGGGCATAGTGCGGAGGGGCCGGCGGCCGGGCGGCTACATGGACAGCGGGCGGGGGGCTGAAGGGAGAGCGGCGGGGCGGGGGTGGGAGGAAAGGGAGGAAGAAAAGAAGAAGACGGGGGACAGGAGAGGAGTAAGTGGCTGTGAGTGCTCTGCACGGGGAGGGGCGCCTCCCCGCTGCCCCTCTGCCGAGGCGGAGGGGGGGGGGGGAAGGTGTTGGGGGGGGAAGGTGTGGGGGGGGCAGCCCTGCCTGCCCTGCCCTCCTTTGTGTGAGGGGCCTGCTCAGCCCGACACAGGCTGGTTTATGAGGGAGAGGCGGATAGGGCTGCGCTGCTGCTGACCTTCCCCCCACCACCACCACTTCCACCACCTTCCTCCTCCTCCTCCTCCTCCTCCACCGCCGCCCGCCCTCCCCTCCCCCTGTTGATGTTACTCAGAAGTTTTCGGGCGGAGCAGCCGCAGCCCCGCCAACCCGGCACTTTTCTCGCTCTGACTGAGGCGCTTCCTCGCTCGCCGCCCGCTTTTAAGGCAGGCTGGGCAGGTCGGGCCCCGCCTCCCGGGGACACGTCCCCGCCCCACGTGACCCCCTCCCGGACCCGCCATAGGGCTGGCAATAACCGCCTCATTAGCATATTCAAATCAGCGGGGTGGGGGGGTTGCCGGGGCCGCTGAAGGAGCGGTGGTGCCGCCGCGCAGGCGCAGTGGTGGTGGGGGGGGACAGGGACAGGGACAGGGACAGGGACAGGGACAGGGACAGGGACAGGGGCCGATGCCGTCGCTGTTCCTTCGGTGAACGCTCCTGGGGCAGACGCCCATGAGAGGGGCTGAGGGGGTCGATGGCGGTGTGGGCTAGGGCGGCAGAGAGACCGAGAGCTGCTGCTGCCCGGGTCGGGCTGTTCCTAGGGCTCGGGGGTGCCGCCTCTCGCGGGGAGGTAGCGGCCTGCCCGACCCGTCTGCTGTGGGGCGCGGCGGGCGGGAGGCGGCCTGCTCGGGGTGGGAGAGAGAGCGGCGGGGGAGGCCCCCTGGGGAGCCGGGGTGGTGACTCCGGGGCTGGTGGTTTGTCCCCGGCGGGAGCGGGCGGGTGAGTCACGGGAGGGAGGGAGGGAGGGAAGGGGCGGGCGTCGCGGCTCTCCTTGAGGCTGCGGGAAGGTCCCCGGGCCGCCGCGGGGCCGGGCCGCGGGAAGTCCCCGCCTGCCCCGGCGGGTCCTTCCCCCCTACCCCGGAGGAAGGGAACCCTTTTGGGAGAGCGGGAGGGAGCTGTATAAGGCTGCCCTTTAGGCCGGGGGAGCGGGCAGGGAACCCGAGGGCAGCCCGAAGCCCGCCGGCCCTGCTGTGGCCGGGGGGGCAGAGGGGGGTGTCGCTGGATATGGGAACTTGGGCTCCTGGCGGGCAGCCCTCGCGTTTGTCCGTCATAGCCATGGGGTTTGGGATGTTGAAAACGGCGTTCGGTACCGTTTTGGTGGTGGTGAATTCCCAGAGACGACGTCTGGCCTTTCACTCGTTCATTAAGGGGAAAAAAAAACAGACAAAAAAAAAAAACCTGGCTAGCCCTAACTGTGACCTTTTCCCCTACATACAGACAGAGATTAGCACTAATGTTTCTTTGATCCACGCTAAAGCACTCCACATTTCCTTCCTATAAATCATATAACCGTGGAGTGTTTCCAGCCAATTAATGACGAAGATCTCTGTTCTCAGTTGTTGGTTGTTTGGTTGTTTGGGCTTTTTTTCTCCAGTAGTTCAGTCTCTTGCCGTTTCTGCTCTCATAGCCTTGGAGCAGAAACTCCGGAGCCATTTCTTAGCATAATCTCTTTGGGAGATTGCTCTGCTTCCTATCTGATATTTTTTTTGTCTGATCCAGCTGATGTGCTCCCCCATCCACTGCTCTATAAGGTATGAGGCTACTGTCCTCCTTCGTTCTCTCAAGATAAAATTGGTTTGATTCATCTTGCTCTTCCAGGCAAGATTTCTGTGTTGTTGGGCAAGAGCTGGTTTGGGCTGGTTTTTGGTTTGTTTTTTTTTTTTTTTAAGACCAACGAAAGATTAGCATTTATTTTCTAGGAAGAGAGAGGGATAGAATCATACTTCCATTACAGGTTGTTATACTTTCTTATGCCTGCGAGCAGCTTATTTTGGCTTTTCTCTTGGGGCTGCATTTGTGACCTGTGCCATGCATTCTCAGGCACTGGGGTGAAGTCAGGGATGCTCCTTTCAGCCCAGTTCACCGTTCAAGGCCATTACGGAATCTCCAATCTCAAGGACCTTGTGTAAGCTGAGAAGGAGACTTTGGAGTCAGTGCAAACCAAAATATGGCAGCTAGGTTTTTTTGGAAGCCACATCTTTTACTATGAGTATTGCTTGGAATGGATCCTGTTAGTGGTGATAAGAGTGGCCAAGCTTGTGTGCACCTAGCTCTTGAGCTGCTTGTATCTTCCCAGCAGTCCAGTGTTAGAGCTCCAGCCGTGGTGCCATGTCTCGTGACCGGCAGCAAGGCTGTTCTGGTCCAGGTTCTCCTGGTTAATCTGAATCCCTGCTGTCAGAGGAACCAAACCAGCAGGTGCCGCAGAGGCCACATTGCTGGCTTGCCCTGGAATCTAGCTGCATGCCAGCCCCGGTTACACAGTAAAACATTTGGACTATCAGAGAGACTTGGTTCACAGCCATTTTCTCTCTACAGAGGTGTTTTGGGACAACTTTCTTGCCCTCGGCTCCCCACAGAAAGTATCTTCTGCAGTTCCTAAGGTCAGCAAGCGTGGCTGCTGCTAGAGTAGTAATTGTCTCCCTACGGCAGTGGGATTCAAGTTGTTAAGTAAAGGCTGCAGTGCTGCATTAACAAATCATGCCTTGGGATTAGTAACTTCATTTGGGAGTAATGTTGAGTGAGCATATGATGTTGGCCTTTAATTGGCTTCCTTTTAAATCTCTGAGATAAGCACATTCTTCAGACATGCCATCTTCTCTCCTATTTGTATGTTGCTAATGTTTCATTGACCATCCTAATAAAAACAGCATCACTTTTCTGTGTCAAGCATTGTGTGTCTTCTTGGAGAGCATCCTAAAAATGGGAAACTTCTGGAATGGTTCCTTCTCCAAAGTGCTGGAAAAAGGCATTTTACAGTTCTTGCCTTACCAGGAAAATGTTGTGGTGAAAGGCAGCCTGGGCCATGGAGACTTTGCATAAATCCTGGAGGGTCATTTGGAATTTTTAAGTTTTGTTGCCAGTAAGTGAAGAGAGAGAGGAGGGAAAAAAAAAAGCCATGTTAACTCTTTGTGGTAGGATCAGTCGTAAACCAGCATGAATTCTGAATCAACTTTGAAATTGAATTACAGTGCTGTAGGCACGCTGTAATTTTCTTACCAACACAAGAGGAAGGTGGGACCGAAGCAGCTAGCCCTGCTCTACCTCTAGTCCCCTCAGCCCCGGTGATTATCACTGATAGAGGAGTCCCACAGACAAAACTTATATGCAGCTCCAGTGGGATTTATGCAAGCAAAACCACTTTGCTCTACTTTTCTGTACGTACCTGCTTTTTACCGTTACCTTTAAAGCCATTTGGAACATTCAGTTCTTCCCTCTCCTGCGCATCTTACATTAGATCCATATTAGATCCCCTGTAGGGCAGAATCAAGGCTGGGTGTGTGTTGCCTGTGGTAGGCATTAGTACTTCTCCGCTGGGAGCGGGCCAATTTGATTAATATTGAGAAAGATTCTTTCAAAGATAGATAATCAACCCAAGCCTTAAATGTGTATCAGCCTCTTGATGTGAGCGGCATAATGGCTAGTACTGCCATCAGAGTCACATTTATAAATCTGTACGAGAGATTTGCTGCAAAGGAGCAAAAGCCGGTGATATTAGTGCTCTATGCTCATTACTGGTAGAGCTGACACAGCTGAGCTGGGAGAGAGCTGGAGACTGTCACTGAAAACAGATGGATCTTTCTTTGGTTTCAGCTTTTTTACGTGATGGGCAAAGTTATACCCCATGCGTAGTCTAAATGAGACAGTTCTACCTTTTCTCCTAAATCTAGTTGAATGATTTCGGCACAGTTCTGTCTGGAGGAATGCTCTCACTGTCCTGATGACACAAAGGATTCCAGCTACTTTCATGCATGTTATTTGTCATGCATCCATGAGGAAGGATGAACACATATGCATGTCTAAGAATACCTGTTTTCTGATCTTCAGAATGGGCGTCATCCATTTGGGGACAAATAAGACAGTATTAAAAATGCAAATTTCACGTTAAATTGAATGCTAAGTCAATAAATCAAAACTCATATTTGAGTATGAAAATACAACCCCCCCAAAAAAAAATTTGAAAAAATTGATGCCAAAAATACTTTGGTATCATTTGCTGTCATTGCGGTTTTTCCTTAAACAGCTTCTTCTCCCAGTTGATATTTGTGAGATTTTTGTTGCGTTATCACATAGCGTTAGCCTTGCTTTGGCCTAAACTGCAGCCTTCAATAGAAGATGTTATGCTAAAGACCTTCAAGCAGGTCTGAGATCTAAAATTAACAGTATAACTTTTTTCTTTTTTTTTTTTGATTGGTTTTGTCCTTCTCGATAGAGATCTGTTTCACAAAGAATATTTCAAGAACTTGGTCAGTCCAGGTTTTAATATGTGAATTTTCCAGAGCTTCCTTTAGAATACCATTCTGTAGCCTTGTAGATTGTCACCATTAAAGTTTTTTTTCCTGTTTAGAAGTCTTGTATTTTCCACTGTCTAATTTTATGTTACTATTTATCATTAAAATATATATCTTTACACAGCATTCTGAGCTTCAATTTATTATCTTTTCATACTTGTGTCCTATTCCTTTTAGTCTTCCTTTAGCCAAGTTCTGTGTATTCAACTTACTTGCTTTTTTTTATAAATAAAATTTAATTTTTCACTTGTCTTGCAAACACAACAACTTACATTGTTGAGGTTTCGGGTTGTTTTTACTAGTTTCGATCAGTGGGGTTTCTCTTCCTGAAATTGTTACCAAACAAAACTGATTTAGTCTCATAATTCAAGTACCTTAGATCATCCTAGACTGAGTAATTACTGTGAAGTCTGGGATCAGATAAGATCTAACCCCCAAAATTTTTCAGAAAGGTGGCATTAAGATAACTGGAGCTCAGGTTTTCTATGTATATTCTAGGACTTGCACTGAGGGTGCCTATTTTTCTAAAATTTGCAGAGGCAGCTGCCTGCCTTTGAAGCTGTCTAGCACCTTTTAGAAATCTGTACTTTGGCTTCCCCAGCACCAGAACACAGTGAAACTACATCCCTTTGCAGAACGATGACCTCTAAAAGAAGTTGCATTCTGGCTTCTCTTGGCCCATCTTCAAAGACAGCCTCCTTGTCATTGTCCGTCCGTCGGGAAACCCAGAGGGATAGCCTTTGAAGCTTCCTGGGGATTTTTGCATTCCCCACCACCCCTTCAGTCATCCAAATCCCTTGCTGTTTCCTGCCTCGGGAGCTGGAACCGCAGTGAAGGCAGCGTATCATCCAGGGGAAGACTAGTTAATGTGGAATTGCAAGGAAACGGGTATTATAGTAGTTTGATATAGTTTGTTTTCTAACTGTACAGAGTGAATGTGGGTACTGGGAGACTAAGTTCATGAATATTTGTGAAGTACTTAGGTTTTTTCAAAGAAAGTTATGACAGAAGTGTGCGGTAAGATTATTTTCAGAGGAAAAACAAACCTCTTTGAGGACCATCTGTGCTGTGACAGTGGAAGTGAGTCGATTAATGATGGAGAGGTTGCAAGGCACCTGAATAGAAGATAAGGAGGCTTTTGTCATTAAAATCAAATTAAACTGTATATTTGATACATGCTTTTCCTTTAATATTAGTGGCCTTAGATTGAAAGGTCTTCTAGGCAATGAGTTATCTCCATATGCATCGAACAGTGTTTAACAGAGCAGGACCTCTCCTATTTGGTACCTTGGGGGAATATTAAATCTAACATGGAGAAAGCTGTTTAAAATAAACATTTCAAAATTACAGCTGTAATAAGGTAATACATGTGAGAATTCAAACAGATTTACAGTTCTTATATATACTTCCTGAGGTGTTACGTTGCTTATATCGCTTCAGGTAGGATTCTGGTCAAAACCAAAAAACTCGTCTCAGCTCCAGGCCTTTAAATTTATTCCATCTCTTGGGTATCTCAGCTGGCCTGTCAAGACCCAAAGAGCACAGAAAACACCCTCTAACATACAAAAGCTAAGGTATTCTACCTGTCTTTTCTTTTCCCTCCTTCCTCCCTCCCTCCCTCTCTTTTTCTTTCTTTCTCTTTCTTTCTTTCTTTTCTCTTGAACTTATCACTTAACTTTCATCCTTGAAATGATAGAATGTGTTGGGTTGAAAGGGACCTTTAAAGGTCATCTAGTCCAGCCCCCCTGCAGTAAGCAGGGCCATCTTCAACTAGAGCAGGTTGCTCAGAGCCTCATCTAGCCTGGCCTTGAATGTCTCCAGGGGTGGGGCCTCCACCACCTCTCTGGGCAACCTGTTCCAGTGCCTCACCACCTTCATTGTAAAGAACTTCTTCCTAATGTCTGATCTAAACCTGCCCTGCTCTAGTTTAAAACCATTGCCCCTCGTCCTATCATTACATGCCCTTGCAAACAGCCCCTCCCCATCCTTCCTGTAGGCCCCCTTCAGGTACTGGAAAGCTGCTATAAGGTCTCCCTGGAGCCTTCTCTTCTCCAGGCTGAACAACCCCAACTCCCTCAGCCTGTCCTCACAGGAGAGGTGCTCCAGCCCTCGGATCATCTTTGTGGCCCTCCCCTGGACCCACTCCAACAGGTCCATGTCTGAGCGTTCCAGAGCTGGACACAGTACTCCAGGTGGGGTCTCACCAGAGCAGAGAAATGCTGGTAGCAGCAGGCAGCAGCAGTCCACTTGATTGTTGATAACATCAGAGTGTCCAGGGAAATATTGGTACAGAGTTCTCGGCGTCCCTCCAGCCCCCCAGGCCACGAAGACAGGAGGAGTCCTCTGCATTTGCCAGAACAGGTCTGAGGTGACCTTTGCTTATTATGCCAGGGGAAAAAAAATAATCCTCCCTTGTCAGGATGGCCAGAGATAATAGTTACATCTATAGGACAATTTGAGAGAGATCATTTGTAGCAGTCCACCTTGGTTTTGTTTAGCTTTCTCTTCTTGTAGCCCTGGTCAAAAGCTCCTGCGTGCATGGGAAGGGGTTAATGCAATCCTTTGCACAAGTACCTGTAATACACAACGTTTCCATGCAGGCTCTCCTTGAGATGACAGGAACAGAACTAGGATACTCCTCCCAGCTTTTTAAACCACTTTTAAACAATCCTTCTGATGGCTGTTACATCCCTCCCAGGGGCGGCGGTGCCCTGCCCGTACCCGCTGACCTGAGCAATCGCCTGTCACCGTTCCAGCCACTTCTTTTGTTTGTTCCTCCAAGCATTCCTTCTTGCCTACACTACCAAGTTTCAGTAGCCCCGGAAATCATATCCTTCCTGAAGCGCTGGGCCCTCCCGCACATCTCATAGCATAGCAACGTTAACTCCATTACCATGGATCCCAGACACAGGCGTGCAGAATTTATCTAACTAATCGAGCAGCTAAGAGACACCAATTCCAGCTACAGTCAGCTTGGAGTATAAAGCATTCACAACTAAAAGATACTCTATAAGCACTTCCCATGAAGGTAAAAATGATGGGGTGTATTTTTCTTCTGGGTTTTTTTTGTCTTTTTTAATGGCCAATGTAATGGGTATAGTCTTGGTAAACAAGAGGACAGAATTATTCATTCATTCCTAAATTGCTTCCCACTGAGGTATCACACCTGCGTGTGGTATTTGAGAGCTGGGAGCTCTCTTTTTGAAATATTACTGCACTGTAGAAGTTTATTATCCAGCTTTTACTCTAAATGTGATTATTATGCATTGCCATCTTCTGCCCAAAATCAAAGTACACTCTAAAAGAAAGATGCACTTGGTTGCTGTCTGCAAAGCAGCTGGCATGACTGGTGTCAAATGGAATGTAGACCAGTTGGTCTGTCTTTTGCCACTCAGCAGTTAATGAAAACTTACCAAATCTCAACTAGTAGCTAATTGGAAATCTCTACAAAAGACATCTATAAAGCACAGACATAGGGCTTCTAGAGTAAAACAAACCTGATAAAGCCTCTTTCATCCAGGGAAGAAATCTGTATTCCCTGACTTCAAGCACCTTTGGCAAGGTGTTTGGGACTGTCTACTGAGCATGTTATTCAAAAGATACCGCTAAAATGAAGTGAGAGGGTTTTTTCCTACTTTTACGCACACATCGAAGCCCTGATATAAGGCCTATTTGTTACAGAGAACTTGAATGGATGCCACCATGGGCAAATCTGTCTTGTATCAACTTGCAGAAAAATAATGTCTTGTTTTAGAAATACTTCAATCAGGGAGAAAGGACACTTAAAACATGGCTTTGAAAAGCACAGAAGGATAATTCTTACTGAGTTGTGGTTACAAAAGCATTTCTCATTGGGAAAATGTTAGAACTGAGTTGAGATCAGCTTATAATGAACCCCGAATTACAGGTGTAACCTTTTTCGTAACAACAGTCTTCACCAAGCAGTGCTGTTTTGGTCAGTGATGAGTTCTTTTGTTGTTGGAGATGGCTTTCAATTTCATGATGTTGCAATCGGAAAGCCTCAAACGTTTCGGGATCAGTTCTAATATTTTCCTGTTGGTAAGCCATTTTTAAGGCAATATACGGTTTACGGTTATTTTCCAAACATGGGTCCAAATGAACAAGTCCAAGAAAGCCCATCCCGTAATTCAGGCTGACACTAAGTGTACGCTTCTCTGGGTTTGGCAGAGTGTGTTGTGTACACTGATTGTGTGATGAATGTAAGATTTTCTCTGAGATTCTCCTGCTCCTTCCCTCCTTTGAAGTATTTCTATTTTCTGTTATTTCTGTTTTCCTAGGGCCTTGATACTGTTATATGCATTAATGTTGGCTGTTTCATTTGAGTTGTGAATATACAGCTAACAGTGATTTATATAACTGGGGTCTTGAAGGAAGATGAAACTTAACAATGTAAAGGCGACAAAAAAATCAGGCTTTTAACTCTTATATCCATTCCATTTACTTCCAAGGTATTGCATTTTTTTTATTATTTTATTTTCCTTGATCAATTCTTATTTTTCTTCGTGTCTTCCATTTCAGATCCTCTTCATCTTGTTTTTTCCTTCAGCAAAAGTTACAATATGTTTTTCTTGACATTTCTACTTAGATATTCAGTACGGCTTTCCTCAGCTGGCCAAGGGAAAAAAGCCAAAACTACTCATTTGCCCTGACAAGTGTTTTCACTCTCCACGTTTTCAATGATTGGTTGTGCTGTGTGCTTGACTTCTGCAGCCGCTAATAAGTAACTCCTGATTCCAGACTAACTCCTGATTTCAAAGGTTGACAGATATCACTTGAGCTCTTGTTTCAGAGGTAAGTGACAGCCCTTTAACCCAATTATAGTCCAGTGCAGCATAATTGGACTCAGTTTTGAGTCCACAACCGGCTACTACAGTTAATTTATGGGGAATGGGACAGTATTCCTTTTTTCAAGGGGAATTAGGGTTTGTTATGCTTTAATTTATACATTGTTTGGAATGCTCCAGCCTGTTTCCACCATAGCACCAATTTTTCCATTGCTGCATCTGCTCATTGTTTCCTAACTCCCTTTTTTATACTGAAATCTATTACTTGCGTGTTAACATGTTTTACAGTAGTTTGCACTGAGACATTTGGAGTTTTTACTTTTGTCTAGTTAGCTGGAGACTTTTGTCACAGTGTCCCTCTAATTAATATGGCCAATATTGCTATAATGTCAGTCACTTTGTGGAGTATGTAACTGTAATTGTGACCATCGTCTAAATCTGTTCTTTATCACACTGGTAGCAATCCAGCAGACCACTGCCACTAGCACCAAACTTCCCTGTAATTCTGACATTGTAGTGAATTCCTCCCCAACTGGCAATAAGAACGGTCTTAACACGACTTTTTTTCTCTGCTTGAATTCCCTGTTTTCTGGATTGTGAAATTATCCTCTGCATAATTCAAGAACCGTTTCATGATCTATGTTTAGCAGAATTTGTTACCCAACAGATGTCTGGACAGTTAATGACCTCTGTAAGTGCAGCCCTGTGATTTCTTACTACTGATGGTCCAAGAATTTTTAATCTCTTCTGCTACAAGTCAGCACTAGGGCAACATGTCACCTCTTATTAAAACACAAAAGCATAAAATGTGTATAATTTTTCCCTTCAGAATTGTTATGCCTAGTCAGAAGTGGTGTTTCTCCCTTCCTCTCTTTTGAGTCTTCATGTTCATGAATGTGTGCATGCATAAATGCGCATAGTTCCATATTTTTCTCACCAAAAACAAATTACATGAATAAAACCCCCTGAAATTAATCAAAATATAATTTCAAAGAAAAAGCGCTTACATAAATACAAGTCAGAACTGACACTGCTAGCCTTCAACTGGGGAAGGAGCAGATGCCTAGAAAGGTCCATGGTAGGAAAGCCTCTTCGACTGTCACTTTCACACATATGACAAATGTAGTCTAACAAGAGGATTTGGAGGCACCGGAGCCAGATCATCACCCCCAGCCAGTGATATGTTCACAGTATAAAATCATGCGGCAGCTGCACAACCATTCCCTCTTTCCTCCTCCCCATTCAGATCAGGATTGAGCCCATCCCTGCATAGGAAAGTTGTCCTGGTTTCTCTTCTGTTTCTTCTCTCAGTTATCAGCACCTGGGAGAAGAAAAGCACCAGGCAGGATCGTATCAAAGAGAAGGTAAGAGAGTCCCTAGCATCTAGCACTCCTCTCGCAGGAGGAGTTGAGGAATTGACTGCTGATTGATACAGGTCCAGTCAGACATCCCTATGGAGGGATTCTGCAAGCCAGATGCCAAACTCCCTAGAACATAAATCTGCACCATGAAGTGCTTGAGAGGATGGCTCATACTTCGCTATGTTTCACTGTGGAGGACAGAAGCTGGACTGCCCATACAGAAGTGCTCCTGTGGCAGTCAGGCTTCCAGCAGCTGCCTGGAACTCCCACCACGTAGCTCCTAAATGCCAAGAAGTTTGCTAGATGTCTTGTTGGTACCTGCTCCTACAGTGGGAGGGTCATTGTGGCCAAACTGGGGGACTGGAAGGTACTAAAACCCTGGAGAAAGATTCATCACCTGGATCTACACTGGTAAGGTTCAGAGGCCAACACTCAGGCACTGCTATTACAATTGAATTGTAAGCACGTTACCTGGCAGTTTTGGCACGCGAGTCTTAGCAAGCTCTCAAATGGTACCTGAACATGGCTTGGAGGACAGCAGACAGCAGGGACCATTTCCCCAAAGGCAGTTTTACATCATGATTCTTTTCTTGGGGGAAGAAGAAAATGTACTTCTGTGATGCAAGCTGGAACCCAAAGAACAATCTCTGGTCTGTTTTATGAGCTAATAGAGCTGGATCCATCCTGGAGCAAGTACCAGGATTTCTTGCTACAGTTTTGGTCTTGGACTCTCTATCTTTAGGGAAAGATTTATTTTTCTCTTTCTTTTTTTTTTTTAATTTGGTTTTGTGGGGGTTTGGGGTGTTTTTCAATGTGTTTAAGTATGTGCATACATGTATACCTACCCACGCGTTTTTTCAGATAGAGAAACCTAAATCCAGCACTCATTCTTTACAAATTGAAAGTCTTTCCATGCGTGTCTCCTCCAGTGTCTTCTCACTTGAACACTTTGGGAGCACTAACATGGCCAATTCGTACAATGGTTCTTGTTGCGGTTCAGTGAAAAACAACTATTGTCCTAGCTCACTCCTATTACTGGTAACTGATCTAACACACCAGACAAGTTCTTTTGACTTCAAGAACATCACTTGGCCTCATACGGAGCCTTTTGAGCACCTTTTTCTTTTTGAGACTGATACCTGATTTAGACCCTCTGTGTGAAAATTGTCCTGTGCTCATATTAAGCATACAATACAGAGGCTATTCTGGGGTCAGTTAGCCTGAACATCAGGGGCTAATCAAAACTACTGGGAATGGCAGACTTTTTTTTTTTTCTCAGTCAGTTCCACATGGGCTGACTCAGGGGTTTTCTTTGTTTTCCCGTCTGGAGTTTCCTCATCCACCTTCAGAGGTACAAGATGTACATTCACTAGTTCCTCAGTCTTCACAAAGGTATTTCAACTATCTTGTCAGATAATATTTTTACACAAGGAGGTCACCAAGTTATAGATGAGGACATGACTGAATAATTGGCTTTCCCTTCCAAATGTGTGTGGCCTCTTGTCTCTAGGGCATTTACTCTTTTACAAATAAAGAGTATTTCTCCCACTTTCAGGAATTTTCTCATTTGATGGCTGTCCTGGAATGGGCCAGTGCTTCCACACCCACTCTTGTCCCAAAGGATGTCTCCCCAAGGCAGCTAAACCTGACTCAGATATGGTTCTCTCTTCAAAATCAAAGGGCACTCTGTGGATTCTGACTACAGACATATGGGCCTACTACTGTGCAAGATGTTCAAAGCAAATCAGACATTCTGGCTGTAATCTATCTAGAATAAAAATTATGCTTATCAGGAATGGCCATGAGGTAATAGGGGAACCAAATGCTCCACAGCACCATCTGTGATTGTGCTTGTCTAAATGTGGCATCACTGGGACGTATATATGTACTTGCAGGCTGAGGAGCCCCTTCCTGCAGTGATGGCCAGAAATGCTGACTTACCTGCTAAAGCGAAGGTGACTCATAATATTTGCACAGAATAAGACATGAAAAAGTTTGATTAGACAGTCTGGGATTCTTTTTTAACTCCTTGAACAGCCCTATGGTACTGAGTCATAAGTCCCTGTATACACTGAAACTTCTGCAATTTTGCTCTCAAGCTGCTCCTCAGGAATCGTTTTCTACAGAAAGGATGAGTTCAGCCACTCCGCTTCGGGAACCACAAGTTTTTAAAGCAATCTTTTGTCACAGGTTTGTGTCGACAAAAATTGTCAGCTTTAGTGAGGGTCTACCTATTTTTTTTAAAGACTCAGTTTTTTGTTTTGTACAACATGAAGCTTTCCATGTAACTGCAGTAAGGGGTAATCTACAAAATGGCTTGACTTCAAGAAAACTGCCCAGGTCCAAAAACGTTCTATGGAAAAATGCATGGTAAACTAATGCCAGAGCTTTGTTAGCAATAGCACTGATAGCATCTTTTGGCCATATGTTGTATCAGACTTTTTTTTCTTTTGTAAAATATTCCTTCATTCCTACTTTTAAGATACTTCCAATATTAGCAAGCAAAAAACAGTGTTTAATAGTAGTTTTCTTGTTTGATTTTCTCTTTATATGCTCAGATTATAGACTCACGCAATGGTTTGCGTTGGAAGTGACCTTTAAAGACCATCTAGTCCAACCTCCATGCCATGGGCAGGGACATCCTCAACTAGATGAGGTTGCACAAAGCCCCATCCAACCTGACCTTGAATGCTTCCAGGGACGGGACATCTACAGCTTCTCTGGGCAGCCTGTTCCAGTGTCTCACCACCCTCCTCATAAAAAAAAAAAAAAAAAAAAAAAAAAAAAAAAAAATTCTTCTTATGTCCAATCTAAACCTACCCTCTTTCAGTTTAAAACTGTTGCCCCTTGTCCTGTCACTACAGGCCTTGGTAAAAAGTCTCTCTCTGTCTTTCTTATAAGCCCCCTTTATATATTGAGAGGCTGCAATAAGGTCTTCCTGGAGCCTTCTCTTCTCCAGGATGAACAACCTCAGCTCTCTCAGGCTGCCTTCACAGGAGAGGTTCTCCAGTCCTCTGACCATTTTTGCGGCCCTCCTCTGCACTCACTCCAACAGGTCCATGTCTTTCCGGTGCTGAGGGCTCCAGAGCTGGATGCAGTACTCCAGGTAGGGTCTCATCAGAGTGGAGTAGAGGGGCAGAATCACCTCCCTCAACCTGCTGGCCAGGCTTCTTTTGATGCAGCCCAGGATACTATTGGCTTTCTGGGCTGCAATTGGACATTGCCAACTCACGTCCAATTTTTCATCCACTAGTATCCCCAAGACCTTCTCCTCAGGGCTGCTTTCAATCCATTCATCCCCCAGTCTGTGTTGATACTGGGGATTTCCCTGACCCAGGTGCAGGACCTTTCACTTGGCCTTGTGGAACTTCATGAGGATTCAGATGGTTGAAAGCATTTTGTCAACCTAATAACATCCACTGTAGGCCCATATGTGGTAAAGGTGAGAAAATAAAATTTTAAAAAATAGCTGAAAGACAAAAGTTGTTGGAAGAAGATGTTCTTTGATATTCCCTGGACTTGTTCTTAATTGTACAGTTTAGATGAAAGAAAAGGAAATACTTAAAGGCTTTCATATAGTTCATGCATTATGTAAGAGAAATTTATTTACCTTTCAATCAGGTTACATAGGTGATTTTAATACATTTTCCAAATAGAAAATTTACTTATTGATCATATGCCATGATTCTTCACTATCACAGAGGGAAGGAAGATTTAGGGAAAAAAAAAAAAATGCTGAAGTCCTAGGGCCTAGAAAAATGCAAGAGTAATGAGCTTAGAAGAATTAGTGGTCAGAAAGTTCCACCAAAAAGACAGTGAATTAAATTACAGAGTTTTTTTACAGCAAGTCGGGAGCCCAAAGTGTGAGTAATACTATAGCAGGATCAATGAGGACAAAGGAAACAGCAATAAGACTGCATACAATGCCAGAATTGCTTATGGGGCAAAATGTATGAGCCAGGAGTTCTCATTTGCGGCCCACACACTGACACAGCATCACTTTTTTTGTTCTCACATGTTCACAGTTATAAAGCCAACAGCAGTTGCATGGCAGCTAAAAATGAGTGTATTTCTTCTCGATAAGGTGCTACACAGTGATACTGCCATGCATATTTTTTAAAGCTAATCTTTTTCTCCATAACTTTGATATACAGCAGATTCAAACTGGGTTTCTCATAGGTCCTCTTTTTCTGAATGCCCACATAAAAGAAAACTAATGAAATATAGAAAAAAACCTCTCATAATGAGCATGTAGAGCTTAATAATAGAAATGTGATAGGCAGTACTATTCATTGTGTGACTGATAAATACCTGGAGAAAAATTAGAAGCAATGTCTAAATTTGAGGGTGCATTTTTACAGCAAGTTTCATATTTTTAAGCAAGATGGACAAGTGAATTTTCCACAGAACATTTTGGTGTTCTGTGAAGTTTGCCTTTCTATATAAAGAGCTCATCTATATTTGTTTCCCACATGCTTCCAAGAATGATGTAGCATCTGAAATTAAAAATATTTTTCAGTAACTATCTTATGAAGGCTATCCCTGCTGACAAACAGGAAAAGGAGAGAATTTTAAGCATGCATTTTTGCAGTTGCATGAAACGGCAATTTTTGAAGACATTGTAAATCCCATATACTGTAAAGCTGGAAAACATTTAGTTTACAAACAGGCACAGGAGAAAAGCATGTGAGGGAATAAAACACTGCCATGTTCAACAGCTATTGAGAGGCAGCTCTACTTGTTGCCAGGAGATTTTACCTTTTTTATGTGGTTATCTTTTGTGGATATAAGTTCTTTGGATTTGCATGGGTGATTGAGGAAGAGGCCTCAGAAGCCGAAATCTGGCTCGCTGTCAACAGAGCAGTTTTAAATTTAAGCACTGAATCAGTCAAAGTGCAGTTTCGCTCCCACACTAGTTCCCTTCTTGCAGAGTGAGAGCAACTGGAATCAGATTACCTAATGGCTCAAAGGGGCACGGGTTGAATAGTTTGGGCCTAAAATTTAAACGCCATAAAATAGTTTTTCTTTATTAAAGGCCTGTTCTTGGGATTATTAATATTACCCTTATTATTGTTGAGCAATTCATTAAAGGAATGTTTTTCTTAGTAGCTGCAAAGAGGCCAACCTGTTTATTAAATTGTCCTACTCCTACTCAGTGGCTCCTGTGCTTGCCAGTTTTAGGTGAAAGGTATGCAAGATGTCACTATGTTGCCAGATCATGTAATGATCATAATTTTGCAGGAAAGTTATGTTGCGCCAATGCAGAACATACTACTGTGATTTTTGGCCAAGGGATTTATTACCCTTCCTCTTGTAACAGAAGTAACAGTTTTGCAGACAGGAGTATCTAAACACAAGGCAGACAGAAGAGCTGGAGACCCTCCAGCTCCCTCCTCTCTAGGCCACCCTCTCACCTGCCGGTTTGGATTCTCTCCTGCTTGTCTCAACTGTCACACAAGACGCGATTACCTACTTTTTAAAACAAATTTAGTTTGTAAAACTCAGAAGAATCTCACCCTGATAAACCAAAATAAATAAATTTTGAAAATCAACCCCCAACCAACCAACCAACAAAACAGAAGATGGAGCCAGAGAGCAGCTTTTAAAGCAAATTGCCAGAGAAGATGGGGAATTCAGTTTCCTCCAACTCCTAAGCTTCCAGCAAAACTGCGGATGAGGAATTGGAGAAAGTCCCCCAAGACTCTGGTGCGGTACAAGGGCATGGAAAGTGGTTCCACAGTGTGTGAACGCATCGGTTCGGAGCAGCGCTGCTTCTTCCCAGAGGTCTTCTGTCGTCGTCCTGTACATGAATCCATCAGCTGCTATTATTGCTCATAGGCAGGCAGCCTAATTCTGCTCTATCAAATCGAAGGAGTGAAAGGCAACCCGCATCAAGAAAATACAAGCCAAAACTAACAGAGGGAAGGATGTTACCTTTAGCATGGTGGCAAGCCAAAACACGGAGTAAGAGAAATGACACTAAGAAACAAAGAGGTGGTAATATTAATTCAAATATAAAGTAAGCCGCATTTTCCAGCTTGTTTCTCACTCCGTGTTACGGATGGAACTTTCTTGCAAGAAAGTTCAAATAATACAAGTATACCATACTAGTAACCACACTTTCTACTGATGCAGAATTTATGAAAAAGAACCTTAAAAAGAAGTAGTCATATGTATTTCCTTCCATGTAATTTTTATGATTAACTGCAAAAGGCACACACCAAAGGAGCATCATATAATTCTTAACCTTACCATTTTTTGAATGTAGAAAAAGAACTGAATAAGCTTGCTTTTCTTGGCTTCAAATTCAGTTACGAAGTCATCTTGCTTTTGGTCCTAGCAATGTTTTAATCCATGCAATTTAACCTGAAAACTATGACAGAAAATGAAAAAAATCTGCTAAGAAGTATTTGTAAGGTTTATTTTTTGTTGCATTTTCCTTTTTTTTTTCAATTATATGGGGAAACACTTTTCTAAACTACCCTAATTTTGCTTCTGTAGGTACTTATTAAACTTGATGTCTACAGCGATTCTAACTTGAAGTCTTTTAGTCCGTTACTTTTTGTCATTAGGGGAAAATTTTTTTTAAGTTTTTGACTGAATTGTTGTGGCAATGGTAGATCTGGGAGAACACTCAGGTCTTGTTAGTAATTTCAATGCCTTTTCCACCATTACAACAATATTCTTTTAGCCTGTCAGGCAGAATGCAGGAGGAAGCTCCAGGTGTCTGTCTCACTTTGAAATCTTTCTATTTCTTCTCTGATTCCCTTTCTCCTCTCCCCAGTTTTCCATGCGTTACTTTTTGTTCCCTCATTCACAGCAAAACTGCTTTTGTGTGCAGTAATTTCCCAACCGTATTTACCAATCTTATAAGGGAGAGAGAGTAGAGCACTGACCTCACATTTAGACACCTGGTAAAATGATGTACTAGACCTCAGGACACCTTTCTATTATTCAGATGCCTTCCTGGTCTTGTGGAGGAAGTCACCGTTACAGATAAGCTTTAAAACATGCCCTTAAGATTTTTATCTTGACTGGCTGCTGGAGCCTCTCTTGCATTGTGTTTTTGGTTGAGTTTTTTGGTTTTGGTTTGGTTTGGTTCTTTTATCCCCAAGGGTAACTTATTTCCAAACCTTTATATAAAGCATGTATTTGATTTCAGTGTATTATTATTTGGCTTTGGTCCAAAATGCATGTCCCCTTTCAGTGTTTTCCTCCAAATAGTGTCTTAAACCCCGAAGGAATAGTGTTGGATGTGAAACCTGAAACTGTTTAAGGATATAGGAGAGACAAGGTTAATAGGGAAATGTAATATGTCTCAATAGGCAACTGAAGAAAATACAGCCAATTTGGGGGATACGTAGGAGCTACTTCCAGTCCTGTACACTACGCCTTTGCCTATCAAGACACAAATTTTCTCCATTACTTGCTTCCTTAAGGGCCTGTTTGGCAAAGAGTATTCTGGGTCTCCCAAGTGCCAGCAGTCTCTTGTCTCCAGCACGTTGTCGGTCTCCGTTTAACTGTCAGCGATGCACAGTGCCCAGTCTTGAATGCAAGCAACTGCAAAGACAGCAGACCTTGCCAGACTTCATTTTTAAAAGACGTTTTTAGATACGCATCCATTCTGAAAACTATCAAGTATATGGGCATCTTCAAAGAATCTCTCACATGTCTCATCAAGTAGTGAGACAAGCATTTCTCTCTGTAGGTCTAGCCTAGGACCGCAGGATCATCCATAGCAGTAAGAGGACTGGTCTTTGCCTCTATAGTAGTAGTTCCCTTCTAAGAATTGTGAGAAAGAGATGTTATCTAGTGCAATCACACATCCTCTGGGAAATAGCTTGAGACTGCAGATTCATTTCCTATAAGCCATTATACAGCCATCGCCTGTTGCTGACCGGACCTTTCCCTCCACAGCACACTTGTGAACCTCAAATAGTTTAGTTGAGTCTTGCAGATACTGCTTGTTTGTTTAGTATAACACAGATTACTAAACATTGTGAAAATGTTGTTTCTGCCCCAAAGAATTTACTGTATCTTTCCTCTGTTGCCTACACCTACTACATAGGCAACATAAGTGCCGAGCCGGCAGTCAGGATTTTTTCTGTTGCTGACATTGCTGTATATTACTCACAGAGAAAAGGTAAACTTTTGATCTTTGAATTTTTCATACCTCAACTCTTAAAAGTCTCCTCAGTTTTTCTGCTGATGGGCAAGAGCACTGAATTTTTTAACGGAGAGCTGCTGCTCGTCGGCTTAGTGTGGGTAAATTTAAAGTTACAGCTGAAATAACGCTTTCCAATCTGCTGACGACTTCTGCGATGTAGGACAACAGTTCAGACGTTGAGCGTGATTTTCCAGAATCTTTTGAGACAGATTATGAAAGTTTGGCGTATACCTCAGGAGGAAGTGCTTTGGAAGTGCTTTTTCACTGGCTTTAGCACAGAGCTTTGGGTAAGTTACCCGACCTTCTTGGACCTCAGTGAATCCGTCAGAAGAAGGGAGTGAAGAGTAGCATCTTGCTGAAAATGAGCTGCTGGAAGTCTGTTGCATTTCCCTTGGGAATAAACTCTCCGACGGTGAATTTCTACTGCCGTAGAAACTGCAAACCTGCTACCAGGCCCTGCCTGCCCGAGGCTTCTACCGGCCCTCACCTCTGCCTGGGCTGGCCCCGTGTTCTATTTCACCCCTTTTCAACACCGAATACTGAAATCCACGTAGAAATCTTTCAATCATGTAAACCTTGCATGGTGCAGAACGTACTACAGAAAGTTTAATGCAAGTTTGCTGTTTTGTGACGGCAGGAATCCCGTCTTTACCTCATGTGCTGACCATCAGTCCCAAGATAAACTCGGACAGGAAAAAGTAATGTAAAAAGAGGGAAGAAATCGCCCCTTTTAATCTTTGCTCCCCTTTCTTTCGCAAATGGGTTAACAGCAATGTGCCTGCAGGGCGGACAGCGAGGCAGACGAACCGTGCCAAGACAGGAGCACAAGGCTCCTCTTGTCAGAAGCAGGACGCGTTTACCCGGCTGCCCCCTGAGGGGTATTTGCGCTCGGCCCGAACAACGCACACCCCTGGGAGTGCGGCCATTGAAGGAGACGTGTGTTTAAACCGCCGTCTGCCCGAAGGTTTTCCCTCGCAAAAGCGCGGTGCCGCAGCCCGGTCGTATGACATGGCGGCGGACGGCCGCCATTTTCCTCCCCTCAGACCGCTGCGCCCCGCCCCGGCCCGGCCCGGCTCGGGGGCGGTGCCGCCACCGCCTCCACCGCTGCCCCACTGGTTCCTGATTCCCAGGGACGGCGTCGCCCGGCTCCGGCAAGTCCCTCCTCCGCCTCGGCAGTGCGGGCCGCCTCCCCCTCGGCCGCAGCCTCCTCCGGCCGCAGCGGCGGTGCCCGCCGGCCCCGCGGCGCCCATGGCGGCGGAGCCTCAGCCCAAGGCGCTGACTCGCAAGCCCCTCCTGCTCAACAAAGTGGAGGGCTCGCAGGAGGTGGTGAACATGGCAGCGATAGTGCCCAAGGAGGATGGGGTCATCAGCGTCTCCGAGGACAGGTACCGGGAGCGGGCGTCCACAGGTCCTGTGGGGCCGTAGCGGTGGTCTGTCACCTCCCGCCATCCCCGACGAGGGATGGCGGGAGGTGACAGGTCCTGCAGTGGTGATCCACCACCGTCGCCGGCGAGCGGTGGTGGTGACGGACCACCACCATCACTGACGCGACGGGAGACTCCACCACCGGAGTCCAGGCGGGTCGCGGTGTTCCCGCATGGGGACGTGGCTTTAGGCGGCCACAGCTGGTCCTGGAGGAGAAGGAGCTTGGGACGGGGGTCTCCCGCTTGGTGTCCATCTCCTCCTCCACCGCCGTGTGGGTCAGGGCGGTGGGTGGGCTGGGGCGCTGCTGAAACTTGCAGGACTTGAGTGACTTCTTTAACGTGGGTAAAATGGGATCTGAGATCGCCTTCATCACAAGAATTGCCGGGGGGCGGGGGGCAGACTGTGGAGATCTTTGACCTTGCCTAAAGGTTGCCGTGGCATTGGCTAAAACAGTAGTTTTGGTTCCCTTTTCCCCTCTCCAAGCGTTTCTTGGTAATTGTTTAAAAATACCATGTGTCAGTGATAAGATCTTGGAGTTAAATCCCGTGTTGTAAAGCTGCCAAAGAGCAGAATGTTTTCAGGCCGTTTTGCCGGGGTCTGAGGCTGCCCAGAGGCAGCTTTGTCTCTTCTGAAAGAGCTCAAACTTCGTTCAGCCCTGCAGCCGGAGCTTCAAAACTCCATCCTGAAGGTGCCTTCCTTTAAAGCAAGAGCTTATTTTTCTTGCGGAGTCCGTAAGTAATTATTTTAAGCAGAGTTTCTTTGCAACTCGGGTGCATGGTGTAACCTGTGTCCCCAGCTTGAAAGACAAATGTTGCCCAAAATGTGTGAATATGTTTTGATTCTCAAGGGTTTGTGGGTTTTTTTGGACTGTTTCTCTTGGATGCCTGTTATCCTGTTGAGTGTCTGCTTTTATATCTCTGCTAGCTTTCTGGAAAACTGTCAGTATTTCTTTCATCTTGTTTTTGTCCTCACTGTGAGTTACTCTTCAGCTAGTTGTCAAATATGTGCAAATTTAAGATCATTTAAGTTCATCTAAGCTGTGGTCTTCAGGTGAACTCTCTTGCATCATAGCAAGAGAAACTGAGCTACATAAAACAAGTACGCTGTCACAGGGACTTAAAGCAGAGTTTTATATTGCTACGTGTTCATGATTTTATTGTCTTTACGGTTTTTATGTATTTGTTGTGAAGCTGAAAAAAGCTTCAGTGTGTTTTTGCACATTTAGTTTGTTAGGCTTGCTCAGCTGTTTCTTTTTCTCTGTAGTGAAGTATTTCTGAAATTCACTTGCTCTCATATAGGTCTGTCTCTCAATCTCTGCCTCTCCTCTCATCTCAGAAAAAAATAAGTAGCTTCTGCTGTTTTAGCACATATGACTTGTTGAGAATAGATTGATTTTCCAAGTTGATATTTCTATGTAGAGAAAGGGATTGATCAGAGATCTTTGTTTCACCAATAACTGAGATGTCAGGTTCAAGAAACAAGTGGTGAAGTGGAAGCCAGGGGTTTCACACTAAGAAACTTGCTAGTTCATAAGCAACTATCCCTATTCCTTCTCATCCCAGGGCAAACCCCTGGTGTAGTTAGGTCCTGCTTGCTGACGAAACTGGGTGAAGAAATCTGCTGCTAGATGTGCTGATAGATACCTGAAGTTTTGCTCATGATACAGGATAGCTCTACAGACACTAAAATACTGTAGTAAGCCTGGAGGTTCCCAGGCTATTTTCTGACTGAAGGAACTAACCAGGTAATTTGCCTGCTTGTGGGGCTGGTTTGCAGTGTCTTTGAGATGCTATAAGCTACGATCGTGCCTTTTATTTCTTTAGGCATGAAGAGGTTGATTGATGGCTTTTTCTTTCATTTTTCCACCTGCATTAGCATTTTTATTGTAATTAAAAGGTTCAGAGACTAAAACTTATTTGGAATAGCAGGCTGGGAGTTAAGCTTGGAGATTTCGGGATACCTGGGGTGAAAGCAAAGTTTACCAGATTTTCAATACCTGTGACTTATGGTTAGGCTTGTGCAGATCCTTATGGTACCTTTTCCTGTTTGGACCTGCCTCCTAGTGTTACTGTTGACGCGGTTGTTTAATGGCCTTGGAATGTGGAGAGCTTTTAGAGATTCCTGGAAACTGTAAGGGATGGTTCAGGAGATGTTATCTGTCTTTTGTTAGTGTTTCCCAGCCTGTGATATGTACTGCTCGTATGAGAGAAATGTTCTGAAACTTTTGCAGGGAACTTCAGCTGGAATGACTGTCCATCTCCAGCACTTGCTT
Organism: Chroicocephalus ridibundus; assembly: GCF_963924245.1. NCBI lineage: Eukaryota > Metazoa > Chordata > Aves > Charadriiformes > Laridae > Chroicocephalus > Chroicocephalus ridibundus. Next base: position 32,199,077 of record NC_086284.1, on the reverse strand, counting down.
CAGGCTGGGGAGGACAGGTCTTCTGGAGATGAAGAGGAAGGAGTTCTCCGTTGGTTTGCTAGTTAATGGCTGAACATATATATCATTGTTGAAGTTGCTAGTAGTCTTAACATACACAACAACTAGATACCACTTTAAAGGTTTTCTTCAGTGCGTGATGTGGCTCTATACCAGTAAACTCTTCAAGGCGGGAGCTCCATCTCTAGTCTATTTTTATGACACCAGTGGTTTTATTTGGTTTTAAAAGCCACGGAAGTGGTTTCAGCTATAGCTTGCAGACATAGTCATGCATTATGTAGCCCTGAATCGTTGTATTTGTACATGCATGCACATATTTTAGGAAATAAAATGAAAACCAAGTGATAATAGAGAGTGTGGTTATTCCTCATAAAGGATGACATAGATGGGGAAAGAAAGAATCTCATGGCAGGGCCAGGATGGAGGGGGGGTGGGGGCAGGGAGGGGTGTGTACATATTTAGCTAGATTATCTAAACTTTACGTAACCTGCAAGGTTGGAGTTTCTCTTCAGTGTGCATCACCTTTGTGCTCTACATTTTTTTTCCTCTTCTGAATCCTAGTCAGTCATGTTAGTTGAATGGTGTGCATTGTGTCCTAATCTTAATTAATTTGGCTGATTCCTTTCTAGGGTAAAACAGTCTGAGCCTCTATCTCCTTACAGTACAGCTGGTGTGGATTGGAAGGGATAACATGTAACTTTTTCTAAGGAAAGGGGATGCACCTGTCTAGGCAGGTGAGAGTTAAAGGAGTGGCAGCATTTGTTATCCAAGAATGTATAAATCTGATGCAGTAGGGCTATAAGAATGAAATTATTAGCTTTCATCCATGCGTTTTCACCTGCCAGCAAATGGGTGGAACTAACAGATACATATATCTGAACGTGTAGAGTCTTGAGTGATCCATAGCATCGAGTACCCTAGGTGCTACATACGAAGCTAAAATGGGATTTTCCTAATGTGCACAGCTGGCCCTAAGTTGTCATCAGCTTCCTGTGTGTTAAAAGCATACACTACCTTTTCAAAATTGCCGAACATCCTTGTCTTTTGTTGACTTCAGAGGGAGATGTGGGTGTTGGGCATGTCTGAAAACTAGGTCACTGGCATGTCAAGTTGAGACATATCAACTCTGTGCTCCAGAGCAGATTTAGTGTCATTAATCTTACCTGAGCATGGGGATACGGTGGGAGAAGTGCACTGACTCACACAGCTTTCAGTTCTGCTTGGGAAATACACTTCTGTATTTCCCAAGAGCCTGCCAGTGATGTGAGTGCTCATTCAGCTGGGTGTCCTATGTGATGATTGTGTGTCACCGTGCAAGACTGGCAGGAGGGGGCTAGGTGTCATCGTGGTAAACCTGCGCTTTGCCACTAGCCATCTTTTTTTTCCGCTAGTTATATTGTAGGTGAGGAAATCTTAGACACGTGCTGGTGTAGGAAACTTTCCTGATAATTATGAGCTCTGGTCTGTGCCCTCTTTTGGGTGGGAGTTCTGTGCTCACTTCCATGCTACAGAACTTGGAAATGTAAGTGTTGCAGTCAAGAGCTGTTCTCCTTGAAGTATTCATGGGAGGTAAAAGTTTTCATAGTTAACTGAAAGTGGTCAAAATCCTCTCCATTTAAAAAACAGACATTCTAGTCTCCTAGAAGGTGACAAAACCTAGGAGAAAAATATTTATGCCATAGGATTTTTATTTATTTATTTATTTATTTATTTATTTTAAATAAGGGAACAGAGACCTTTGTTTTCTCCCCTATCTCATGTCATTTTAAGTTCTTTTTGAACTGAGATGTCTCAGCTTCTTTATGGATTGCTGTATAAACAGTGAGCCTGGATGGTTTGTCATGTATGTGCATATTGGTATCTTCATCTTACAGAGGGAAAACTGTGCAGAGCTTGTATTGCCAGGTTTGAGTTACAGTTTGAGGTTTTTAAATGTAGATATGCACTTCAGCTGTTGTCCAAGGCTTGTCTTCTGGGTAGGTTAACTAGCAGGTATTAGGGGGTACAAAAAATGAATGACCATCTGGTGTAGGTGAAATCTCAACTTTGCTAAACTAATGGTGTACTAGGAAAGGGAATGTGCATGTGTGACAAGAAATGTGGGGGTTTTCTTGTCCAGATCCAGAACATAAAACATACAGCATTATTGTTCATGCTTGTGAAATACCTCTAATGGAAGGTGGGATTCTTCACTCAGCACTGCATCCCAGCAGGATGCGAGGAACTGCCAACCTGTTCGTAAGCTCTTTGGGTTTCCTTTCTCCTGTGGTGGAGTGGTAGAGAGTGATTTCTTCGCAGAGCTATGGTTTCAATACAGGTTTGTCATTCTCATCTAAGCACAGAGCTCCGTCACTGACAGCTGCTCTGCTTTGTGTGTGGCTGTTGGTTTGCAGCAGAGGTGCAGGTGATGCAAGAACTGATTTTGATGCTGGCTCTCTGTGTATGTTCATCAGTCCAAACCTGTAGGTTTCACACCCAGGTTATTGCAGCATGAGCAGTAGTTCAAGCAGCACAGAAGGTGTGGATGCTCTTCACAGGTGTAAAAAGACATGTCCCTGCCTAAAGGTTCTTTAAATCTTTATAAAAACATCAGTCACTGATCAAATTGTTGAGAGGAAATGAAGGAACTCTACATGAACAGTGCAAAGGTTCGTAAGAGACGTATTGCTGTAGATGCAGCTTGTTTGCTCTGAATGTTTTTTTAAATGCATGTGTTGCAACTTGATGACTGTGTTTGGAATGAAGCTCAGGGTGGAGGTTAGTGCTGGCTGTTTGAGTTAAAGAAGTGGATACTGGCAAGAGGTTTAAGAGCAGACAGAAGGTCCAAAAGCTCTTGGAGTCAGAAATTGTTGCAGATGTTGAAAAGCAACTGTTCTTGATTTGACTAACATGTATCCTGTTGAGATGCCAAAATCCTGGGAGTAGCACATAAAATGTTTTTCTGAGTACTTGTTTGGGATAATAAACTCTACTTAGTATCTTGTGGCAGACCTTTCAATGTATTTTTTTTAACCCCCTGTGGCCCTTTGTACCACCAGGAGTTGACTTCTTGAAGTTTGCCAAAGCACCTTGCCTTACGATGCTCTCCCCCGAGTACTTAGTATCAGTTAAAGATTTAAAGCACAAGCATTTAGTCTTGCCTTGCTGATTTGAGTTATCCTTCAACTGCTAGCTCATACAGGTCAATGCACTAATTGGTGCAACTCCTGCAGTTGTATTAAGTTCATGTCTTAACTGCAAGGTGGCAGCTGCAAAAATGTGATATGATGTGGCTTTGGACCACGACTTGTACAGACCCAATTTCAGCAGCAGAATTAGGCATCAAAATAGAGTGGAACGTTAGATGCCCGAGTGTTGTAGAATCAGAGGTGCGGTGGTTTTTACTTTACTCACCTCTGTGTTTTAGAGATTATTCATATCTTACAAGCTTTATTTGGAATAAGAAGAGCTACTCAATACATCTTCCGTTTGCCTTATGGCAGCCTCTTTTTCTGCCGGTTGCTGAACAATGCTCTTGAGTTGCAGCAAGTTTCAGGATGGAGCATCCGCCTCCCATATTAACCAGTTCTTGTTTTTCTTCTTGTCTTCCCTGACCCCGTCTTAATTTCACTGGCATCTGCTTACACAGAGACTGGCTCTCTCATCAGTGTGTCTTGTATCTGTCAGGCTTGGTGACCTTCCCCTGCAGCCTCTCCAGTTCTGCAGCTGAACAACGCTCCTCGCTGAGAGGATACTGCACAATGCCACCTCTGTGTGTGCCCTGTGCCCCTGGAAGAAAAACAAATGCTGATTACAGATTATGCGCAACACAGAGACAGCATATAAGTAAAAATGTACTGTTGCGGGAAACTTGTTGGGTTTTCTCCTAAAGCTAAGGATGACTAAAGAGGCAGTGATGCTACAGAATTAAATGGCTGCAATACCTTAAAATAAAGGTACTGCAACAGTTTTGAAGCTAGCAGGATAGTTCAGTAAGGCTGGCTTTTCATTGAGGGTCACTTAGTGAACTGAAGGTCTCAAACAGCAGGTGAAGTTGTAGCACAACAGAAATTTGTCAGTAGCTTGTTTGACCTACCTTGTAGGATTTTGGTTACTGAGGCAGACTCTTCTTTTCTTTCCCTCTCTCCAGCTGCACCGGTTCCTGCATGGTATCTGCTGACAGTGACCTGTGCACAGGTTTCCCAGCAACATCTTTCAGCTATGTGATAACACATGCAAGAGAACTGCTGGAAAGTGGCACAAGTTTTGTAAAATGTTGTTTGTAACAGCCTAAGAGAAAAAATGGGAAGGAGAAAATGGGAAGGCGTAATGCAGGCACACTACTGCTCCTCTGCTCAGGAGCTCTAAAAGCTTCATAAATGACATGCAATGCCCTAAGGAGAGCAACTGGCTTTTGCACAAGTTTCTTATGTACATCACTGTGTTCTTGTGCCCTGTAACCTCTCAGACATTGGAAGGCCATTTGCATTAAAGCCCCCCAGAAACCATGTTTAATTGCCTTGCCCATGGTGCTTCTGTCACACACCTGTCAAATATGATTCATTTTATATAAAACTCTGCCAGTATCTGCGTGTATTTGCCCAGAGATTTGATGAGAATTGCAGTAGTCCCTAGCATAGTCTGTTGCAAAGACAGGAGCAAGAAAAACCACAGCTGTTTCCCTTCTGCATATGGCGTGAGGGAGTGATGGATGCAGCCGTGGTGCCGCAGGATGCGGCAGGCTGGGGTGGGGCACCATGGAAGGGGACGGGAGCAGTGGCCGTGGGGTGCTGAGAATAGCCACAGGCAGCGGGATGCATCTTGTTCAGCAAAGCCTTGTCCTGCATGGGTCATCTTAGGAAAGAGAAAATAAAACTTCCTTCTTTATACTTCTGTGAGGTGAAGTATGAAATGCAGTAAATGGGGAAACTATAAAACAAACATCTGCACAGGACCAGCACGTACCCCAGCAAGTAGGTTGGGTGAGTGGCTGGAACAAGCCCGGAGAAGAAAAAGGACAATTTTGTGAAAGGAGAAGCAGGAGAGGGCAAGTTTACAAGGCAGCCCTCCAGGGATAGAGCTTTACATAATCATGAAACCATATGCATCTCTCAGGGTTCTTCATATGTCACAGTCTGTCTGCCTGATGGCTTGAAACTGTGCATAAATAATGGTCAAAATGGATATTTGGCCATCAGGAAGCAAGTAAAAAATTTTGCAAATTAGACTGTACTGAGATTTTAGATAGACAAAGTGCAGCCTTCATCCTCATAAAAGGGAGAACAATTGTGGAGCCTGGGTTAAAAAAAGTTGTGTTTTAATTTTTTTCCTAGTCAGGCTGCAGGAAATAGTGTTGTGTAACTAACCTTGGCCAGACTTTGAACATATGGGCTTTGCTTGTCATACCATGTGTATTCACCACTTAAATTAAGTTTTTCAGGGAACTCTTAAGGTTTTGAGCACCGAATCGAAGGCGATGCCAAAGCACAGTTCTGGGTAGAAGAGCACTGCTGTTCTGCTGCCAAGTTTACTGAGAAGTTTGATCTAAAGTTGTCTTTTTTTTTCTCCAAATCCTGTACTGTTCCCTCTTACTGTGAGGTAAAAGATCGATGTTCTTAGCAGGTTTTTGAAATAACGGTAGTGATTGATCAGCCCCAGAAGGCAATGCTTTTGACCTTTACAAGTCTGTAATAGCAGTTTCAATAGGAGTTGAGTCCCATGGAGAGAAATCTAAGAAAAATCTGTCCTAATGTGAATTGGCCTATTTTGCCACTAGGTTGAATTATCTGGATTAGAATTATCTGGATTCAGGTGATAGAGCAAATACAGTGCCCTGCCTTGAAGGGATGTGGAGAGAAGATCCTTGCCTATGTTTAGAACATGACAGATAATGAGATTTCATACCTCCAGCAGAGAGTGCAAAGTTGATAAATTTACCTTTGGCTTCAAATTCACTTATAATAACAAATAAAGGCTTAATTGTATTCTTAAGCAGGTGGTGCATCTGCCTCATGGAATACTTTAGGGTCTTAAAGTAAACAGCTTTTTTTTTTTTTTTAAAGCTCTAGTAAGGTCTAATCATGAGTTGGTGCTAAAGTTTTTACTTTAGCTTAAAAGGTAATAAGGTATAGCAAAAACATAATTACATTTATGCAAGCTAATGCATGCTAGACAATGGGAGATGAGAGAGGGTTTTGCAGTTGGTTCAGATAAGTGGTACGTATCCTCTTAGTACAATAGTTTCAAGATTTAGATGTATAGGTATCAACAGTCTCTGACTTCCACACTATCCACGGCTTGGAATAAAAAATATATAGACAGTGACTGAAAAAGGAAATCCAGTAGGTTTATTGTGATGCAAGATAAGATGAACCAGGAAAGCACTGAAAATTAGTCTGTTCTGTTGCTTGCTTTCTTGTTGCTGTTTATGTTTTCTGAAGCAGAACAGCAAAGCTTATCTTATAAATGTCTCCTCTGATTTGGACACTTCTCCAAGAACATATACACTGAGTTTTCTTCCCTTGCAGATGTTGGCTGAATATAGTGTTGAACTCAATATTCTGTAAGGTGTTTTGGGGCCAGTTTATTACACAAAGATCTGGAAGGGATTGACTTTTCATTTAAAACAGTAGGCTCTTATCTCTCTTAAGAGACAAGTCCTCATTAAGTATTTTGCCCCCTTCATGTATGTTGGAAACTTCAGGAATCTCAGTGCTGTGAAACTGGAAACGGTGGCTTAGATTTTATTTGTAACTAGTTTGCACTCAAGTTACTTATGTGCTGAATTAGCCTCACTTTTAATATTTTCCGCTTGGTACTTAGTGTTATTAAGCTGCATCTTCTCATTCCCCTACTCCGTCCCTGTTTTCCTGTTTGATACAAGGAAATTCTGCCCCCCCCCCCCCCCCCCCAGCTCTGTGTTTTGCTAGAGCAGATGTGGGCTATGGAGTCAGCCAATGAGTGGTTCAAATTGACATTGCGAAGGCCTCATGTTTTCTAGTAGCCTGCGCATGGCACAGGATGAAAGTAAAATCTCTAAGGTGACCATGATCTCTAAATCTTCTGCTTTGATGGTAAGGACATAGCCTGTGGTCCAACCTAGCTTTTACTGCATGCAGGGTTGATTAAAGACAGCTGCAGCATTTTGATGTCAGGGGAAACACCTCTATATGGTGTCTTGGCTGGACTTGCCTTTACTGGCTCTACTTTATTGGCTGTTTCAGCAGCTTCACCAGCAATAAGCTGCTGCCAAAGGCCGATTGCACTTCTGCCATTACTGGAAGTCTCATGCCTGTCCTGTTCTCCAACGTCAGGCATGCAGCCCTTGTGCCTGCTCTTGTCCTCTTGGTCCCATTGCTTCGAACTCCTGTGGCACAGGAGTCCTTGGTCAGGCTTCAGTGTAGCCTGCTTTCTGCCAGCCAGGAGCTCAAGGGGAGGTGGAAGGGCCTTTGCTGAAGAGCCCTGCATTGGCTTCCAGAGCTGAAGGATTGTTTTTAGTGTGCTGTGGTAGTGGTTTTCTTCATCAGTACCTGCTTCTGCCTGTACTAAAAGCTAGAGATCGAAGTAGAGCACTATGGTAGGTGTTAACGGGGAAAGAGAGGACCAAAGCTGGCCCAACATGAATTGTGCTGAGGGTGGGAGGTGAGAAGATAATGTATCTATCAAGTCAAAATTGACACCTTTGGCTTTATTGTACCCAAAGCCTGGACTAAAGTTATTTAATGACAGGAATTAAAAAGATGATGCTTTTTGCTGAAGTGAAATTATACATTTTATTCTGTCCACTGAGCCCTATTTTATGTCCCATTCAGTCAGAATAACTATAATTAAGCTCCAAAAGTGTGTGTCAGGTCTATCAGAGCCTTGCCTTAGTAGCTGAGGCTTTTAGCCCTGTCTGATGAGCAAAAGCCTGTCTGATATTACCTCATGTTTTCTAGGTCGCGTTGCATCTGAAGTGGGGAGTAATAGAAGTTTTTGAGACTGCATTAGCTGCCATTGACGGCTAAGAGTGGACATATGCTGGATGTCTTCAGGCAGGAGAAAGCAAGAGAAGCAGCTAGCCTGAGAGTATCAACTGTGATGGGCGGTAGACCACTGTACTTGGCACAGCGTATTACATAGCAATGGCTGGTTACACAATGTATAGGTACTAATCCATTTCCAAAGAAGAGCACAGTCTCTTCCCTTCAGGAAATGAATCAGACTTCATAAGCAAATCTCTTCTTGCTAACTTCTGCAACTGCCAGTAAATGAGTGGGAATACATAAATCCATCATCATGCTTTCAAAATATCAACTAGGAAGTGATCCTGCTGGACTTCAGCAGGGACATCAGCTCAGACCCATACAAACACAGAACTTTCAGGTTCATGTTCTGAGTCCTGTTGTTGCTAGATTTATTTGTAACCAAAAAGCAAAAGCATGTAAAATTTTGGAGAGCATGCTATGTTGCTTGGAGTCCCATGGCAGCCTGAGCTGCGAGGCACTGGCGGATGAGGAGCCCTGTTGAGTGTGGTGGGCTGTTGCAGAGACATGCACTCAGCCCTGCTGTGGGCAGAGTTTCTGCAGGCTGTGGACATTGCTCTGGGGGACATTTGGGATCTCTGTTGCGTATCCCCTCATCTTCCTCTCTGTACACTCTTTATCATTGCTTGTATGGTGAGGGAGCAAAGGACAAGCAGAAAGGTAGGAAATCCCATGGTAGCTTGTGCTGCCACTTTAGTTCCAAAGTTAATTTTGGAGTGAAAGATTAAAAGCAAAGGTAGTTTTTTTTTTTTTTTTTTGTTAAACAAGGAATGCTATAAATGCTGGTGGTTATGGTCTTTAGGTTTCCAGTGGTTGACTCTTCCTCAAATACTTTGGCTAACCAATCTTAGATATCAGAAAAAGCAGTAGGAAAAGGGAGTTATGAATGTACTGATTGTTTAAAAAAAATTTATATGCTGTAGTGCCTGAAAATGTGTGAACTTTATCTGAATTCTGAAAGTTTCTGTGATTTAGGATGTTTTTACTCCTCCTTTCCCTCCTCCTCAGTAGGTTCTTTGGTAGATAAGAGATAAACTTGGCGAGGTTTTCCTTAATAAGTTTTCATTAACAGGAAACCAAGCCAAGGAGTCTCCATCTCTAACTAGTTTCATCCACAGCATCCTTTTAGTCACAGCTTATATTCATCTTTCTAAAAACCTGATGACTTAGAAACACTTTTTTGAGGAATCAGGAATAAACATCATTGTCTGCTTTTTATGAGGTGTGAACACACCTGAATGAAGAACCCAAGGAGTGCCAAGGTTGAGGTGACCAGCAGGAAGCTTGGCTAAACCTAACAAATGGGTTGATGTGCCTCGTTCAGTGTCTTCCATGGTCTTTCCTGTGCTCTACAACTGAGCTTGTGTTCACATGCACTTTTTGACACGAACAGACATTTTTACATAGTTTAAAGAGCCAGCTTCTTTTAGAAACAAGTATAATTGTTATTCAGCTCTTAATCACAAAGACAGGACTACTAACTATGTAGGTAAGTAATTTTGTATACAGTGTCATGTGGGAGAAGTAGGTAAATAACCATTTTGACAAAAATTCTGGATGCAGGTAAAGCAAATGACATGGGTAATTGCTTAGTGATCTGTGTTCGAGAGTGTTGCATGTGGATTAAAAAGTGCAAACAGTGGTTTCCAAAGGTGGTGTGTATGCACGTATTGACACCTCAGACTCAATGGTGTTCTTCCAGAAATAAATGATACTGCCTGTGTTTGCAGGCATGCTCCTAATTTGAAAGCCAGGCGTTGTGATACTGTGAAGCATTATCCTGGCAATGCTCCTCTTTTTGTTCATAGTTTGATTTCCCTTTATGGCTGTGCATGATGACTGTAGTGAAGCCAGAAATTTCTGTTTATTCAGTTGCTGGCCAATACCTTTACTCTGACTTCAGGCTAATAAAAATGAAGGGTGGAAAATGGCAAAATATGGACCACCTTGAGATATTATTGCGGTGTGCAAGATAACGAGAAAGGAGGACTCTTGTGAGCAGAAACAGAAAACCCCTTGCTGTTCCGACTTTCTGTTTCTTCTAAGCAAGCCCCGTATTGCACAGGGTGGTGTATGTAGGGCAGACTTCAGCAGGATCAATATTGTTCCTCTTTTCAACGACTGCATGAATCAGCTGGGAGAGACAGGCAGCTGAACCCAGGGCCACTTGCTATAATGACTGTGTTTCTAACGAATTAAGTAGCATGAGGACATGTATTCAGGCACGGAGATCTGGCTGGCTGTACTGTATGGTTCGTTGGTACCAGGCACTGCTGTCACCATGAGCCAATTCCCACAGTGTCAGACAATTCCCAGACAGGGTCTGGGAGTCAGCTTGGACCAGGGACCATTCCTCGTACACAGCTGGGATGCAGCTGCTGGTTTCTGCGCCAGGTGGCCTTTCTGCCAGAGACTGGTCCCAGCCCTGTGTCATTTATCAATCCAGGTGTGTTTCACATCTCCAGGGCACCCAGATCATGTGGCTGTCCCTGCTGGTGGGGAGTCAGATTTGCCTATGGGAAATTGGTTCTGTGATTTTAAAAAAAAAAAAAAAACAAAAAAAAAAAACAAAAAAACACAACAACAACAAAAAAAACCAACCAACCAAAAAAAAACCCAACCCAACCCAAAGCTGCTAGTTTAAACAAGACACAGCCCTTAAAAGTGGTCTTCCTGCCTAAACATTTCTGCTGGTTTGAGATCTGTAACAATAAGTTTAATAAAAAGTCTGAATCTGAGACCAAAAATAGTTTGAGATTCTTAAGGCTGACTTCAACCAGATGTCCGGGGGAGGGCAGGTCTCCCAGGGCCACAATACTGAGGAGAAATGCATGCACCACCAAATTCCTGCGTGGGACATCGGCCAGCAACCCATGAGGCCACAGCCAGGGTTGGAACCCAGCTGGAGCACAGAAGTGGCACTCGTGGCCTCTGTGGCCACGTCCTCCGGTCAGACCACTGTGTTCTCTTGCTGCAACTCCATAGGCCCAGGCATTGGACCTGTAGCCTGTCTGAGTACATCTCCTCATGTTCCTCAACAGCCATCAAGATTATTTGTCTCCATGAGCCTTTGTTTCTGACACCCAGGGATGTATCTCTGACGGGGTTGAGAAGCATGTTGTTTCATCATGTCCTGTAGGTCTGGGAGACTGGACGTGGATTTCTTTACACACCAGCTTGTTCCCTGCTTACACGGTCCTAGGGTGACATCCTTACAGTGGGCTTGGTGCCAATGCAGCTGCACTGGAGCTGCTCCACATACTGCCAGTAGAAGAGTCCAGGCTTCACTTCTGAGAAGTGTGACAGTCCCTCTGCTGTTTCAGGCCAAGTGAAAGCTTTGGTCCTGTATTTTTGAAGTCATAGAGCTAAGCTGTAGTAATGCCCAATTTTGAAATACAAGCCACTAATCATCTACCCCTTTGAAACACATATATAGTTGGGTGTTATGTGCTGAAGAGAGAATTCTTCATTGAGGTGATCCAAATATAGAGAAAAGCTTGGAGAAGATCAAGGAAGTCCAGAGACCCTCTGCAGGGAGGCTTTACCTAAACTTTTCATCTTTGAAAAGACCTTCAGTCATAAAAATGACATTTCTGCTCCTTTCAGTCCCTAAACTACTTGAAAGAAATTGAGCATACAGTTGCCACAGACCTTACTCCAAGCATTGTTTTCCACACATACATCTTTTCATGTAATGAATGCTTCAATAAGATCTTTGATGTTGCTGCCAAATGACTCCAGAAAACCCTTAACAGGATACGAAGGTTGTATTAAAGCTTCAAGGTGGACAGAAGATAAGAAACTTTCATTTCCTAATAAAACTGGTGATGCCACAAAGGAACCAAGAAGAGGAAGTGTGCTACTTCAGTAGCTTGTGAGCTCTCTACCTGAGAAAAGCATAGGAATCTTCAAAACATGTTTGCAGTAGAAAGCACTGTACAGCTTGAGATGCTTGTTCTGTAACTATGACATAGGTCTTTCTGCCTTGTCCAGTTTACCTGACACTGATAATGTAACAGAAATTACATATGTCGTTGGGGCAAAGGCTTGTGGAGAGAAAGTCTCTCTTCTGTAGTCTTGCATAGCTTATTTTTGTACAGGCTCTTTCCATTTGGGTAGTTGGTTGAGGATTAGGATTCACACGGTATTTATTTCAGTCCTTTTTTTTTTTTTTTTTCTTTTTTTTCCCACCTCTTTATCCACTAATGTGGGGACACTGATGTGTCTCCCATTAGGAAGAAGTAGTAATTTGCTTTTGCTTCAATATATAAGCAAACACTAAAATTATCGGGGTTGGTTTCATCCTGCTCCGGGGTCATTTGAGAGTTTTACTGCTGACCTCATTGTGAGGCAGATCAGATGAGCGCTCCAGAAGCGCAGCTGATATTTGCATTACTGGGGAAGTGCATCTACAGCTGCTGCGGTAGGCAGGAGGATGATCGGCATCCCTTACCTGTCACTGACACACTAAGTGGGATGGGGCAGTGGTGGAGTCAGGAAATATGTGTTGGATGTAGCCTTGTTGTTCTGACACTCTTTGGCATGGTGCTACCCCATGGCGGTTGCATTCTCCTCCCGCTCCTGAGCTTGGCCCAGGTTGCTAAGCTGGGTTTTGTGTCTTGGAGCCAGGCTTTCCAGTAGTGAAGAGTGTTGGGTTTTCCTCATCTTTCATGGTGCGTTATTGTTCCCTCCTGCATTGTGAGGAAAATTATATATTCTAGTTTGGGTTTCTTGTGTGGAATGTCTTGTTATAAGAGCCTTCTGTGTTTACTCCTTTTCTACGAAAAGTTTCTTGGTAAGTTTTTAATATCATTTTGACTGTTCTCAGGATGGTTGGTCTGAAATTATCCTCTGGTATGCATCCTCTGATACTAAGGAAATTGTGTCAGATTATTTTAGCCCAGCTCTAAATTGTTATAAGGTTATTATTGCTTTTTTAAGGTCCAAGATAAGAGGATCAAGAAAGCAACAAGATTTCTTTAGAATCATGTGTACTTTGAATACTCAGGGCGCAAAGGTTTTATAGCAGTCTTTATAGTATTTTTCTACAAAATCTACTGCTTTTGCTGAACCACAAGATTGCACTTTCTCGCTCTGGACTCAAACAGAAATTCTACTCGGCCTCCATTGCATCAAATTTTATGGAAACAACAATTTTAACCAGATACTAAGAGACAGAGGCAGATTTGGAGTCAAATAAACTTAAATTATGGATAGCTATCCATTATGCAGAAGTAACATGGAAATAAACAGAACAAGATGTTTAACTTGGCTCCCCTTCCTCCTATGCAACTAAATTGATATTGTTTCCTGAAATCACAGATCGGAGTGACACTGGTGTTGTCATTTGGCGACACATTATGGTTATGTATTATCTGAAAAAAATTAGGCAATTGGGGGGAAAAAAAATCAATTGCTGAAGCTGAAAGTAGAAATTGAAAGTTTCTTTGTAGAGGAAGGGAACATATGATCATCCATCCTCCTTTGCAGAGAAGTTTAATTCTTGTTGGTGCATATCCAGTCTCGATGTTATGTTTTTAACTGCTGTTGAACTAGTTGCTGTGGCTTTGATAAGTTTCTGTAGTGGTTAGTTGCTGTTGCAAGAACTTAGCAGGTACAGGTGACTTCTGAGTCTCCTGGGGAGAAAATGGCCAGGCTAATGTCCATCCTACCAGCTGACTCAGCATCAACTGCTTATTTAATTATCCCCCCCCTGCCCCAACTCGTATTTGAGATTTGATTCTGGGGAGGGTGGTGTCAATCTCCACATGCTCAGGAGATCTTATAGCCTGCCTTGTCCTAGTTGACTGTTCTTACAGCTAAAGTGTTACGGAGTAAAAATGGGTGTCAGGAGGTGAGCATTTGGGAGCCAGGTGTTTACACAGTCCCAATTAGGATTGCAGGAGTATGTCCAGGTCTGTGGAGGATGTGGGATTTCACACACTTGGCATTTTGCGTTGGGTGGCTTGAACTGCCATGTTTAACGAAAGTCCCATTTTTGAGTACCTACCTCTTCAGTAGGAGCAACGCTCCCAGACCTGGGCCCTTACCTTAGACCTGCTGGTGTTTGGTATCCCTGTCCTTAAGTTCTCTTGTGAAGCTGGGTTACGGCGCTGCTTTCTCTACCTGTCCAGGACTGATTTGGAAGGGTCTCAAACATCTGGGTTTTAATTTTGACTAATAGTAATATTTTGTAAATAATCCATGAACAGGACCTAGTTTGACTCTGTGGTGTGTGTTTACTTATTCAAAAGCTAAGCTTCTTTGAACCAAAAAAATGTTTTATTCTTGAGACTCAAGCTGGGGAGGGAACAAGAGGAGAAACTTGTGAAGAGCCAGTGCTGAGACTTGAAACTTTCCATGAGCATTTCAGAGGAAGGCAATTGAAGTGAAACATTTTCTCTCCCTGAAAAAATATACAGTGAAAATGTTTTATTTCAAGTACAAATTTTGCAGTATGCGGTTGGGAAAAGATCACTTGAAACTGAGTTCAGATAGTCTGCGTTGGTCATGACTTCCTCTTTCAAACTATCGTTTATTTTCCTCTATGCTTATTTTGCAATGATAGATAGTGAACCTTTGTTGCCCTAAATGCCAAAAAAAAAAAAAAAAAAAAAAAAGTCCTGTTAACAGGAAACTGATAACAGCCTAATGGATTTAGTGTCCCAAGTAGCACAGCCAGAACATCCTATCTGTGAGGTACCAAGGTAAGTGGAAGTGCATTATCTGGAGAAGCCTTAATGTAGGAAACAATTTCCATGTTAGATATTTGGAGGTTGCTCACAGGGTAATACTCAGGTGTCAAGTGCAACTGGAAGGCTTTTCATTACCCTCTCTTGACTCTTGACACCGCCTCAGTGCTTCATAAATACAAAGTGTGAAGCTGGCCTTCTCCCTTCTGGGGTTGGGCTGACTTCATGCAGACTTCTTGATACCCCACCCCAGTAACTGGGATGCATGGAGAGTCTTGAGGTTTGAAGGGTTCATCTTCAGCCTGTTGCCTCGATTTGGATAGATTATTACCAAAATACTGTGCTGTTTCAGTTTTCTTCTCTAGGGATTACCGAGCCAGCTGCTCGCTGCTGTCCCTACTGCAGGCTTTTTATCATTCATACTTTATAACCTGTTCCCTACTGCTTATTCTTCCCATTCATGTTTTATCTCTAACACAGCTCCTTTCAACTCACTCTCTCCTTTCCTCACCTTCCTGTTTATTCATTCTTTTGGTGACCCTGTCTTATCAATTAGAAATTCAAAAAAGGACAGCTGCTTCCTTCCTGCATGAACTCTTGGAGCAGCTGCACATCCTAATGCTGACTGCTGTTAAATACCAATATCAAGCAGTCGTCTGATATGAAAAGTTAAAATGGGGCAGCTTGGATTGGGAAAAACACTGGCACCAGAAATCTGATTAAAATAATCTTGAGCATTGGTGATGTGAAAGGTGTTTGGCATGTTTAGCAGTTTTTATTTGCCAGATGTTGTCTTCTGAAAACCTGAAGTACCCATTGTATCCTTCTGTGTTCCAGCAGCTCCTTTCCCATCAGCAGCCCATAATAATTCCCAGTTTGTTAATGGATTTTTTTAAACATGTTTAAATATTATTAAAATGCATTCAATTGTTTTGAGTAATTGAGAGATGGTGAATGTGTGATGCCTTTCAGGTGATGGGGAGTGGGCTGGGATGCTGCAAGCAGTAGAGAAATGGAAATCAAATGGGAAGAGATTCTTTCTTTTGCAACGGAGGGAATGGCAGTATTTGCCTTTGCCTGATCGTTTCAAAGCCATGTTTGACTTAGTGAGGAAAGAGACAACAGCTGCTTGAGCAGGTATGTGGGCTACCTCTGCAGTTGCTTGAGGGTGCACAAATGCTGAAGGCTTGTTACTGCCAAGGAGAGGTGACCTTGGTAGCCTGGTATCTGCTGGTTAACAGGTGTTTCCTGAAAACAGGAGGACTGGGATGCAGAGGGAGTATCTGCACCTTTCACACACACATACGCATCTAAAGCTTATGTTCTTGCCAATAGCATGAGTATTTTTAAAAGGCCAAGTCTTCAGGACTTGCAAATCACTGTCATCCCTTGCTGAACCAGAGTGCTGGAGCCAGAACTCTGGGGAGAGAAATAGCATGGTTCAAATGTGCATAAAAATGAAGGGTGCCAGAGGAGCAGACAGTGTGGGATGACTGGGAGAACTGATGGGAAAAATTTCTCTAAGCTTTTAAGTGCATGATTTGGAGTTTACACTACTGGACTGTCTTTTTGGGTCCTATGTCTGAAGTAGGGGTTACTGGTTGACCAGTGGGAAAGCTAGGATGTAGATCCCCAATGTTCAGTAGCATCTAATTAGCATGTAGTTGCCATGCCATGAGCTTTTTTTTCCTTCTACAGACTACAGAAATATTTTCCTTTTGAAAATTTGATCAAACAAAACTATTAAATGCTCTGGCACAACAACAAAAAAAAAGTCAATAGGAAAAGCAAAGACAAACCTTGGTCTTTCAGACTTATGTGAATGAAGCATTTTAAAGGTGCAGTGCCAGGGGGGAAAAGATGCATTTGTGAAATGATCTGGTTGTTGCATTTCTAAGAGCCTTTGTTAGCTTGCATTTATTTATATGGTGCAGCACAGATGATGAAAATTTGTGTGTATTTCCAAAACAACCCTTTTGTTCACTGCAGTGTTCAAGGTCATAACTGTTCTGGGTCTTTCTTGTAAACTTGCTATTCCTGTTTATTGGCATGATTTAGAGCAAGCTGTCCAGCTGATCTGTTTTAGGGGCCAGACCCTGTCCACAGGACAGCTCTGTCTAATCTCTTCTCCCTCTTCCCCTCCAACTGGAATAAAAATTGATTATAAAAATTGTTACCTGCTACTGGCCTCTGAGTAAATTTTTAAAATACTGCCTTTCGTGTGTGCTACCTCCCTCCGGGTTCTCAGTAGTTGGGACATCTCCGAATTAAGTAAACTGCTATAACTGGTGCAGATTGTTAATGATTTACATTTCTTGATAACTGCTCACAAATTGTGTATTCCAAAGCTCACTGTGTGTGTTTGATAAGAAGACACAATTCATTTGTATTAGATATGACATGTGCAAGAGACTTACTGGACTGTCAGGTCGTTCCACCTGGATGTTTTCAGCATGTCTCAGATACCAGAGCAGGAGAGTGGGAGGAGGAACTGCTTGACACAGCAGAACACACATGGATTTTGAAACCAAAAGAGTGGGCTTTAGTTTGTGGAAAGCGTATCTCGTGGCTTGAGGTAACTGGATGTATCGTCTCAGCCTTTTTGCATAGTAGCTTAACTGTCTGCAAGGAAAGCTGTTCCTCCCCTCCCTGCCCTCCGCGTAAGAAGCAATCCTGTCTGACCTGTGAATAGCTGAGCCAGAATTACAAACCTGATTTAGCGTTTCAGGCAGTGCTGAGCCTGCAAGGCAGCAGGATCATAAAGGACCCTTCCCTTATGTACTGCCTTTACCCATCTCAGCTCATGTTTTTCCCTGGCAGATGCTGTGATCTGATTTTACGCTTTAACTAATAGCACAAGGATTTACTTGCCCAATGGGTGGTCTCTAGCTGTCTTCTACCTTGTATTACCATTTAAAATCTTGTGTCCTCTGCCAAGGTCAATGATAGATCTAGTCTGCTTTAATCTGCTGCCATCCTCTGCTTTCAATGGCCCTCCAATAGCCCAAAGTCATTATTTCAGACACCTTCTTCGCACTGTCCATGCCTGTGTTAACTAATGGCCTCCTGCTGGAAGGCAACATCTCTGGATTAAGTGGGGTGGAACAAGCTGTGTTCATGTGCATGCAACCCCTCCGCACGTAACTCAGGCCACTGGGAAAATATTACTTAACTCAAAGGTTGGTGATGTGTGATCTTGGTTAACACCAAGTTATCCTTTCCTAAAAAGAAACCATACGAATCATCCTCTTGTTGCTAGTAGAATAGCTTATTATCTTCACACCTTTACTTTACTTTAACAAGGATTGCCTGATTCGCTAATAGTAGTAACAGGCACAGCACCATCCTGACTGTGATAGGGGTGGGTGGTACAGTGCTTACATGCAGCATACGCTGTCTCTGATGGTGTAGCACAGTGGATGATGTATTCTTCATACCTGCTGTGCTGCTGTTGTAGGCCAGCTCTGTGGTACGTGTTATGAAGTGGTTTGCATCTGCTGTAATCTCCATATCTGTCAGTGTTCTTTTATGTGAGCTCAAGAATCCTTACCTGTCTGAATTCGGGCAGGCTGGTGCAGGAGCTTATTGAAAGGAAGGAATCCTGTCTTTATTCAGGATGGGGAAAGCTGATCAGCTTTTTCCAGTGGATGTGTACAGTTGCTCAGTAGTTAAATCAGCAATGATATAAAGTCCTTGCTTTGAAAGTACTCTGCCTCAAATCACTGATTTCTGTGAATATATAAATATTAAGACCTTTATTGTCATCACCATGCCTAATAGCGTGACCTAGTAAGAACTTTCTGCTTTTGAATTTCAGGATGTTGCCTTTCGTATTAGCTTGGAATAAGATTTAAATGTGAGGGGTTGCAAAACAGAGGCAGATCAGCTGAGCTGTTTTTTTTTCTCAAGACCTCAACTCTGTTTCTTCCAAGATCAGACTGATACTTCCTCTATGGATGGCAGCAATAAAGATCTGGAGAATGCAAGCTGAGACAGCATCTGGACAGGAATTGCAGAGGACTCTTCTTGTAACCCTCTAGACAAAAATAAGTCTGTGAAATAAGCTAGTAACAAGGTGCTAGAAGAGGGTTTCTAATAACGTTTGATGCTTTTGCCATGAACTGGAAGCTGTCCCTTATTGCAAAACAGAAGTTACCTATAAGGCAATGACAAGATAAATAAACAGTAGCTGCTACAGGCTTTACGGGTTTGGTGGAGGGGTAGCAGTCACCTAAGCAGTGGCCTCCTATCGGACACAATTCCATCAGATGTCTTTATTGTCATACACTGTAATATATTGCACTGTTTTCACATTCAAATAGGGTATTTTTCCATACCTGGGGAGGGAGTTGGTTGTGTCCTCCCTACACTTATGTAGTAGATGTGGCTTTCCTGTCCCATCTTCACAAGGAGAAAGTGTGTTGTATACCTTCAAGATTTTCTGTGGCCCATGATTGCCTCTGCCTATTTCTCTCTTTTATCATTTTCTTTCTACCTCTCTTTGCCAGGAACATGTGGTTCTGGGATTGCCCTTAGAAGTTGTAGCTGGCAAATCCTCTGTTCCCTCCCCTACCAGCGCAGTCTGCTCCAAATTAGCAGATAAGCTGATTGGGTCTGGAGAGATGTGAAGAACTGCAGGAGAACATAGTAAGTGGACAGCAGTGTATTGCAGAGAAAATCTAATACTGATAAATATACGTTTTTCTCTCATCCATATTTTGTAAGTTTCTAAATCATGCCAGTGTGAATAAAAAACATGTAAAGCTGCTGCCAAATAAGCAAACACTGCTAGGGTATGTACAGGGAGAAGATGGATAAAGAAAAGAATGATAATGCTCTTATAATTCATCAGGTTTGTCTGTGTCTGGATTGCTGTGTTTAGTACAGAAGATGCCAGTTCAGACAGGATATTGCCTCATTAGAGGGACTGGAAGACAGGTAAGGAGAACAGGACACAAGAACAGCTTTCCCAAGAGACTGGAAAGATTGATTACCTTAAAGAGGAAGCATGTAAGAAATGATAGGAGTATACACAGCAACTAATCAGGGGAGAAAGTAGAGACAAAAGAGACTTCTAAGCTTGTAACACAAGAGCAAGAGGATGTTCATTGAAATTAACAATTAACTACCTTAAAGATGATAGAATAAAATTAGCACAGCATGGAGTTTGATGCTGAAGAATGGGAAGGCTGTAACAAGGTTATATGAAAGAAGTAGCTGGGTGTGAAGAGGGACGACACGTTTGAGATGAATTTTTTTAATAATAAAAGCAAAAGTTTAGGCTTGTGATACAGATTTGAAGACCCTTTCTTTTCACTTGTGTTGATTTCCATCTTCCTATGGAAATGCAGAGGTGACAAACTATGACTGTCTTGCAAGCCCTTGAAATGCCAGATCACCTCTAAATTACAGAATCAGAGCTCTGGGCTTTGCTGGCACCTCACGACACTCTCCTCAGTATGTGTGATAAGAAGAAATCTGAGAACCCCTGGCAAGGCACTTCAGGGATGCAGTTCCTTTGCAGCTGAAGAGCAAACCTTTCAGGACAGGGTTGGGTTTGCATTGCTTTGCACTCCTTTCTCCGTCCCTTTTTGCTGTCACTAAAGCTGCTAGGCTTGCTGCTTTCCTTCCTGGAGAGTACCATGACTGCTCAACCAAAGCTGTCCTGCTGGGTCAGAGCAACAGGGTGGCTTCTTGCCTCCTCTAGCAGAGCAAAGCAGGTAGGAGAGAGTTGGGTTTGTGCGAGGATGGTGAAAACATCTCTGAGTCAGGCTGCCCTGAGAGGAAAATAGCAATGAGCAGAAAAGCTGAGGGAACATTTTATCACCCATGAATCATTGTTCAAGTTCAATGGTAAACTGGAGGAACTGGAAATGGGATTCCTCTGCAGAAAGTCCTTCTCAAAGGAGAGCATTTCCAGAGGCGCCTTGCTGTGGTGCAGAGTACGCAAATACATTCCAAGTAGATGTGTTTGCTGTCTCTGGAAAAACAGTGCCATAATTGTTCATCAATATTAGAAATACAATAGCCTATCTGTTCTTAGAGAGGGTGTTTCAGTAAGACTTCAGCATCTACAGCCGCATGTGACCGGCTGATTGTCCTATTTGTCGGCTAAGGAACTTACCTATACCATAGCGGTGTGAGGGTTGGGTTGGGTTTGGTGGGTTGTTTGTTTGGGGTTTTTTTGCAGGAAGTACAAAACCAGAGAAAATAAAGTGAAAGTTCACATAGCAACAGAAATAAATGTATAAATTAAGAGATAACAACTTTATGGTAACTGCGGATGTTGGGACTTAACAGCTTCTTGCTTGGAAAGGGGTTCATTTGCATCGGGATATGATTGATGTTCTTTTCAAATCCAGGAAACAGGTTTTCCCCTACAACTTTGTGTTGCATAAATTAAATGTTGGGTGCTTTCTGACTGAGTGTGATAAGTATATTGTCAGTGGAAAATAACACTTTTACAGGTTGTGCATGCTCTTGTCTTTTTGCAGCTAGAACCCTATTTTCCTTACACTAAGATTCTCAAATATCTGCAATGAATGGTTATACTGTTTAATACATCAAATATCCTCCAAGAAGCAGTGAAGTAGTTAATGATTTAATTTAGTCTTTAGCAATGGATGATGCAGATGACTTACATCCAGAAATTAAAACGCTGACAGAGAGCATCATCCTATGGATGTGGAAATGTGGGTTCCTTCCCCCGCAGTAAAGGCATAAATTACTAGATGCTGCAGTGTATAGTTAACCAAGGAAAACATTTATATGAAAAATAGATTGAGGCCTAAGGGCATGACTGTTTGAGCCAGGATCTCTTGTCTTCCTCTGTATCCCTTTATTACTTGCAGACTTTTTTCTTCTGCATTCATCTCTCCTCCCAGGTGCTGTTCTGTTTTCTTACTGATGTCATGGTATCATTTCAGACCAGAATGGCAAAGAAGAGTAAATCCAAGGAAATTCTTTCTGCTCCAACATACTAGCGTTTATGTTTGTTGTAAATTCCAGCTAGGGACTTAATTTAGTGTTTGGGATCAAATATCAAACTCTTCCTGTAAATTAACCTATATATGAATACAATTTCTAAGAAATGTCGTGCTGGTGTTATGCATATTGAAAATGGATAGGTCCAGAATTCGCTTCATAGATTCAAAAGCATAAGCTTACTTTTTCATCTGTTGAGTAATGAATTCACTTTTATGCAGAGTGAAGCATGCAGAACTTAAAAATTGTCACTAACTTAGTTGATAGCTCATCGCAGCTTTGGAAAAAAAAGTGTTGTATTCTTCTGGACAGATGTTCCTACTGGACAGCTGGAAGCGGGCTGATGGCCTGGTACATTCTCGTTCTTCACCTTTGCTATGTGGACAATTTAGAGGGGAGCTGGAGAGTTGCTTTCTTGCAAATTGTTGATCCACTAGGTATTTTTAGCATGGTTCCACTGAGTCACTTATTGCATAGCAGGCCTGTATTTTAATCTAATGAGGATCTTTCTAATAACTTCCATTACTGAAACTTTTGAATGTGGGAAAGAGGTGAAAGTAATTGGATTGCAATAATTAAATCATCCAATGCAATTACCTTCAAAAGGTTGTCTGTTTATGCTTCCCGAATGCAAACGGGAATCAATCAGTACAAGAAGCTGCATCTGTTCTGGAAGCACATTTGGTGGGGCGTAGGCGGGTGAGGTCTGTGGGCAAGAGGGAGGGATGAAGATCATTTTATTACCCCAAAGCTCTGTAAGGAAGACTGATGCACGGGTCTTAATGAGGGAGATAATTTTAAGACTTTGCTTGAAAAAAAATCCTAGTGTGATATGACACTCGTTGTCTAATAATTTCCAAAGCTGTAGGTTGATGCTCACTGAGAACTCCAGCCCTGCATTTACCTGCATTTGCAGATAAAATTAGCTTCCCTACAGCATTTATGCTGGAATGTGGTGTACTCACTGCACTGCTTTATATGATGCATGATGAGCAGTGCTAGTAACCTCAAGGTAACACAATATTTTTTTCAGTGGTTGTGACCTCTGGTTCATTTTTTGGATCTCTCTTTACTTGCCCAAAGTTTCCGCAGTGGAAAATGGTCAGAATCTGATTTTGGTCCAGTGCCTGAACAGCAGAGCATGCACTGCTTCTAGGCATATGTGCTCGGGTAACTGGAAAAAATCACTGAACTGCGTGGCTCATTGTCCAGAGAACTGAAAAATGGGTGGAAACTGTTTCACAGCTGAGTAGTAAAACTGTTGTGTTGCTATCATTTGGTTTTGAGTCATTAAAATCCATTTCTCCTGAGATTGTCTCCTGTGAATCTTTGTTTTCTAGTCACTTCCCACAAAATACCCAAAAAGCCCTCTATGTAAACCAAAACTGTGTTAAATAAAGTGGTGTCTCTTTCTCTTAGGTCTAAGTACCACTGATGGTTATAACAGTTTTTCCTTGACAAACCCGTGCAATTCTATAGCTGCATATAACCTACCAAAACGTTGACATTTTCCCTGTTATGCAATATGCATTTGCATTTAGTTTATGGCAGCATGAATTAAATGAGGAAATATCTTACAAAGCATGGTTTGAGTTAGGATGTTGCGTAAGCTCTGTGTGAAAAATTCCTGCCTTTCAGTCTGTCTGCCTGATTACTTGGCATACTGTTTTGTGCAATGTTTTTTCTGTAGATAGATGGTAATTGTACAGCACTTTAAATCTGTAGTTTCTTCCCTAGTGTACCTTTACGCTGAGCTTTATTCCCAGACTTTTCCACTGTGTTCCTTCTACGCAGAAAGGAACTAGCAAAGTGCTCTGCAAGATCATTAACCTCTGAGCTTTGTTTGTACAACTCTTCA
Organism: Chroicocephalus ridibundus; assembly: GCF_963924245.1. Lineage (NCBI taxonomy): Eukaryota > Metazoa > Chordata > Aves > Charadriiformes > Laridae > Chroicocephalus > Chroicocephalus ridibundus. The sequence continues at coordinate 32,175,522 of NC_086284.1, read as the reverse complement.
GTAGCTCATTCCCTGTCTTCACTGAAGATGTTGCCTCAAAATGAGATTATTCATGATCAAAAGTTTTATATTTTATTTTTTGTAGGATCAGGGTCTTTCTCTGGGGTCCATGCCAATAAACTATACTAGTGACTCTTGAGAATGGATGAGGCAAGAGACATTCATAGGGGAGGATTATGAAGGAGACCAAATAAGACTATTTAGATTTAATAAGGAGGATCATCAACGGTAGCAAAAATCAGATTTGTTGTCAGCAGTTGATGGTTGAAGATGCCCATGAGTGAACCGCTTTGTGCGTTTCCCCCTACCCTACTCTTTGCACCAGGCTGTAGAGTTGCTCCTGAGGTCCCTGTTCAGCATCAGGTGGGTGCTTGCATTGTAAATTCTGCATCTGGCATCATCGTTTTGTGGCAGGAGGAGAAATGAGAAGTCTGGACTTTTATCGACCCCGTCTGACAAGTGCTGCATGGATCATTATCATGGAGATTGCTGTAGTGATGAACCTCACCAAAAACATTCTCTGCTAGCCTAGGCATGGATAAATTCAAAGCAGGGGGATTTTATATCACTGGGTGGGATTGACAGTGCCCTTTAACATTCAAGGATTCATTAGACTTCTTCCCCCAGTACAGTTGGTGCCTATGCAACTACTACCAGATCCAGCTGGGTCCATGCAGTTTTTGGCATGCTCCCTGTGCTGGTCACGTCTAGGACTGCATGCAGCCATTATTTGGTTTGGCTCCCTTGCAGCTGTCGTGTCTCTCTGGTGCTTCTGAGCTTTGTGCATAAGGGTTGCTGGCCTGGTGGCAATGGCAGTGGCATTTTGGATACAACAGTAGGATGTCAAAGATGTTGGCTGCTGGGAGCTGGCCCAGCTTCCTCTTGAAGCCGACCATACTGCTCCTATGGCTTTGTTGCAGGGCTTGAGGCATCCAGAGTGTAGAGCGCAATTATTGCTCAAAGGGCTTTTATTTTATAGGAAGCATGATGCTTGAGTTACAGACTGAGGTTACAATGAAGATATTGTATCTTCTAGAAATGCCCTGACGTAATCGCTGCTAAGAGAGAACCTCTCTAAAAAAGCCTGTTCTTCAAAACTCTTTAATCTTTTCCACACGTATTTTCTCCCCTTTTCTGAACTAGTAGCTCTTGCACTTTGTTTTAGAAACTGAACCTACCCTTTTTTAATACAAATGAACCTTGAACAGATCTACAGTGATGTATACTGTATACAGCTGTACACTGTCTCATAGTCATAGAAAAAGTCCAGTGAGTAAACCCTTGATTAGTTTGTTTTAAATTGCACATTTGTTCATCAAAATCAGTGAAAATGAAATAGAACCTGAAATCTGCCCCAAAATCATAGGGTTTATGCAGAACCCTCCGTCAGATTTGTGTGATGGGCTTTGTGGGGACTAGCATGGGTGAGCCTGAGAGACACAGACACACACTTTCCTGGGTCTTTGGGGTTGGCTTTGGGAGTGGTGATAGTGTGGAGGAGTTGGGGGTTTGGGTTGGTTTGTTTGTTTCAGGAGGACATAGGATGAGAACCTGTTAGATAAAGTCCTTTTGGTGCCTGAGGTTTCGACACTCTGTTATTAAATTTCTTTTTGTTTTCCCTGATACACCGGCTGTCTCAGAAATCAGTTCGGGTTTTGACTTTTGCTTTCATATGTTTTCTTTCAAAATTTATCAGAGAAACGAAACTCCTTGTTGCTGGTTCCAGTACACTGACAGGGGTTCATGAGCTGCCACTGAACATGAAAGATCTTCAGAAAATCCCAGTAGCAGCTCATGTCATTAATTGGTGGGAGCTAGAATCTCTTCACATCCCTTGCCCAGAAAAGTCCCCCGAGAAGTTGGGGGGTTTATAGTACTGTAGTGTCTTTAATGTAGTTGTTAAATATTTTTCCTTATCTCACTTCTAATGACAATGCCTCTCTGTTAAAGGCAGTAAAACTGTCAGTGCTGTACATGGACTTCAAATGCTGCTATTGTCATGTTTATTTAATGACAGCAGATAAAGCTTTTGCTGTTTCCAATGCAGTTATTTAGTTTCCAGAGAGACATGGCTTTTGAATATTTCTCAATTGTCTATTATTGGATATTTAGGAACAGGCAAGATTTTTAATTTTTTTGTTTCAACAGTAAAGAAGACTTCAATATATTTATGGTGAGAATATGTGCTAATACTCTATTAGTTATGCCTGAAACCTTACAGACTGCACTAACCCTGGATATAGTATTATCCTAATCTCTTTTCTATAAATTAAATAGCTAGATGAGCATTTTAAAGACTTGTCCAGAATAGTTTAGTGTCTTCCTTTTCCTATTTGGAAACTGTTCTGTAACTGTGTTAAATTGGCTCTGTGGTTAGGACAGCTATCAGAAGGGGATGTCTTTATTTTTAACCATTGTAACGTCATTTGCACTGATGACCCGCCTCCCTTTCCCAAGGAGCAGTAGTGCGCATGGGGCAGGCGTTGCTCTCTGCATGAGCCTCATACAACTTAGAGAGTGACAGATGAAAATTTCTGTACCAGGTACTCACTACAAATAGGAATAAAACTCATTGTGAAGCTTGTACTGGGTTTGGTACTTACCCCTCTTGGTACCTTGGCAAGACAGGAGATCAAAAATACCCACAATATATGGTCCAAGGTATAAAGAATAATGAGGAGTATGTTAAAATGCCATTTAAAACAATTTCCTGAAGCCCAAGAATACCTACAAAGTGTTGTAGTAAACTGTATGTGTTGAGGGTTACCTCCGCTCTGTTATACAGCTGGCATATGCCTGGGGCATGAAGGCGATAGTGCATTACACAAGTGCACCTCAGCGAAGATAAATGTTTTGAAAAGGCAGGAGCGAGGAAGGAAAACATTCACAAGCAGGACAGGAGGGATCTGTTGTGGGAACTGATATATTGGATTTCTTCACTCACAATTAGAACTGGTAGTTTTATGGATATTCTGGAGGAGGAAGTGGAATAGGAATAATGTGTTTCTCTAGGTAATGGTGGTGTTGGATCTCCCTACAACAGAGTTGACAGTATTGCAACATGCAGACATTCTTGGGACAACGCTTAGACATGTCCAATATGTCTGTACTCTATGTAATGCCAGTATTTTCTTTTCCCTTTGCCTTAATTTCACACAAGGCACCAAAGAGAAAAGACGAGAGCCCTGCCTATGAGTCAGTCACAGAGACTCAACTTCACAGCTCCAAGCGACACTGAGTTTTCCAGCCGTGAGATGACAAGATGCTGAGGTCAGACTAGGGATCAAGTAGAGAATCTTGCATCCTGCCTGGCAGCATTCTGCAGGTGTCCATTGAGCACGCTGCAAGCTAGGATTTGTATGAGCCAAAATGTCTTTATCGGAAAGAAGATACCGTGGCACGTACCGCTGCTTGAATAAGTTTCTGTAGATGGTGAAGCGCAGAGCTGCCATGCTGAGGTGGATATGCTGCTGTTGACATAGGCACCTCCATGAGTCGTAGTTGCTCAGCTGAAGCCTACCTCCTGCACAGCCTAGCAGTGTGTTTGAGATGTGCCGGTACAACCACAGCCACCAGGACTTGAGACACACACTCTTGAGCATAGCAGAGATAAGCCATTTTTCTTTTAAAATATACATTTTCACATCCCCTTAATATATGAAGACGTAGCCTGTCTTTTGCGTGGTGCAATTACTTCTGTATAGCCTGTCTCATTTAAAAATAAATCATTTCTGTTACGAAAAGACTAGAAGAGCATCCATCGATTTGACAGGTTTTAAAAATCTTTCCAAGCCAATTCACTGGCAACAAAATGAAGGGGCAACAAAATGAAGGGACAACTCATTTCCTTGGTGATGCCAACTCAATCACTCTAGAGCAGTTGAAGACCGGATCCTGACCTGGGGTGGGTGCCGTGTTTAAGTCCAGTAACCATACAGCTAGCAAGTACTCTTTGTGACATATATCCTTAAAAATCTTATTTTTGTTCAAGAAAATCTTTCTTCTAAGACCATTTGGCTTCTCCCAAGTTCAGCTGTTGGTGCAGTTTGTTCTTTAGCCCAAATCTACTTTGAGAAAAAGTTACCCAGAAAAGTTTAATGAACTGAGGTGAGTTTTTCTTCTTTCAATAAAATGCCTTATCTAATCCACTGATCTTCAGAGAAGAAAATCATGAGTCATTGTTTTCTGACACGAGGAAGAATTTTTACGTTTACGTCAGCTTCTATGTAGATATCGGAATTCCATTATAATACTTAACATAACTTTCAGATGCTTGTTTTGAAGATATGCATAGTAATCGTCCTTAATTTAAAATAAATTGTTTATGAGATCTTTTGTTTTCCTTTATTTAAAATGATTTACTGGGGAGATAAGTATTTCTGTAATGAGTTACATGAACTGACTCGCTGGTTATGTTCCCTTTCACACACCTTAGAGTTAGATAACATCTTTTCATAGTCTTTTTATTCTTAGAATGCTTTGTTTCTCATTTTGCATGACTTAGTCACTGAATGGAAATATATTTGACAATGTAAAGAAATGAGCGTACTGTGTGCCTACAGAAGAGGCTTACACTAGTAAAAGTAGTTTCACTCTTAACTAGGAACCTTCACCAGGTTTGGGGTTTTTTTTAAACTTAAGCAGAAAATATTTTTTTTGTTTTAATACCATTCATCTAACAGTCTTAACATTGACGTAATTGTCAAATTAATTAGTAAGTCTGTAGTGGCTACAGTTTAAAAAACAACAACAAAACCAACCCAAAGCATCCAAATTATTGCCATTTTTGCAAATAAAATTGATTTTTATTTCCCGCAGCTTTTGAAAGAATTTTTTCTTGTGCATAGTCCTGTTTTAACAAGCAGAATTATCTGTAAGATGTTGTACTGGTTTTATTATCTGCCAGTGCCTTAAAGTGGAGAGGAGAGGCAACTTTGTCAAAGCCTGGGACTCTTGAAACAGGTAGCACTGAATATATAGATTGGGATGGTCAAGAAAGACAAGTCTCTCACAGGATATTGGTGCGCTTCCTCAGGGCTGTTTCATATTGAGTTATTTCAGCTCTCTGTGATTCATCCCATGATTTTTTTTATGCACGCTCATTCATTCCCATGATAACTTCACTTGATGAGGATAAACACATTAATAAGAGCTTGCCTGTTTGGGAAACAGAGCAGCTGATCTGCTTCCAGAATTACAGTGATCACTTCCTTAGCAAAGGTGGATGCCTTTGGGTGTACCCAAAAGTTTTGGACCCTGTCCCAAACCTGGTGTACAACCGTGTGGCTGTGGACGTCTTCCCAGACCTGTGTGCTAAGGTCTGGATGCAGAGTACCACTCTGACAACAGCTATGGTCAGCTACAGCAAGAAATGACAGAAGGATTTGGCCCTATCACTATCAACAATACGATAACCTTGTTATCAGCTGATTTAATGTCCCTGCAAAAGTATTGGTGGTTTTGCTTCAAATCTGCTGAAGAGCTGCTGCAAAAAGGCCGTTAGACTTAGGAGGTAATTATACTGAATTTTATATGTTTTTGAGTAATTTTTGAGAGCTTTGTAACCATGGGACTTGCTGACCCAGTGAGATAGTTTTTAGAGACACATCCCGTGTCAAAGTGTACATTTGAGACATTTCTAAAATGATGAAGTTTGTGTAGTGCCCAATACGCAGGTCTCTGAAATATTTGCTGAAAAATGCATTTGGATGCAGGGCAGGATGAGCAGAAACCTCATTTTGGATATATACAATCCAGGAACACATAGTGGTGTAGCCCTTAGTTTGAAGTTTGCATGACAGATAACTAGTTCTTTAATTACTTTATTATATCGCATGGCATCTCTGTTCAGATTCCTTTTGTGTGTGTGATGTCTTAGATAAAAATATATTACATTATTATATTATATTAACCTATTTTTCTGAACTTTTGCTGGCTAAAAAGGGCTGAAATCTACTTTTCCATGAAAATGAGGTAGCAGTAGGAATGACCATGCGGTCTTCTCCATAAGCTATATTTCCACATTTCATGAACTGGAAAGAGCCATCCTTGGTTGTTTTTTTTTCTCCTTAATACTATCAAGTGCAAGTTATAAATTTTCTACAGGAAAATAAGGCTTATGTTTAACAATAGTTTTTTAGATCCCTCTTGTATTTACTATTGCATACTAACTTTGGTGGAAAAGACTAAATAGAAGTGGATGACGGGTTAAAATCGATTGTGCTACGCTAACATGATGCTGTCTCGGATAACTAAATTTTCTAGAGAAGGTTAATCCATTTGGTGTAAATCAGTAACGCATGGAATACAGTATTCTATGGAAAGTTTACTAGTTAAAATTGGCGATGATAAGGATTTGAGGAAAAGTAAGGCAGGTAACAGTTGGCTGTAATTGAGACGTCAGTGGGATATGCAGGAACAAGCAGGAAGTTACTGGTTGCCTGCTGCTTTAACTGATGACACTGTTACTAGGCATGTTATGATTAAATTAGCTGATGAACTAAAGTTAAGAGAGAGCTTCAATTAGAAAGAGGCTTCAGAGATTGGACCAAAACAAGGGGATGACACTGATGACCGAAATAATAAATGTTTAATGACCCAGATGGTATATCAGTCCAGATCCTCTGCTCAGGAAACGAGCAACAGGTGTCTCAAGTGTGTGAAGGGCATGGATTGAGTGACAGGGAGCTGCCAGTATGACATGATTATGAGAAAGCAAAAGTAATTCTGAGATACATTGGGATATATTCCTCTCTTCTGGTAGAGATGTGTTTGTGGAGAGACCTCGAGCACAGTGCGGTTCAAGGTGCCTCTATTCGAGGATGGCAACTCCAAATTGATGGGGCAGAGGAGGACTGCCAGGCTGCCTGTCGCCTTGATCAGCCTCTTCAGAGAAGGATAAGAGTTTGGCTTTGTCAGTTTAATGCTCAATGGGCGTCTGATAGCACTCTGAGTACACTGAGGAGAGGGGAAGGTCCTGAAGCTGAAGAGCTCATTGTTGTCACAAAAGGACATAATCTTAGTAAATAGAAGCTGAAAATCTCAGAACCTCATTCCTTTGCTTAGAAGTTTTCCTGAGGCAGAACAACAAAACAACAGGCAGCAGATGGACCAAGGCCTACCCTGAGAGCAGAGGGAAGGCTTCTGCAAGGGACCGGATGGGTTGGTACAGATGTGGTTTCCTGGGCTACCTAGGATGTCCCAAATCCTCGTCTGAGGTGTTGAATGAACAGTGGTGTTCCAGTCCTTGTGAAAGGCAAAGAACAAAAACCCATAGCAGTTTCTAAATAGTGTTGTGTTGTGTTCAGCCAAGATATTGCGTACTATGTGGAACCAAGGAATGGGCTACCCTCATCACCTTACAGAGGTTAATCAGGTTGATGTATAAGGCTGCTCTAGAAGGTTGCATGTTTATTTTTCCTCTCAGCAAAATAATTTAATTTTGAAGAAGGTCTTGTGTATTCATCATCACCACTTTGTTTTCATTCATGGTTACTTTTTCATTTTTCCTCATGTCTGTGTTGTGTTTTTTTTCTTTTGTAGAACAGTTCGTGTCTGGCTGAAGAGAGACAGTGGGCAGTACTGGCCCAGCATATACCATGCAATGCCATGTAAGTATAAGGAGATGTTCACTATCTACTGTGTATTTGCAAAATGGCTTTTCTGGTCTTGATGAAGCTTCATGTTTATATTATACAAGCTTACCATTCTGTGTTAAATATTATTCTTGAACAGTCCTCTTGGTTTCTGTGAAGCTTTATCAAGTCTCACGCTAATGCTTCGGAGAGGTATCAGGGATTACAACAGCAAAAGGATACAGATACGCTAGCAAGGCATTTAATGCAAACATAGATTAAAAAATGTGGAGCTCAAAAAGTAGGCTTACATTCTGCCATTAATGGAGGCCATAAAGCTTTGTAAGTCTCCAGTATAAATCACTCTGCCCTTCCTACTGCATGTGCTCAGTCCATTAGAGTGCAATGGTAAATGGTTTTATTTGATAAGAACTTAATATCCTGTGGCAGCTAATATCATAGAGAGGATACTAGACAGGGAAGGCATTTCTTCCAGTGAAGAAGTAGAATCATTTTGCTCCTGGAATTCAATGTGTAAAACCAAGTCTCCCTGATGGATCCCTCCAGTATGATCTGCTGTTTTGTCTCCTCTCCCAAAGAGAGTGTTCACGCTTTAAAAGAAACTGCAGATCGATGTCCATTTTTTGCCAGAGACGGTTGAAGAAATCACAGCCCTAGCTGCCATAACGCCTGTGGCTGAGTGCAGGAATATAACTCTGCAGGTCACCAGCAGCAGGGGTATGCTGGTGCTCCTCAATCAGCTTCAGATGTGCTGGGTTAGCCTGTCTTTGGGAAGCTTATGAAGCTTAAATTCACAGCTTTGGGAGTATGTATTAAGTCCCATAGAGGCATTCTTACTGGAGAAAGAATTATTTTAAATTAAGATGTCTAGATTTGGAAGAGACATCTGTCTCCATGATACATAAAATATTTAATAAATATAAGTTTTAATACCACACAACATCAGTTTGGGACCCTAGAGTGGCCATGGTGTTTGATTGCCTGCTCTAAGAGAGTGTTCATTTGTTAGAGAGGAGGATCCTCTCTTCTTCCTTTGGTGATAGATTAGCTCATAAGAGTATGTCCAGCCTCAAAGGTACTTCCTGCTCAATAATTTGCACAAAAAGGTATTGGAAACCAGCTAATGATGTGGCAGTCTGTGGAGCTCTGTCACAGTCACTAGCAGTGGCCTGAGTTCCCTTGACCTGTTTTGTTTTCCCCAGTCAAACTGTTATGAAATGGCTATTTTAGCAGTTTGGCAATGATACTTCTCTTTTTCCATGTGATGCTTTTGCATACATTTGCATTTAAAAATCTTGTTAGGTCCTCCTCTGATCTTAGCAAGGCTGCATTATTGCCAGTAATAACAGCTTCACTGGAAATGATGGAGCAGATCCAGATCCACTCAAAGGGGACTATTTTAAAGCTCCTTCATAAAATTTGAACACCTGACACTGCTCCTTCACTTAGAAGGCTGGTGAGCTTTTAAGCCAAGAGATATTAAAATTATGCTGTGTTATTCACCAATTTCAAGAATGATCAGGTATAATTAACAACTGGAGCAATGCCAATTACATTGTTATCAGCCACGGCTTCAAGCTAGGAAATCATAGGAAGGGCTCTGAGTCAGCCTCTGCACAAGTCTGCGCTTGACTTGAAATGATCATTCTGTCTGTTTCTGTGTGGAACACCTTTTTGATGGTCCTCTGCTTTAGGTTCACATTGTTTTTTGTTGTCTAGAGAACAACAACTGCCCAGAGGTTCTCTGTGTAAAAATGTAGTAGGCACAATGGGGCCTTTGTGCTGCTTAGCAAGCTGTGAGTGGCAGTTCCACTATATATACGCTGTTAGCATGACTTGTGACTTTAGTTATGGTGATGCATGACCCACACACTTTCATGATTTGATATCAGGTAGCCTTAATAACTGCGTTTGTGCTCTGGGTACTCTGGGAGATGAGGACGAGGAGTTGGGCTGAGTCAGCCATGTGCTTTAGTCAAGCTCTACACCCAAATGAGTCCATCAGTGCATTCTGAATGTGAAACCCACTAAATGCCTGGAAAAAAGATCAAGATTATAGTTCCCCTCTTAGTAGGGACAACTGCTGCTGTTAAGAGGTGGGATTTTCCCAGTTATGAAGTTTTATGCCCTACCTATGTGTGTTTCAGTAGCTGGAAAATTCTAGACAACACAGTGGCCATGTATTTGGTCATCTCCTCTAGCCCATGAGAAAGAGCGAGTTGTGGGCGTTACACACACTATTAAATCATTGGTAAGGCAAACTAGGTAAGCCGGAAACCTAGCTAACGCGTTGTCTTCACGCTAGCCAGCGTTGTCTTCGCGCTAGCCAGCGTTGTCTCAACAGCTGCATTAACAACAGACCTCTGACGAGCAGGTTAACCCTCCTCATGGTTAGATGTGTACCCTTGGTTACACATGTGCAACACAGATTATAGACGTGTAACCATGGTTAGATGTGTGATTTTTGAGCAGTTTCTGTACAGGAGAAAAAAGCCAACTTAGTAGACACAAATTTATGAAAGGGAAAGGAATTGTCGTCACAAGAAGTAAGCTTTGTCCAAAAAAAAAAAAAAAAAAAAACCACCCAAAAAGACCCAAACCCAAACAACCAAAAACCTCTCACAGACGTGAAACAGCGTAAGGATTTATTGTAGTGAAGGACAGTGGAGTATCCATATGCAGTCTTTGAGGAAGACAATACACTGTCTTATGATGGTTTTCCTAGCTAACTCTATGCTTTGAATGTGAGGTTAAAAAAACTGCAAAGCAAAACAGACTCCTTCGGTCCTCAGGCACTTCAAAGGGTGGTCCTTGAAACCACAGGTACAGAGTTTCTATTTCTCTTCTACTTCTGTCAGCCTCTAATAACGGTGACACATTGTTGAGAGCATGAGGTATGTAGTTGGGCTTTTCCTCCATAATTAATTTTCCAAAAGCTAAAATCAGTGTGTATGTGCCCTGTATTTAAGATAAAGACTGCAGTCAGACTTCTGCATCAGTAATATCCTGCCTGTCCTCTGTAGTAGTTCAGATCAATATTTTTCCTAGAGGGCCTTCAGAGTGCTGTTATTTTTTCATGGCTATTATTTCAAAAGGATCTTAAACATCTCAGAAGCTTAGGGTTTGGGGTTGTTCAGTGGTTTTTTTGTTCGGTTTCTTTTGTTGGTTTTTTTTTTTCCCCTCCCCCTCTTCTTAGTGAGTCTAAGTGCTCAAGTATCTGAATGTCATCTTATTTTCACTAAAGCATAAGCTGCAGCAGTCTTGTTACAACTGGCATCACTTTAACTACATTAGCGTAGCTAGTGTAGACATAGTTTTAGCGCTGACATAATGATTTTTCCAAGAGCACGTGTTACTGAAGAATTCCCTTAGGAAAACAGTTATAGCAAAATAAGTATCTTTACACTGCTATGGCTGTGTACACACAGGGCTGAAATTTAGAAGTGACTTTTTTATAATCAGCCGGTGTCAAGCAGTTGCTTGCACCTTTTGTGTCTGAAGTGTTTCAGGCTATTTGGGAAAAGCATACTTCAAATAGCTAATTTACCTGAGACACTTTCTCTGCGAGCTGTTTATTGCCTTCAGAGTTACTGGTACCTCTTTCAATGTATGCACAGTGTCTAGTGTTTGAAAGCTGATAGGTAGAATATGTCTGTTCTGGCATTAAGTGCCTTTAAAAGGGTTTGATGGGTTATTCTGCTAAGATTTGCCTTTTTTTTTTTTTTCCCCTTTTTTTCCCTGTCTGTTTTTCTTACACCTGTCTCATTCTGATACAACCCTCAAAGCCTCAATATAACAGTAACGCCCCACCATTCGAAGACATGATTCGAGTTTGCCTTTTCTGAGGAAGAGGTATAGGAAGCAGCAATTTTGTCACTGTTAGTAGCCTTAATTTAAGTGTTTCCCTTCTGGCAGTTTCCTTGAACTGAAGCTTTTTCTTTGATTTAATTCAGTCAGCCCTTCCAGGAAATAAATAAATCGAGGTGCCTGCCTGGATGTGGATGTGGTAGGCTTTCTGCTTGCCGTTGGTTGTCCTTTAGGAAATGTTTCAAGGGGGAGTCAATACTGAAGGTAGAACCAGTTTTGTTAAACAGCCAACATACATAGACTGTCTTCATCTTCAAGTAGCTTTGCTGCCAACTAAACTATCAAGGAAGACTTGCTGAGCTATGGACTGTTTAATCCTATGTGAGACATTACACAATTTGAGCATATACCAGATGTATAGTACTGCAAAAGAGAGAGGACTCCGAGGTTGTTAGTAACAAAAGCACCGTGTGTAATCACAGTGGAGACTAGGAACCAAGAAGGCGGGGCAGAAAAGCGGAACTAAAAGCACATCTGACTGTACCCTATATTTATCACAAGAATATGCTTTAAAAAAACATTCTTATCACTATCAAAGAAGTAAAAATGCCTGCTCCTAGCTGCACTTGGCAATTGCTGCTGAAAAATGATTCCAGAAGGTTTCTGTTGGGACAACAGGACTCCCAGCTGCGTGCTGCTGTGTTGAGCAGTAAAAACGATCGCCACCTTCTGAATGCAACTTCACAGTTTCTCAATTCAACCAAGCATAGCTCTTGAATCCTTGCAAGAAAATTCTGGTTTTACCCTTGATGTGAACCTTGCCAGATCCTCGAGGGAACATAGTATGACTGACGTGTGCAATTTACGAGTATATCCTGATGTTTATTAGAGTGAAAGTGATATAATAAAACAATGGCTAGTTTTCAATACAGTCTTTTAATTTGGCCATAGTATGTGATACTGTCATAGCGTTGTCTGTGGGACAGTCGGACTCACAGTCCTTAATATTGGCTGATATGTTGATTCCTACAAGTTAACTTTCTTACTGCAGGTATAGGATGCAAGCCTCTGACATAATACAGTGTTTTCTTTTATTGTCGGTAAAGTTCAGGCAAATGTAAAAAACTAAATTCTTCGGTTAAGTAATTTCTCAGATTTATACTGAAATGTCAGGCGCCTCATATCAAAACACCACCATTGCTCTTGTATGACATGCCTGTTTTCAGATAACTAATAAGAAAAAATGAAGGAGCTGGAGCAAGAAATAGCCATTGTTCTGTGTCCTAATAGGATAGGGTTGAATGAATTGCAAGAACACTTTTTTTTTTTATAATGCTTGTCTATTGGAAGGGGCAAAATGCTGAACAGCATCATAAAGCATGCGAGTTAGTTTTAGGATTTCCAGAACTTCAAGAAAATGAGAATCACAGTTTTGTTAACTTCATCAACATGTTCATTTTTTTCAGCTCCATGTTCATGCATGTCTTTTAACCCGGAAACCAGAAGGCTGTCCATAGGTCTAGACAATGGTACAATCTCAGTAAGTACATCCAAAGATTTCTAGTTGAAATGCTTCCCTTTTGAGAAGTATATGTGTGATGTTGTGGTGAGGATATTTTTGCTAGTGTTTGGGAGAGAGACTTTTTACTGCTAGTGGAACTGAAGCTGTGGTGTAGAAAATGGCAGATTATTACAAATTTCATTCCAGCTGCCACAAAGAGATTGAGTGGGATTTACAATATTTATTAGGCAATTAAACAAACTGTCTCAATTTGCATATCTTCAAAAAAATAACGCCGATAAACCACTGTTGTTTAATTAAATTTGACTGCCTTGCTAATCATACCATACCAAAGATTTCTGAAAGCAACTATGAAGAGGGGAAAAATCATCTTCAGAGAGGCAGAAAGTGGATTTCTGCACCATGTCTAGCTGCTTTCCCAAACTTCAGGGTTCAGATTTTGTTTTCTTCTCACTTTCTTCAGAGGAGTTGCTCTTAACAGGCAGTGCTGTTGCTGAAAGATTTGGTTCATTAACATCTAAGAGAGATCTATGTGCATGGAAAGGAAGCTGGGTGTTAAAACAAGAGTCTGTCTTTTAGATCTGGGACAGAGGGTAGCAGTTGACCTTATTCACTGAATTTTTCTTGTGGTATGATGAGTTAAGAGCTATATCACTTTGTGGAAGGGTCATGGGTCAGAGGGCTGTTTTTCACCTATGCCTCATCAATAGGCTCCTCTTCCAGTTTAAGATCGTTTTACCATCATTTCAGATATTTACTACTATTGTCTCTGCCTTATGGGCTTTATAACTGAATGAGTGTTTGCAGGTTGACATAAAGGCAGCTGTCTGCACTGAAGCCAAGATGGTATTTGGAAAAGGCTGTGTGACCCTTTTAGCTGTTGCCTGTGAGCTGTATCAAAGATGTGAAGGTTTTGACCTGTAAAACTATTAATGGCTAGTAGCAGAGATTTTTTTTTTTTTTGTGCCTGTAGATTTCTCCTTTTGTATGTAGGAGATGGGACAGCTGCCATAGAATTCCCTGCACCTCTGAAATTCCCTCCTTCCCACTCTGAAATAGCTGTAATTTGCGAGTCCTACTAGAGACTTTTGTTTTCACTAGGCCTTTGAAGAATGTAGAGGAATGTGAGGACTGTAAATAAGGTATTTAAATACTCCGGCATGATGGAAGAGATGTGTCCTTTGTCTTCGGGGCATTTTGCCTTGAAGAGTCACAGCCACAGCGTGCTTGAGTCTGAATGGAGTCAAATATTTTCCATTCTGAAGCTAAAGAAGGTAAATGAGATATGCAGGTGATAAACCAACATGTGACTTTTGGTACTTATAGGTATATATTGCCATGTCTAAGGCAGGTTCTATTTGTTGCTAAACTGGGCTTTTCTTTTCCCAGTCTTCTGGACACAAGTACGTAGGAGGGGGGAAGGGCTAGTCTATGTTGGTTGATTTAGTCCCCTGTAGCTGCAGGCAGTTGCGTGGTAGAAGATAGTGCAGAAAATGTACTCCACAAACTTCCACAAGCGATGAAATGTCTCCCTTTGTAGCAAACCGAAGGCTTGTAAGAGAAGCCACAAGTGTAATGTGCTACAAGAAGTGGTGGAGGTGGGAATGGAAGAAGAGCAAGAGCCCCATATTCAAGTCCCAGTAATATTGGGGTGTAAGATAAAATCCCCAAGTACTTGGAAGTGGGTTACAACCACCCTCTGGAGGAAAGGATAAGTTTTGCTTCCTGGGTACAGCTATGATGATCAGTTTAGCACAGCAGTATACAAGCAGGGCACACTGACTACAAAATAAGAGTACTCCAACAAGGTGACCTTAGTGCCCTTACTTTTAACTGTGTGGCCCTCAAAGGGAAAGTACAGGCAATTTACTTGAGCAGCTCAAAATATCTGGGAATTAGTCAGCTGTTCCATGTTAGTGCTTCTGGTAATGCCTAGCACTCTTGTGTATGCTGGGTGCAGGATGAAAAAAAAATGCTGAAAATCATTCTGCATCTTTGCTTTGTGTAGAAGGAAAGGACTCCTGGCAAGGCCTGTGAGCTGATATAATACTCATGAGAGTGCCACATAATCTCAAACTAATCTTTTTTGCAGTGCAAGGAAGTACTGCTTTTACTTTTGGATGTAAATGGGGATAAGAAAGTGGAACTGCCTTTTTTCTTTTACATGAAATTTTTGTAAGCTGCATGGATTTTGCTTATGAGCCTGGCACATCAGAAATGTGTATGGTACATTTTGAGAAGGAGGGGCAGCAATGCTATTGTCAAAGAAAGACATTCCAGCAAAGCCACCATGTAGTGACCCTGTATGGACACCTTTCCTTGTGAAGCAGGGTGACAATTTTTGCTTCTACAAAGATGAAGGGATTGTTTTCAACCTTTTGTAACTTCTCAACATGAAAGCTGCACTGCACATTTGTGCAGCACAGTAGACCATTCTCTTGGGCGAAACATTGTCTAGCATCTTGCTTGAAGAGCAGTGGCACCTGAAGGAAAAAAAAGTTTCTATGATCTTTCTTTTTACACTTTGCAAACTTTTTTTGAGAAGAAATTGCATTTCTGTTACTTTATGTCTTAGGGACTGCCTGAGGTCCCTTTGGAAGCCAAAAGACTTTATCGTGGTCATAAATTACTTGCTTGGAAGTGGAGAAAAAACATACTTTAATGGGTGCAAGTCTCTCAAGATACCACAACAAGAAGAAACGAAGGAAATGTCTATTATTTTCAATAGACAAGAGAATTCCACAGCCAGTTCCTCTCCCAGTTTTTATATTTTATGAAATGAAAATGCTGTGGTCATTTTATAGAGCTCTCTTTGCAGCAGACATAGATGTAGGGTCTGACAGTGTATTTAAGAGTCTTCATTCTCTTCCATTTCTGAAGCAGGTTTGTTGTTCTCTGGAAGGCATGGTGAGAGTGCTGTTGCTCACTTGTGCTAACAGGACAAAGTCAAGTCTTTAAGGAGATCCGCAGTGTGCTGTCGAAATGGCGTCATCTATTAGAGTACAAACTGTAGATTCCCTGGGGCGGGAACTAGATTGTGAATTGATAACACCTAACGAATAAATAAAGATTATTAACTCTCAGAAATAGATTCAGCTGCCTAAGCAGAGGTCTGTAGTGGTATTTGGGGATACATCAGTTGGCATCCACCTGCAGCTCTGGAAAGGTGTGCGTCTTTCTTAGACCCTAGGCCTTGTCAGCCATCCCTGTGGCCAAGGATTCTGAAATGGCACACACTTGAATATGGGTTTTGTTTGCCTTAACTAGAGTAATTTGAAACAAGATGCTGATAATTTTGCCAGGATGAGGATTTACAGAGGTCTTAGGCTCAAGAGATGTTTGTGGTGGGTGTGTGTATTTCAGTGTGAAAGGAGTGTGCTCCATGAAGGTATAGTTGAGCCTTTGTACAACAGTGTGCTTTAGACTGGACAGTCTTTTCAGACGCTCAGGACTTCTCCTTACTGCTTTATAAAGGCTTTCAGGGTACTAAGTCACTGTTGTAATAAGACGCTTACCTGAAACAGCCAAGACTGATAACTAACATTTTCAGTATGGCAAAAAAGGTAGTAAAGTAGCTCCAAAAACACCCTCTGAAGAGTAGAGAATGATCTTGCCAGAAAAAAATGTTTTTAATCTCTGCAAGAAGACGTTTTGGTTTTGCCATCTTGAGTGCTCTGATATATCCCAGCCCCTCCTGTGCAAAAGGGCTCACACGGGAACTGGAAATCTTTCTCTGTTCTGTTAACAAGCACCGACTGAGCTGGGTGGGTGACCCCAGCCTTTCTAGCTCGTTAAAAAGAGCCACAACGCTGCCTAATGAGAACCGAGCATCAGCAGCTCTGAGAGGAGCAAAACATCTATGTATGGAAGGATAAAAAGAACAGTTTCTACTGGTACAATGTTAAAGAGATGTAGTCGGTGGTTTTGTAGTGCAGATGACATGATGTATGTGCAACAGGGCATGAATTTCTTGAGCAAGGTGCCCTGTGCTAAAATACCTGTCTATTGACGCAACTAAAACATTTGGCCTTGAGAGGGAGGGGGGAATGTGTGCAATGGAAGAACATGTGATAGTGTAAAGGGGAGCAGGGAGTAAAATACCTGGAGGAAGATTAGAAAATGGAGTAAAATACCTAGAGGAAGATTAGAAAATGCAAAACAAGAAAATGCATCGCAAATTATCTCATGCTTTCAAAAGAGAAAATGAGAAGGAAGAAGTCTTCGGGGGGCGGGGAGGGGGAAGAAAGAAAGAAAAAAATTATATCCAGTATTCAGGTTAATGGAGCTGTGTTTATTTTGTACTGTGTTTGTTTATCTCTTTGGATGGAGAAGAATGTTAATAGTACATAGCTGTGGTTTGTATTAGAGCATACAGAGCTAATCAATACTTGGGTAAACCTTACAAACTGCCGTTGTGTTTGATTCACTGTTATTATAATGGAGAGACTCAAAAGCCTTTTCAGTCTTCCACTGAAATTGTGGGACTGTTCAGATCACGGGACAGAATGGACACATCAAATTTATCAAGGGAAAAATGAAAAAAAACCTAATGAAATAGAATGCAAACCACACTCTTCATCCCCCCTGAAGTCACCAGCATCTGTGTGGCACCACAGTGAAAGCTGGGGTCAGTACCAGGACAGACAAATTGGTGGGAAAGGCAGACATATTCTCCCGCCATGTATTGCAGTAATTGAAGATGTTTTTCTTTAGGTAAGAGCAGCAGAAAGTTAGCATTCATTGCAAAGGGTCTTGTTTCAAGTAGGCTTTGTAGTAAAGCATTTCATGTGGTGGTTTAGCATTCTTCAGGCAGCGGTTAATGGAAACCATTTCCCCTGTAAGTAGCTAGGGAGGTATAGCAGATTTTTAACGTTCTGCTTTGTAGAGTTAAGGTGACCCTGGTATAGAAATCCAGTGGACTTAATTGATTCGTTACTGCTTTTTAAATAATACTCCCCACTGCAGTCCTCAGCTGCTGGGGAAAGCTAATGGGAGGTGGAGCAGATTAGGGAAAGGAAGATGAAGTAGAGCAATTTAAGAGAACATATTTATAACTAATTTAGGAACAGAAACCTAGAAACAGCAAAATGCATGGCTGCCTCAACTCACTCACAGTTGTTTTCCTGGAAGCTGGGATCTGTAGATGTTCTGCAGGTGAGTATTGTAGCTTCTCCACCTTGGTTCCAAGCAGTAGATAGGATGTGTTAGGGTAATCCTGGTACTGGAAAGATTACCTACAGTGGACCCACAGAAAACGTAGAGTGACTATTTTTTTTTTTAATTCATGGTTGAAAACTGTGGGTAAACAGCGGCTTTTTGGTGGTTAGAATGTCTTTTCATGCTTTTTTGCACTAAAGGTTTGGTTTGCCTTAGATATGGTTTGTAGGCTCCTGAAGTCCAGTCTTCTCTACTGTTGCATAGTGCTTTTGGGAGTGCTTATACATTAATATTTCACAACTGTATGCTTTAAAATTTGGCTTATTTTATGTTTATAATTCTTCACTTATTTTCACTCCATTTCCAGATTAAATGAGTTAGGTTTTACTTCTCCTGTCTCTGAGGTAGATTAGGGAAGTTTATGTGATTCAGGGAGTTTCTGTGTAGTTAGGTATAAATTATTAATATAACGTGGTTTTGCACTCCTTGTTTCTTCCTTTGTGTTTCTCTGAGTACATGGTGTACGCACGTAGATACCTGACAGCAGTTTGAAAGCTAATTCATGCGGCGGTGCTGCAGAGCCTACCGTTTGCCTGGGTGCTTCCTCCAGAGAGATGTTGCAGGAAGGAGTTTTGTTGTGGCCACTCCGTTTCCCCTGCTTTGAGCAGCCTCCCCTCTTCAAAACCAGCGGCAGGGACATCCAGGTGCTCAGTCAGTTTAACCACGTAGGCTTTTTCCAGGAACCAAGGCTGCCATGCAGACTCTTAGCTACTGTTTTCATCATTTCCTCGTGCCAAAGCCATATCGGTGGTTAAACAGCAGCACCAAGGCAGCAGCACTGTTGAGCCTGTCCCTGTAGGTGTGCTCTTCCCTGGCCGCAAGAGCAAGCCCACAGGCTGGGTCACACCACACGTGGGTGTAGTGTATGCACACACTTGGATACATACCAATCTGATCTCCTTAAAGACGTCCCTGCTTACTGCAGGGGGGTTGGACTAGATGACCTTTAAAGGTCCCTTCCAACCCCACACATTCCATGATTCTGTGTGTATACACACATACCCGCGTGTGCCGCACATAGCTGTGCACACATGCAGGTTTCTGCCCAGGCAGTCCTGAGCAATAGGTGTTTGCTGCATGACAGACCTCAGGTCTCTTTTTGTGGTACCTCGACCTCACAGCCAGCCATTTCTGTTAGCTTTTTTGACTTCTTTTTTAATAGTTCCTCTTTTATTTCCATCATTTTGTTCAGAAGCACTCATGATGTTGTTCCTTAGGCAGCTTTAAAAAGTGAAATAATTTAGCTTTTTAGATGGAGGCACTCAAAATTAGCAAAACTATAGATAGGGCTATGCTTGCAAAGAAGGGAGAGCTTACCTTTGTAACAAAGTCAAATAAAAACTCTCAAACACTTTACATCTCTAAACCCTGACTCTTTTGTTTTTTTCTTTCTGCTCCCTCAGGAATTCATTTTATCGGAAGATTACAACAAGATGACACTAGTGAAAAATTACCAGGGTAAGAACCATGATCCATGTTAATTGGTTTGTATTGTCATTAATTTTTGTTAATGTTCTCTTAAGGAGTTGTGGTGCCACCCTGGCTCCATTCACTGAAGCCATGTGCGACTTGCTGAGATCAGTGATTTTTTTTTTTTTTTTTTTTAAAAACTAATGTAAATACTGGTTTTAGCAATAGATCAATCATGTGTTTTGTTCTGAGATTGCAAGACTTCTAAAGAGCTGTTTCATGTTCTGTTTCTCCTTTTAAATGTTCCTTTGGAATATCATTCTAGACAGAAAACTGTCCAGACCATGTTTGAGAAGAAGAGTGTTAATTTTTAATCTTTAGTAATCCAGTGTATCTAACTAAACAATTTAGGAAACTAACACATCTTTTAGGGATGAGGCATTTAGGACTGTAGCTTTGGGGGTTAGTCTGCTTATATTTCAATAATTGTCAGCTTCGGTAATCTCAAGATTATCAGTGAATACCTGTCGTAGTAAAAGGTCAAGAAATGCTAATCCATACCTTTTCTAATTATATTCTGATATTCACTAATGTGATGTTTTAAGAAACGTAGCTATTTATCCTGTCAAACCTCGAAAGGGCACTGCACTCGGGACAGGTATTCTTGTAAAAGTAACAAACACATGCAATAACTTATTCTTGTATCTCTTTTACTATTAGACTAAGAGGTGGTATGATATTATATTTATCATATCATATTATATGCTAAGCATTATGTTTCTGTATAGAAGCCTCTGACATGTTAGCTTGAGACTTCTCACATGTATTTTAAAATATGTATTTACTCATGTATTTTGAGTTTTATACCTTGAAAGGTTGAGAGGATAATTTAAATGTCTAAATTGAGGCTCTGGGGATCACTTTGTAACATTTAGATTTTAAGGTATGAAGAGAATCTTGATTTTTGCAGGGCATGGCTAACATGCATTGACTTTCAAGTGTTTTACTTCAGGTCTTTCATGAATTCCTGGTGTGTTGTAAAATTAAGCTAGAATGCCTGCATTTTTTCTTGGCTTGTAAAAACTGAAGAAAAACATCCACTGATGATAAAATATGTACGTGAATCTTAAATAAGATTGCTGCAGTCTGACAGTACAAATCTTTAGTATCTGAATTTGTGATTGCTCCGCAGTCACCAAGGTTTGACACAGCTAAGTTTCACATTTAAGGTTTGTTGCACTGAAGAGTCCTACAGACTGTTCTGTCACCCCCTTTGTTATTAGGTCATCCATTTGCATGCTTGGATTCAGTCTTGCAGGCTAATCACAGCCTAGGAAGGGTGAGATGAAGTCTTTTCTTCTGTATATGCAGAACAACACATGCATGAGACACCACCTTTCTTGCCGAGCTCTTCAGGGAAAAGGCTGAAAACTTTGGAAGTGGGAACATGTATCTTGCCAGTACGGCAGAACAGCCAGTTGACCATGTGTTGGTTTAACCCCAACCGGCAACTAGAATGATAACAGTAATAATAATGACATGGGTCACTCTCACCGCCCGGTGAATTGGCACCATCTGGAACAGGGATCGTAGATTCCCACCCCCTGGCCAACCCCCATTTATATACTGAGCATGACGTCTATGGTATGCAATATTTCATTGGCCATTCCATCATGAAAAAAGTCCTCGAATAGCGTAAACATCACTTACCAGCAACTAAAAACAATAGGTATTATTGACATTCCTGGAATCACCAGAAAGTAAGTTACTAGAAAGCAATCACTAGAAAGAAAATTAACTCTTTCCCAGCTGAAACCAGGACACTGTGGCAGCCCACCCAAGGCCTGGAGAGCACCCTTACATAAAATTTAAAAAAAAAAAAAAAAGGAAAATGAAGGCTGTTCTCATGTCCGTCTCCTGCAGTGTGCCAGATATGCTGCTGCTGCAGAGCATTGGAGGAGGCCTTCGTATAGGAAGATGCTATAGAGAATCTCCACGGGTTGTCCTGTGGGAGAACCCCAGGAGTGCAATGGAATCCCCTAAATGGTGGACAACAGAGGATACTAATGAGGATCCATTAACATCAGCAGAGAGGCAGTACAACTGATCACAGTCCCGGCTGGAGTCATCTTCTTCCTAGGCTGCTTGTCTTGGCATGGGAAGGCTCTTGATCAGTTCTGGTTATGTTGTGCTAGGACTGTCAGATGATGTGTTAGAAGATCTTATCTGAAAGCTGTGGACTTATTTTAGGTCAAGAGAAGCAATACTTGTGCCCAGAATAGGCATCATTTCAGTTCTAGCCCAAACCATACCGATTGCTGACAGCAGACGGTGTCTGCCTTCAGGCACTTAAGCCAGTGCATGTGACGCTCACTCCTGAGAGCCACGTTTTCCTCCCTCACTCCCAGAGTTTGATGTTTGCTCTTTTCCCATTTTAAGCTGATGAAAACTCTCTTCCATTAATTTAAAAAATAGTGGCAGTGTGCAAGTGACCTATTTTGGGGAGTGGAAAGAAAGCGTGGTGATCCCAGGCTGCTGGGATCACCCAAATTCATGTGTGTAGGGGTGTCTGTATAGTAATCCCTTCTGTGAAGCATTAGAGCTGGTGTTCTGCTTTCTGCACATTGCTGGACACGTCGGCAAAAGTTTGGTTTTGGAAAAATACACCCTCAGGTACTGTTGGAGATGCTTTTTTTTCTTTTCTTTTTTCTCCCCTCACTTCTGGATTAGGAAAGCCAGACCGCTGTTTGGGCTGCAAATGGAGATGGTGACCTGAGATGGGGAAAGACAGGTCCCAGTTCATTGCTACAGGAGGGACAAGACTCAGTGAAGGGCCATTCAGATTCGGTAGGAAACTTTCCCTGCAAAAGCAGTCGACAGCTGCCATAACAGCCAGACAGGACACAGGGATGGAGGAGAGCTTCTGCATGAAGACACACTCTGCCCAGCTTACCAGCAGTGCTGGCAACCCATGATGAGCTACACAAACGCTTCTGGGCCACTCCTCTGTCCAGACCAGCAATGACATGACACTGAGTAGGCTACAGCAACTCAGGGACAATCTCAGCTTGCCTCAGCTCTACTGGAAAGTGTTACTCAAAGTCCCAAGGGGCAATTGCAGCAGGCAGGTTTTTGATGGTGCAAGGAAGGAAAACAAAGCAGAGATTCCCTGCTGTTTGCAGGACACAGATGACCTGAGGCTGCTGCTGCTCCACAGCACAGTGCCTCCCACCATCCCCATCCATAGAGTTGTGCTTCCTCGTTCTCCACTCCACACCCTGTGTGTTGCTAGGGGAGCGCAGCACCCCTTCCACCACTTCCCTGGAGCTGTACTGGAGGTCTGGGGTGCTGAGCAAGCAAAGTGAGATGCTCTGGGAGATGCTGTCAGTCACAGGCTCCTGCAGCTCCATTGGACTGTGCACCAGGAGGTACTTCTCTGCTCCTTACAGTTGCCTCCGTCCGGGACACTGGATCTGGGCTTACTGGCAATGTCACCAGGACCAGAGTCCAACAGCATTGCTGGGACACAGCAAGGTGGGAAGGGACTCATGTTCACCATGTTCTCTGGGAGAATATGCAAGGAAGGGCCACTTAGTCCTTTGGGTAGGCATGTCATGATCCAACAGAGATGAACCCTCCTCACTTGGTCCAGGGTGACTCTACTCCACAGTCCCATCCCTGTAGTACATAATCCTCACATGGGTGTGCCAAGGCATAGGGGTTGGCATACGCACCTCTGCAAAGCCTTCGGGCAAGGAAAAACATAATTAAAAAGAAGGACCATATAGTTTTATTGAGTATGGTGGCCTTCTAGTAGTTCATTTGTTAAAAGCCTTACTTCAAAAAGTGTTGGGTGTTTGATTTTTGTCTTAAGTTGTCGAGTAAGGCCTTCATATTCTTTAAAGATATCTGAGGGGGCGTAAATAATTTTATTATTTACTTTATTTATTTCTTATTTACCAAGGAGCTTTAACTTAGCCATGCTGGATGGTTTTGCCAGCAAGTAAATGTTCAGCAATGCTATTAAAAGTGGCACCTCACCCAGCAACTGGCTGGCTATCGATCGTGTTCCGCAAAAAGGTATTATAAGTAGCCGAAGCTGCTGTAGTGATTAAAGAACACTAATTGCATCTTGAAAGGCCATGAATACGCCCGTCAAATGGTCTGCTAGTGACAGAGGGTGACAGCACGTGCATAGGCTGCGCTTTGGTCTTGGCAGGGCTCTGCGGCCAGGTCCAGTGTCATATGGCAACTGAACGTTGGCAGCGGAGGTGGCATGCCATGCTCTGCAGAGGTTTTGCTGCGACACTGTGTCTGGACTTGCGAAACCTTCCTTTTCTCAAAAGGGGATTGAAATGCAGAAATTGGGGATGTAACACGCACTTCTTCTGCCAAGCAGGATTTGTAGGCATGCTTCTGCCCCATGCTTTCTGCAGCCTGCCCATTTCAGGAGTGTTCCCCTGCCTCCTCGCTTTCAGGCCAGTTCACACCATGCCATTAATTCTGCTTTCCCCTAAGCCTAGCGTCTTCTCTTGTGCTTTTCTTGCATGTTTTAAGCTTTTATTTCTTACTACTAACCTCTATCTCTCTTTTGGTGTTTGCTGCTGCTTTTCACTGTTGTAACTCATCCCTGGAGGTATTTAAAAGACGGGTAGACATAGTGCTTAGTGATACGGTTTAGTGATGGTTTTTGTCGGTGTTAGGTTGGTGGTTGGACTAGATGATCTGAAAGGTCCCTTCCAACCTAGACAATTCTATGCTTCTGTGATTCTCCCTTTCACCCAGCACAACCTCTTTGCCCTGCACTGTGCATGGCTGTGCTTCTCAGGCTTTTGCCTTTACACACAGCACAGACCCTCCTTTCCCCTGCCCTCTAGCTGCTGACATCTCAGTGTGCATCTCCTGGCTGCAGCTGCTTCACTCTAGGCATAGCCCTTCCATCCTTTCTCCAACCTGCTCTTAGTGCAGTGCTCAGTGCTGCTTTCTCATAGCAGGAGTGCAGCCCCCATGCTCCCTCCCACCCTCCTGCTGCAGATGGACCTGCTCCCTTCTCCTGGCTGCTGCTTCCTGAACCTGTGTTAATCCTAGGGCCCAGACCTTTTCCTTGCTCTGCTGTCAACTTCCAGCCTCCTGACAGCTTGCTTCTTTAAACCTTACATGGGTCAAATTCCCTCTAAATGACAAGTGACTTTCTACATGCATTTGCCCTCCCTTTCCTCACTTAATTAGGTGACCTCCACTGTGCTCTTTCACTTAGTTCAGATGGTTTTGCCATCAGCGTGTGTGTAGTGGTACCGGCTAATACATGCAGCACTTGCAGGTGGGCAACAGAATCCTGAATTGAAAAGATAGCAAAAGCTATCACATACACCCCTTCCACCTCTTGGCACGTACACGTTTCTTTTGTGTCCACTCCTTACTTGCCAGAGAGAGCTGCTTCACCATCCACGGGCAGTACTTCTAGCAAAAGGTATAAGCCCTGAATTTTAGAAGTTTTCAGAGGAGATTTAGGAGAGTTGGGTGGTACTAGCTATCCCCATGGCCAGTCAAACCATGGGAAGCTGACACTAACAGTAGCCATTGCCACATGCTGAGACAACATCCCTGGACAGGCCTTGTACAACCTGATCTCAACTAGCTTTGGAGGTCCTGTGGAAGTGGATGGGTCTGTCTACAGCACTGCTGGTGCACACCAGCCCCTGGGACATGTGTATAAACCCATCAGGTACTTGTAGCAGCATGCATCCCATGCCATCGTGGCTCTTTCTGCAGTGCACTGCTCCACCAGCTAGTGCAGATGCTCCCAGGGAGACCAACAGATAGGTAAAGACAAGCATTAGTCACCCATGGGGTCACTGAATTTCCTCCCAGAGAAGAAATCTGGAGGGTGGAGAGAAGAGAGGATCTGTTTAAAAGAGCTCAAGTGACTCCTGGGTGGTCCCCGTCCCTCTATCCTGATTGCAAACACAGAGTTTAAAAGTGTATGGAAATGAGATCCAAAATCTGAGTGCTTCTATGGGCATGGGTGAAAGCATCTGGGCACAGTTCAAGTCTGATGCTGTAAACTAGTCCAGCTGCCAATCACAGTTGTGGCAACTTGCACCAGTGCATCTATTGACTTTTCTCCTTGGGGAATCTGGGTCTAAAAAGCAGTGTGGATCAGGGGCAGATGTTAGCTTGTGCAAGCCGCCTCTTCTTTGCTACAGCTGGTTCCCCCTCGTACAGTTTGAACACAGCTCTCATCTATGCGTATGTGTATTTGTATAGGGCAGGCAGCAATCTTCCCATACTGCTCTGAGGAATTTCTCTGCGTTTCAAACAGAGGTTTCGGGCTTGTTTTTAAGCTTTCAAAGATATTTCATCTTTCCAGCATGTCAGCTTTTACACAAACAAATACAAGCAGCCTGCTTTGTGCGACACATGTTGCTGGGTCTCAGAACAGTAATAAACCAGTAGGGCTGTAGGTTGAGAAGTATGGCATTCACCACTAAGTTACAGCTGGGAATAATTTTGCATGTCTTTCCAGCCACTTGTTTTATTAAATAGCCAGCTCAATCAGCACTTCATGAACAAGCCCACTGGTCATTCATACAAAAAAAGGTCTGTACAAGCCTGGGTTCTCTTACTTTAATGAAAAGCTTTTGATGACTTTATTTAGGTAGCAGTAGAAATTTATTTCTTCAGCTGTTTTATTCATCTTGCCCAGCTGTGATCTTTTTTTGGGAGGTTATTTTATTTCATCCTAACTTCCTTTTTAGCTAGTTTACATGCAATGATAAACTTCCTTTTGGTGCAGGGTCGTGCCTGTGCTGTAACTCACCATTCTGCTGGGGTACCACAATCTGCAGCCCAGACCCACCAGACCTCACAGCAGCAGCAGCATCTGCACCGCTGTCATAAAACCAGTTCAAAAGAGGTTTAATTAGAGGCCAAAGTGCCTTCCACAATGGCAGCTTTGTTGGCAATGATACAATGATGGAAGGAAGACTTGTGCTACTGTACAAGATAAATGGCTGCAATAGGCACGGAAGGAATTAAGTCTTGCTTCTGCTCGTTCTCATGCAAGCGCTGAACACGCAGAGCAGGGACCTTACAAGCTTGCATGGTAGCTCGTGTCAACAGGTTTATTAAACACCAGCTTCTGTAGGGAAGGGTGGATGGGTGAGTAGGGAGCGGAGGAATTGGGTGCAGTTGGTATTTGCAGTGGTGTTCTGCCCCCATGTTCTTCTCCACAATGCAGTTATACATCTGTCTGCTTAATTTTCAGCTCATCAAAGCAGGGTCATGATGATTCTGTTTGTCCTGGAGATGGAGTGGGTGTTAAGCACCGGACAAGACAAAAACTTCACGTGGCACTGTTCGGAGAGCGGCCAGCGGCTGGGAGGGTACCGCACCAGCGCAGGCGCCTGTGGCCTGCAGTATCCTTTGCTGAGCTCTTGGCTTTATTTCTGCTCTTTGGCACTTAAACAGCCTCTTTGGTTTATTTTTCTGATTGTCCTCCAAATTTTGTGCCCTGTATAGGTTCAGCGCTTTGTGAGAGAAATGGTTACTTAAAACCAATTTTAAAAACTGTCTGTTCTTCTTGCTTTGTCTCCTTAATGCATGGTGGCATATTTAGGTCTAAGCATTTTCGAGCAAAATAATGGGCGATCTGCAACCTATTGTGGTCTGCTTTTGTAATAAATATGGACAGGACCTTCATTTAAACATGCAGTGCATGCTTTCTTCTGAGAATTAACACTAGCAAAGTAGGTCGGTGATCAGGTCAGCTGCCTGTGTGTATGCATGGTAAAAATTAAATTACATTAGTATAAAATAATGAGTACTTGTCCTTCACTCTGGAATAGCCCAGTATGTATTGGGAATTTGGGTTAACTAAGGAGTAAATGGCTCCAGAAACGGCACTCAAGTGGCTTATTCACCTAGAGCTCCCCCGGCTGCCTGACAATAAAAGAAATATTAATTCATCTTTATTGCAAATGAAAAGGGAAGTGGAAAAGTATGAGCTCTTAGGCTGAAACCAAGGGTTAGCATAAACAGACTTTTTAGTGCCCCATGGCGTATGTGGTATAGATGATGTGTGTTTTGCTAGTTCATGGGAAGTGAGACTGACTCTAAATTACTTTCTGGACACGGACTTGCTTTATATCATCTGGTCATTGAGCCAATCTAAATGGCATAAAAATTTAACTTAATTTTTAACTGAATGATAAATACTTTTGAAAGCGTGATGCAGGAATTTATCCTGTATTTCCTAAACCTCTCTAGAGAATCGACCGTTTTGAGTGATTCAAAATTTTGGAGGATGCTTTAATTTGGGTCATCAGATCATGATGGCCTAGTTGCCTTCTATGGTGGAGTGACTACCTCAGTGGACAAGGGAAGAGCTATGGATGTCGTCTATTCGGACTTCTGTAAGGCCTTTGACACGGTCCCCAACAACGTCCTTCTCTCTAAATTGGAAACATATGGATTTGATGGATGGACTGTTTAGTGCATGAGCAATTGGTTGTATGGTCACATCCAGAGGGTAGTGGTCAACAGCTCAATGTCCATATTGAGATTGCTGGCAAGTGGTGTTCTTCAAGGGTCCATATTGGGACCAGTATTGTTCAATATATTAATCAGTGACATAGACAGTGGGATCGAGTGCACTCTCAGCAAGTTTGCAGACAACACCAAGCTGAGTGATGCGGTTGACACACCTGAGGCATGGAATGCCATCCAGAGAGACCTGGACAAGCTCGAGAAGAGGGCCTGCGTGAACCTCATGGGGTTCAACAAGGCCAAGTGCAAGGTCCTGCACCTGGATCGGGGCAACCCTCATTACCAATACAGGCTGGGGGATGAAGGGATTGAGAGCAGCCCTGCTGCTGTCAAGAAGGACTTGGGGGTGTTGGTGGATGAAGAGCTGAACATGAGCCAACAATGTGTGCTCGCAGCCCAAAAAGCCAACTGTATCCTGGGCTGCATCAAAAGCAGGGTGGCCAGCAGGTCAAGGGAGGTGATCTTGCCCCTCTACTCTGCTCTGGTGAGACCCCACCTGGAGTACCACATCCATCTCTGGAGCCCACAGCACAGGAAAGACATGGACCTTTTGGAGCAGGTCCAGAGGAGGGCCACAAAAATGATCAGAGGGCTGGAACACCCCTCCTGTGAGGATGGGCTGAGAGAGTTGGGGTTGTTTAGCCTGGAGAAGAGAAGGCTGCAGGGAGACCTTATTGTGACCTTTCAGTACTTAAAGGGGGCTGATAAGAGAGATGGGGACAAACTTTTTAGCAGGGCCTGTTGCGATAAGAGAAGGGGTAATGGTTTCAAACTAAAAGAGGGACGACTTAGACTAGATATAAGGAATAATTTTTTAACAATGAGGGTGATGAAACACTGGCAGGGGTTGCCCAAGGAGGTGGTAAATGCCCCATCCCTGGTAACATTCAAGGTTGGGTTGGATGGGGTTCTGAGCAACCAGATCTAGTTGAAGATGTCCCTGCTTCTTGGAGCCCTTCCAACTCAAACTGTTCTATGGTTCTACGAGCATGCTGTTGGAGGGTGGGAGAAGGGAGAATTGTGGTAAATATTGCAAAACACAGGAATATAGGGTTTTTTCCCAAATGTCCTGTGTCCATAAAATCAGTGCTAAGTAGTTGCTCCTTAAATATCCAGTGTGGACTCTGAATGTGGAATTAAATTGGATGAAGAGGTCAGAATCTGTCCAGATAGATGGTTCCAGTAGGTGGTTGAATGGGTCCAGATTTTATTCAGTTTAGAATATGATGTGTGATGCACCTGATGTGGCTGACACTTCCTAAATACAACATAAAACAATACTCTTTCAATGTACCTGCATATTTAACCATAATGAAGGAGCAAAAAACTAGTAATAGTTATTTTATACAGTTTTTGGAAGGGAAAGAGTGTGAACACAATCCAACTCTAGCACCTAAGTTAGAGGGCCTGGGGAGATGACTCCTCTGTTCATGGCAAAAGGCTACTTCAAAGGTGTCTCATAATAAAAATACAAATTGCATCCTCATTTTTTCCCACTTTTTGGTTTACTCAGGGAGGCTGCACTATTAATATGAACAGGTATGAGCTTGATGCCTAAAAGCACACTCTGAATACCTCCTTGAGACTGAAGTGCTATTCGCAAGGTTGCAGTATACTCACATGAAAAGAATTAACAAGTCATGAAAGGAATGCAAAGCTTGTATAAGCAATGTATTTTCCTCAGCATTTATCCATCAGATTTGATGTGGAAACCCGGCACGTGTTTGTTGGTGATCATTCTGGGCAAGTGACCATACTCAAACTAGAGCAAGAGTCCTGCAGCCTGGTTACGACATTTAAGGGACACACAGGTAAGGCCTCAGGAGGAGAGCCAATTTGATTCTTCATCTGTGCTCAGCATCACGGTGGTTTGACTCTCCTGTGAAACACTAGGTTGGCTTGTCTCAATGCATAGCATGGAAGGGAGATAGACCTTAAACTTTCTCCACAGCTCAGGGAAATTTATTCTTTATTGGTAAAACCGAGAGTGATCAGACTTCTGATCAGAAAACTTCTATGGCAGAAAACACCACAATCAGTAGCTGCTAATTAAAGCAGAGTGAGAGTAGAACAAGTTGTGGTAACTCTGGGTGGGAGGATGTTCCTCAAGGAAAGACCAGTATTGGTAGATGCTTTTGCCCAAGTGGAACAGGCACATTTTGGAGGCATTAACTGCTGTTTCACTGCTGGGACTTGTGCCCCATCACACTTTAAAAACAGCAACTCTAGGAAGTGATCCTGTCATCTAACAGAAGAAACAGAGGTTGTTCCTCAGCATTTTCTCTCCATATCCCTCCTCTCTGATTGAATGCTAATAGCTCAATCACAAGGTAGCACAAGGTAGTTCAGTCCTTGTGCTAGGATTACTGTGAAGATGCTCACAATATTCCACACTTGCTTCTCTTCTTAAATAAAATCTATATCCTGGAATGATGGAGATGAAAAGCTGTGTAATCACACTGTGACTGTCCTTGTGCCATGCTTTACTGCTTAGTGAATTCATCCATGCGAGTGGCAGTGGAGCCCTCTGCCCACAGAAAAGCAGGACGGGGCTTCAGTCGGTTTTCTAGGCTGTTAGTTTTCAACTGACAAGCACAGTGACTGCATGGCCTTTGCTAGAGAGACCTGCATTTTAATCACTCTCTGTATTTTTTGTTGTGTGGGTATGTATGTATTTATTTATTTATTTAGCTACATTCCTGTCTTCCACTTTCTGTAATGAAATGACGGTTGTGTGCACCTTCTATTTCAGGTGGTGTCACCGCTCTCTGTTGGGACCCTATACAGCGAGTTTTATTCTCGGGAAGTTCTGATCATTCCATTATAATGTGGGACATTGGAGGAAGAAAAGGAACAGCCATTGAGCTCCAAGGACATAAGTACGTTCAAAGCCCTTCCTCCTGCTTTTATGGGAGCAAAGCTAAAGGCAGAAGCCACATCTGGAAACACACAGCCCAAAGGTTACAGTCTTCACACGCCTCAAGCTTATATGTGTGACTCACGGTGGTCCATATGCAACTGGAATAAGTTGCATATAGTGAGTTTTTCAGTGTTGGGCCCACAGGCTGGTTTGAGAGTCTGCAAAGGGTGGTGAAGGAAAGCACAGTATTTACAGTCCTGAATGTGTTGTGCCAGAGCCTGCACCTTTGTTGGAAAGAGGAGGATCCTCAAAGAACAGCTGCAAGGAAATTCTTGCTTTTTGGGTGTCAAGGTCTTTCCGTCCCCTAGAGGGAGCATCAGGCTTGGACAATTAGTCCCTTTTATCTTCACGTTAACTTTTTCCATGACACTTTACCTGCAACCTGAATTCTAAGTAATGTGCTTTACGTATAGGGGCCTTCACTGTCTCCTCGATGCAAAGAGGCTTCATCTTTGCACCTACAAATCTCGCATTTGCATGGCATCGTAGATGTCTTTGAAGAAGAGTAAGCTTGTGCTGGGCGTTGAGCAGAGGTCAGAACGGCTCTAGGTGCAATGACCTCCTGTTAACACTGGCAATGCAGTAAGTTTGTTTCAGTGTACTGGGAGTGCATATACGTGGGATTTGCATGCCAGGCTCAGGTCTGGAGTGGCAAAATCTCATGGTGGTTTTGGTCTAACGGTTTCTTACATATTCATACATTTCTTTTGAGTGATGCTGCACTCTGCTGAGTGATTTGGATGCCGCTGGGATTTCAGAGCACTGCAGAGCTTTTGTTGAAATTCCCAGATCACCCTCGTACCCCACCAGTGGTGCTTGCTAATGGACTGCTGCTAGATTTATTGCCGTGGAAATTAGTTCTCCTGATACGAAGTTAGCCTCCGGATCTTAATCATAGAATAATTCGGTTGGAAGGGACCTTTAAAGGTCATCTAGTCCAACGCCGCTATAATGAGCAGAGTCATCTTCAACTAGATCTGTAGCATGGCGGTTGGCTGGCACTGTACAGCATAGAGACCTGGTCCTAAGGACAACAGGGACTAAGAAACATTTCACCTGATGGTGCCACTGGCGTTGGCAGGTGGGCACTGTGAAGGGAGGCTGTGTTGTACCAGACTGTCTCAGAAATGCATTCCACTCTGGAGAAGCAGCCATATGCACAAGTAAATGCATTAGCATGAAAGTCCTTTGGGTAGATGAGAACAGTGGTGGCAGCAAAGAAAACCAAATGGTATGGGATAGTTCCAGTCATTGTGTGCTCGGTTACTGGTACTTCTTGATCTTGTTTTTTCCATAACACTGTTATACGGGCTTTGTTTCCCAGGTTGTAAATAGCTTGAGATGAGGCCTGTTTTTTTTTTTTTTTTCTTTTATGAAGGAATGAGCACAGCTTTGGGGGTTTAAATTGCATTATTTCTCTCATGTTGCTTTTTCCTTAAAAGAAGAAGCAAAAGCACCTAAATCTTCCACCTTACCTTGGGAAGGCTTAGGAACAATTTAGTGATTCCTATATAATTTTTGAAACTCTCTGTGCTTGTTAGCGCTGAAAGAAAATCTTCAGTAGTTCCTCAGTGCTTCATTGCTAGTTGTTGCAGAGATTTACAAAAACAAAGTTGTTACTGACTTTCTGACAAGAAGGTACCTTACTGGGGCTGTGTTTATGGATCCAGATGTGCCTTCTGAGAGGTCTGGAGCTGCAGCTCTGTCCGAGCTTCCCGGTGCAGCTGGGACCTCCCGTCTCAGGAGCAGCAAAAGCAGTTATCAGAACAGATCTTTGCCTTTGTGGATGCTGCCCAGATGAGCAACACTGGTTCTGGTTCCAGATGGACAGCAAAGACTGATTTGTGTCTGATGGATGCCATGTATGCTGAGAGGCAGAGGGAAACATATGGGCAAACAAGTAGTTTATACTGCTTAATTGTATATTCTGTGCTTACTTGTGTGCTAGCCATAGATGGTTGATTAGTAACTGTCTCGTTTCTTTTTCAGCGATAAAGTTCAGTCTCTCTCCTACGCTCACCACACTCGGCAGCTCATCTCCTGTGGTGCAGATGGGGGAATCGTCGTCTGGAACATGGATGTTGAGAGGCAGGAGGTAGATACTCAATTCTTGTCAATTTGGTCTGAAACAGTTTTGGGAAGAAGGGGCCTTTCTAAAACGTGAAACTTTCAACCTGAACAAGATCATTCCGGGCTTTAAAAATGTTTTTGGACGTGCTCCAGTTGTTCTACAGCAATAATGCTGTGCCTTTGATAATATGGTACCAGGGAAATTGTCTGGCAGAAAATGCTTATTAAGTAGGCTGCTAAATGGCTCTTACCCTTTACATTACTGCTCTGAAAGACATCCTCTAAGGAGAGTACTGTGAGATGTTCTGCCCTGTTTTTCATGACAACATGAGAAATATTATCAGTTCTGAGGTAAATGGATGGACTGATAATTGTTAGGCAGTTTTAAGGAAACCAAACAAGAAAGCTCTTTGTCATCTCTGGAAACCTGCAGCCCCATTTTTTTCTTGTTCTTGCTAAAAAGACATTTAACTAGGGCTTTAATCTCACCCGCTACTCAGTCTTGCTTCCCTCTGGTGTAACCACGTAGAAGTGGAGTAAACGATGATTTTGCCGATCCAGACAGTAAGATTTCACCCACGCGCTCCTAATTGCTTTTGTGCTGCGCGGCCAACAAATGTAAGAGGGTGCAAAAACGCACCCCGGGTCTTTGGCGCTGTGGGAGCAGCCTCCGCTCAGCAATTTCAGAGACTTGACTCAGAGAGGGGGAGCGAGCGCCATGCTGAGTGAGTCAGACGTCAGCCCTGTTCGGCAGCACGGCAAATCCTGGTTTATGTGAGTCATGGCAAACCTCTGCCCTGCTCCTGCAGGGGGTAGGAAGGCACCCCGACTCCCCGCAGTGGGTAGGTCTGAACAAAGTTTTTGGCAGCATGGGCTTTTGCCAGCTTTGCTGGTTCTCAAGGGTTTTGGCCTCCCCTGGTTGTGAATGTCTCCCTGGAGGAAGGAGGAAAGCTAAGTGGAACATTGGATTAGAAAAAACCGACTGAAACAGGCCTAGGCAGGAACTGAGCTCCCTTTTTTTAATGTGAATTAGCATTCCAGTTGGCTCTCTTTAATTGCTAATCTAATGGCCAATTATGTCATCAGCTCCAAAAGTGAAACGAAAGCGGAGTGGCTTCCTCCTTCCCAACAGATGTTTCCTTTTTGCTGCAACTGGAACATCCAGAAATGAAAACCTTTATTTATTTGCTGCCTTCAAAAGGCTACAGTAAGGGTTAAGACTGGCTTGTTGCAAAACAGGCAGCAATGCTGTAAGAAGGCTGGTCTGTAAGAAGGCTGGTCTGAAAAGTGGAGGAGAAATATAATTAGCTAAATGAGGGCTTAGCAGCAGGTGCTAACGAGCACGCTGCTCTCTCTGACTCTGGCTATGTGGGCTTGTTCCTGTTATCAGTAGTGCAATAGAGGGTGTTTGTGGTGCTAAACCACCTCTAAAACATGAACCTTTGAGGTGTTAATCTCAAACCTTGGTTCGGGGTTCTAGAGCATTTTCTTTTGGATTTTGGCTGTGGGATTTTTGCCCTTACTCAAGGGTCTTCTCTACGTGATGTGTGCTTAGTACTCACTTTGATGCAGTCAGATTTTCCCACGTCTCTGAGATGGCACTAGAGTGAATTAAGCCATTTTAGCCCTTGATTCCTTATTTTAATCTCTAGTTTTAAAAAGCTGGGAAGAGGAGGGCATCTGAAAGGTGCTAGAAGCTGTGTTTCTATTTGACTACAAAGCGGTTACTTGTCACAAGCAAAATGTCTTCGTGTATAGTGTTCAGATGCTTAAGAGATGAAAACTTATATACATGCAGATGTAAATCCATAGGCATTAAATGAAAAGATGGTTGTGGGTAGAAAAGACAGGGATTTGTCCCAGTTGCTCTTCAAAGTAACTGGCAGAAGAAGCTGAAGCAGGAGGTTGCTTTATTGCTGGGGGTCAAAACTATCCTGGGAGGCAAGGGTCTCCATCAGCCTTACCCTATCTTTGCCTGGCTTTTGTATTATTTTTGATTCTTAATCTCAGCTGTGTTTCTTGCCATTTTAAACTCCAGTATGTGAGAAGCCGGTGGCTCTGTTAAACCAACTGCAGTTTGCTAATGGCACTTTCTTATAAAGTATTAAATGTTATTTATTGCTTATTTAATCTCATGGAGTTGGTGGGGCTGGTGGGAGCACATTGCAGGGGTGCTGAGGCAGGGCTGGTCCCATCTGGCTGGGGCTGCCCCACTGCGGGGACAGGATGGACCCACTTGCCAGCTTTAGGCTGAGCTCTTGTCCTGGTGGGGCTGAGAAAAGAGCAGAAGTCATCTGCTGGGAAGGAGTGTCGCTCTTGCTAGGTCAGACAGACTGACAGGCAGCTGGAGAGGGGTCAAGAACCAAGACTCTTCCCAAGTCCCACATCCCAGGGAGGGTTTCCTAAACGTTGTGGGGAGATGCACTGCATGTCCCCCAGCAGCTCAATGCAGGACAAGTGTCATGGGATCCAAATGTAGGGGAGGAGATTGACTGCCCCCTCCGCATGCCCTCCTGCCTCTTCAGGTGTTCCCTGAGCTTTTTCAGGATCTGACAAGACTTGCTGCCCTACACCAGGGCGTCTGGTCCATGCTACTCTGCACAGTAAAACCTAGCTGCAGGAGAGAGAAGTGCTGTTAGTATTTTCTTTCTTTTCTTTAAATCTTCTTACCTGCTTCATCCACAGAGTGGGTGCAAAGCTACGTGCCTTGTTAGGAAATGGAAGACCTTCTTCCCATCGTCTTAGTGTAAAAGCAGGGAAAAGAGCCAGTGTGGGTTTTGGGCTTGTTCAAGTGAATCTCATCTAGCTCACCCCGATGCGTGATTTGTAGCACAGGCACCTCTGAGAGCAGGAATGCCTCTTACAGTATTAAAAGAAAGAAATAATAATTAGAAAACCA
This sequence comes from Chroicocephalus ridibundus, assembly GCF_963924245.1. Lineage (NCBI taxonomy): Eukaryota > Metazoa > Chordata > Aves > Charadriiformes > Laridae > Chroicocephalus > Chroicocephalus ridibundus. The sequence continues at coordinate 32,139,535 of NC_086284.1, read as the reverse complement.
GAGCATTTCGGATACCTCTCCCTTTCTTCCAGATGAGTAGCTTGGCTATTGGAAATACTAATTGCCCACAGTTTCCACCAGAGGCAACAGCAGATGGTAAATGCTGTCCAGACAGGACAGAATATTTTTATATGCTTAATTCCAAACTTGGAGAGGTGGGGGAGGCTTGTTTGTTCCTGGGTTATTTTTGTGGTCTTATAATCAAACTCTGCTTCATGATTTGGGTGAGAAGTGTTCCTCCCATGTTCTTCAAGGCTCAGAGATGAGCCAAAAAAGACATACCACAGAACAGTCAAAATGGCATCTTGTGGTAATGGGGATTTTTAATTAAGTTTAGCTGATCACATTACCACACCCCAATACATCTTTCTTGTCCTGTCTCTGAGCTCCATTGGAAGCCTTTCTGTTTGTTGCTCATTCCCACTTTGTGTCTATGTGTGTGTGTGTGTGTGTTGCAGACCCCCGAGTGGCTGGATAGTGATTCCTGTCAAAAATGTGACCAACCTTTCTTCTGGAACTTCAAGCAAATGTGGGACAGCAAGAAAATAGGCCTCAGGCAGGTTTGTATGGGTCCTTTGGTGTGTTAACATGGTGCGATTAAGCTTTTCTCTCATAATAGCTCGTGGTAACCTTTTTTCGCCTAAAGCCTTGCGAATTTGCACTTTGTTCTTCCACTGAGTGCTCGATAGTGGGACAGTGAGCTCCCCTCTGGAGAGGCTTGATTTTGTGGTCAGAGCACACTTCAGTTTTCTTCTGGTTTTTTTTCTTCTTTCTGTTTTTTTCCTTCTTTCTTTTTTTTTCCCCTTTTTTTTCTGTCCTTTTTTTCTTTTTTTTTCTTTTTTTTTTTTTTTTTTCCCCAGACAGTCCCAATAGCAAATGCGTGTAATAGGCCTTGGCCTGAGTAAATTGGTTTTGGGCCTTCCATGGCTTTAGCCATGTGGGATTTTGCTTATTGTTAGTTGAATGTGTTGTAGAAAGAAATTTGCAGCTGATTTTTGGAGATTGTGCTGGAGCCAAAGTTGTTTTCAATGGGCTTGAGTAAACATCTGTAACTGCTCAGGCTGTGCTGGAAAATGCTTATAGGTCTGCTTGGAACATACCGCTGTGTTTTCCTGCCCAGCAGGAGAGGGCTGGGGATCGCAGACGCTTGGGAGAGGGCCATAAAAATGCTGAGAGGCATGTTCTTATGGAGCTTGGAGAAATCAGGTGTTTGAGGCAGAGCTGATCTGCACCTTCTCCATATGTAATGCTCATCGCCGCAGAGCCTGGCTCTTCTGTGGCCGGTGAGGCAGCCTTGTGGTCCCACACAGCCAGAGCATGAGCAACCATGAGGCAGGTAGCATCAAAATGCAGAAACGTTAGTGCTTTTGATGCTGAAAAAGGAGTTGACCAAGATGATTAGATGGCAGATCTTTCTACTTAGAGGCTGGGATGGGACTCCAGAATGACACTTTGCTAATATAGCCCTGTCCTACCTTGTCCTGGAGATGATTCAATGTGTCACATGCTGCTGACTGGTGCTGTCATCCCCTACCGCCCCCAAAGTGAGACTCCCAGGGACAGGGGTAATTACAGCTCCCAGCCTTGTGGCCAATGCCTGGCTGGCCGGGACACATCTCTTAGGTGCCTAGGGACCTCCTTGTCTTGTCCTGCCATCTCTAGCTCTGCTAAGGAAAAGATGACAGCTGGATTTCCTTCTTCCACCTTCAACCCTGCTGAAACCCCCCTGTAACGCTGGTTGCACTCAGTGAAGAAGCCCTGACCCACAGCTACATCCACAGATGCCAAGTGCTGGAGGCAGTGATGATTTACTGGGTGGTGTATGGTGTCAACCTGGAGCTTAGGAGAAAGGTAGATAGCACCTAGCCTGGGTAGTGTTTTATCTGCCACTTTCCCAGAGTGTCAGTGATTAGCTAGTGATTAGCTGCTGCTTGCCTCAGGTAGTGGAGGAGGTGGGGGGGAAGTAAGATTTTATTTGTTCCCCCCCCCCCGGTTTATTCTGAAGAGCTTGCCTGTTTTCCTTCATCATCCCTGGAAGAGTCACTTTCCTGTTGGCTGCAGCCTTGGCTGGGTCTTGCTGGAGTGAGATGGTAAAGGCAGTGACACCCAAGCAGTGATCTGGGTTTGTGGCTGAAGATGTCTTTCCCTGTGTCGTTTCCTACAGCATCACTGCCGGAAGTGTGGGAAAGCTGTGTGCGGCAAATGCAGCTCCAAGCGCTCCTCCATCCCGCTGATGGGGTTCGAGTTCGAAGTCAGGGTCTGCGACAGCTGTCATGAGTCCATAACGGATGAAGAGTAAGTGTGGACACTGCACCAGCTTGCACTGGAGTGGGACAAAACTCCTGCATCTGGGAGGGCCTGGGCGGACGCGGGGCTCCCAGAGGGAGCAGCCCAGCGGGGTCGTCCCTGGGATCTTTCAGCAAGGCACCCTTTGCTGGCACTCTGCAATGCCAGCAAACCGCGAGGAAAGGAGAACCCTCCAGCCCTGCTCCTTTCATGCCAGGGAGGCCTCAAAGTGGAGTTTACAAAGAGATTGCTGAGATTAATGACTGACTTACAGCAGCATTCAAATACTTGTTTCCTCGATAGAGACTATTTTGGGAGAAAAGCCTGCAGTCACAGTCTTTGCTGATTTTTGGATTTCTTTCTTCAGGCGGGCACCCACGGCTACTTTCCACGACAGTAAGCACAACATTGTTCACGTACACTTTGATGCCACCAGGGGATGGCTGTTGACCTCGGGGACAGACAAGGTTATCAAGGTAGGAGCGAGGAGGTTGCTCTAACTCCTGTGTGTCATTTCCCCTTCCTCTCCCATGTAGTTGCAGGTATGTCCTACCTGCTTTCTTCCACCCAGAGACCTCTCACTGATGGACTTGTGCCCGATAAAGACCAAGGAGGTCTTCATCTATGAAGTTATTGCCCGAAGGGACTGGGACAAGTGCTCACTGTAGCTTTTCCTCTGGGTAGACAAACTGTATTTCAACACGCCAAATCACAGTTTGTGTGGGTGGGTAAAGAAATAGCTAAAACAATGAGTAAGTTTATAACAAAGCTTGAATAATTAAAAAAACCCCACCTTACAATGTGTTATGACTATGCTAATCATTCAAGTTAGCGATATAACGTGCGTTATTTGGTTTCTCTTAAGGCCAGCTATGAATCTGGATCACAAGGGTAAAGCATAGTGACATAGAGAATGTCACTTGGTCAACCTCCACCAGGCTGACATAAGTGCTGGAAAATGAAATCAAACTTCTGCAGGCTTGCTGCATCCACCTCTAACTAGGTAGCCTCTCTTAAGCAAAAAACAAGGCGCAAATTATTTAGAGATGACATTATGTACTATATTTTATTATCTTTTACCGTTGCTGACTATGTTATTATATTTTATTGTATTAACAGCTGTGGGATATGACACCGGTAGTTTCTTGATGGTACATCAGTGGAACTTGAAAGGTGATATTTACAGACGAACCAGATTTCCTAACCCTAATCATACTGCAGAAGATAACGCTGGGCGCATACAGCAGATGAGAAAGGAACTAATGCGTTTACAACGATTTTACGTCCTCTGCTTGATCAAGGCTGAACATTTGCACGAAGACTCTTTCCACTTATTCTCAAAATATACAAGAAGGTATTTTTTTAACTAATGGTTTGTACGATCTGACTTCGGTTGTTTTGAGTTTGTTTGGAAAATCCGTGTGTGGTGCAATTTTTAGTTTTTATATTTCACTGTGTCAAGATACTTGCTGCTTTGTACAGAGGGTTCTCGGGTTGTGTCCTACCGTGTGAGTTTTCGGTATCAACATACTCTATGAGGCAATCGGCTCTCCCTGCAGCGAGTACCTATTGATTTGGGACGTTTCTGCTGAGCACGCTGTCTTCAGTGGAGGAACTCCAGGCGCAGCGTCGTGTGTTCTCCAGCTGGACCACTGAGGAGCTGAGGGACTATTGTAATTCCTAAAAGGGCTCTACCATCTTCTTGTCCTAGCGGACATCATCTGGAGAGCATTTTATTGGTTTCTAGTAGCTAAAATCCAGCTTTCTGCCTCTTTCCTTGCTGCACAAATCGCAAAACCAGGGGGGCAGGTTGCTTAGCAACTAATTTCTACAAAAACTGAAATAGTTTTCCGGCTCAGAGCATTACAAGGAGCACACAGGCCCGCTTGAGTTTGATGAGGCTGACAGGCTGATTCAAATTAAATTATTGGCAACAGGAACTTTTGGGAGTATTTGCGGGGGGAGCGGGGGGGGGAGGTGGGGGGGGGGATGGGGGGGCCGCAGGCGCAGATCTAAAACTGGTCTAGGTCTGAAAAGTCTGGTTTACCTCTACCTCTACCTTGCGCAGCAACATTTCAGCATTTATACCTGTCTGTGTTGTTGAAGATGAATTTGATTTTCCTGTTTTCCATATGGTTAGTCATATTTATTTTTTCAAATGCTGATGGTTTTTATTAATTTCCTCTCTAGACCAGAAACTGATAACTGCTGAGTGATGCGCATTGTCCTGTTGTCATATTTTACGGTTTCTTTTAAAAATAAAAAGTATTTAAAAACCTGGATTGACCAAAATTACCTTTTTAGAAGGATGTCGTCAAGATGAATAGACAAAAAAGCCCTTTTTTCCAAAGGGATCTTCTCTGAAGAGTCAACTGTCTGTTCCTTTAACCCATTTCACTTTTTAGCACGCTATTGCTGATGTGCTTTGAAGGAACTGGTGTAGAGAATAGAACTGCAGACCAGACCTAGGGCTTTCCTGTATCTCCTATTTAAGGAGGCCTCGTGGTCTGTCGCTGCTGTGACACAGCACATCAAGTGGTGCTCAGTCTTGCCCCATTTTGGACTCTACTTTTCTCCTTTAAAGTAAACATAATATCCTATAAATGATGTTTACCACTACAGAGCACATTGCTACCTAGAGAAGCTTTGTGGTTTCGCTTGAGTGATAACGCCTAAAGAAAATAAAGCTTCTCCTTTGTTTGCCCAGCAGTAATTCACTTTTGAGGAAACAAAAAGGTTAACACAATCCGTGGCATTAATTCTGGACCAGCGAGCTTCCACAGGAAAGGGTGAGGGGACTTTCATGTGCATGCCGCAGGACTGCTACATATTTTTGGGGAAAATTCTCTTTTTAAACATCCTGTAAACTATGCTTAAGCATTTTGCAGTCATGTTCTCTGAAATGATGCCACCATGGCTTTCCTGGTCACACAGCCTGCTGTTGGTTCCCCTCTAGGCAGCATATTTTAAAGCATATTTTCAAACATAATTCACACAGCATTAAAAGGTTCTTTTTCCAGCTTGAATGCTAATTGTTTTCGAAGTCCTCCCACTTTCTCTTCTGGAAACTAGATGCTTGTTTCCTCTTGGAAGGCTTTTCATTCCACCTTGTCCATGTTTTCTGATGACTGAAGTGTTCTTGGCTGACGGAGCTATGCAAGATGAGCAAGTCGCCTGCCAATATTTCATTCCAGCTGAAGAAGATGTACAAAACTTTGCTGGACTATGCTGTTCCACGTTACCTTGGGCTCAGGGCCTTTTGGCCGAAGATCTGACTTGTTTTGCTGAGTGTATCTCATGGTGGCAGAAACATGGGAGCACCGAAGTGAACTTAAGTCACTGTTCCTGAGGAGACGTAGCGGTTGCAGCAAGCCTGGGACTCCAGCGTGAATTGTGTTTACAGTGATGGACCGGTGGAGTCATCAAGCTGAGGATCTGCCCCAGGGTCAATGCCTGGTCCTTCTGCGCACGTAACGTTCAAACAAAGGTGAGGAATTGACTCCAAAGGAGACTAAATTTGGGACCGAGGTGTGTTTGGACTGCTCTGCAGTACACTCTTGGCCAACCCCCCTTCTCTTCCAAGCAGTTGTGGGTTCAGTGTTGTTTACAGATGGATGTTGGGTATACGCATCCATTTTGCAAAATTTCCTTGCTCTTCTTTCTGACTAAACTACCTGCAGGGTTATCTGAGTTTAACCTGAACATTCCCGTATCTTGCAGTCTCAGGGCAGAGTGGTCTTGGCTTGGAAGGTGGTATAAGCTGAAAGCGAAGCTGGCAGAGAAGGGGAGGTGTGTCCCTTTGCCATGACCGTAAGAGCTGTAATGTAGAGATACGAAGGGAAAATAGGCATCTCTAATTCAAACAATAATTCCTTTACCTCCCAAATGAAACAAGAAGCGTTTGAGGTTGGGCGAGTTAAAATGCCTGCCTGCCTCTTCTGCTGTGTTAGGGTAACAGCCTCAATTTCTTCCGCCTTCTAGATCCACACAAAAAGGGATCCCTGTTGCCTGCTCCTTTTATTTCCATTTTAGTTGCTGAACAACAAATCTTGAGGTATTTTTATGAACTGCATTACTGGGGAGGGGGGGCGGCGTGGTTTTTTTGGTACAGATGTAAAGCATGCAGCACCCCCCACACACTCGAATGAAACGAAGTCCCTTTTTCCCCAGGACTCTGAAGCACAGCAGCAGGCTTTCAGTGATACCTCCTGCTGCGCCAAGGGGCGTGCAAACAGTGCTGGCCTTCCTCTGCGCTCCACTCTAGAGAAATTGATTTTCATTTCTCGCGTAGCTGGTGTTTCCTCGGAGGAAGAAGCAGTGTTCTTCAGAGCATCCACCTGCCATTCTTGGTTTTAAAATGAACAGTATCTGTAGCGCTTGGGCAGGTGGTGGGGCAGGCGCTGGTCGGATACTGTCGCGGTTTGGGCTGGACTGGCCACCAAAACGAAGGACAGATGGTCTTTTTTACCTCTCTCCCCTTCAGAGTAGGGAAAGCATCTCCCCTCAGAGGAGAGGAGAGAAAAGGAGAGAGAGAGAGACTTATGAGTTGAAAAGAAATGAAACAAAACTACTTTAATGAAATATTAATAATAAAATAATAAAAAGAAAAGATGCTAATATTAATAATAAAATAATGAAATATATACAATATATACAAAACCAGTATCAAGCTCCCAGGATGACGATGACAGTCTAAGTCCCAGACTGGACTCAGTGACAGATGGGAACTGGATTCCAGAACTGGATTCAGGAACGCAGAGATCGGGATCAAAGGCAGGCGAACAGACAGAGTCCTCCTTGGATACCAGCCATTGAAGAAAGAGGCTGAGCCCTTCGATCCCTCACATTTTATACTGAGCAAGATGCAGATGGGATGGAGTTCCCCATTGGTCAGGTTTGGGTCACGTCTCCTGTCCGCTCCTCCCCACAGGTGCAACCCCTCTACGCTTTTCCGCTTCTGACCCTCCGACTTTGTGCATAACAAAGTGAGCTGCCCTTGGCCGTTCTAGCACTAAGTACAAGCAGGAGCCTCTCTGCATGCCATTCCTTGGGATTCGCTAGAAGCATCAGACCGTATCTGCTAGAAGCAGACGCTGTCTGAAAAATATGCCGTTAATTCCAGAGAGTTAGAAGAGGCTTAACTGAAAAGTAAAATTACCGAAAAGAAAATCGGTTCTGTTTTATCTCAAACCAGGACACATACACAGTGCCCGAGCAGCTGACTTGAGCCACTTGTGTTCCAGGTGGCTGAAGGAAGATGACCCTGAGCCCCAAGCTGCAGTCTTTTTAAGCTGAAAATACTTAAGTGAAGGGAAAAGTATGTGGGCAACTGCTGGCAAGGATAGCACTGATGGTCCTTCTGTCTATGGGAGACTAACGTGGTTAAAGGTGGCTGAAACGGGGTAGTGCCTAGGGCTCAAAGTCAGCCGGCGTAACAGAGGATAATCCTGCAGGGTGACATTAGTGTGCTCAGGTGTTAGCACTCTGGTCTACAGCTGCTCTTCATGGTGAAGCCCAAGTGACTTCCCCACCTCATCTTCTTGAACTTGAGGCCACCCCCTGAATGTCGTCGGCACATTGACTTTTAGCACACGAAAAGTGGCAGCTGCGCTTTGCCTGAGAGGGTGGTATGAGGATCTGCGGTACTGGGAATAGCAGGGATGCGATCCCTCTGCTGGGGGTTGGTTGCTGATAAGAAGGTGGATGGCTGGACACACAAAAAGGTTTGTGCGTGATCCAAAAAAGGTGTGGGGGGAAAAAGTTTGCTTTATGTTGCTGAGGAAATCACTGTTAGAGAGGAATATGCAACTTTTTCCCAACTGTGTCCGGTTCTGGGCTCTCCTGTGCAAAAGAGAGATGAAGCTACTGTGTAAAGTCCAGCAAAGGTCCACTAAGATGATGAAGGTACTGGAGCATCTCTCCTATGAGGAAAGGCTGAAAGAGCTGGGACTGTCCCACCTAGAGAAGAGAAGGCTCAGAGGGGATCTCATCAATGTGTATAAATACCCGAGGTGAGCATGCAAAGGAGACGGAGCCAGGCTCTTTCCAGTGGTCTTCAGAGGCAATGGGCACAAACTGAAACACAGGAGGTTCCCTCTGAATATCAGGAAACACTTTTTCACTGTGAGGGTGACTGCACGCTGGCACAGGTTGCCCAGAGAGTTTGTGGAGTCTCCACCCTTGGAGATATTCAAAAGCTATCTGGATGTGGTCCTGTGCAACTGTCTGTAGTTGTCCATGCTTGAGCAGGAGGGTTGGACCAGATGACGTTTGGAGGTCCTTTCCCACCTCATAGAATCACAGAATGGTTCAGGTTAGAAGGGACTTTAAGGATCATCTAGTTCTACCCACCCTGCCTTGGGCAGGGACACCTCCCACTAGACCAGGCTGCTCAAAGCCCCATCCAGCCTGGCCTTGAACACCTCCAGGGATGGGGCAGATTCTGTAACCATTCTGTAATTTGAAGTCCACTTAAGGTCTGTGTCTACTGTATGTGTTAGAAAATTAAAAAAAAAAAATTAAAAATGTATCTTTCTAAAATACTAGGGCAACTAACCAATACTATGTATGTCTGTCCTCACTGTTCCCAATAGGATTTGGGTAAGAAGAACCAAAATTCTATTTTGTAGCACATAGGAACTAGGTCGACGATGCGTGGTTTTACAGGGCCGTGTCCTTTCCAGGAGACCACATTGAGCACACGGGTTGTTTTCAATTAGGATTTAGAAGACTCTGTTCCTATATGTGACAATAGTACGCAGCAGTAACAACAAACTTGATCCTTTTTCAGGCTGGATTAATGTGCTAAATCCCTTCAGCGTTGACCTCTTGTGTAATACTGAGGAAGAAACAGATTTTTCTCTTCAAAATTGCATGCGAAATTTGGCAGGAAATCTTTGCTTCTCAGAAGAAAAAAAAAAAGTGGTCCCTAGTTTGACAATAATGTGAAGTTCTGGAGCTTAAGTTTGAGATTAACTCTGTGTGGCCACATGTGACCTTCCGTTGCATTTTCCCAGGTTGAGGGATTTTCCCTTGTGACCGGTCTTTGGCAATCTCTGAAATTTGGTTTGCTGCAGGACAACTTTGTGCTGCTAAGAACAGAAAGAGGTTGAGTTCAAAGGCATTGAAATTGGTGCCATGTGGGGGCACCGAACTCGAAACTAAATGAAAATAGGAGAGCACGGTCTACTCGAAAAGTCTTTGCAAAGAAGAGATCCCAAGAGAGAATTTTATCAGCGTACCAAAAAAGCCAGTAGTGTAGAAATGAACGTTTATCAGAACCATCCCCTGTCCCGGCATTGTAAGCTGACCCGCAGCCCTGGCCAGGATCCAGAAGCCACGAGAGTATGGAGTTGTTCCGGTGATGGGGTGGTAGATCAAGTCTATGAAGATCCGAGTTTCTTGTCCTTTGGTTTAATCGCCCAATAGTATTTCTCTGCCTCCATTAAATGCGTAAGCACTTTGACATTAAAATGATGGGGAAGAAACAGATCGCTACAGAGATGGTGCAGGAGGTGTCAGGCCTTATGAAGATACAGGTTTTGCCTCTCTCCAGTGACTTGTTCCCTATACATTAAATAATCTGGGTTTATTAAAGGTTTTATCACCTTTGCACTTTCCAGGCTTCTTTACACAATTTTTTCATCCCCGTTCACAGAATTCAGCACCTTTGCAGATACTAATCCAATACAAACATTTTATAACGGGTCAGGGCTTCCCTCAGAGGTGAAAGACCCATCATTAAGTTTTTAAGGCCAGGCTGGATGGGGCTCTGAGCAATCTGATCTAGTGGGAGGTGTCCCTGGCCGTGGCAGGGGGGTTGGAACTAGATGATCTTGAAGGTCCCTTCCAACCCAAACCATTCTATGATTAACACCTCTGCTTTGTCCTGTCCCAAGAAAATTCGGTGGGGTTTCCACCACCAAGTAATCAAGAAAGTTTCAGGGAAAAAATGAGTTACCAAAACTTAATTCATCTTTGTCGTTGCCACTAGTTTCAGGTGAGGTTTAGTTTTCCAAAGGCTGAGCGTTGCTTCTGCCTCTCTGCTCGGTCAGTTACCTTCACCCTACTGACCAGTGTCTTGTGGGCTTTGCTGTCTTTCAGAACAGAGGGATTTTACATTAAAAAAAAAATCTTACAGGCTTTTGTTCAGGTCAGTGTTCTCTAGGAATACTGCTCAGCAATTTGACCATCTTTTCTGCTAATTATAGTGTAACACTTTATAGTTCTATTCCATTATGTAAATAAGTGTCTCCAACATAACTGAATGAAGTGCGCTAGTTTAACCCCAACTAAATTAATTTCTGTTCTAGCAACGTTTTGATCTGTGAAATAGCGCTGTCGCCGCCGGCACAGCGAAGGTTGGAGCTGTTTCTCACGGTGAGGTTTCTCTCAAACCTGGCCAGCTGAAGAGCTTTGTCCAGGCTGGCACCGTCTGTCTTTGAAAGGCCGTGCATTAGCTTTTGTCTTGAGGGAGGACAAGTTTCCTTCACAAGAAGGCATCATTTTTCCTAACGTTTATCTGACGGCTCCCTCTAGAGAGAGAGGAACATAAATACTGACCTACTTCACACATACACACAAAAAAAAAAAAAAGTTCTTGGATTTGGTCACTTTTAGTCCCAGAAGTGGGTTTGTTACATTTGCTCCCCGTTAGACTCCTTGCCTTTTCAATACCTTCTTTCTCTGGGTGTCTAGATCAGTGCTGTTAGGATGACTGCAGGAACAGAGAGTTTTCGAGTCATCTTACTGACATTTCAAAATTATCTCCCCGCTCAGTCACTGGGTCTGCCCAAACGCACCCAGAACTACCTCTCCCAACAAAACCAGAGCTATGAGCCTGATGGGCGAACAAGGGGGATACTCCGAGCTGAGCCGGGCGAGACCTGAAGCTTCCCTGCTGCCATTCTAAGCTGTAACAGCTCGTTTAAAAAGCCAGTGGGCGAATGTTGACCAGCGCTAATTTTAGGTAAGTAGAACCTGGTGTCATGAGACACTTTATTTTTGCATGGAGTCTTGAGAGAGCAACGCACCCAGGGAACAGAAGGGCACGGGCAAAAGGAACTTAGGGATTAAACAAGTTTACAGCTGCCCTTCGCCGCTGGAGTCCACGATCACCAGGTTGTTCTCTGAAAGAGTAAACTCCATGTTCAGTCTCCACTCACTGACTTAATGAAAACTAGTGCTGCTCTGGCTTTAAAAACGCGCTCTGTTATTCCGAAACACAATCTGTGATTGAACTGCAAATTGAACTGTCTGGCCCAGGGCTGTGTCCCACCAAATAAATTGTTTACACCGAGTTTTTCAGCACTGACTGAAGTCTGTTTACATTGAAGTCTAGAGGAAAACTCCCCTCTTTCTCTCACGTCCAACATCCCACCTGATTCATGTTTCACGGGAAGGGGTGTCCCTCTTGCCTCTCGTCCCGGTGAGCGTGGAGAGACAGGACAGCACAGAAGCCGGCGGGTGTGCTGGTGCGAATGCAAATGGCTGGTATTTGCCTTTTGCTCCAAAATAGTGCAGTATACATGGGAAGGTCCCGCTATTCAAAGGCAAACAAGAAACAATCGTTTATACCTTTAATCAACCACAGGTTGTTTTGGCTTTTTTTTTTAACAAAGAATAAACATGTCCCAGAAATGAAACTCAGGAGAAGAGGAAATGCAGTTTACAAAATCGTCCGATATCTGTTACAGTGACCTCCTAAAATTTCACCCGTGACAGAGAAATGTTTCAGCGCCACCTGCATCGCTGCAGGGAGTCCCGCTGTGCTGTCGATGGGCCGTGACTTTCCATTAGGGCACGGGGGAATGACTCCACACGTGGTCTGTGGTCCTGCCCGTGGGATGCGGCGCGACATTCCTCTCTGTGCAAAATCCACGAGAGCAAAAAACTTTCCAGGCAGGTGACTTCATGAAATGGCAGAGCAATGTGAAAGCCTTCAGAAGGTGAAAACCAGCTGAGGACGGAGTCATCTGAGCCTGAACGCCGACACAGAAGTGTGGGGCTGAGCGTGGAAAGGGAAGGGCAGCGAGAAGAGCTGCTGAACTTGTCATTCGGCTCCTATAACCCGGGTGCGTAGCGAAGTCCTCAGCGTGCCCTGCTCAGCAAGAATTTGTGCCACCTTGTATTTCTGGTCATTTGTCACTGGGCACATTTTTTTTTCTCTTGCCCCTAAAATTTTACAGGTGGCACTAAACGTATTTGCTTACGTGCAGGTACAAGCCGTTCTGAATTGCATTAACACAAAGCAGCCGCCCAGTGCGTTTGCTCTTGTGGAAAAGGGCTGAAATGAAGCATCATCGGGACCATCATACCAAAGTTTTGTTTCTCATCGGTGTCCTGTGTTTTAATTCTTTTTAAATCACAAGTGCTCTTAAACCATAGCATCTGGCTCTTTTACGCTGTGACCAAACTTTGATTAAAGCAGTTTTCATAGTTTTGGCTTAATTTTTAAGCTGTGACTAAAAAAATAATAATAATAATATAGGTGATTCAAATACCTCAGTACAGAATATGGACTAAAATACATGTTTTATATATATTGCGCACTTTTGTTTTTTTTATGAACTATTCAAATACTAGCCATTAAACTTTTCTTCTATACTTCAGAGCTGAGAAGCAACTTGACTTAAATATTCAAGGATGCAAATGTCTTTCCTAGCTTTGCAGTTACTAGATAGAGAAACGTAGTTACTATATATGCTTTAAGCCATGCTCAGGAACTGTATTTAAGAGTTTGAACCCTGTAAAACGTTAATAGCAGACTTCCAGGAAATAAATGTCTGTACAAGCCTCACTGTTGTTTTCTTTCAGTGTAGTGCAAGGAGGAGTTAAGTTACTAAAATGAAGGAATAATCTGAATGCTGATCCAGCCCCTTCAGGAAAAACTGTGACAGCCCGACGTGTCTCCGCTTATCATGGAAACCCTTATTTCGGGGCATCTCTGACAGTGACGCCTTTATTTCCAAGGAGACTGACAATAGGCTAAAAAGAGAAGGTTTTTTTTCTAAATTGATACTTAATAGGATGTCTCTGAATAATGAGTAAATGCCATCAGCCAGGAGGGTATCTTTTGTGAAACTAAATTATATAAAGCGGGCGTAACGAGTTCTCCTCTGCCCATCAGCATGGCCTTCAGGTACCGGTCACTGCAGAGAGCCCAAGAACGCCTGTGTTTGTTATATTTGTGTTTAGGTCTTTTGTGCTACCACACGGGTCTGCAGCCACGTGTAGAACAGCAGCGCAACCTGGCTGGGTTCTGCATGCAGTTTGCTAGCAAACGCACTCAGCTCAGGAGAAAATGTGTCGCCACTATTGTTATTAACAGCCTTGGCTTTGCAGTAAATCTGAAATACGAATCCCACCTGAACATCTTAGCCTGAGCTGGTTGTCTTCACCATCAGTAGGAAGATGTAGGAATGTAGGGCTTGTTTCTTAAACTAGATCCAGTAAATCACTGTGAAAAAGCCTGTTTTCTCTCTACTGATTTACACTGAGAGTCCCAATGAATAATTCAAATGTCCACAGGTCAGGTAAGATGAATCTCATCCTCTGTGTCTGAAAATACACAGTTCCAGGCAAAATACAACCCTCTTATCAGGAGCTGGACTTCTCTAAAACCTGTACCCCCAAGCGTTCCCTTCCCCCTCTTAATCCATTCGTAATGAAGCAATTCCCTTTGATCCTTCACAGAAATGGCAAGAACATAGGGCTTAGCATGTTCTTTCTGTTCATGCCCAGAGTCATCCAGCCATTTCTCTGCTGAATGCAGCCCTGTCTGGGTGTGGTACGTGTTGAAACCTCCTACTTCATGGTGTCTTGACATAAACGGGATAATATTCAGCCCTGGCTCCATAAAGTAATGTGGAAGGCATTTGGCTGCGTTCCTAAATTCTTGCTGTTTAAACATGAGGAAGCAGATCACTTCTGCATACCAGCACTGATTTATAGAAACCAAAGGCCGTGAGGAATCCTTCCATTTAAATGAGGCAGGCAATGCAAGAGAGAGTTCCCGCGTTCCCGGTTACAGGTTTGAGCCCAGTCACCCTCCCGCAGTGAAGGAAGCCACCGACCTGTAAGATACGGTGGCTAAACGTTGTTTAAAAGATTTACTGCTTCTTTCCTGAGGTCTTTCATGAGGGCTACTGAAGGTACACGCCTCTGCATTTCTCTGTATGCTGAGTGTCTTAAAAGCTTCTGAGTAACTTCACAGAGCCTTGGGTTTTATTTTAATGTCTCCCAATTTTTTTTCCAATTCAAAGAATGAAACCTTACTGTGTCTTGAGACAGCAGGTGCATATTCACAATGGGAGAGACACTCAGCAGCAGAAAAAAAAGTCACAGGCACCACTCTGCTCCATGATGGGAACACCTGAACACAATTTATTTTTAACAGGCTTATGGCATCCTACTTCCCCTCAACAGCAGGCACACTACAGTACTGTTACTGTGTAATTAGAAGCTTTGGCTATGCTTTGTCAGTAGTGACACTAAGTTCCTGGAGAAGTAGATTTAAACTTCTGGGAGAATTCTTCCAGCACCTCCATTAGCTTCTCCTCATCCTCTGGTGGACTGTGGGTGCTTGCCAAGGGTAAGTGCGTAGGGACTGGTTGCCTGTCTGGAAGAGAAAAAATTAAAACACCTTATGGGTACGTTTAACTACCTCTTCTAGCACAAAGGAGATTTTTTTCTGCTGGCCTCTATACTGCCCAAACACACCTCATGGTCCTGAAGCCAGGAAACTTACCTTCTAGGTATCTGTAAATAATCTTAGTTAAGTATATCTTCCAAAACTGAACTAATTTCATTTGTACTCTGGAACTACAGCGATTGTCCTTTAGCATGATATGACTTAAGAGCGAGGAGCAAGAATACCTCGCTTGTAGCTAGGGACAGTATAGATAAAGGAAGGCCTTACTGGGGGGTTTACACCCGCTCCCTGTAACTAGCACAACTCCTGTAGACAAAGACCAGTAACTCGAGATTATTGCTGCAGGCACAGGTTGCTTTTTCAGCACGAGACAGGGTTTTTCCTTGCCTCCTAGACAACGTTTCTAGTGCTACACGAATTCCCCAGCTGGGACTTTGTAGTTTGGATTATATCTTAAAATGCTTATTTTTTATCCTTAAAAAGAAATAGTTACGTTCTAATTGCTAAAGA
This sequence comes from Chroicocephalus ridibundus, assembly GCF_963924245.1. Lineage (NCBI taxonomy): Eukaryota > Metazoa > Chordata > Aves > Charadriiformes > Laridae > Chroicocephalus > Chroicocephalus ridibundus. The sequence continues at coordinate 32,124,087 of NC_086284.1, read as the reverse complement.
ACTTACACTAATTGCTCGCTGCAATTAGTACGATGTATCCAACATAAAAATGTTCGACCAAATGTGCTCAATTTGATGCTTTGATTTGTTTTCCAAATCTCGCCCTCCTCACCCACTCTGTGTAAATATAGCTGTATCACCATCCATTCTGGGGGATTTTTCTCTCCAAAAATATGGTATCCAGAGCCTGGGAAACTTATGACAGTGCTCTCAGATGTCTATGAAGCAACTGTCAGAGCGCTGGTGCAGCACTGTTAGTCTATTTTAATAAGTCCAACTTCAGTGGTAGCCAGCTGAGACTAAAAGAGCAAGCTGTTGCAACACTGGGCAGCAGATTTCTCTGAAAACCTATCAGGCTGCCATCAGGCTTCCCAGGGGAGCAGAGATGTTTGCTCTCTTAAGAGCAAATGTTGTAACTGGCTGCGCACACACCACATAACCTCTGCTTATGGAAAACTATGGAGAGAGAAACATGCAGAGGAACGTTCCCTTCTCTGAATATGAACTGCTTCCTACCTAACTGTGGTGCTTCTAGTAGCCTGTGCTAAAGTTTCGGAACTATGTGTGACAGCCAAGTTCAGCATCACGGAGAAGATGCTTCTTTCTAGTCTTTGGAAAGCTGGACTCCGTCAAACAATTTTATTTATTTTGGCAGATGTAGAAAATTGTGGTTGTAGAAGTCATGTTCTCACTTCCCTTTTGTTTTTTACTCGGAAAAAAAAAATATGCTGGCTCTAATTTGCACTCAAAGGGAACAGAATAAGAGAACCGAGGAAATGGAGGGAAGGTGTGGCTGATTCAGGAAATGGCCGTCTAGGACCAGAAGAGCAGGGGCTGTGGTAAAGTGCTCCTGCACACAAAGCCCTTTACTGAAAGAGCCTGAAGAGGGCCAATACACCAAAGGGCAGCAGGAGAGAAAAATAACTGACTTCCTCACTATTTTATAAGCATGGTACATGGAAACAGGACTTCTTGTGCAGCCTTTGGAGCAGTCATGCCAAGACCAAAGCTCTCAAAAGTCACAATCTACAGCTAAAGAGCCAAGGCATGTCCCCTGTTTACTAAAGCTGGGGGTAGATAAAGGGCAAAGGCAAGAGCCTGGTGCAATTATGTTCTAGAGCAAAAACAACTGAGCAGAGCATTAGGGCGAGATGAAGGTGATAGGAGTATGAAAAAGGCAAAACCTGGTTCTACAAAGAAGACTGACCAGCTGGGATGTAGGGTTTCGGCATGCATCACATGATGACACAAAAAAGATCTGGTTAAATATCTGTCAGCTAACCCTGTGTGAATGTCTGGGAGGGGACAGAAGGAACAAAGTCAATCCAACTCCAGAAAAGTCTGAACTTCCTGCATGCTCAGCCTAGAAATTCAGTGAATCAGGATTTGAGTGCCACATCCAACAGAAATACTAGACTTCTGCAAGCAGTTACCCTGTGCTTTGCCCTTCTCCTACTGGACTGACCTGCATCACCACCGAGACATCTATGCTTCCACCTGGTCCTACTAAGACACCTGTCATTTGCCTGGGAGAAACGAAAGGCTCTGCCCTATTTTTCTATTCCCTATGCTCACAGTGCCAAAAAATGCCACTGTGCTCAAGTCTCTGCTCAGCGTTAGAGAAAGAGGGAACTGGCAGTTTTAACTAGCATGGAACAGTAGGAAGAGGAGCCTGTCAAAGCAAAGCCAGCCCCCAGCGCTCTGTGAGAAGGATGCTAGCTTCCCAACATCATAAAAGATGCCGTTTGACTTCTGTGATTCACCTTCACTGGGCACAGTCCTGTATATAGCCATTTTATTTATATAGAACCATTCTGTGATTTTTCACTAAAAAAACCCAACCCTCCGTAAAGACATGCTTTGAAGCATCTATCAGCTCCTTTAGAGGACAAAAGCAGGAACATAACAACTTAACACAGTCGTTTTCTGGTTGCACAATGCTCACTTGAACCTTCAGTCTTAGAACCATGTTGAGAAATACTTTATCCGTTACACAAAGGTTGCCCATGGAGCCTTCATCCCCTTCCAGGCCAGATGGGGATCCAACAGTTCAGGCAGCTTAGGGATCTCCAGTGCTATGCAACATAAGACGCTGCCGCCTTACCTTGGAAGAACAAGCCGCTCGGTAGCTTCGTTGCTTCAGATGATATTGCCAACCATACGACAGTATCAGCTCCCTGGGCCTCTGTGCGCAGACTGTTCTTCATCTTCTGATAGAAATCTGGCATTGCCGATCTCACAGCTAAAAAGAATAACAACGGAATGGTGGTTGGCCATGCAAGGCTTTTTTGATTAAAAAAAAAAAAAAAAAAAGAGCCACTTAAAATTGACATTGTGAGTGTAGAAAGAAGAGAAGGCATCTCAATTTATGAAAGAGAATGAGTATTTCCCCATAGCTAGGAGTACGATGACTTGTGGTGAAATAGTGCTAAAACGCCAGATGATCCACCAGTTGTTTGTTTGGGTCAAATTACAGGGACAAAACTAGTAGGAACTGAGAACAGGATCAGCAAGAAGTTCCTGAGCCAATTCCATTCTAAACTGCAAAGAACTAAGACATGAGGGAAACAGAAATACAAAACTCCACGTATTCTAAGAGGACTTTTAGCTTTTATTTTCTCACCAGTTTTAGGAAAACAGTTGCGGCATTGTATTTAAAAACTGCATGATGAACAGTACCTATAACAACATAATTCATGTTTAAACTCTGGTTTCTTTTTATTTTGTCCAACAGGTGATGACTGAAGGCCCATCCCCTGCAGCTGTTTATTTTGGGGGGTTGGAGAGTCCTTGAACTTTAAGGTGGAATAACTTTATGGTTCATTCAGTTTGAATCCCACAAAGGGTATGCAAAAATAAATGTATTTAAAGAAATACTAGGATATTTAGTTGGAAAGAGCAGCTTTCAAGCATGAAGTGGACGGGGTAAATGCTTCTGTCATCAGAAGCAAATCTGGGAAACTGCATCCCTAGAAAAGACCTAGAGATCGGATTGCTAGTCTGCATCCCAAGCTTGGGTGTTTGGAGCTGGTAAGGTATTGCGGAACGCAACGTGCATACTGGGTAACTGATGCTGGCCCGCCTGCTGAGACACTCGCTGAAGAACAGCTGCAGCTCAGACAAAGTGCTGTCTGGCCAAACACGCTGCTTGTCGACAGCAATAAATGTTTAGAGGAAGAGCAGAGGAACAGGGCTTCCACAACGGTGCGTGCTCCATTTTCCTATATGCCCTTGCAAACTCCCAACAGCTGCACGTTGGTACTTACAGAGGCAAAAGCTCTTCTCTGTGTGTTTAACAGTCCCACTACAAATGTAACTTAAAGGTGAGCTTAATGCACTACGGTTCTGCTGTGCATTTGTGTGTGGGGCTGGATTCATTCATTGCCCATTATTATTCTCTGGCTATACACAGATGGCAGACACTGTGCAGAAGAGAGCTACCAAGGGGGTAACAAAACTACTTGCTGCACCTGCTGGAGAAATCTACCAGAAAGTCTCATTTCTCTTTGCTTTTAGACTAGACCTGAAAAGAAAAAAAAAATAAAAAATAGAGTGTCAAGCAGATGTTACCTGGAGTGTCTGCCCAGCCGGGGTGCATAACAGAGAAATGGATGTTTCTGTGAGCTTTTGCCCATTGTTCCGTCAAAACAACTTGCTGTCTCTATGATAGAGCAAAAAGAGACAGACTAGCATCAGGTCTAGGAGGACTACAACCTCCTAGTCTAGGACTAGCAGGTCCAAGTTAGTTCTGAAGGAGATAAACGACATCAAATGTGCTGTAAATACCAGGGCATTTATGTATATGCCCTTGCTCGTCCTGATTGGATTTATTGGATAATTTTGTCAGAGACCACCACGGTCATTGCAATCCATATCCTGGCCACATGCTTACTTTTAAAGTGGTTATACTGCTTTTACTGACCACCTCTACTTGCTGCAGACTGTAGGTAAGAACCAAGCAGGCAGAAATGATTTGTCAGCCAAAGACAGTTTTCCCCCTTGAGACTTAAATCAAATTAAATGGAAGTCTAGCCACACTCTCCATGCAAGATGGTATGTGCTCGTAAGTGCATGCCATCATACTCCCGAAGATTGTTGCTCGTGTGTACGGGTTGGATGCAAGGGGAAAGCAACAGTGAAACAACAGGCTTTTTGCAAAGCAGACGGTATAAGCCGCCTAGCAAACAAGTGCTGGGCTTTGTTCTCAAAACCATGGACTGTACCTTGTTTTGTGCATACACCATAGTTCCATCAAATGTCCCACTTCCCGACTGCAAGTCAGACACGTTTAATTTTTGAACTAGCATGCCCCCAGAAGAGACAGTTATCTGTAATCAAATGAATGGAAAGCAAAGGAATGAAAAACAAAACCAGGAACACCCCACAATCACACTCATGCACGTAATGTGGTCTTCAGGCCATATTTTGAAGTCCCTAGTGAGCAGGATTCCTCTGCGTGCTCTTTGCACTACGCTTGTGCTCATGCATGGCGCATACCTGGAGACGAGGTGGAAGAAATAGAATGTTTTTTAGAAAGTGATTTTCATTCAAAGTGGTGCTGACTCCTTCAGAGAACTTTGTGCTTCTTCCTTTTGAAAAGTAATCGGGAGAAAGAAAATAGGAGAATAGCACTATTTGTAGTTTATATATTTAGCATTTATAGAAGCTAATTAGAAAACAAGAGACTGTACAAAACTTAGGAAATTTCGTTTAAAAAAAATAAAAATGTACCCGCTATCCTATTTTACACTGAAAGGTTCCATTAAGCCTGTACTACTGTTATAGGTATTTTGCACTACGCTGCAGGAGATTACTTGCCCCAGGGAAAGTTAAAGGGGAAGTTTCCAAAGGAAGGGTTTTACTCTGATTTTCAATGAAGTGTAGAGAGTAGAAGGCAGGAGCTCTGCCTTCGAGGAGGAGGTGGCTGTTAGCAAAATCCAAGAGGATTCTAGAGATGCTTACAGCATTATAACTAACCCCGCGTTGCTAGCACAGTAAAAGAAATGCTGTCACCAACCGGAAGGTAAGAATAGTAAAACACCACTTCTCAACAGCGTCACAGACTCACCACTCTGGCATCAGCTTCTTTTTCCAGGAGGGGCAGCAGGGCAGTTGTCAGAATGTATGTACCTAAAAGACACAAGCACCAACATTAACTTTTCTTTTTTAAAAAAGCTTTCTTCTCTCCCCACGCTCCGTAACAACCCAAAAACCCAAAGTCTCTTTATTTCTGAAAGTTGATCTGAATTTAATGCTGATTTTTTTGCTGCTTTACCTGCCATATGCCAACTCAACTTGTAGTGGTCCACGTTGCTGCGTATTTATCAAAAGGCACGTCAGTTATTTTATAGACCTTTATGTTTATTGTACCTATACAGCAAACTGCTCACTACATTCAGCCATGACTCTGAAGGCAAAATGGCTCAGGTATGGATTTCCTTGGGGGTGAAGTGATGCCAGTGAAGAAACAGGGAATGCATTTCCCCTCCATGTGTGGCACATATATACATCTCTATGCCGCGTCACAAATAAGAGAAGGAAACTGTGCTTCACGCTTGTGTTTCTTAGGCCCTTGCATATGCACTTAAGACTCACCCATTTTTACCTTCTCACTGTGAAATCTCTCAGAGTACCCGATACTTTTGATTCGTGTTGCCCACAAAAACTGACTCTTGAATCCTCAGCGTGATGATTACAAAAGATAAGGAACCCTTGGGGGAAAAAATACTGATGTTGCGTGCCCAAGGCTGAGCTAAGATTACATGAGGAAACCGAACTGTGTCCTTCCCCACTGTAATCGTGTTCATTTAGCATAGATTTGTACACACCACACAAATATATTCCGTTACAGCTGTTACCATGACCAGCAAAGTTTGTTATCCAAAACATTGTTCAACTGCTAATGTATTTGACTCAGACACACCTAGTGATGTTTCACCCACTCAAGTGCGACACAGGGATTTTTGTTTGGTTTTATCACTTCAGAGATATTTTTTAATTTTTTCCCCTTTCAACTGTATTTTAAAAGAATTGTTTAATTCAAAATGAATCTAGCCCCCATTTAGTCTAGTCTTTTTTGTTGAGTATAATACTTCCCTCTCATCTCTTCACAAATGGCTCTAGTTCAACAATTCTATGTCAGCGATAAATGTATTTTTTTCCATGAGCTACCAAGGCCATGTTTTTCACTAGACATGAAGACTTCAGCATGTGTCTTTATAACCTCTCTTCCACAGAGGCAATGAGATCACCCAGCTAAAATACAGCATGTTTATAAATAAGCTACCAAACGCAAACATGTTACATGCTTGGTGAACAAACTGTTCATTTCCCCTGTCGGTCACAGCAGTCTTCATTTTCTCTGTATAATCAGAGGGACATCCATATGCACACAATATATTTCAAACCCTGGCAAACCAAACAAAGCAAATGCACAGCAGATGAGCAAATGCAGCCCGTCTTCAGCAGAAAATGCGAGCAAAGGCAGGCGCCAGTGAATACGAGAGCCCGTACATCTCCCCTGATAGTGGTGGGGAGGCTAAACGATGACATCATTAGGACAAGAACTACTGTTGATTGTCATGGGAGATTGCCATGATGGAAAAATAAAAAAAAAAAAAAAAATCACTTCAGTACAAGCTGAGAGCCTGGATTAAATTTTGATTTGCTATGGATTCTTCAAATGCAAAGTAACATCATGTCTCGGTTAAATACGCTGCATTTCCTAAAGGCAGAGCTGCAATGCACCAGCTATATATGAGGATGCTTCATTTTACCATTCTGCAGATCAATTTACACGTTTAAGGGGCTTCATGTTGGTTTGTTAATTCTAAAGGGATGCAAAGATGAATGCATTAACATTGCCTCATTAACAACTGGGGTTTGTTTTGTTTTCCAGCTGGATGAGAGAAATGTTCTATGCCAAAAATCCTGCTTATTGCAACTACAGCTTGTCAGAAGTTTATGTGCTTATTTAAAACCACAAACTAACTGCAAAGCCAGCGTCTCCTCTCTTCCTCAAGTTTATTAGGAATTCAGTAAATCCCACAGAGCCAGAGCCTTCAGTCTTTTTGCCCCACAAACCACTTGCTCATTTGCTTTGAGACAGAGCCCAAAAAGACCAGTTTTGATCCCAGCTTCCTGTGGTAAGCACTAGTATCTCACAACACACCCAGACGTGACACGTCAGGCAGTAAGACTGAAGCATTTAATTTCTCCCATTACTAAATATTTCACCAACTATTGCCTCCATTTTAAGTGTTCAGACATAAACTCCTTAGTACTTTAACAAACATACTTGGGTATTATCCGTGCTTATTTGCATGGGCTGGTCTGTCAGGCAAAATAGCCTGGACAAGAAATTTAGTACAATAATAGCAAAATAGATACACCTTATTAATAGGGTGTATTGTTGGTGGGCATACATCATCAACTGAAACCTCCACATTTTTCGTCACGTAAAAGCTGGCACGTAGTTTCATGGTTACGCTCAAACAAATAGGACTGAACAATGTGAAGTACAGCCAGCGTAGAGGCCTGGCACAGCCTCGCACCTCATGACATGTGTTTGGCCAAGCACAGCTGTATTGCAGCATGCAGTAACACAGAAATGAATTTCTAAGTAAAAGGGGAAGCCGCAAATGAATGCATTGCCTGCCACAGTCCTTATGAAAACATGAATTGCATTAACAGTATAAAAACAAAAAAGGAAAATTTTCTTATTTTTAGTAAAAAAAAAATTTCCAAGGGAAACCAAGACTGATTTGGTAGAAGAAACTGCATTCCCATCTCCTCCCACTTAAGGAAATCAAGACAACATCCAAATTATATATCCTTTTGCTAGTAATTGATTATTAATATAGAGGTACTGGACATCTGCCTTTCCAAAATGAACACTTCAGCATTCCAGTACTTTTCCTTGACACAAAAATCATTTTTGTCTGTTAAAGGAGAAACCTCCTCCCACAGAACTTAGTTAAAAATGGTAAAGTGTATCAAATATGATTAATGCTTAGTTATCACTGTGTTCAAACCCTACAGATCTTCTGAGGCTGTTTTCTTTCCTTTTTTTTTTTTTTTTTTAATTGCTTAAAAAGACCAAGAGAGAACACAAAGGTGCATGGAGGGAAAGATGATGATAAACACTGAATGCACTGAAAGCATTAAGCACTGGGTATCTTGGTGAACCTGCCCCTCCTCTGAGACGGCCTTTGGGATTCTGCAGAAACAAAGGAAGACCTTTTTTTCCCAGAAAACGAGAACTGCCACTATTGCTGGGGCATTCTGGAGAAAACACGTCCTTGTCTCAAGCAGATACTCTGTACATGGAGATGCTCAGCCTTGAGGCCACCACGTTTCCCAGTGCCTGTTCCCCAGCAGTCCTCTCAGAGGAGGACCTTAGAGACTTCTGGGACACACGGCAACTCAGAGCAGGATGTTTCTGTCTGAATAGTTCTCCTGGACTATGGCCCATTTCTTGCCCAGGTCTGAGTGCCTGTGGAAAAGCGCAGCCTGTGTTGAACTACTCTCACGGCAGAAACTGGAGCAGCTGCCTCTCCCTCACATGCATCTCAGATGCCGCAGGCAGGGAGCTACGTGCTCGACGTATGGCTGTACTACCTGCATCTACGACTGTGTGACAGAGGCCAGACTCTTATACATCACCTTTTTCCTGCCACTGGAGGGTATATTGTCTACGTGGCCTGAAAGATTGACTCCCACTGGTTTAACAGTGGGGAAAAAAAAAAAATTGCAGTGAAATGGTATACAACACTTCCCTTTGAAAAGGAATATTTCCTGTGCCAATATTCTTACTGAAATATTCATCTGTCCAGCAAGATGAATTCAGGAGCTTGCTCAGAAGCAGCAGGAATGCAGAAGGCAGTGAATAACCATCCGGTCGGTCGCCCCCACATACAGGATTTCATCTTGCCCTCGCTGAACTCTGCTGAGGTGAGGAGTTGACCAGAGAAACCTACTGGACAAGCTACAGCCCTGTTCCGTGTAATGAGGTTTGACACAGTACTTGCTGGCCATGTTTTCTCCAGTTAAAGAGGCTCTTGGAATTGATACACAATTTCTTTTAAAGGTAAACATCCTCTCAACATTTCTTTGTCTTTGGAAAAATTCCTGTAAATTTTATGTCTTGAAGCTGAGCTCACATAATAGGAAATCACTTACAATACAGTGTAATAAATAAAACCTTCCTATAAGGATACAGCAACTCCACCATTACACACCATTCAACCAACTCTATCATATGGCAGATCAGACAGGGTGGGTTGTCAGTCTGTGCATTACACATGGTAATTCCAGTAAAAGCAACGAGCATGGCACTTAATGAGAACACACATTGTTCACACACACTCCCTCCCAAGTGTTGATCACATTAATGTTGAAGTTTCATGTTTACTTGCTCAAAAAAAAAAAAAATAAAAAATGCATTCCCGTGTGGCTCCACTTGCTCTGAGATCTTCTCAATGTAGTTGTGTTCTAATTAACAACTCCCAGTTTTGACCCCATACAGCGAACCCCTCCGTCAACCTGTATGAGCAGTAATTCAGAGGTTTCACAATCACAGAGTGAAATTTTAATGATGCAAGTGTAGAAAATGAGGAGTTGTTACGGAGTTAAACATTCAATTCGAACACCAAGTTGTTTTAAAAAACCTCAAAAAAACTACAAAAATCAGCCTGTCTGCTTCATAAAACTCCTAAATAAAATTAGGCTACCTTTCGCATGACTGTAAGTAGAAGCTGAGGGGACTTTATTAGGGGACACTATTGTTAGGTCTTGCAGGAAGGTAGCTCTGCACGTTCTTGCAACAGTTAGTTCACTGCGGATCTCAGGATCTCTACCACGGCATAACCAAAGTGAAAGCTATCCCCATGCAAGGGACAGAAGCCTTCAGCATATTATACACTGGTCTTTCCCACAGAAGGCTACAAATCTTTCTGTACAAGAACATGAAACTAAACAAACCACAGAATAGCCCTAACAGAAAATATAAACAAACACGGTGAAGGCAGATTTCCAAAATGCTGGTGTTGTAACTCAGCCTTAGCCTTCTAAAACGTGAAAGACTCCTTAGGATCCATATACTTCAGACTTGGAAATCAACAGGGTATGATGTATAATAATAGTACGTGAACACTTACTCCAATCTGCTTTACAGATTTAAAGTGACCCCAGAACCTGTACTTTAAAATCAATTTATAAAGAAAATCATGGTTTCAGCAGAAGTAATATTGTAAAGCCACTACCTGTTTATAACATCAAATTAATTGATGATGCAATTATTGCAGACCCAAGTGTCTTGGTGGATTCTAGAATAGTTTTCGCTTGAGGTTCTATCTGGCAATTAGTGGTAAATTGTTGGTGAGGTTTTTAATCTGCTAACATTCAGATAAGGGCAGGCAGCCAGCACCACACTCAGTGAAGTTTCCCATCTGCCTGAGCTTTGCAGTATTATTAGGAACAGTGTTATTTCAACTGTGAAAAAAGCGGGAACAAAAAATAAAGTTTTATTGTACAGATTTCAATGGCTCATTCATCTGGTACAAATCAGTTAAATTGGCTTGCTTTTCTTACGTCCAAGTCTTTAAAAAAAAAAGAAAAAGAACAAACTGACATTTTTCCTTGACCTGGTTATCTTTTCAAGCCTTCAATCTATGCAGTTCCAAGTAAGAGACATCCCTGAGTCTGTTTCCTGAGTACAAGATCACGATTGAACATTTCAGTGTGCTGTCTCTGAGGGCCAATTCCACACCACTAGCAATAACCAAGAGTGTACGGGAAGAGCTAATGAACATGAAAGACAAAACAAAGGTTTATGTTTCCCTTGAATTATAAAGCTCAGCTCAATAAGGGTTTGTCTGTGTCCTGGGAACCCAGGCTTCAGTATAGCTAGTGGATGTGTGATTATATTCAACCTTATCCTTTCACACAGCACTTCTCATCCGTAACTCTCAAAGCTCTTTAGAAAGAAAATTGGTGTCATAGTCTCCTTTTCACAGGCAAGGTTGTCTTGCCAAAGATGAGCCACTGACCTTATGGTAGACTGACAGCTGCTACCCAGGTTGCCTCCCCCAGTAGTTCAGAACACAGTCCACCAGACGATGCTGGCTTGTGTGAAACACTAGTTAGACATGGTTTATGTGTAGGGAAGAGACTGACAAATATTCATACAGGTTAGACAATTTCCCGTTGATGGGCCATACTGGTACTGTGGTAGAAAAGCATCTTGTTTCCTCCAGCCCTACCTCTTCTTGCACATGGAGGAAATGTATATGGCTGTATCATTAAAACATGAGCACACATTAGACTGAAGAAAAGAGGCATACTGGGAGCATTATTTATTTATCTCTGAGTGTGTTTTAGCATCCCCTTGACTGGTTAAGTAGCAATAAAAATGTAACATATATGCCATTTTTCCATGTCAAGCAAGAAGATGTGTTGAGTAAAAGTAAAGTGAGGCAGGCTATAAAACAGAGGAACAAGGATTGTTTCATCTAAATGTCTTGTGATTCAATGAGAACAGGCTTCTGTTGCCTCCACTTGCCTACCTCTGCTGACAGGTTTTTTTTTCCATAATGACTGAATACTGTCAGTTTGAATAGTTTTTGTCGACAGTTTTATAAAACAAGTAAAATAAAATTAAATTGAAAAAAAAAAAACAACCAACAACAACCAAAAAACCCCAAAACTGAAGCGTTGACTCAGAAGTCTGCAAGTCTCATCAGAAATGATTGCTTGTCACTGCCCAGCTCCTGGATACAACCCTGAGTGCAATGCCAACCCACAGGAGGAAACACAGGGGCAACAACACACAAACTAAAGGATACACAAATAAAATCTGCCCATCGGGAGCGGCAGCTCCCCAGGAAACCAGCCCACATTACCCCAAGCCAGTCACTCAACTCCATACTGAAGGTGTGATTCAATCAGCAATGTGCCATTTCAGACTTGTGCCTGGCTAGCGCTCCCACATTACGGTCTAAGCGCTCCATAGCTATTGTGCTCTCTGCACCTTTACTGAGCTCCAGCAATCAGAGCAACAATTTTGGGGGATCTAGCAGGGGAAAAAAAGTAAGACATTTCATGTGAGAGCAACAACAGAACCACAACAAGCCACGTGGCGTTTGTGCCTGAGCCCCACTTTAAGGATCCTAGGCACCTGCGCAGATAGAGCTGCCACTGCCTGCTCAAAGCAGCTTACAGTTTGAACTTGAGTATTTGAGAAACCATACGTATGATCCTGAACTATCAACCCGAATTTTGCATTTCCATGACCTTCACCCACCTGTATATTCTGACAATACCAGAGAGGACTCTGCACATCCTATTTCAGTGAGCCATTCTCAACTAGCCAGTCGGTGGTTATTTCACATTAAGGGAAGTTTACTTTCTATGCTAACCAGTATTATTTTTGTGCATATTCAGCTTATCTACCTTATGCATTCATTTTTGTCCCATGTATGTTCAAGAAAAGATCAGGATATGAAGAATGTTTCACGAGTCAGATTATCAATTAGAACTGAACTCTAACATCCATTATGCTTGAAAACACACTAACAAGTCAGTCAAGAGGAAAATATTCTTAGTTTGGATTTAAAAGCTCCACAGCATTTTAGACACCTAAATAAGCAATTCTACAGCTTATATAAACATTAATCAGATATCAGCTACAGAATTCAAAGACTCTGTCTTGCATTTAAAGCATGTTATAGTTCAGAGTCTTGCATTTTTAGATAATTACAACTTACACTATCCTTTTCTAGACCACAGCTAAGACCCAGGGTAGAAACAAACAGTGAAAGAAAGATGCAAGGAACACTCTGCATGTGAAGATCTGAAAAAAATATTAATATTATTCCATCTTATTTCTGCAGAAATCAGGCAGTCATGAGTTATTGTCTCGATGCTGCTGCTGAGGGGGATAACTGCAGATTTTCAAAACAGGGGCCTTGAGCCCACGTCACCCATCAGGCTTTAGCTTTTCTGTGGAAAGAAGCAGAGAGGGGAATTTTGTTTGTTCTCTCAGACCACATTCTAGTTTACAGGCAACCTATACACCAGCTATATCTAATTTAGCCAAGTTTTTCTCTGGGAACCTATAACCACAGATAGTTACAGATACAGAAGTAACTTCTCCAAAGTAACGCATGCCCAAAGGTACCTAGTGCTGAGGGAAATGACTTAACACAGTATCTACTCTGATATGTATTTCTCCATACAGCTTTCTCCTACCATGACTCCAGCAGATATTATTTATTACCCCATCTCTGAAGAAAAAAAAACCCTGCACTGTTGATAGCGTTGGTCCTTCATGTGTCTGACCTGCAAGCCCAGCTTTCTCTTGCAGACAGCCTCTTCCAGCTCAACCAAGCCCCACTCAGCTCTAAAAGCTTCAAAATGTAACCCTTATTGCTGCCTAGAGAGAACCAGTCTAAGCAAACAACCCAGTCCTTGCCTGAACTCTGCAGAAGTTGGACAACAGAGGATGAGTTATCTGCTTTACCTTATCTGCTCAAATGTGCAATCACCTCCTTGACTTTCTTGTACAGTCATGCAGCTAGTGACACACTAATGAATAAAGGAGACCTATACGTAACACTCACAAAAGATAATACAGGCATTTTCCCAGTTCGCTACAATTGTAATTCAGCTTCCTCTGTGCAGCTGTATATCTCTAGTGAGGCTGATTTACAGCTGGGAAAGGAGAACTTGCTGCTTCTACTTCTGTGATAAAATCCAAATTCAAGTGATGCAGCAGTACAGTTCCTCAGCAATTAATTTTCTCAATGTTTAGAATTAAACCAAAACACTTCCACATTCAGACTCTTGAATTTGTTTCACTCTTCTTCTCTCTGGAAGAACTGCACCTTTGCGCGTTGCTGGATTTTTGTTTGAAAGACCACAGGAGGGTTGAACTAATTTAAGGTGAATAAATTTCTCAAGGTAGAAGGTTCTTGTACTTCTGCAGACAGGGCAAATTTGATGGCAAAATAAAATTCATTTTGAATTTTGGCCATGAGAAACAGAAGAATGTCAGCAGAAGATTAACTTGAAGAAAATGAATCTGTGCCCTTATACTTGAGTTAATTGTCAGTTTGATGTAGTCAGAATTACAGAAAAAAAAAGCTGCATGCACCATATCAGCTAAGCACAAGACATTTATGCCCAAAATGTTAGTTTTCAAAAGTAAATAGGAATTAAGGAAGCAATGAGGGAAAAAGGCTAAGAATAAAACCCAACAATGGTTTCCAGGCTACATGAGCTCTATAAATGCCCAATCTTTATAGCCTAAGCTTCCCCCTTCCTTGTCCCAGATACTGATGAACAAGAGGAAAACAGTCACAGAAACAGGAAACAAAGACAGTCTCTTGAGAAAGTCTCCTACCTTGCATGGAGGCAGAGGGAACAGAGTGTCAGGACTGTTGGTTGATGGGAAGCACACCTCTCTGCAAGAGGTGCAGCTTTCAGCCCTACAGATATCCGTGGCAGCAGACAGCTATTCTCTCTGCTGACTGGCTGTTTGCTCAAATCTTTTCCATAGCTTTTACGGGGGTAACCTTCCACTTTGCTCACCGTCTTCCCTGCTCATGCACATCTCCCCTTTCCCTCTTCATTTGCTTCCCTTAATTTGTCTCTCATATAACTCCGCCACACAGTTCATGGGATACCCCCCTTATATGTGGAGTACCTAAGACCTACCCAGTACTGCTCAATCACTCGACTAGATGTTGCGACTGTTTGAGAGAGTCCAGAGCACTACAAGGCACAGTCTTCCTACACAGTGCCTCTGTCACATCAAATGGGGCTGTTCAGGCCTACTAAGAAATTCTTTACTGTGAGGGTGGTGAGGCACTGGAACAGGTTGCCCAGGGAAGCTGTGGATGCCCCATCCCTGGAAGTGTTCAAGGCCAGGCTGGATGGGGCTTTGAGCAGCCTGGTCTAGTGGGGGTATGGGGCAGGGCAGGGGGGCTGGAACTAGATGATCTTTAAGGTCCCTTCCAACCCGAACCATTTTGTGATTCTGTGAAAAATTTTCATGTCTTTTTAAATATATGAACATACTCCAACCTCTATCCAAGCCACCGGCCCACTTACTACAAAGAGTATCATTAGCAGCACTGTTTGGAACGAAGCTTCCTAGCAAATTTCAGAATAATTTTAATTAAATCTTATCCGCAATTGTCCACTGCTACTATAATAAACAAAGGCACTGACAGGAGAACAACTGAAAAATGGAGAAATTAAAAACTGACACTCCAAACAAGCTGTAATATTGCCTCTTTTCCTTTCCCCACTCCTTCCCTGGTACAGCAATAGTAGAACGCCTCTTTGAGTGGGAGTACACACCTCACACATCCAGCTGTAAACACATACTTCTGTAACCAAAATAAGTACCGTATTTCAGAACTAAGCCTTCAATACTCACCCAGAGTGTTTGTTGCGAAGTTTTTTTCAAGTCCATCTCCAGTTAATTCTCTGTTATTCACCATACATCCTGCATTGTTGATCTGTAAGACAACTCCTGTAAACAAAAATAATCTACACAAATTTCTACAAACAAAACCATACACACAAGCAGTCCAGGCTAGTTTGCTGTTTTCTGACACTGTAACACAAAGTTACAAACTGTTTCAATAAACCATGCCATTCCAAGTCACACTACTCTGCCACTGACCACAAAAGTTTTTCACAAAAGAAAGGATCTTCAGAGAAATGGATCAGTGCAAATGTATTACCCTAAGAGCCAACAGTCCTCTTAAGTGCCTTACTCCATGTTTTTAAACTCTTTTCTTACAGAAAATACTAAGCAAGTGGTAAAGCAGATATTAGAACATAAATATGCAGTGTAGTTTGCTAGTCTCATCTGAGAGACCACACTGACCCCACACAATCCACGCTATGTGGTGATGTGTTCTCCATTAGGGGAAGTTCGCTATGGGAAGCTGTGCAACATGCGGTAGAACGGCCCACAGGAACTCCCACCCTCAGTAAATTAAATAAATTAGCTCCAAACTTGGCAGATTATCCAGGTCAGCAAGTTGCAGCAGCCTAGTTAGCCCTGAGAAGAGTAGAGCTAACCAGCAGAGGTACTTTATACTAACTTCGCGCCAAGGTTGTAGGGACCCCAGCTTTTCTCTCTGCCAGATAATCCTGCACAGATAACCCACCTGACTCACACATTGCTAAAACAACGCTGCCCCACACAGCATGGATGCACTGTAAGGTAAAACCTCAGGAAGGGCCTGAAGCTTGCAAGCTGTGTGAAGCTAGCATATTCTCTGACACACTTCTTTCTTTGCATTACCTACCAGAGGAAGCTCAAGCTTTTATTTCCCACCTCAAAAAAGAGACTTGCCCCTACATACCTTCCTGCTCATTCACTGCCACTCCTCAAAAGCAAATTTCCCATTTCTGCCAGAATTTCCTCATCTAGTAAGCAGCTAAACAACTGCTCCAGGTGCCTCAGTTTTAGTTCAGCCCCCAGAGCAAATTTTCACAGCTCAGTAAAGGGGAAGGAGGACTGAACTCCTTACCAGTCATGCTGCTTAACTGCTTGCTCTCTCCCTCGCTCTGTTTTAGACTGCTCTAACTAGATTTTCTATAAAAGTTTAATCTTTAAGAGAGACGAGCTCAAAGCAAATGTAATCATCTCTTGGGAGGAGGCATCAGTCCTTGCCATATTCTGTTTAGCAGAATGTGCATAGCCTAACATGCAACCTAAAGGCTACAATGTTTGCGTGGTGAGAACCTCAAAAGATGCAGCTAAAAAACTACTGCATTTCTCTATTATTTTTTTAATGTCATATCTGTGTGTGTGAACTGAGAATAGACAAGGGCAAATGGACCACAGAGACTACTGCAGCAACATCTAGAGAAAATTAAGTACAGAACTGCAGGTCAAATTGTAAAATCTAGACTATCCATTGAACAAGTTCAGAGGCTACACACTCCAAAGACAGACAGGTGATTTAACTATGCAAACTTACCAACACGTTTAATTTATGTTCATTTTTGAATTTTTCAGCAAACCTCCAGATTTCTCTGGGATTAGATATATCCACAATATGCAAGAAGATATTCTAAAGGAAAGAAAAAGTACATTACAATCAGCATGGAGAGTGAAGAGACCCTGTTCACTGCTAAGGCCTGTCTAGGTAAAAACGTATTTGAGCAGTATCAAAAAATATTATCTCCAGAACATAAATAAAATACAGTTAACGTGCACAACTGGGAACTCTAATTCTAGTCTTTAAAACATGTTTAGTCATTTGAATCAGTTGCTTCTGAGCCATCGTGTTTTAATGCCGAATTTATTAAAAGAGAGTGCTACTTAGATAAATATAGGTGACAGACAGTCAGGCACAGCAGAGAACTAGAAAAATATTGCAAAGCTTGCAAACCTTCTGTTTAAACAATTCATACAGCAGTTTCCTCTTTAGCTGAAAGCAACTTTCTAAAGTAACGCTCAAGGTCACAGCATTAGAGAAGAATTTAGGTTGGAAGGGACCTCTGGAGGCTGCTTGGTCCCACCGCCGTCTCAAGGCAGGTAACTGAGATTAGGTTGTCCGGGGAAGTTTTATTTCCTAGTACAGAGATTCACCAGCCTCTCCGAGTACCCTGCTCCAGTGTTTGACCACCCTCATGGTGAAAAAAAAATAATCCTACTATATAGTCAGAAATTTTCCCTGATACAATCTGTGTCTGCTACCTCTTGTCCTTTCACTGCAGACCTCCAAGAGGAGCATGGCACTGCCTTCCCTTCACCCTCCCATCACATGGCTGCAGACTACAGTAAGACCCATCTCAGCCTTCTCTTCTTAGTACTGAGCAAAGTCAGCCCTCTCAGCCTCTCCTTGCACATCACATGTCCCATCTCCCTAGTCACATTGGCAGCCCTCCACTGGACTCACTCCAGGACATCAATGACCTCCTTATCCTGCAGAGACCAAAACTGGGCACAGGACTCCTGCTGTGGTCTAACAAAGGCTTAATAGAGAGGAAGATGCGCCTCCCTCAGCCCGCTGGCTACACTTGTGTTCATACAGCTTGAGATGTGGTTGCCCTTCCTTGCCCCAGGGCACACACACTGCGCACTTAGGGACAACTTGTCACTCCAGGTCCTTTTTCTGCAAAGCTGCTTTCCAGCCAGCTAGTCCCAACCTGTACTGCTCCATGGGGTCACTCCATCCCAGGCCACTTCCTCACCTGTTAAATCCCTCTGAATAGCAGCCCTGCTCTCCAGTTCCCCCACTTGAGATCATCTGCCATCTGACAAAGATTGCACTTCACTCCATCATCCAAGTTGTTCAAAGAGACGTTGAACAGTTTTTGCCCCTGTGTTGACTCATGGGGGGGTGCCACTATAAAATGGTTAACAGATCAGCTTTGTACTGTGGTTGCTACTTTCTGAGCCAAATTGTCCTCAATGCTCTCCAGAAATCTCCTAGATTGTTTATGCCCTGCCGTGTTGCCAGCAGGTATGAGGGTGGTTCAAGTGCTCCATGAGTACCAGGACCTGTGATCACAGGGCTTCCCTAGCCTTCTAAAAAAGGCTCCATCTACTGCCTCTACAACATCAGGCAGTCTGTAGCAGACACCCACCATGATGTCATCCACATTGATCTGACCTCTGTGCCTTACCCATAAGCTCTCAACTGGCTCATTACCTGTTTCAGAGCAAAGCTCCATGCATTCAAGCGACTCCTTTGCATAAAGCACAACTCCTTCTCCTTGTCTTCCCAGCTTGCACTTCTAAAAGGGCCTGTATACATCCATTCCAGCAGTCTATAGTCATGGCAACCATACCTCTCTAATTCCAGTGAGATCACAGCTCAGCAACTATGCATGGATTCCTGTTTGTTGCCTATGCTATGCATACTCATGTACAGGCATCTGAGATGGGCTCCCAGTCATATTGTTTTCACATGAAAACTGCGAGAGCCTCCTCCATTTTGCTGTCCCCTAGACACATACTCACTGTCCCGTGACTCCAGTACTCTTCTGGGTTTGGTCACTATCCCCCAGTGAAACCAGTTTAAAGCCCTCCTCACTAGCTTAGCAAATCTGTTGGCAAAGATACTCTTGCTCCCCTTTGTCATTCCTGCTCAGCAATGCTCATTTCTCAGAGAAGGTCAAAGAGGTCATAAAGGTCAAAGACAAAGTGACAAAGGCCAAAGTGACACCAACTGCACATTCAGGTGTTGACCTGCAGGGTGCATATGCATCTACCCAAGCCCTTCCCTTCCACTGGAAGGATTCGGGAGAGCACTATTTGGGCTCCCATGCCCTTCACCCTCTATAAGCTCTCCTGATGAACTCAGGGTCACCCCTGACAATGTCATGGGTGCCCATGTGGTTGGGCAACAAAAGGTATTAGTCTGACATCCACATGAGCCTCAGCAGACTCTCTACAATTCCCTAGATCTGAGTCCTCAGGAAGTGACAAATCTCTCAACATATCAAGCCAAGACTGCAGATGGGTGCCTCCATCCCCCACAGGAGGGAGCCTCCAGCCATTATCACCCATCACTTCCTCCCAGTGCCGACAATGGTTCGGGCTCATCTGGCTTCAACACCTCCCCTGACAGAGCTTGTTCTTCCTCATCTGTTACCATGGCACCATACCTATCCTATAAACGCACATCTGCAGACAGAGAATGAGCCTGCCTTCTGGTGCCAGCAGTCACAAGCTTCCATTCCTCCCCATCTTAGAAGTCTCTATCCACCGCTTACTCGAGCTTCCTTCTAGCTGTCCCTCCATCCATGCAATGTGGGATTTGTGCTCTTCTACTCTCTGCAGAGACCCTGTCAATCTCCTGTTTCTGTTCTGTTCCCTACAGTTATGCAGCCAGCTCATCTCCTGCAGTCACTTCACCTGGCAGCCCAGCACCTTGACCACAGCAGAACCCAACAGATGAGGCCACCATCAAGCCCTGCCCCAGGCTCAGGGAAAAATACCAGTCACTCCCTGCAGTCCAACATCTGCCACATCATTTCTCTGAAGCTCTGTCTGGGTTAGCCTCCCATGTGCCAGGCACAGTCACTCCAACCAGGGCAGGAGAAAATCACTGCACTCACTCCAGCTGCCTCAGAGTGTCAGGTGCCTTCTGCACCCCCTTCCATGCTAAGTGCTGCATTAACTGCTAAGTCCTTGTTAGCCACCCCATGTCACAACAGTCTTGCAACGTTTTGAAATACTACAGCCAGGGATGCGGGTGCAAGAAAATAAAGAAAGGAAAAGACTGACATAGAGCAAAGTTATAATTTTCTAAACCACTAAAGCTAGAAATATCTCCTCTCTCCAAAACATCCAAAACTTTTTACTGTTTGTTACAGGCAAGTCTCTTGCTTTGTGCAAATTTGTGTTCTACCAAGTACAAGCACAGTGGCATTTATCAGCATACAAAAGGCATGTGAACTCCTACTCTTCTCCTAGATAGCACTTAGTCTCAAAAACGTACCAGATAGTCTTATGGCGTATCCCAGGAAAAGGCAGTTCTAAAATAATTATGCAGAGGATGTGTTCTCATGCAAAACAACAAATAATCATTAAAAGACCTCCTCTCTTTCAAAGCTGTTTCTTTAAATACCTATTATACAAGCAAATGAGGTAAGTGAAGAAGCTGAGAAAATTATAAGGCATCATTCCCTGCCTGTAATTCTGCTTCCCTGCAGATAAAAACCACATTACTTTTTTCTCTCTAGCCACTGGATTTCGGCTCCTTAGTTCAGTTAGGTCAGAATTTTCTCATCATAATGTTCATTTCTGACCAAAATCTTGACACTGCTCTACTGTGTCTAACTGGATACCTCTACTTTCAACGCTACTACCATTATCTACTGAAACAGAAGAGCTGAAGTTTTCTGGGCAGATGTTCAATATTACAAGTGATTTCAGAGACTGAAAAAGATCTAAATCAACACTTATCTGCCGAAGACTGTCAAATTGGCTCAGAAAAAGGACCCAGAGGCCTGTTCCCTATAAAAGTCCTCAATGGTGGCAAAATCATTTTCAAAGTGAAACCTAATCTTTGTGACTAGATCTACTTACTTTAACAGATTAGGAGAACTTCCCAGCTCCCAGGTCTAGGTGCAGGTGCCTGCCAAATAATAGCTCTATTTCAACACTGAACTCCAGCTTGTGTTGCTGTGGAAGATGGAGAAAAATCTATGGCATATACGACAACAGGACCTCTGTCCATATGATCAGGAAAAACAAGTTAAGTCTGGACACAGCTTGTCACATTGCAGATAAAGCATTTTATTATCTCCCTGGATTGCTTCTGAATAAGCACTTATAAAGAAGGATGTCTTGTGGACTCCTTATTAAAATGACTCTTCCTAGTACAGTCACATGTCCCACAGGGCCTCTCGTACAGCTCATCTAACACTTCACTGAATGCTGCTTTCTATACAAGTGCTCTGTCCCCAGGGTCACGAACAAGTTCTGCAGTGCTCTCATACCCTTTCATTACTAGAGAAACCACAGGTTTGCAGTCTACCAAGAACTGGGAATGCAGCAATTGTGCTGCTGTTAGAGGAAGAACATTATTTGCCTCGAGTTTTGTTTCACCAAATGACAGAAAACAGAACATGAAGGATCCGTCAGAGGTCATCGAACTCACCCCTCTTCAAAAGCTGTCTGACTGCAGTTAGAAAAGGAGGTAACACAGATAATCACCAGTCTTACTATAGCCATAGGATTACACAGTTATAGACAGATGGAAAGTATTTATTTCTACATAAGGACTGATCTAATTCACCACCATTCAAGAACCAAGTGTAATGCTCGTTGTGACACACTAGGGAGCTGAAACCAAAGAGCAGAAATTTAGTGAATATGGTATCTCTAACCATAAAAAGTCTTCAGAATTTTTGATCCACATTAAAAACTATTACTGGAATCAAAATACTGTGCTCAGGAGCCAAGTCACTATTTAAAATGAAGATAGCTCTTCATCCAAGCATTGTGGGCTAACCCCAGTAGGCAGTTAAGCCCCACACAGCCACTTGCTCACTCCCCTCCCAGTAGGATGGGGGAGAGAATCAGAAGGGTAAAACAGACAAAACTTGGGGCTTGAGTACAGTTTAATAAGTGAAACAGAGCTGTGTATGCAAACAAAGCAAAATAAAGAATTCATTCACTACTTCCCATTGTCAGGCAGGTGTTTAGCAATCCCCAGGAAAGCAGGTCTTCATCACGTGCAACAGCCAAAGCCAAACACCATAAATGTGAATGTCCCCATGTCCCCCCTTCCTCCTTCTTCCCCCGGCTTTTATTGCTGAACACAACATCATACAGTATTGGGATATCTCTTTGGTCAGCTGGGGTCAACTGTCCCAGTGTGTCCCCTCCCAACTTCTTGTGGAATCCCCAGCCTGCTCACTGGTGGGGCAGGGTGAGAAGCAGAAAAGGCTGTGCGAGCACTGTTCAGCAATAACTAAAACATGGGTTGTCAACACCGTTTTGGTCGCAAATCCAAAACATAGCACCATAGGAGCTGCTATGAAGAAAATTAACTCTATCCCAACCAAAACGAGTACACCAAGATAGAAAGACAATGACTGCACTTCTCCATAAGCACACCCTCCTAACTAATTAGCAAAAGTAACAGTGACAGCTACCAGGCTATACTGTAGAGTGATATATGTGGAAGCAAAAAGAATCTGTAACAAAAGGGAAGAGGTAAGGAAGAGATACTATATGAAAAGGAGATGGAAAAGTCTGTAGAGCGTGGAACTAGGACCACACAGGATTTCACAGAGCAGCCAACCTTAGCAAATCAAAAGCATGTTATTCAGACACATAAAACCTTCAACTCCAATGCTGTAAACTCATAAACGTTATTGCAAGTGTTGCAATGCATTAATTGTTAAAAGTCCCAGCCACATAGTTAGGAATAGTAAGTAGGACAAAACAAAACACATCGACAACAAACATTAAATAAAACAGCATGCTGCTGGTGATGCTATAGTCACAGAAACCATCACCTAGTGAAATTAAATCACTTCAAATCATATGGATGATAAACTACTAGATGCTTCCATGTCCACATGGAAATACTGTTAAAAACACAACAGCAAAATGACAAAACAGACTATATCAAGGCCTCTGAAGTCTTTCATATTAACAATCTTTCTAAGAGTAAAAAAAAGACTGAAAAAACCTCACCTGATTGCCCGTTTCTGTCACTATTTCTCCTTTGGCAACCTCAGCCCGCTCCTTATTTCGGCAAACCAGATGAACCGTGCCACCTGGTGGATTTTGACGAGAAATACATTTGGTTATTATTAACTGCATTTGGGGGAGGCATCAGTGAAAAAGGAGAGGCAGGAAGGGATGTATAATTTGCAGTTCTTGTTCAGCGTTAGTTTTTAATACAATCCAAATTAAACAAAAAACCTATTGTAATTGCATTCCAGTTTGTGGGACATCTATAGCCTGCTAGTAACAGTGGCAACACTGGTCAGATGGTCACTGAAATATCATAAGAGCTTCCCAGCAGGCAGAACGTTCCTGAGCTGCGCACAACCAACAGTCCCATTTCTCTGTGCCAAGAACTAATGGTGGCTTTTCATTAATCCTACTGCAGCTCATGTCTGTGGAGCTCTCATGGCTCCTGTTACACTTGCTGGTGAGCTGAGAGCTGGTTAGGGCCATGGCACCCCCTAGCATTTCCAGGTCCA
Source organism: Chroicocephalus ridibundus (assembly GCF_963924245.1). Taxonomy (NCBI): domain Eukaryota; kingdom Metazoa; phylum Chordata; class Aves; order Charadriiformes; family Laridae; genus Chroicocephalus; species Chroicocephalus ridibundus. The sequence continues at coordinate 32,100,384 of NC_086284.1, read as the reverse complement.
CCACCTTTGGGCCATTCCTAGAGTCAAACTCCCCCCAAAAAGCACCGACCCAGCAGCACCATCAGGCAGACCAGAGATACCAAGAATCCCAACAGGGTCTGTCAAAGGACTAAGGCACAGGTCCTTCAAACAAAAGGTTTAGGATACAAAGAGCAGATGTAGTAAGAAAGCTAGAAGATTTCTGCTTGGCTCTGGTCCCTATGAAGGCACGCAGAAGGGAGAAAGCACCATGCTGTAATAGGGTCCTCAGGCACGGCTGGAGAATGCCGCTGCATTCCAGGTACTGTCCACCCAAACTATTTACTGTCAAGTTTGCGCATCCTGTTTAGTGTTGATAAAATACCAGAGCTACACTGGCAACTGAAGCAAAGGCATCCGTATCATAAATACTTCTTTTGACACATACCTTAGAAAGATCAATAAAGGCCTTGAACAACACAAGTGAGTGGAATTGCTCTGTGAAAAGGAAATAAAAATGCCAGATACCAGAATTCTTCTCAGCAGTGAGAGCTATGACAAGGACCACAGCTACAAATTGCAGCTTGGGATGTTTAGGTCAAGCATCAAGAAAAAAATTTTTCACTGGTTTTCTTCTAAATAGATCAGGCTGTCCCAAGAGGCAGCATAATTTCCATCCTTGCAAGACGCAGCGAGACAAAACAATCTAGTGCTGGCAAAAGTCTTGCTTCAAGTGGCATGCTGGACGAGATGACCTCTAGAGGTCCCTTCCAACCAGCTTTTCTATGAAAAGGAATAAACAGGGCAAGGTTTCTCTCAAAGGCCTGGATACTTTCCTCATAGCTTAGCCACATTAAAGAGAGCCTTCGAAAACAGGGCTGAAGTACAGGTAGGCATAATCCATTTTTATGCTACGTATTTGTATCATTATGTATTTGTGATCATTACAAGTAATGTGTTAATCTCAACCATACTCTATACTTTAACCTATCGTTAAAGGTGTTTTAGGGGTTGCTAGCAGTCCACCACTAGAAGGCTCAAGCAATGTAATCCCAAAGGCATGATAATAGAAACAACAGTGCCGGGTCACTCTTCTAGTGCCCAGAACCCAAACGTAAGACACCAAGTCTAACCTAGGGATAGAGCAGTCACACACTGCACAGCTTAGTGTGCAGTCTGATAATGAAGTTTTCTGTCCAAGAGAGATGTTTTTCCACTAACCACCATTACAGCAAGTATACTTGGCATGCAGCTGATGCAGGCAACAAGCCTCAAGGTTCTTCTGAAAATTTCTAACAGGGTATGATTCCTCTACTGCACTGTCAGAGCTGGTTGCGTTACTTTTAACAAGTGCACAACCACAGTGGCGAAACTCCTTAATTTGGGATAGTCATACAAATGACACTAACCAATGTTTAATAAAAGGTTCATCTTCACTTTGTGTTACACATACACCATGCATGGAAGGGACTGTGCACAGACAGGTACCGAATATATACTGATCAGAATGAAAGACAGTTTTTGCCCCAGAGAAAGCAGATTTCATGAGTGAGAGAAAAGACAATCAGAAGGGGCAGTGTCCAATGCTCATCTCTGGATATTCTCACAGTGATTGCAGGCTTCACTGCAAAAGGCGGCTTTAATTGCAGATCTTAAGGCAGTTAAGGATGTGCATTTGCAGTTGTTTAAGGAACTCTTCCCAAAGCACAAGGGACAGCACAAGTAACATGTGCAGATACAAATTAAACACATGGAAGAAGTAGCTGGTCTTCAAGCTGATCAGGAACATTCTGATGTTCACCGACATCAGATGGTCACCATTCTGATGGTCACCAACACATTGGTGACCTTGCTCTGGCAGGGGGGGGTTGGACTAGATGATCTCCAGAGGTCCCTTCCAACCCTACCATTCTGTGATTCTCATAGTTTACAGTGTAAAACATTCAATAAAAATAGAGGTGGGTTTTAAGGGCTTTGAATATCAACTTTTTTCTTGCTGTTAAGGGGAGAGGGAAGTTTTGGTGTGACCTATGGGCTAGGAAAGGGATTTAAATGTATTTTCCGTGGCAAAGATTGAAATTATTTGAACTTAAACAACACATGGGAATTGTAAGAGTGCTTGTGGGACGAATGCATCAAACTGGAAGTGCAATACACAAGACATACAGGAAAGCCTGGATCTGTAATACCCATAAGACACTGATTCAGAGGAAAGCTGAACTCAGGCTAAAGAAATTGTCATCATGACTGTCATTATTTACAGAGATCTGAAGCGCTTGAAGGTAAACCTAACATAACTTGGTTATTCTTTTGCTTCAAATTCCTTATTTTCTTGTCATGATATACTTGAAGAGTTTCAACTAGAAGCCAGAGCCCCAACAGCTGACATTGAGTTTCAGAGCAACAGGCACAAGGATAGGATCAGGAAGGCACCGTTGAGTCATTTTAACTTCATATGCACAGCAACACCCACAGGAGGTACCAGACAAGCAGTGTGAGCCCAAGGTTGTTCTTTGGGCTCCAAATACTAGACAGGGTGACCAAATCCTATGCAGATCCAGTCAGCTTGACAGCTTGCAAAACCTGGCAGACATATCCATTTGTGAGCAAAAGAGTCATCAGATGAGGCAATACTTACATAAGGCTATTATACATAATGGCAGTGGTGGGAACCCAAAATCAATCACATACTGGCACTGATGGGGATCTTTAACCCAAAGGCTCTTTGATGCTAATGATTTTGAATTGGTTTAATTTAACTGAGTCACCACTTTCCCTTGTAAGATTGTTATGAAACCTAAGCAGGCAAAAAGAGAGCAACGAGCTGCAAGCTCCTCCCTTCTATCCTACATGCCAAAACTCTTATCACTCTTGCACAACAGGAATTATTTTGCCCACTCTGGAAGGGATTAGGTTTATCCTTCAACAGTAGCTAGTTCTAGTTCATACCATTTCCTCACTTACAGAGAGAGACAGAAAAAATGGTTGTGTGCAATCAGTTAAAGGGCACAGGTTATTCTTAAGACCAAGCACAACTTTTGCTCCTTTTACACTCTCCTGTCTCAGATTAGTAAAGTCAATTGTTTTCTTTCATCATATGATACAGTTGCAAGTTCTCCAAAACAGTTCAAATTCAGACAGGCTGCTACTAGTACCAAATCAGCCTTAAGCAGACCTTGATCCGTCACTAACATCCTCAGATGCCACTGTAATAAAGACAGTTTTGGTAAACGTGCACTTCAGAAACACTTTGCAAATATTCTCCATTAATTTTGTTTCACCATTCCAGTTTTCACAGCACAGATGATGCTTAAACCTCTAACCTACACTAACAGCTTTGTAAATTAACATGCCTGACCCTTTGTCCCCGGGAACCGTGCCTTTGTGGTTGTGCTGGAAGGCCAAACTGGCTTCCTCCCATCTTCTCTGCATGGACCCCTCAGATCTCCTCATCTCGTCCCGTCTCACCTCTCCTTGCTATCTCTGTGGCTGTGGCCTTGCCGATGCCACTGTTGGCGCCGGTGACCAGAAAGGATCTTCCAGCCACATTCACCTCCACATCAGCTGGATTGAAGTGCTTGGAAGCAGACTCGTAGCCGCTCCTGAGTAAATGAGAGACACCTGTGAGAAAACTAGAAGAAAGTACTTCCAAAAAACCCAGTTAAAAAGCACTCTCCCTTCACGGCCCAGCACACGCCCCCTCCCCACGACTCTCTGTACTCGTGGGACAGGCCACCTACAGCACCAGTGGCACTGCAAGGAGTGATGTAGCAACAACTTGAGGCGTTTGCCCGCCACAAGCCACACAGCCCAAACTTCGTCACTTGGGAGGTGGCCCAGATGCAGCCCCGGGGCGAGGCGGGCCCAGGCAGCGCCGCTGGGCACCTCCCAGATAAAGCCTTAAAATTTGTCCGCGCTGTCGGCGACAGGGAGGCTACCATTAAAAACATTTTAAAAATACAACACCTCGAAATGGTTAAACGCCCCACGGTCGCAGAGAAACGCCCCCGGCCTGACCGCAGCGCGGCGCCCGCCCCGCCCGCAGCCGCCCCGGGCCCCACAGCCCGGGGTCAGCGGTGGCCGTACCTCGTGTACTCCCGTAGCCCCTTCACGAACCACACGGTGTTGCGGTACCAGGACATGGCGGTGGAGCTCCTGCTGCCACCGCCACAGCCGGGCTGGCCCCGCCTCTGCCCTTACATAAGGCACCCGGCCCGGCCCGGCCCTGCCCGCCCGCCCTTAGGGTAAGGGCCGAGGGGCGGCCCGGCCCTGCCCGCTGCCGCCGCCATTACTGGGCGCCCACACGACCTGGTGTGAGGGAGAGTAACGTGTGTCTAGGGGGGCGCGTTTTGCTCTCCCTCTTCCCCCACAGTGGCTTGTGCGTTGTTTTTTCTTTATCCTTTCCATTTTCCCCAGGGAAGGGGGGCTGCTTTTAGCCACCCAGGTGGGATGTCCCCAGCCCGCAGGGTGTTGTAGTGGTCGATGTGGGTAAGCCCCCTGCACTCTCTGGGCTGCAACAGCGGGTGCCATGTTGCCGTGTGAAGGCTGTGGCAGAGGAGGGAAGGAATGAGAGTTTTATGGAGTACCTGCTCAGGATAAATGCTGTTCTCAGCTGAGCCGGGGCTGGAAAGGGGATGTTCAGTTTTGGGAATGAATTTTGGTGCTACAGACCTGGGCCTGCATCCTCTGCTCTGGAAAGCTGTCAAAGGGACACTCTTCGCAGAAACATAAGAGACTGTGTTGAGCCACACTAAGTAGCGTTTTATGTAACGAATAAACCTGTGAAATTCCTGTCCCCTACTAATGGGGCAAAGTATACCAATAGGAAAGGGTACACAAGTGACAGCTGGGGAAATGAAATTTAAAATGTGTTTTCAGTTCCTCTGGTATGTGCACTGGGGCTACGAAGCCTGAGAGAATCACTTGGAGTTGCGTATCTGGACAGCCCATGTTTGCCATAAGGAAGTTGTCATTATAGGTATAATTATGTTTTAAAGCACATTAAAGAACTATATGTTTACAAAGTTTGGTGTGCAAGCTAGATAAATTCATGTATTTTATGTGGCGTGCAGAGAAGCTAGTTTAGGAACCCTATGTAAGATTTCAAGAGCTTATGTTAGCTGGTTTCAATAGCAGAGATAGGGGAGGAATGGAAATATTCTGTCTTTTCTGACCCTGTACGGTAGCCTAATAATCCTTTTTCTAAATCTCTTCACTCTGGCAAAGGCCTTGTACTCAAGTCTTCCACTTTCTCAGCACGTTGTGTTAAGTATTAGGCTCTCACACAAAAGGTGCTTCCCACCATGAAGTTAAAACTTTTGAACTCAGCACTGTCTGCTCGTACTAGGTATTGTGTGTGAAATAAGAGTTTATAGAGGGCAAAAAGACACACTTTCACAGCGATATTTTCTTCCCTACAGAGACCATCCAGCTAAATGTCATACCTTTGCACCAAATCTGAAAATGCTTGTTCTTATTAAAACAGATGAAAGAATCTATTTAAAACCAGCAGCCTGAGTCAGTTGTAACTGATTTTGTTCTTGGACATGGCTAGGAGTTTTTGACTGAAGTGTTCCTAAACAATTCATCCTGATTCCGATGCTCAAAATGGAGACTTCTGGCCCAGAAAGGAACAGCTTGGCAATAGTCTGAGTGGCAGAATGTTATTTCCTACAATGAAAAATGAATGGCAGCCTGAACTAGAGATACATACTATGATATCTGTAAGTATATAATTGTGAACTATATGGAAATAGTTTTGTGATCATCACCTACAACATGCAATTAGCAACCAAAACTGTACAGCCTAGACTGCTATAATGATGCTAGATAATCACACTTGCTGTGAACAGAGCAGATGTTAGGCTTGTGCGAGTCCTGCGTACAGGCTGAGATAATGTCCCCTCTTCCTACTTTCAGTCCCTTGCCCTGTTAGCCCTTGAGCTTCTCCCTTTCCCTCACAGCCTGTACAAGCCTGCCTGGTTACTTTCCTCTAACCCTGGCACAGGGAAAATGCACAGCAGGGGAAAACCAGAGAATTAAGTGGTCATGTCTGCTGTTATGAATATCCAGGCAGAAAACTGCAGCGCTGCCCCACATTCCTATGCTAGTTAGAGAATGTCTCACCTTGGACTTTGTAACCCTCAGCGCACTTCAGTGTGCTGTTAGGAGTACAGTAATGTTCCATGGTTGCTTATGCCACAGAATTGGCTGCATTCTTTACAGGAAATATGGTTTCAGTTTGAAAAACATTAGCAAACCCCAAACAAAACAAAACCCCTGTGTAAGTTCCTGTGAGTAAATGCAATAAGGCAGGTTGTGCTTTATTCCCATGTCATTTCTCTGTTTACCCTGTTTATTTCATAAGCACTGAGACTATAGCTTAGTACAAGCAAAACTGGATGATGGCTCTGGTGTGTTTTGTTTAGTTTCAGTCTATGTTCTCCTAAATTGGGGGGTACATGCCTGCAGTCTGCTGACCTCTGAGAGTAAATAAGGTGTATGCAGATACATAGAATTCCTTGCAGGCTAAACCATTTGGACTGTAATCAGCAAGATGCTGGATGGTGCAGCCCTGAGGTACTAACCAATGTGAGTATGCATGGCAGAAGCTGTCCACGAGTTAAACACAAAAATATACTATGGCAGCCAGACAATGGGAGCAGCTTGTAATATTTTGGGAATAAAGCAGTAATGAACAATTACAGCATATTACTGCTATTAACATTAGAGAAGATAAGATTGTTAGGAAGATATTTGAATGTAGGGTTAGGAACCGACGTCACTCTGGTACACACACAAAATTCTCTGAGAACATGATACAAATACTGTAGCACCACTACTGTGGTGTTAGCCTTACCCTTCCAAGAAATACCATTTTCAGGAGATTTTGTAAACACTGAGAAATTATGCCATTGCCAGAGTGCAGCAATCCCTGAGCACACTCAGCTGGGAGATTTCTGCTTAGAAACACTTTCTTTTTCCATAGTGAGGCCCTAAGCTTGCACCCAGAAAGGAATCATCACAGCACGGCGTTGACACATCCATGCATAAATATTTCAGCCATGAAATCTCTCTCTGTCTGTCTGAACAGCTTTACATCAGAAGCGAGCTGTTGCACGCTGTCCTAACACCTAGATGTTTCTGCTACCTCATTTCACCCCCTGTGACCTTTTGCTTTTGTATTGTTGTTCCAGAGGCAGGAGACTGTAGAGATTGTACGAGTGCTCTCTGCTAACCCAGCCATCACAGTGATAAGGCAGTATGGGTTGTGTGCAGGGGAAAGGTAAGACATAGTTTTGCTAAGAACTGGCTGGTGCTAATAAAGGGTCTGCCTCACAGTACTCTCACGGGCAAAATTTTTGCCCACATCAAGAGTTTTGGCTGCATGTTGCCTTTTGTACTGAATTCTAGGTTGATACACCTTCTTAGCTGAATTAGAATCCATTCTGGAGCTTTGGAAATTTGAAAAGTTACATCTTTTGGTTTCTTTCGTGATTGCTACTAGCTTAACATTAAAATCCGATAGGACACTGCTCTGAATGTGAGGGATTTTTTAGACAAGGAATTCTTCTCATGGATTAGTAGCCAGCATCTCAGATAGTTATCACAGCCAGCAACTGATATATGTGTGTAGCCTAGCTTCCCCACTGGAAGGGGGGGATCAAGAGAGCCACAAGTCTGTTGAGCTCCTAGCATTTCCCTTATATGATCACAGAACAAAATGGCTTCTCCCTGTCAGTGTTTAGTCCTGATATAACACACCCAAGTTAACTGTTCCCCTTGAGGACTACAACCCTCAGGGTGTATCTACACTGTCAAATAACTTATAGCATATTCCCAGGTCCTGATCCTCTTATTGCCCACACTAGGCAAACCTTTATTGATGCCCAGGCTCACTTTAGGTGTTAAACAGCTACTTCTATCCAAAACAAGCTCAAATATTGTCAGGGGGATAGTTTGCTCAAGGGATAATTCGTTACCAAGCACTATGGATGAGACTGCACCAGGGTTAACACTGCACAGCTTGGCACGGCACTGGCAATCCTGCATTCGGGTAGATGCATTTACAAGTGTAGAAATAGCCCCCAACTCTGTTATGTAGGGCCTCCATGAATGCAAATAATCCTCAAAGTGAATAAAAATTCTGGAGTGTTGTGACTGTGAGCCTCCAGATATTAGGATTTTTCATACAGTAATGAATTGGGAATCAGTATTTTATTAAAACACACGAGGTGGTGAAAAGTGCCTCTCTGGCCCACAGCTGGACTAACATGAAAAACACACTTTAGACTTGATCCATCTTTGTACCTGCCAAAAAGCAAGGGGTTTTAAGCAAAGTTTTAATTGCCTCCCAACACAAAAGAAAAGTTAAAAATACTGATTGCTGTTAAGGGCTGTGTGTTTCAGCATGTTTCATATTTTCTTCCCAGGGGACAGATCTAAAAGGTAGGTAGAGTACTCAAGAGCTGAAAAGCAATTATATGTTATACAGGATGTTTAAGAGCAGCTTCAAGGCCATCTTGCCAATGTCTTTTATTATCCTTTTTTTTTTTTGAGAGAGAGAGGCTAAAATCTCGGTCTTAAGGACAACTGTCTCCTTTGCTTGCTTCCTACCAGAGATCTGGTAGGCTGTTGTGCATTCTCTTCTTTCCTTGCAGTTACCAATTTTCTAATTAAATCTGTATGCCTACCCCCATTAAATCAATCAGAACGTCACCACTGATTGCAGTGGGAACAGGAGCAGGCTTTAAGGGCCAGATTTGCAGAAAAGCTCAGCATCTCTGATTGGGGCCAGGTTTTCAAAGGAAGTGGCAACCATGTGCGAGCCACTCCCAGCCCTGCATTTGCCATGCTGGCCTCAGATCTGGGTGCAGAACACTTAAAAACTCCAGCTTTAGAAATTAGCTCTGCCCCAGTGAGTGTAATAGCAATTAAGAGCTGTCAGCAGGTTGGGGAGAGGCAGTCAGCACTCTTCCTTTTGCCTGGCTGAAGCAGAAGGTTTGGCGAGTGGTCGAAGAGGAACATCCAGGCCCTGAGGTCTCAGACACATGTCTGAAGTGCTTATGTTGTTAGCAGGGGGAGAGAAGCAAAAGCTGCGCATCCTGAACGCAGGGAGGGGTCGAAGTCCTGGCATGTGTGGTGTTTTTATGAACAGTAGGGTATTTTCTTTGTTGTGTGCTCTTATGCCCAAGTCATTGCTAAGTTTGCCAGCTGCTGTCATCAGCAGTGTTGTTTCCAATGAACAGTCAAGCTTTCCCCAGACCAAATAGCCTTTTGTTCTCGAGAAACAAATGTGGCAGTATGTCATCAGCTCAGTTCAATCACTCCTTTTTACTCAGGGGCCAGTAAAATGAATTTCTTACTTTGCCTTATCAGAAGTATAGGTTTGCTCTGTCACTTGCTGAGGGCTCTGGTCTCTGAGAGCCTGCGGGGCTTCCCAGGGACAGGCATGTCCTGGCAGAGAGAGGGACTGCTGAGTGTCCTCCCAAAGGGAAAAGAATTGACTGGGAACAGCAGGTCAGCCTGCTGCTAACCTAATTAATCTCCTATGTATTAAATAGTTTATGCATGCTTTAGTATATAACTTTTTTAAACATAATAGGAGCTTTATAGTTGATTTTCATCTTAGAAAGTAAATTTTTAAGTCAATAAAAGATCAGTTTTATGATTCCCATGACTGAAAAATTATCTTTACGCCCTTACAGTAGGCAACATAGTTGAACGCACACGATTGTTGCTAGGCTGTGACAGTAATGTAGTTATCTGTACTAATATTTTCTTCAGCTATGTTTCTGTTCTTACTGCTCTTCTACTGGATCTCACTGTTCCTACTAACAGTTGTTTGGCAGGGATGCTCATGGGCTTATTGACTCTTCTTTTATCTTACTTTTCTTATTCTTTTGCAAATCGTATAGCTTATTAGCATTTATTATTCTAGCACAGTTGTTACCAATTTGCAGATACTATCTAGTAGCATGTATCCACCAAGAGATAACTACAAGCAGGGCAACAGACACACCTCAGCCTATATGGTTGCTGTACATTGTGCTCAAATGCCAAAGGAATGGACTGAACTTCTGTGTCTGCGAGCAGTCCACATGCTGTGCTAACAGAACCCACAGAGATGTAAAACTTATCCATGTAAAGCTATGGAGCCAAACCCTCCCCTGCAAATAACCATCCGACCTGCAAACTAAAGGTCTTCTTTCACCTGTTGTTGGACACATTTTTTTAAAAGTCCATTAAAAACAATGAAGCAACTCTTTTGCTGAAAAATAAATAGAATTTATGAACTAGTAGTGTGAAATCCATGCAGAAGTAGAATAGCAGTACAGAGTGCAAAAATAAGCAATGATAATAAAAAGGTGTTGTCTATAGCAACTTGTGAATAAGTGTGTATCGTGGATTTTTCTTCTCCACTGTTTGCACCCTGTGTACTCATTTCATATTGATCCTGAAAGGCTAAATGTTTTCTTCCAAAGGGCTGAGAATCAAATCCATAAGATATGCAGGTACCTAACTCGCATGGACATCAAGAGGACCTTGTTCAAAAAAGATTTCATGTATATTGGTCTACAGGCCCACAGTTTGCATCTCAGAGCATCTCTGACATTTCAGCTGTTATGCTGCAGCACAGAGAAAGGTATCACAGAGTCCCCCTTTGCTTGAGCATTAGCAATCATGCATAAGAGTCAGTTTGGCTTAGATTCAAATCTGTGGGCAAAATCAGCCTCTGATATAACTATTCATCTCAGTGAAATTGCAGCAGGGTTGATTATAATTAACGTGACTGGTAAATGTAAAGTACCGTAATTTTTAAACTCTGATCGCACAGGCTCATGCAATTACGCTGGTCAATATCTTCCTGCATTTTTTTGGTATAAATTCGCTGTTACAAACATGTATATGTGATTTCTCAGAACTTCATACAATTTTCTCAGAAACCTGTTCTTGCAATATAAATTGTTCTTGTTAGCAGTTTTCTTGTACTTTGTTTTCTTGTACTGTGCAATATCAGATGACATTTGTGATTCTTTTGTATTTCCCCTCAAATATTATACTGTCTAAAAATGTTTTCTTTTTCCTCTTATGGCTAGCATCTATGGGACTTTCCTGTACTGCAGTAGTGAAGAGGAGCCTCAAGAAACATAAGCCAAGAAGCAACAATTTCAAATTGCGGTCCTTTCTATATTATATGGAGAATACACATGGGTCTTCATAATGATGCAAAATCCCTATCAACTAGAATCTCAGGAAGATGAATAATCAGAGATAAAATTAAAGATAACTTACAAAAACTGATCTAGATTAGAATGTTGTACAGTGGATGGAAGTTATCACTGGTTTAATGTTTGTAGCCCTTTGCCTGTAAAGTCAAAGCATTTAGGCTCATTTACATCCACTGTTCACATTTTAGGATCTGAGACGTTCAGAACAGCTCTTGACATAACCTAGAATAGCTTCTGCATCTTTATTTTTTTCTGCACAGGCACCTTCTAGTTTTAAAGTCTGATTTCTTGGGACCTCATAAAGCTCCGAGCAAGTCCTGTGTGAGAGAGGTCTACTTCTCTTCTCCAACAGCACAACATTCCTGTTTCTGCTCCTGAGGAGATGAGGTCTGTGATATGTCTGATGCTAATCTTTCCTCTCCTCTGTGGGTCCAGAGGCAGGAGCTATCTGTGTTCAACATTTGGAATAAAGGAACAAAGCATTTGCCTGTCTGGATGCAGCTTTTAAAATAGCTGTGGGAGGCTGCTCCCTAGAGCTTTGGAATACTGTGCCCATTGCTGAAGAAGGTGGAGTAGTGGGAGGAGAAATATACTGTGGGCAATGAACTGTAATAAGTGTGATTTATTTCATGGCTGCTACCATTGCATTTATGATATGTAGATGTCTAGAGTCTGTGCGTGCATGCAGAAGTGTCTTTCTGTCTTTATATTACTAGATTTCTGTAGTACCCCCAGCTAGCAGTGAGCAGGCTGTCTAATCCATTGAAATCATGTACATTTTTTCCTTTAAAAGCTAGAAATAGATCTTTGCTTCCCAAGAAGGGGAGGTGATTTAACTGGAACAGTTACATCTGGTTTCCTGCCTTGTAATCAACAAATTTCTGAGTTCATAAAAATTAGCTTAAGGGTGTATTTTTTTCCATTTCCAGAAGACATTTATATTATTGTGAAAAAAAAAATGAACATTTTCTATCTGTAATTTTAATCTAGTGGCAAAATATTAAACATTTTCACACCAAGGTGTAGTTTGTATTTTCAGCCATTTGACCTTTGGGCTGTAATGACTTAATTCTCCCACAGCTGTTTGCTGAGGAAGCGTGCCTGCTTCTTCAGAGGCTGAGCATATGTCTGGGACACCATCAGTTTGTGGCAATTTAAAAAGTTGCTGTTTGCAAGTTAAGGTGCTGTGGACCATCCACATGTTCCTAGCTTACCCCGAAGTGAGATAAAGTGCCTTCAATTAAACTACTTTAATTTGTGTTTAAACTGAGTGCTTTATTTATCCACTGGAGCAACCCAAGAGAAACTATGCTGCTGATGGTGGGTCAGGAGAAGAGTGGTAGCTTAATAAGTCACTGTAATTCAGTTGTATTTAATCATATGCCCAAAACCAGGTGTCCCCGCCCCACACCTGCATGATTCCAGCCTGCTGAAGGAGGCAGTAGCAGTGAAAGTGCAGAAGGTCTGCACAGATCACTCTGGATACACAATTGATGGCTCCAACAATTTTGGAGGTGTTGATGTTCACACTTGCATGTGCCATTGCTTATTGATGTACACAAGTAAAGGTAAATACTATCAATTCAGAATTTTCCTCTCCCAGTCATAACAAAGGATTTTGTTTACTCTGTATAACTTCAAAATATTTCACAAATGCCTTTTTCTTCGTAAATACCTCCTTTATCATTTTGCATTTGTGCCAACCGGGTACTGAACACTGGCACTGTGATTTGGCAGCACTTTCCCAAGATGTCAGTGAATGCACTGTGTTCTCATCCCTAAAGAATTAAGCCTCCATGGTGGACTGTGGAGAATTAGTCCATCTAACCCTCCTGTGAATGAGACATAGGCCTCAGGCTTACTGTTGTGTGGCTGAAGTTTGATAAATCATTGCACATCTGCTGAGCTGCTGTAACTATGCTCACACAGGCACAGAGAAAATGCAAGGCAATGAGACTTAGCTTACATCTCTTCTCCTCCGGGCTGGGCTAAAATCACCTCATATTTGCTGAGATAGGAGCGCACGCACCATCACTTGCTGCAAGGTCACTGGATGTGCAGCGGCATGAGAATCAATTCAGACTTAATCAGGAGTATGAGCCCTTAATTCTTTGTCATCAAGAATGATTCTAGCAGCGTTTTGCTAGAACAGGGAAGTTTGTGCTGGAATTCTATGGGTGGAATGTACGTAGCTTCTTTCTTCTTAAATTTATTTTGCGTTATCAACTGAGTATAATTTTCTTCTTTTTTTTATGCCAGTTCCAAGCTTTTGGGTAAAGTTCATGTGTAATGATAAACAGCTGCTTTGTTGCATTCGAGTGATGGATGGAGTTATGCCTTCTTAAAGACTTTGGCATCTTAATGAATGAAAGATGCTCTCCACTGAAGGTAAAATCACTTACACCAGTTCAGAACTGAATACTGAAATCCAGGAGCCCAGGTGCTGAGCCGGTGAAGTATTTGGGGTGGGAAGGAGGAATTCTAGCATTCCACCATTGGCAGCAGTTGTGTTTCAGAAATGTGTAGTACCTTTAGAGAGGCAGTGGAGAGCGTGGGCTGGAGCAGCTCTTGGGAAAACACAACCTGTGATTTCTCCCAGACATGATCTGAGGCCCACGAATAAAAGCAAAGATTTGCATTGGTCATATGCAACCGTGCATGGCCTAAGTCAGCCAGCAGTGTTAGTAATTGCCATTCCATGGGTTTTTGAGCAGGGACAGCCTGACTGTGATTTCTCCTGAGTGGCTGCTGCAGAGCAGGGGAATGCTACACTGATGCTGCCATCTTGTCAGATTATTTCACCCTTTATCCTACCTTCTTTCTAAGATTAGTTTTCTGGAAATGAACAATTCTTACAGCCAGGGCCTGAATTAAAATCATTATGAACCAAATGCACCCTTAGTTATCTATACAATAGCCCCTGAGATAAATGTTCGTGGTTGAAGACAGGTGGTTCCCACAGATGTTATGCTGTGTTCAGCCTCCGTCCCAGGAAGGATGGTTGAGCGGAGCCGGTTCAGCTGTGGCATATTGTTGAGGTTCTTTTACAGATGTCACCCTTCCACAGGCATAGTATAACTCTTTTAGGTTTCTCTAAAACGTAGGTTTCAGCTGTGTGGGTTTTAATAGAAAAAATACCCAAAACGAACATCCTCTTCCTGTGCCTGGGGCCACCCTTGTGCTTATCGAGAGGGGAACCCCTCCGTTTTGACCATATTAGCAGAGGTGCATAAAGCAAAAGCAGAAAGAGCACTTTTACACTGCATTCATCAACACATGAAAAAACAATCTACCAGGACTGGTTATGGGCTTGTTCCACTACATGTCACAAAACAATTGTCTCTGTGCATGCTGGTGCTTTTAAAGCTGACACTGCTCTTGGCTTAAAAGCTCTTCGCATTACATCTGTCCATTAAGTATAGATTTCAGTATGTACAGCACCAAGGTGAACAAATCAAATGTACACTCACACCACAACCAGAGAACTGCTGTAGTGAACACATCCTCCTGAAATTCTCACATCCCTGCCTTATCATCATTTTATATTTAAAATACCAACATAACATCATCAGTTTTTCTATGAACTTGATCACAGTGGTTTGATAACCATCTTTGTGTTGGTGTGGTGCTGACAAATTGCTGCTGTACAAAAAGTAGAGGAGTCTCCCCAGACTGGGGAATGCTGGGCCCTGGTTAAAGCACTGATCTGATACTCAGTAGCTCAGTTCCTTGTTCTGCCGAGGACTTGCAAAGTGGCTGTGGCTCAGTTTGGATGTATTGGATATGTGTGGATATATTCAGACTGTTTTAGCACCAAAGTTAGTTACAGATGCTTTCTAATCCAAGTTCAGAAGAGACCTGGGGGTCATATTCAGGCTGCCTTTTATACATGCTTGTATTGCTATCGTAGCTACTTACTGGCTGATCTAACAGTGGCCTGAATAGCTCTCTGGTGAGCATCTAAGTTAGTCAAAGTCCATGCGCCATGCAAAGTGGTCTGAATACAGCCCTTTATCTCGTTGTCTCAGCTCCCTCGTCTGTAATGCAGGGACAGTAACATACCTCAGCAAGGCTACAGAGGTATTCAGATCCCAGCGAAGAGGACAACATGGCTTCTTTTATAGGCGAAGATGTATTATGCTGAAATAACACAAGGGGCCCTGGTTTTAGAGGAGTTTGCCATCTGCAAGAGCTTACTCCAAATAGAATATCCAACAGTTAAAAAAGGGATGTAGAAGTTAGCAAGAGCGCACCGTGGCATCTGTAGCAGCAGTTTTACATTGACTATGCTGTATTCCAGCTTAGCTATTTCCAGATGGCACTGTATTTTACAATTTCCTCTTGCAGTTGACTGCTATCATACATATATATAGTACAACAAAGATGTACACAAGAGTGAATTATTGCCTGTCCTTTGTTGTACACTCTTTCCCAAACATCTGGGGCTTCATTTATGTGGCATTTAGTCTTCCTCAGAGGAGTATCTTTGCCTGGAAAAACAATATATGCAGCAGCTACAAAAGATAAGGAGAAAGAGAACAGTATGGCTAATAATGAGAACACCAACAGCAAAAATGTACAGGGTTTTGTCACAGTAATCCTGAGGCTGATGGAAAGGTGGGATGAAATTTGGCAGGTACACAGAAAAAACCCAGTAGTTCCCAAGAATGAACCAGAGAAAGAGGAAAAGGCTGAGGGTTAGATGGATGTAGTACTTGTGAGCATTCTGCCTCCAGGGATATTCGTCGTCGTCATCATCATCAATCACAACAGACTTGGAAAGCAGCTGCCTCATCCTGGTTGAGTCGTACAGCAGGAGAGTCACCTGGAGGCATTGGGGGAGAAAAGGGAATAAATAAATTGTCTGCGGAAAGTCTGAACACCTTCTGGCCACTGCCAGCCTTTGGGCCAAATTAAACTTGGGTGTGGGAAAATCACGTAAAAGAAAGCTGAGGAGCCACAAATGAGGCAGATCCTGCTGGAAAATAATGCATTTTTCCCCCTACAGTTTATTCACCAGGGAGATTTAGGCCAGACATGGGAAAAAACTTGCCAATGGTAAGGATGGAAAGGCACGAGAACAGATTGTGTAGGGAGATGGCAGCAGCTCCCACGCTGGAGACTTTTAAGAACAGATTAGACTAACTGCTAAATGACTTAAGTAGAGTAGTTCCTGCCTTGTAGTGGGTGGATTTGTCTCTCCTAAGTCTATTTTCCATGGCTTTATAGGTGAATCAGCTTAAATAAAATTATGAAGGATCTAGACTTCGACCTAAACCCCAAATAAATTGCTTCAGATACTTGGAATGATTCTGTCAAGTTTTTTTTTCAGTTAAGCATAATTTTCTCAGATTGCTCCATTCCTGCCTTCAATCAGAACCGGCAGAGAAGAAGATGGAATACCGTGATAACGTGAGGTTAGGAAGGTCTGGTCTGCAGGGAAATGCAGTAGGACTCATCAGCAATGCTTAGAAGATGTCTAGCTTAGTCTTAGCAATGCAAAGTATGTAGGTAGGTTGACTGCAGTGTAGAGAAGCTTTCAAATTTCTGTCCCCTAAATGACTTTCTTAATTTTAGTAGATTTATAGCAGAGGTATATACAGGGCCCAACAAAGATTTGGGCCAAATGTTGTGAAACCTGTTATCTTGCTACACCTGAAACACTTGGCCCAGTCCTCAAGGCACTAGCTGTTGTAATTGCAACTCCTCTTTTTGGGTACTCAGGTTCCCGTGCAAGTGTCCCTGTAGCAAGCTGTGTCTTTGGGAAAGGGACTCTAAGAAACCAACTGAGCAGGAACCTGCCTTGGCCAACCAGGAATGAAATTCAGATGGAAAGGTAAAAGATGTAGATTTATAAGTGGCTATGGGGAGGGACGTTGTGTCCAAGCCGTGTTCTCTTTCCCAGAGTTATATTCTGTGCTCATTTTTCTGCTTGAAATGAGAGAGGAGAGCACCCCTTGTTTTACGCTCTCCCTTCTCCATTAGTCAGTGATTAATGGTGAGAACACTGCCTAAGGAAAACCCGTTTGAGTATGTGTTCTGCCTCCTTCAGATTTTAGTCCATGTGCCCCATTTCCTGGAGGCAGGGCTTAGCAAGAGGATCCAGCACATCCTGAGAAGAGGATTCTCTTTGTCTTCCCTATAAAACTGTTCAATTACATATAAAGGATTAAATTGTTGTTCACAAAACCAGCTGTTTTTCTAGCCCAGATGTTAGTGCCAGTTTGTAAGAAACAGAGATCCAAGTCCCAGCACCAAGATAGGCAAAAAATGGTGTTTCCACTGGATGTCTCACATCCAGCTGAGCACTCAAACTGGTAGGCTTATTCAAACCAGCAGAGCGTCTTCTCAGGTGAACGTTTATTTTAGACAGGCTCATGACACACAGGAGGGGTAAACCTCCCTGGCCAGTGGATCTGGAGTTTCCACGTGGGGGCCTGTGGCTTGATCTGAAGCTCTGTGCAGCTCTTTGGCTTTGAGGTGAGCTCAGCCCATAGGCAACTGCCTGTACTCAAGCTTCACCAAGCTCAGCGATGGGAATGGGGTTAAATGACAGAGGAGCATTGGTTTTGAGGAAGTCAGAGAAACCTCCCAGGTGGATTTATGAGTCTCAACTGCATCTAACCAGTTCATTTAATTCTTAAGGGTATTACCTTGCCAAGCTGTGACTGAAGCAAATTCTAGCAGTTGCTCACATTGTTAATAACTTCTGAATATGCATTTATGGAGCAGCTTGACATGAATTCAGCGGGCCTCTGTGGATGCTGTAGAATGGTTCAGTTGCCTTGGTGAACATCGGTAGGTTACCACTGCCTTTTAAAAGACTGGAGGTGGTAAAGAAAGAGATGACGAGCCTACAGATCTGTACAGATCTGGGCCAGAATGACTTGCCATTAAATTATGTCCATCACAGGACAGCGTTCATTCAGACTTCATCCAATATCCATTATCTGACCTTTTAACTCTCAGAGGTCAAGCAAAGGTACTGCTCAGTGAAGTCGGCGCAGTCTGATGAACGTAAGAGAGGGCAGAGTTGAGACAGGCGGAATTTGGCTGCAGATCAAGCACTATGAGATGATACATGAGTTAGGCCAATCAAATTCTGACCAAATGTATTGCCATACTGCAAAATAGGCAGTCCTGCTGTCAATTGAAGCCAAATTATTTGACATCAGCAGGAATATCAACTGACCCACTTACCATCTTATTTAGGGTGAGAAAAACTGATTTTAAACCAGAAATAGCTAAGAAACAGTCAACGTTTTTGATGGAGGCATAAATTAATTAGCATGAAAATTTCCTTTCAGTTCTGTTCTATTCTTTTCTAAACTATTATTAAATGAACCTTTGATTATATGGATAAGTCCACTGGTGTGATGGAATGACTAAGCATTTGCCAGTAGAACTCATAGCATAACAAATTCCTTATAACAAGATTAAGCACTTGCTTTTTTTTCTCCATTTACTTATTTACTGAGCAAAGGTCCTCAGGGGGATGATGCGTATCCCAGTGATGTACTGCGGTTTGGTTACCACTGTGAAGGAGTGCAAGGGATGCAGAGACCTGCAGAGGAATATTCTTTCCCCTTTCTTTCGATTCTGGCAAAGAAAAGGGGCTAGAAACTTTATCAGAGGGGAACGTAGCTAGCTCCTGTCTGCAGCATCTGCTGGCTGCAATATGCAGTGCTGTCAAGTTGGAGACTAGCAGGTTTCCTGTCAAGGGACAGGCTGCCTGTACTGAAACATTAGGCCACAACCTGTCAGGTCTGCTCTGCCGGTGCCGGGCTCCTGGAAAGCAGCTGGGTTGCTGCTGCCCCATTAGCTATGGTAGGACAGCCAATGCTACCAGTACAGATGTTCCCTCCAGAAGCAGCACTTGCTGTTCTTAGCCCTTTGTGCCCCCGTGGTGTGGTTCCAAAGCTTTCCCTTCAGCTCTTCCCCTTTTCATTCCTTTGGCAGGAACATCATCAGGATGGCAAAAAACAGTTTTCTTAATCCTGCTGAGAAGCCTTACAGTAGCTTTGCAGTTTGTTGTGACAAGCCTCTTCGTGCCCGCTAGAAGCCAGTTAACACTGTCTGCAAGGGGACTGTCAGAACAGGACGATCCTTCACCCTAGAGTCAACGCAGAGTTATGGCTTTATAGTGACCAGGGTGTAACACAGATATGGGGTTGTCTCTGCTTGTCAAGCAGCCAGGCTCTGGCTCAGTGAAGATACAAGTGAGCACAGTCCACTGGAAGACAGGTAGCTGTGGTTAGAAAATGCTGTGCTAGATTAATAAGCCCTGCTGTGATGCAAGGGTATATTTACTCTGGAAGGAAGCCATGCTGCTGCATAGTCATTGCTTCTGGCCAGGTCAGAGTGGGAATAAATTGAAATTGTGAAGGACTATCTACAAACACCTGTAGTTTTATAGCATTGCCAAAGCTAGGGGAGTAACTTCACTTTTAGTCCAGCCTGTGTGCCTGAAAATGAAGGAGAAAGGTCTAGCAGGCTTGGAAGACTGTGGAAATAAACCCCCATTTACCACAGGCATCCATGTTATGTAGTCATTTCCCTCAGTAGGGATGGTAGCACAGATGCTGTGATGTAGGAGAAAGTCACACCACAATGTGTGGGACAATGCTGGAGGCTGAACTCATTAGTGTCTCACTTGACTGATGGGTGCTTTAGGTGCTGGAACAAGCACAGTTCAGTCCTGATAGCTCTCTTCAGTACTGCATGCTCATAGCTGTCTGGAGCCATCATTACGTCTTAACTAGCAAGTCAAAGTCTAGGCGCACAAAAATATTTCACACACAGAAGGCACATTACCTTTAAGCTGCCAATCACGCCACCCACCAACAGATATAATGGAATTAGTGGCTGAACTGGGCAATCTTCCAAAAACTTCATTCCTGAACAGCAAAAATTAATGTTTGTTATCTCAAGTGATCAAACAGTGCAACAAGCTGTACAGTGAAAGGTAAAGATACTGTAAGTGAAGTGTAATGCTTAGACCCAAGACTTGTATCCAGTGTCTATTGACATGGGGGCTGAATTAAAAGGGGTTTGCATCTGCCGCTACACGAGTGAGGGCCAGGAACAAGCGAAAGGCAGGAGAAGGAAGAGGGAGAGCAAAGGTAACAACAGCATTACTGTTGATCTGGCATTACTGATCGGAGCCATGTACACAGGTCATTAGCTTCAGCCACTGCATCTTTGTTAAATGAACGATTGAATGAGCTGGACAGGAAGTTTTCATCAGCAGTAGAAAATTCATTGAAAATCAAAACCGTTTGTGTAAAGAAGACATTCTAATAAGCTTCTCCCAGGCCTTTCCTGCTCCTTAGCTCTCGTAAGTGTACCAAGTTCCCGAGTTAGATGCCTCGAAGCTTGGGACCCAGCACCCATGGGTGCGCCTGGAACCATTTTAGCTTCCCAGGCAGCTGGAACCACAAAAGCTCAAGTTTCCAGGCTGTTTGGGTTGCTGGAGGCTAAAAGCATTGGTTGTTATGGAGCCAAGGATCCTGGCAACCCTCAAATATACTGCTAGAAAGAGAAAGCTGGGTAGGTTTTAGGGAAGGGAGTGTATGACAGTATAAGGATGTTGCTGGCAGTAGACACTGAAGCTTGTGATACAGGTCTGTGGCAGAGAGACTCATCTGTCCAAATATAGATGTCTGCAATGCAGGCACCCATATCTGAACTAGTTTCCTAGACTCTCTTTATAGTCAATAGTGAGAAATAGACACTTGTAAAATTCAATTCATCTCATCCTAAGACAGGCATTTAAAATAGGTCAGATGAGTTGGGCCCTGAAAGTGTGTCTTTCTCTCCATGGCTATACAAGGAATCTGGACAGCCAGCTGTAGATATCTAAAGTTAGCCGAGATGAATCCCCTGCCCAAGTCTCTTACCCAGTGGCATCTTTAGTCGGTTTTAAACTGTTCATTACACTATAATTTTATTGTTATTGATCCCATGTTTCAGGACTTCTACTGATCAGTTGCAAAGGACAGAAAGGATTTTCTCTTTTCTTCTTGTTGTATAAGTCATTTTCAAGGAGAAATTTTGGCTTTTCTCTGAATAATTGGGGTTACCTAGATGCAGGATACTGAAAGCAATGTGGTGGTCTTAGTGCTAAACCTCTCTCAGGTGGAACGTCTTGTCTCCATGTTCACAACTACACTGAAGGAGGAATCGGGAAAGAACTAGTGGTTTGAGATTGGGGGGGGGGGGGGTTGCCGCCTTCTGTAGCTGTAATCTTCTTTATCTTATCAATTTGCCCACCAAATCCACAGCTATTGCTGGTCCAGAACATTGCTGGTGTCCTGAACCTCTCCTGTGCTCTTTGCGTAGCATAATACAGGTGTTCTGGTGTAGATCTTACATTAGCCATAGGATACAAGGCAGTGTCTTGTGATCTGCTGTGTGTAAGGGCTATGGAATCCAGAGGACTCTTCTACACTGAGTATTTATTACCAGCCTTCTCTTAATTGAAAAGGGCTGGACTTAGGCTGATTTGGACTCTCTCCCTTTTTGTCCCCTATTGCAAGGCTGTAATTTTTTTGTCCATTTTCCCACTATGTAACACTGAGACCTGCACAGACTCCCAACTTTACAGGGGTGGGCAGCAGGGAAATCGTCACAAATTACATCATTTTCAGAAAGCAGCTGCCAGGGTTTTCAGAGTCCTTGGCCCTGTAATAGCTGGCCACAACAGCAGCTGGCCAGGGATCTCAGGGAATGTATTTCAGTTTAGGAACCTAGGCAATTGCTATTTCCAGTGTGTTACTGAGATTTTGATTTGAGGCCAAAACAAAATAATCAAGAAAACACGCCATTATTTTTTTTTTCATGGAGCTATGATTCTGTTTCCCAGACAAATCTATTTTGGAGTCCTTTCATATATCTAATATGACAGCAGTCCGTCTTGGGAAGGATTTGAATGACAGGCAGTTGTACTTTGTAGGTTTTGGGAGAATATTGAAGGCAAATATGACAGCAGAAGAGGAGGTCAAAGGGGGTAATACAGTAGTAACTTAAAAGATACAGCACTAAGGGTGAATAGGAAATACGGACTGACGTTTGACGGATGGGCACTGATATTTGTTACAGTGAAATCTAGGCACACACATCACTGCCAATCAATTCACACATAGCACGTGCCTGATTTATTTGGGAACACAAAAACTAGCAGGAGAGCATCAGTGCTAGCTCTTCCTTCCTATGAGCACCAGATATGTTTTCCTTTGACTGTTAATGATGGGATATATGGACCATGAGAAATCAAAGCTCTGCACCTAGTGCAATGCTCCCTGCAAGCCAGAGCAATCTGTGGTTCAGAGTGAAGAGCAATTGAACTTCACCACGACACACACCAGCGCATGAGTCCAAATGAATAAACCAGCAACCTTTGCAAGATCAGACACAGCAAGGATGTCCAACAGCTTCCACCGTGTCCAAAGGAAAAAAAAGAGATGGGAGTCTTGGGAAGGCAGAGATACTTGCACATTTTACCTCCTGGCTACCACAGAACAACACTGCAGTGGGATCCAGGACACAAAGTCCAGGCAAGTGGAAAGAGGACTCGTGAGCGATCAGGATATGAGCTTCTCTAAGGACACTGTTTTGGGCAGTGTTGTGGCATGGCCTACAACAGTTCACTACTAACCAAGTGTCCTTGTGACTCATGATTATCCATGAGATGAGGGGCCAATACAGCACTGGGCTCATTTTAGCTGCTTTGCTCTTCTGAGGTAGCTGAAAATGGCTAAAATGTATCCCATAGTAAAGGAGGTCTCCTGTATAGCATGGCTAATCTGGTGTCTGGTGCCCACTCCTCACCTTCAGGGAAAAAAACCGGCCTGGCTAAACAGGGAGCTAGTGTTGCAACTTAGGGGAAAAAAAGAGGATTTATGGCCTTTGGAAGGAAGGGCAGGCCACTCAAGAGGACTACAAAGAGGTAGTGAAGCTATGTAGGGAAAAAATCAGGAGGGCCAAAGCCCAGCTGGAGCTAAACCTGGCTTCTGTTGTCAAGGACAACAAAAAAAATTTCTATAAATATATTAGCAATAAAAAGAGGACTAAGGATAATCTCTGTCCTCTAGTAGATGGGGCCGGTAACATAGTGACCAAGGATGAGGAAAAGGCTGAGGTACTTAATGCCGTCTTTGCCTCAGTCTTCAGCAGTAGGACCAGTTGTTCCCTGAGTACCCAGACCCCTGAACTAGAAGTCAGGGATGGGGAGCAGAATGAAGCCCCTCTAATCCAAAGGGAAATGGTGAGGGACCTGCTTCAGCACCTGGAGGTGCACAAATCCATGGTTCCGGATGGGATCCACCCAAGGGTACTGAAGGAGCTGGCGCAAGTGCTCACCAGGCCACTTTGCATCATTTATGAGCAGTCCTGGATAACCGGGGAGGTCCCAGCTGACTGGAGGTTGGCAAATGTGACACCCATCCACAAGAAGGGCCAGAAGGAGGATCCGGGGAACTACAGGCCAGGCAGTCTGACCTCGGTGCCTGGGAAGGTCATGGAACAGATCCTCCTCAGTACCATTACACGGCACATGCAGGAGAACAGGGTGATCAGGCCCAGTCAGCATGGGTTTGTGAAGGGCAGGTCATGCCTATCAAACCTGATCTCCTTCTATGATAAGGTGACCCACTTAGTGGATGAGGGAAAAGCTGTGGATGTTGTCTACCTGGATTTTTGCAAAGCTTTTGACACTGTTTCCCACAGCATTCTCCTGGAGAAACTGGCTGCTCATGGCCTGGACAGGTGTACTCTTCGCTGGGTACAAAACTGGCTGGATGGCCGTGCCCAGAGAGTGGTGGTAAATGGAGTTAAATCCAGTTGGTGTCCGGTCACAAGTGGTGTCCCCCAGGGCTCGGTGCTGGGGCCGGTTCTCTTTAATATCTTTATCAATGATCTGGATGAAGGGATTGAATGCACCCTCAGTAAGTTCGCAGATGACACTAAACCAGGCGGGCGTGTTGAACTGCTTGAGGGGAGGTTGGCTCTGCAGAGGGATCTGGACAGGCTGGACCGATGGGCTGAGGCCAATGGTATGAGGTTCAACAAGGCCAAGTGCCAGGTCCTGCACTTGGGTCACAACAACCCCATGCAGCGCTACAGGATTGGGGCAGAGTGGCTGGAAAGCTGCCCAGCAGAAAAGGACCTGGGGGTTTGGTGGACAGCCAGCTGAATATGAGCCAGCAGTGTGCCCAGGTGGCCAAGGCAGCCAACAACATCCTAGCCTGTATCAGGAACAGTGTGGTGAGCCGGACTAGGGAAGTGATCATCCCCCTGTACTCGGCACTGGTGAGGCCCCACCTCGAGTACTGCGTTCAGTTTTGGGCCCCTCTGTACAAGAGGGACATTGAGGTGTTGGAGCATGTCCAGAGAAGGGCTACAAAGCTGGTGAGGGGTCTGGAGGACAAACCTTATGAAGAACGACTGAGGGAGCTGGGGTTGTTTAGCCTGGAGAAGAGGAGGCTGAGGGGAGACCTTATCACCCTCTACAACTACCTGAAAGGAGGTTGTAGAGAGATGGGGGCTGACCTCTTCTCCCTGGTGACAAGTGATAGGACAAGAGGAAACGGGTTCAAGTTATGTCAGGGGAGGTTTAGCTTGGATATTAGGAAACATTTTTTCACTGAAAGGGTTACTAAACATTGGAATAGGCTGCCCAGGGAGGTGGTGGATTCACCATCCCTGGAGGTGTTTAAAAAAAGGGTAGATGGGGCACTTAGGGACATGGTTTAGAAGTGGCTTTTGTCAGGGTGGGTTAAAGGTTGGACTTGATGATCTTAAAGGTCCTTTCCAACCTCAGCAATTCTATGATTCTATGATTCTATGATTCTCTTCTAGTAGGAGGCAGAGGACACAACATGCCAGGCCATTTTCAGTTGTTCCTAGTGGATGACTGCAGCTGCCATCACTTAGCGCAGACCTCAGTTGGGACCCGGAGTGTGGGCTTTACACTAGGATCTGGATGCTGCAGAGGATTTATCTCAAAGTAATTGCTACTGGGAGTCATTTTATCAGAAAGCATATCAGCAAATCAGCGGAAACTCACAGAAATGAGTGAGTGGCTGAAGGACTGAAATGCAAGGAGACATTATGTTAACAACAGTCGCTAAAGAACAAGACTGTCTCCCACGTGAAGGGACAGAGTATGAGAACAGGCTTCAGACAGCTACCGGGAGCACTTGAGAGTTGAGGAATTATTTGGTGTAGATATGAGCATGAGCAGTAGTACTGGGTTAAATCTAAACAGGGGAAAATTTTAGACTGCCTATTGAGAAAACGATGTCATCAGCTTTCAAATGCGATTTAGCTACCCCTGGGGAACACTGTGTATAAAGGCAGTCTGGACAATGTACAAAAATGTGTTATTGGGAGCAATCCTTCACTGTCCCGGAAACTAAAAGAAATTCTCAGAAAAAGTTTATAAGGTCCTTCCATAGCTCGCTCTATTTTTTGAGTGTTAAGTGAAAAAAAGGGGATCATCTTTGCAAGTAAAATTTAGAAAGCTGCTAAACAATCTGTGGCTTAAATGATGTCACAAGTCTGGAGCCTGGAAAATTTGCTGAGTCCTTTTCATATGTCTTGACTTATACTGTGATTTACAGTACTCCCAAATTTTAGAAGTGTATAATATTAGTGTGTAATTATTACCAGAGCTACCAGTTATTCATCTCTGAGTTTTAACAAATATTATTATAATTTATTTGTTAACATCTGAAAATATCTCACAGTTTTCCTCTGCAGAAAGCAAGAGCCAAAATGACTGGAGGCACATCAGCAAGTTATTCTCTGAGATCGTGGTAACAGAATGTTATCAGAAAATCAGAGGCTTTTTCTTGCATAATAAATATCTGTATTTTCCTTGACATTTCATTTTCCTAAAAATGCCTTTGCAGATATGTAGCTGCAGGAAACCAATATCCTCTGACAACACTATATTACGGTGACATTATCTCTTAGTTTCACTAAATTGTGAAAAAAAAAAGGGCTCTATATCTGATGCAGGAGATACCCAGAGCTCCAGGCTAATATCTTACCGTATACTTTCCAATTCTCACTGATCTTAAAGATATTATGAAATATTCCTAGGAAATTATATTTGTAAGTGGTCAGATTCCAGTCCTGGATTCACTTCCAGAAGGCTGGCTGTTAATATGCATGCAAGCCGTACCACACTTTGAATTATACTTTCCCACCCCTATTCCACAGCTCAGGCATATTCAGCCTGGGGAAAAGCTAAAATCCTCTTAAGGGATAAATAGCAATTTTAAGTCATGGATAAGCATAAGAGCCTAAGTGTTGAGATGTAACAGTTCAGTCCATTTCCCTACTTTCTAATTGCTCCTTAATCCCTCATTAGAACTCCCTAATTCCTAATTAGGACGTCCTAATCAGAATCCTACCACAGTCATCACTGGTACTCGGAAGGCCCCAGATAAAGGAAGCTGCATCAACCTTTAGCTGAACAATTTTTTTATGGGTTTGGCCAACTATACATGCCAACAGGCTAGGTGTCCCGACTCCCTTAAAAGTCATTTCATCTCAACGCAGACACTTAAAAGAGGGTATGGGACTTTCATTGTCAGAAACACCGTTTTCTCTTAACTGCCTGCAAAGGCAACTCATGGCACTTAGCTTAGTTACAGATGCGGACAGTCCACATCTAGGTGGGATGCATCTTGCCCACAGCATCTGCACATAGAGTTCATTTATATAATGATAGAATGGTTCGAGTTGGAAGGGACCTTAACGATCATCTAGTTCCAACCCCCTGCCATGGGCAGGGACACCTCCCACTAGACCAGGCTGATCAAAGCCCCATCCAGCCTGGCCTTGAACCATCTTTCGTTTGCACCATCTTCCATGAATAACGAGGCAGAAGGTGAGCAATTTCTCAAGGACACCCATCTGGAATGATTGTGAGGGCTTTTAAGGACGGAACTTAAAATTCAAAGTGATCTGGATACACTGGAAAAAGACATCCAAAATCTGCAAGATGACAACCGATAAAGCTGAATAGCCGATAAACCGTGTATAGGAGAGAAAACTTCAATGTAAATAAAAAATGAGAAATGTCTGATAGGGAGCAGCACTGCCAAAAACCATCTGGGTTTACAATGTACCATAAACTAAATTGGAGCCAATGAGTTGATGCAGAGAGAGCGTCTTTCATTTTGAGGTGGGTTTACAGGAATCCTGCACGTTAAACAGAGGAGCTAATTATTCTGCACTGCTCATTGCTCAGGTCTCAGCTGGAGTCCTGTGTTCCATCTTTTTGGTTTTTGGGTGGGGAGTGGGGGGTGGGGGGGGTGGGCAGAATAGTTACATTGGCCAGAGGCCAAAGGAGGGAGGCAAAAATGTAAAAAAAAAAAGCTACAGAAGCAGCGACCGGTGAGGTCAGGATGAAAGAAGTAGGTTTTTGAGATCTCTGGAAAAAAAGAGAAGGTGGAGTGGGGTTATAATAGCAGCCTTCAAACAGTTCAAAGGTTCTCTTGGGTAGGACGGTGACCAGTATGTCTTTGTGACCACGGTGGGTAGGACAGGCTGTAATCTGTTTAATTTGCCATAGGGAAGATTTAGGTTGGATATGGGGAAAAATATTTTGTCTGTGAGAGCAATAAAATGCTGAAATAGGCTCCTTGGGAAGCCGTGGAATTTCCTTGAGCAAGGGCAAGTCCGACATCTGTCAGGGATGCCATGAGCATGCGAGCCTGTCTGAAAGCGGAGGAGGGCTGGTGTCTCTACCGGTGTTTCTCAAGTGGGGGTTGCAACCCATGTGGAGGATGTGAAAGGCCCAAAGGGAGCAATGAAGTGTTAGAAAATGCTCAGTTTTTTTAAAAAAAAATAAATTAAAACTTCTATGTTAATGGTAAGGAAAAGGTGGTGGTTAAGGAATGAAGAGCCTTATGCAGTTTAAAAAATGTATAAAATTCTGCAGCTCAAAGGATTTTCCTTTCCTTTCTTAAATATTTGATCTTGAAATGCTACTCACAAATCCAGCCTTTGGGGAGTTATACAGAGACAGATCAGCCAAAAACCAGGTCTCACTTTCAAAAAGGTGGAGAAATAGCAGCCTAGATCATCTCTTCTTCCCTTCCAACCCTACGCTTCTAAGATTTTTGCAGTGCAGTTAATGCAGAGGGATCCTGATTAATGAAATCTTCTCATATGTCAGCTTCTAAGCTTCCTCCCACAGACGGAGCCCTGTATTAAGGTAAGACACACTGGAGGGGTATTTAAGACAAATAGGGTCAGAATTCAAGCACTGCTTCCTCCCTGCCATGCAGTGTGGGCTGGGATTCTGTTGAAGCTAAAGTACCGACACACAGGCTTAACAGTTGGAAACTTCTAAATTTTCAAACTCCTTACTCCCACCAGATGCGTTAATCTGCCACACAGTGCTGGGAATTTCCTTTTTTTAAATTGCTTTAGCAGTCAACTCACCTGTAAAAGTCATGGAGAGTGGTAAGGCAAGGAAAGCGAGGAGCCCAAATATAAAGCATGCTGTGAATGAGAAAAGAAAGAGAGCGTTATGGGGGCTGGTTGAAGTTTAGAGACCAGAGATTCCATCCAATGCTTTACAGATGCTGTTTATCCGTAAAGTTGCGTAGCAAGAAATGCAGCGCACTCAATGGGGTGGGAATATCTTATTTATGGTGCAGCGTTTGAGATGATGAGACCAGCAAGTGGTTTATCACTTTCCCAGAGCTCGAGCTTTCATTTTTTAACTCATATGTTGTTAGGCCTTGCATCAGGAGAAGAGCAGTGAGAGGCACAAACTGCTTTTGTTGCTGTTACTTCTAGCTGTCTTATTGCAAGGGCAAGGACTCAGCCACTGCTGGCTTAGCCTGCATCAGCTTCAGAGGCACTGCCAGGTGACTGTGCAGTAACAAGTGACTTTGCATCAGCTTATCCATGGCAACTGATGAGCCGTATCTGTTTGCTAAGCAAATAGCAGCTTTAATGCCATTGCACTTAGTTTTCAGTGATACCTAAATAAACCGTCTTTGTTGCAGATGTGGATAGTTTCTGGCTGGTCTAACCCAGCTTAGCTGATGAACACAGAGGCAGCAGCCCCGCGGCAAGGAGTGGGACTTGTCATTGGGATAGATCAGCTTAAGCTGCATGGAAGGATGCTCTTAGGGGTGCACATAGACTGTTCCTGCAGATGAGTGGATCTGAGGTGCTTAGTTACTCTCCAGAGAGCTGCTGGTGTATCTGAGCCCTGATATTTTCCCAGCACAGCCTGATGCTGCAGAGGATGAATGCTTACCTTTGCAGAAAGTGAGAAACAATAGCGTCGAGAACACTGTGAGCAGCCCGTCTTATAAGAGCTGTCACCTCTGTGCCTAATCGTGAACACTTGGCAATATTAAAGTGAAACGCTGCCCTGCAAAATGAGAGTAAAATGTAATGAGGACATTCTGTGGCGAGCATCCCTGCAGAGCGCTTCTGCAAATGGCTCAATCTGCAAGTGGATGCCTAAGGAGGCAAAAGGGCAGTAAGCGGAGGTGGGCGTAGATTGCAGAGGGACTGAGAAGAGCATGGGTGAGGAAAGGAGTAGGATGTCTCCTTGGAGGCTTATGAAAAGAATCTTGGAGCAAGCCTTTGGGGTTGGTTTGGGACCAGCCCATCCCCAGGCAAACTGTGTCACGCGGTTCCCTGTGCCAGAAGACTGCGACCTTTGCGAGGCGAATGGCGTCCTTCTCGCCGCGCAGGAGCGGGGACACTGCCAGCACCCTGCGTACAGTGCTGCTCTGGGAAACTCTGCAGCGCTGCCAAAACATTGCCACCTCAGGGCATCTCAGAGGAAAAGGGAAACATCCTTGCCTCCATTTTACAGAAGGAGAAACTGAGACAGAGGACACAGGAGCGGCATCAACATTCAGGGCAGAGCCACCAGGCTTTCTAACTCGCAGACAGTTTTCATGGGAACACACCATCCCCCACACGCTGCTTGTGTTTTCTCCGCAGAGAACGAGGATCTTACACTTCAGTGCTGGAGAGACGTCTCTCTCAGAAGTAGCATGTTTGTTATCTCTATGAATTGGTAGAGACTGAAGATATTCTGAGATGAAGAAAGCACTTCTGTTCCTTTGTGCGACCCCCTCCTCCTCTCCCCGTCGGCCGGTCTCTCTCTCTCACACATTTTTGCTCAGGCGCTCCTATCTCTTGAATGCTGCACAGTACAGAAATTCTTCCTCTGCTTGAATAGCGTCCTACACTTGACTAAGCTCTTTCAAACACTGGCAGGCTCTCATTAGAACAACTCCGCCTAGAGCCTCCCTTTTCACCACATGTCACATTTCACGCTAGGTCCTCTTGCCGTTACGTGATCTAGACTATTATTTTCACATTTGGAAGCATTGGTATTGTAGCTGAGTTGGGCTTGCAACACACTTAGGAACATCACCTGCAAATAGTGCCCACGGCCTGGGCAACTCATTTATCTGGTGTCCTAGTGAGTGCAGTTCAGGTCTGCAGGAGCTGCATCGACTGCCTGGTGTAAGTCCTGCCATCACGGCACCGCTCTTGGAGCAGCATCACCCCTCTGCCCAGGGTTTCATAGCCACCTCCTGCTTCTGCCCTTGCTGCACGGGCAAGATGTCAGGAGCCTGTTAGGAGGAGGCATCATGTCATTTCTTAATCATGCAGCACATGGTCTGTCAGACCCCCGGGGAGGGACGCTGTGGTGAGCTCTGTAAAAGGCTCGGGGGGGGGCCACGTATGCATGGGGCTGCGCATCTGGCACACAGGTGTCCGTGTTTGCTTGTGTCTAGCCTCTACCCGATAGCTTGATTTTGGAGGGGAGAAACGGGAGGTAGGGACCACTCGGAGCTCAAGAGAAAAAGATAATGGTTCATTAATTCCCCTCCCAAAGCAGTCGCTGGGAATGTATTTGCTCATTATCTCCCCATTCAGCTACAGCCTCTTAGGTCTCGAATTGGAGGGGCAGATGCATAGTCTGGGAAGGCTTCCAGATCCATGTTTAACAAAGTGAGACTCTCAACAATTGACTACACAACTGGCAGGGCTCTCCCGGTGCCGCTAGCAACACTAAAGACTCTTTTCCCCGAAACGTGTGGGGTTTTCACAGAAATGCTGCTCAGTTCAGGACACGCGCGCTCTCTGCCTGCATTTGTCTGGGTTGTGCTGCCCCGTTCTGGTCCAAAGACAAATTGCTCAAGAAATTGGTGTGTGCCGCAGGGCCGCACAGCTCTGCAGAGAGGACGCTGCTATCTATCTGTGCAGTTCCACATGTGGGGCTTGTGATATTTTTAAGTCGGTGATATTGCCTCACAGGCTGGTCAGAGAAGCCCCTGGACCCATTCCTAGAAAAAGTAGCAAAAAAGGACTGGTGGTGTCTAAAAACACAACCGGGTGAGGGAAGTGTTTCCAGGCATGGCTCAGGAGGACATCTGCTCCGCAAAGCTGGTGTCAGGTCATCAGGCAGGATGCTCCCGAGCTCTGCACTGCCAGGGCAGCGCGTGGTGGGGCACTGGTAAAGTCCTGCTTTGGGAGGCATTAGTGAAGGAGTCCTAACGTGCCAGGAAATGGGCGAAGAGCTCATGTCTGGGATCATAAAAGAGGAAGAGGAGAGCAAGTAGCTGTATATCTTGCACGTTCCTTGAAATCTGTGGGCACCAAAATCAGATCAGTGGGTGCAGGTTTTGTGTCTCTTGCCCAGCAGGACAGTCAGCTGATATGAATCTGCTATTTTGCTGAGTTACTCCTGCCAGGGTCTCCCCACAGAAGTAAATGAATTTGAAATCGCCGTTAACATTATGGCTGTACGTCATGGTCTCTCTTCTATCGGGCGCCTGAGCCGTGACATCTTCCATAGCCATGTCCCTGCACTGCCGCTCTGCTGCCCTCCCTCTGCTACTCCCTTCGTCTCCATCCCCAGTTATGTGCCTGGCCTCGGGGCACGCAGCAGGTGACTTGTCCTTTGGCATGTGGGATGGATCTGGAGGCGGGATTGGACGTGACACCAGTTCACCTCCAGGCTCCTCAGACTTCATTTTGCTGCCATGATTTTTCCACGCACTTGGAAGTTTCAAATCAGCTCATGCTGTCCCTGTTTACTTTGAAGACAGGGAAAAGTTTCTTTCTTTTCAGGTAAGAAGAGTCCTCACGGGATTTTCAGAAGTGATTTATGAGTATAAATCTCAACCTACCCACTCTTCTTCAGTAGTATGCTAATACAGCTGTAGTGCAACCTACTCAGTAGAGTGTGTGACAAGCTCTCTGATAATAAATACAGTAATAAATGAAGTGTTGTGTACATTTCCAACACTCCCAAATGCTGTTTGTTCTATAGCCTGTCAGGTTCCTGATAAAAAAGGATTTTTATTTTGTTTTAAAATGAGATGGTACCAGCTTCCAAACAAATTCTGCAGTTACCCCAGGATTTATCTTCATGAGCAAGCTGAGGAGCAAAACTCCAGGTGTAATCTCGCAGTACTCCCTTTAGGTGCCCCGTGGGAACTGTGCTCCGAAGGGGGCTGACTCTCAGCAGCCTGGATGTGAGCAAATTCGGGTCAGTTGGCCCCAGCCCTGGGACTGATCATGCCCTGAGGCGGATGCAGATGGTAGTGCAAGCAAGTGCTTAGCAAGGAGTGTCACGGTGTGCTGTGCAGCAGCATGGACACCAGCGGTGTAACAGGCTGGGGTGCAGATGGGTAGCAGATATTTTCATCCGCGTTTTATTCCTTCACAGTATCTGCGGGAGTCCTCTGCAGTATTGACAGGCACTTGGAGAAAAGAAAGGATGCAGGGTGTGCGGGTGCTACAGTGGCAAAGCAAATCTCAATGGATCTCTCTGGGGAACCAGCTCCAGCAAGACCATACGTTTTACAGACCAGGGATGAGTCTGCCTGTGGGTTTGGTAATCGTGGATACTGCGTGTCCTCCTGGGCTTTTGAGAGACAGGAAAATGTCACTGTATCAGATGGGGTATGCAGAAAAGACTTGAATGAGCTAACTTTGAAGGAAAATAATTAAATCTGTTCAGCTTGGCTAGCCAATGGCCAAATGAGAGAAAATCACAGCAAGGTTTGAGCACTCAAAAATGGACCTGTGAGTGATCCAAAGAGCTATGAAGGTAGAGACCTGAGATGAATCTGAGCAGAAACAAAGATCGCTCTGTCAATGAGGTTAAGTGCCATAGCAAGGAGATTTATTGACGGAATAGTATCTTGGGACAAATGGCAGGAATCCCACCCTTAGGGTGATTTAATCCCTTGACCAAACTAGATACTTATCAGCTGGAAGATTCAGTGTAAGGAACAGCCATTCCCATGGAGGTCTCCAGTCCCGTGCAAAGCCACCGTAGGAGGCAGGGGAAGTGTGATAAAACTGACTTGCAGACCAAATCCAAGCTCAGGGCCACCAGGTGTTTGCTGCAGGCCGTTGCTGTTTGCTTAGGCAAGGTTGTGTTACTGTGAAATAGTACTTTGGTACCCAGATAAATTATGCCAGCGTCACACCACCTAAAATTTAAGTTCCAGGTTCCAGCACTGACACCAGCAATGCAGCAATGCTGCTCATCAGAAATGGTGTAGAATAAGGAGGTGCCAGTAATCTGGGAATATTCAAGATGGGGAGGACATAGATGCAGATGCAGATGCAGATGCAGATGCAGATGTAGATGGAGATGTAGTTGTAGATGTAGATGTAGGTGATTTGGGGGTTAGGCAATATTGCAGAGCCACTTGTCTGAATTTTATGCCATGTCTCTAGCTACTGAACTACACTTATGCCATGGTCTAAGTACTGGATTTGGCCCCTTGTGATTAATTCCCAGATGTACTTTTAAAACAAGATTTAGGCATTACATAAAGATCACATAAAGATCCACCAGTTTGCTTGGCAATAGACCCAGAGTAGTGGATTAGCTTTCTTTTTTTTTTTTATCATTTAGTTAAAGACTGCCCTAATGTTCTGAACTTAAATTTCTGTACCAAGAATGAAAAGAATTCAAATTACGCTGCACAGGTAGGTTGCCTCTTCGGAGTAATTTAAATATCAGGAGACCATAGGTACAAATGTGGGGCTGTGCTGAAACGCTCTTGGAAAAATATACACAGGATGATGAGAAAAAGTGAAGTTAAGTGTCGCTGCAGTTCAGGAGGGTTTGCATTTTAATGAACAGAAAATCAATTTTGGACGCACTAGCTGATCCATAGCTAAAGCTGAGCTGATTTTGAACGTAAATGTAATGAAAGCCTAAAGAAAATGAGTTTCCTGGAATGGTGTTTCTGAGTTGCCTTACTCATGGGTAACTTTGTGGGTTCGCAAGAGGGTGCTCCTGGTGTAAGCGAGCATAGATGAGATCGGAACTAATCCCTTTCTTTCAAAAAAAAAATTCAGAAAGATCATTTATTTTTTCTGTCATCATTAAAGTCCCAGTGGTGATTTAATACCAACCGGGAACACTGACGTTTTGCTTGTAACAGGTAGGAGCAAAAATAATAGAAAATACCACTTTTGCCTTTTTTTAATTGTGATATTCACCAAGGGGCCAAACGCCACCTGCACGTCCTTTCTGTAGGGTGTGAGGGAGCCCACGTCAGCCCGGTCCTGCTCCAAGGGGCTCGTCTGGTCACGCTCCTCACCCCTCAGTGTTCATCACTCTCCGGCCCTCGTTTCCCCTGGGGCAATGACGAGCATGGAAAAGCGTGCCAGAAGATGTCCTCTCCTTTCCTGTCTGTGCCGGGTTCCTGTGGGTGGGCCTGGTTTGAACCCAGGCCAGGGCTGTCTGTCGCCCTGGCTTGGTTTTCTCTGAAGGGTTGTAAGGCAGCAAGGAGTTAAGGGGCTTAATCATTAATAAAAGTTCGTTGTGAACTTTGAGAGCCTTTCAAGTGGAGCCAAAAGCTGCAATATAAAAGACCCCAAGGTAACAGCCCTGGACTGGAAATGCAGCAATTAGTGTGGGTGAAGTATCAATTATGATGAGTGGTCAAGGGGCTTTCTTCTTCTCATATTTGAGTGGAATTAGAAATTGCTCCTGCCTGGAAGTGAAAGCAAAAGGCACTTGCAACTCAGAGTGAAAAGGAGACGCAGTCAGCGGGAGTCAGCTGCTTTAAAACCCTTGGATTTTAAGCTCCTGCCAAGGATACTGCTTCCCTGGTCTTACAAAAAGCCACCCCTGAAGCGTGTTTGTCCTGTGCCTCTCTGCTCAGCTTGCAGGGCCCTCAGCCCAGGTCAGCTTTCTGCTGGGTTGCTCCTCCGAGAGAAAACCGGGCTGGTCACCCAGCCCAGGAGCTGTTGGCTCCTTACACCCCTCCGTGTCCTCCACCCTGGGTGGGACGGACCAGCTGCTTTAAAGCCTGAGCGAGCCCAGGCTGTCACGTGAAGACCTCCATTCAGATAACTCATGCTTCCTACCCACAACAGGTGGCCGCTTAGGAGGGCTACCCGTGCCTGCAGTGGCCATTGTGCCAGGGGCTGGGCAAGTGGAGGGAAGAAGACCCTGCTCCAGCTGCCTCTGAGTGAAAGGGTGGGGGGGGGGCTATCCTGACCATACCCTGTCACCGACCTCGTGTCCCCGTGTCAGCACACAAGCTGGCAGCACTTTTGCGTTGCAGGAATTGCTGCTGGGGGAGTTTGTTCCCAGGCTGGCTGCGCTGCTCTTTCCCAGGTGGTTTCCCCTGCAGATACTTCTGCGGAACTACATGTACGGTACCACTTGAAACAGGAGACAGACACATTATATTGCGTAGGTGGTCTGCTGCAGCCCATATTTAGGTATTTGGTGGTGTTTGTATTTGTTTGAAATTTTACACTGGTCTGCTACAATCCAAATACTGCGACAAGCAGGTGCTGTCAGGATAGAGTTACTGTTGTGCGCTCCATCCAAAATTGCCTAGGAAAGGAAATACCTCAGAAAGGAGGGAAGAAAAGGAAACTTCAGTGGAAGATTCAGGTGGGACTTGCTATCGTCTTAATTCCTTTATATACCCGGTCTAGTGGCAGGGCTGCTTAAATACAGACGGCGATTACTACCAGAACTGCCTTACCATTGCTGGCAATTTTCGATATGCACCGGTGGCAGGCTTTCTCCAGGCCGGCAGTCATCGTGAAGAGCCTTTTGGGGTGTCTGTGGGGATACAGAAATGAACATGGTTATGAAAAGTGTCTTTAACTTACTAAATATCTTGACTCAGGGTCACTCACACACTTCGTCAGGCTTTCACTAGCCTCAAAAAACTCAAATTATCCACAGATCCAGGCAGCAGCCATCAGAGTGGGCATACTCAGAGCCAGGTATGTCCTCCAGCAGCTTTGGGCTTGCCTGCTGGTGATGCTGGAGCTTTGGGGTCACAGCAAGGCTGGGGGAGAAGTACTAACATCATCTTCCTGAAAAATGTAAAAGGTTCTATCTTGGCTTTGATTGGGATTAGGGCAGGAGAAAGTGCATTTAACTCTTCTGAGAAAACCCAGTGAAACGGGTAAGATTCACTACACAAACCTTTGCAAAAATTATTTAGTGAGTGAAAATGAATTAAAGAAAAGGGGAGGATGAAAATAGTTTTAAGATCAAGGAGGATTCTGAAGAGGAATATAGGATAAAAACTGCAAACCACAGGGAGCCCAGAACAAGATGCCTTTGATAAAAAAGTGGCTGGATGAGAAAGTAGCTCTTTGTAAAGAAGAATTTTTACGAGGTGGGGTGAGGGATGAGCAAGCAGCTAGGCATCCAAGGCCTGGGCGTCAGACAGCACCAGACACTTGAGTAGCATCCAGCGTCAATGGGAGTGCGGAAGGCTCACACACACTCACACACGCACACACGCACGCACTCCAAGCCTCAGCCCCTGGCCAGGGTCACCACAGGTCTGCCACCAACACCAACTGTGTGTGGAGAAGGCCGGGACGGGGGAAGCTGCATTCCTGCACATACCTCAAATTAGCTTCCTTAAGTTTCTTAATGATTAAGGAGCAACATTTCAAGCTTAGCCTCATTCTATTCTAAGCTGACATGAAACCCACCCTGGTGAGATTTCTCACCACGCAGTGCTGAGCCCAACCTGACTACAGGGCTCCAAATGTGTGTTGAAGATAAAGACAGGCTTGTACCACCCAACCGATATGTGGCCATACCCGCCTTCATAGCTTGTCCAAGCCCTACCAGACATGGCTGAGCAGAGCTGGATGTCTCCTGGGAGCCTGCGTTCTCCTGCAAACCCAGAGACCCATGAGCTACAGCCGCACAGGGCCTTCTGCTGCCGTGGGGAATGGGATGGGGTTTGCTCCTTGCACGTTGGCGTTGCAGTTTCTATTTCCTGGCGGTGACGGCAGTGATAGAGGCAGGTCTGGCTCTACCTGTTGGTGAGCAGCCAAGCAAGTAGCAGGGACTGAGGCTTTTGCGGACATCCCACCGGGTCAGTAACCCATGCTGAGACACTTGCGTGTAGCGCCCACCCACCAACATATATATCCAGGTTTCTAGTGTGCATCATCACATCAGGCATCTCATGAGTTTTAGCTCTCCTTCTCCAGCCCTCATCTTCATACTGTGTCACAAGCCCCATTTGATGGGTGTTGCTGCTGTAATAAACCTTGCAAATCCCAGTGGACATCCCCACCAATACTGAACAATGGACCGGAATGGAGATTACATACGAGTGCCTGACCTCTGGGGAGTGCATACTTCCCATTCCGGCCACCAAACCTTCTTCAGGAGAACAAATACGGTGCCTTTGGGCTGCAACTATTGACAAATATTTTAAGGAAGGAAATGAGCACTGTTGCATGCTCAGGGAAAACAGAAAAGAGGAAGGGAAACTGGTAGTTTCCACAACCAAACAGCGCATTAGTTTTAAACTTAAAAACTTTTGGTGCAGATTTGTTCCTAGAAAGTGCAGAAGCAGGCGTTCATTTTGAGTATGCCGTTGGCTGCTGACAAATATATTCTAAATTACCCAGAGATCAGTAATATTAGCCTTTATATAAATATTCATGACTAGAATTACTTTTATAGCAGTAATGCTTGCAGAAACCATGTTAACAAAACCAATGACATATTAAAAATTGGTTGAATACCAAATTATCTTGAGCAGAATTGCATGTAGCTGGGAGTGCTGTAGTTCCATAAGCAGGGGGTAAAACATATGTTTTGTCTAAATTTACTGCTATTTTACACTAAAGGAAAAAAGACAAACTGAAGGAGGACTCGGTATCTGGGAACGTGTCACCATCTAGTGATGGAGCCCAGAAATGACTGTGAGTCAGAGTTCTGTGTGTGGCGTTTTAACAGGTGAGAAAAAGAAAGCAAATTCTTGATAACTGCCCACAAAACGTGTTCACCCAAGGACACAACACACATAACCACCAGGCGACGGTTTCAGTCCTTCCGCAGACATTGGCTTTGACTCCCTCAGAGAGGTCATTATGTTTGCTGGATAAATAGGTGTTGCCCCTTTCCCCCAGCCCTTCGGTGATTCTGCAGAAGCTGCTGTGGGTGTTAAAGATGAATATTTTCCTGTGTGCCAATGCACGAGGGTGCTAAAGTGCTTTTCAGTAGCCAGGCTGCTGGGGAACGGTTTTGTTCCCCAGCTGAAATGGGGAAACGATCCCTGAAACTCTGAGCTGGGAAAATCACACGCAAAATGGAAAAAGCCACAAGTAGGAAAAAAAAAAGTTAAAGACCAAAGCTAACTTCTAGACCTCCTCCCATTAGTCCTTCCCCGGGGCCATTTCCCCCAGGTGAAGGGACCTGCTCTTGTGTTACAAGGGCCAGCCAGGGGGGGACGAGTTTCTGAGCCCCTTGCAGGAGGCTGGGGCCTCTCCACACAGACGCTTTTCAGGGTGGCGGGTGGCAACGCAGCCGCAGCATCCCTGTGCCTCCCCCAGCCTGTCCACCACTTCCCCCTTCAGTGGCCTCTCCGCCGGTGGCTGGTGGCCAGGTTTGCCCCAGAGTGCTGGCTGCTGCCCGCCTGGCACTCGCACTGTGTCCCACATTGCTGCCTTCTGTTGTAACTCCGTTCCTTGTCCCTGACAAGCGGCAGTGATAAGTCTCTGTAGCGCAGACCCTCTATCCCACTTTCTTTGTTATTTCACCCACTTTTAGCTTTGAACTATTCTTCTGGTCATTATTCTCATCCTAAATGTTTAGGTAACATGAGCCAAAAGAAGAGGAGCAGTGACGGACTGGTGCATCCCTGACCCACGGCGAAGCCGAAAGGCATCTTCACCCTGGCCCCACCATACCTCAGCCCAAACAAGAGCCACCTCCACGCTTGCCCGACGGTGTTTGGTCTTCTCAAACGGAGCTCTGCCCTCTCCCAGCTTCAGGTGCCCCACTCTGCGCTGGTGAACGGAGCAGGCAGAGTCGCTGGGGCTTCCTAAGACCCCAGTTCCCGCTCAATGGCTCCCAACTGCTGGGGAGTCCTGCTGGGACACAGTAGGTGCACGCGGGCCAACAAGTCCCTCCGGACCAGCCTAAAGACTGCTAGAGGGCATGATTTCTTTTTATTTTTCTAAAATATTCAGAACAAAGTTCTCTTCCAGAGCTGATTTCTTCCTAACAAACCACAAAGCCCCACCACGCTGGCTTTTATCCCGGCACATCGTCCGCTTCCCAGCAAACCCCTCTTACCTGAGAGTGCCGTGGGTGCCGAATCCGTTTACCTGCGTGCGTGGGAGACCGGGCAGGGGAACTGCAAAATCCAGCCTCCAGTGAAAGCCAGCTGGGATGGTCCCCTCCGGTGGGACCCCAGAGCCGCGCTTGGCTCCCCGGGACCCTGCCCGCGGGTGGTGAGGCACGGGAGGGGGGCTCAGTTGCCTTTATTCCTTCTGGCCAGCCGCTCGCACACCTCTCGGCAGCGGCACCGTGGGAGCTGTGGGATGCGGGAGCGCTTGGCGGCAGAGCCCATCCTCATTAGTTTCCCCACTCCCACGGCTGGCTGGAGCCACAGCCCACCCTGCGCCGTTTCAGGGTGTCAGCAGGGGGAGGCAAAGGACCCTACACATCTGTGA
This sequence comes from Chroicocephalus ridibundus, assembly GCF_963924245.1. Lineage (NCBI taxonomy): Eukaryota > Metazoa > Chordata > Aves > Charadriiformes > Laridae > Chroicocephalus > Chroicocephalus ridibundus. The sequence continues at coordinate 32,060,197 of NC_086284.1, read as the reverse complement.
CTGTTCCGGAGGGGGGAGGGGAAAAAAAAAAAAAAAAAAAAAAAAAGACATTTCCCTCGCAAAGTCTTTTATTAGAAAAAATAATAATTCGTTTATTCAGAAATCAGTAGTGAATGGTAAGTACTTGGTTCGTTCTTTGTGCGTTTCACCCCTCTCCTCTCCTGTCAATGCAGTTGATAGAGCTCTTTGCAAACTGCCACATATATGTAACCTTAACCATTGGCTAGTATATATGTCTTGTGTCACCCTGGCAAAGGTCTGTTTGTTAGGCGGTTACTTGCTAGGTCACCTTCCCATCAGCAGGTGCCAATTTGGTAGATCTCAGGTCTAATTGTAGGTGTGGCATCACTTTCTGGAAAGCCCTTGTTCCTCTATAAGAGAAAGTGGGTTTGAGGGAGAGCGCCTCTGCGGGAGGAGTGACAGCATTAATGGAGATTGTATTTCAAATCCTTTCTGAAAGGTGCTGGAAAGAAAGAAAAGGTTACCTGCTGCGTTAGTCACCGGCAGGGAGCGGACAAAGTGCCTGCTCCGCCTCAGGAGGAACAATTCTGCCTTCAGCTGCCAGGTTTGCACAGTTCATCGCCAATATCATTCCCAGTGCTAAAGGTCTTGCATTAAGAAAAGGGCACCCACACTGGGGTCAGCCAAGGGAAGGAAAAGGATGGTGTTTGATGGCGACTTTGATTGCTGATGGGTCAGCAAAATATATGTGCACGTGCACAAACACAAGCGGGTGCTGGTTTTTGTACCCCCCATGCTTTTCCCTGCTGCATGGCCACGTGCGCTGAGAAAAGCACTGACCACACGCTTATGCGACCGCCTGTTTTCCATGTTCTAGTAGACTGACAGAGGTGAAATACTGAGCTATTCCCAGCTGCTTCATCCCCTGGATGCTCCTGTTCTGAGTGCAGGTAGCACCGGGCAGCGGGGAAGCTTGTGCCATGCAAGCTCAGTCTAAACTAAGGTTTTAACATGTTGGAGCAGGTCCAGCGGAGGGTGACGAAGATGATCAGAGGGCTGGAGCACCTCTCCTATGAGGACAGGCTGGGAGAGTTGGGGTTGTTCAGCCTGGAGAGGAAAGGGCTCTGGGGACACCTTATAGCAGCCTTCCAGTATCTGAAGGGGGCCTACAGGAGAGATGGGGAGGGACTCTTTATCAGGGCATGTGGATATAGGACAAGGGGTAATGAATTCAAACTGGAAGAGGGTAGATTTAGATTAGATATCAGGAAGAGATTTTTTACTGTGAGGGTGGTGAGACACTGGAACAGGTTGCCCAGAGAAGCTGTGGATGCCCCATCTTTGGAAGTGTTCAAGGCCAGGCTGGATGGGGCTCTGAGCAACCTGGTCTAGTGGGAGGTGTCCCTGCCCATGGCAGGGGATTGGAATGAGATGATCTTTAAGGTCCCTTCTAACGTGAACCATTCTATGATTCTATGATTCTATAAAATGTCATGCAATTGAAGCCTTTTCTCTTCTGGTTTGGCTCTTTAGGTCATGTCTTTCACACACAATGTGAAGCCTCAGAGGTGGCTGTGTGGCTCAAGGAAACCCTCTGCAGGGCATGGCACTCTGGGAAAACCACCACATATTATTAGATCTTTTTGATAAAGTGGTGGAAATATCAGTGCTGAGAGTGATGGATCAAAAAAGAAGTCCAGCCTCCCACACTGATGGCTTGGCACTTCCATGAGCCGTCAGCTCCATGAGAAGAGGTAGCAGCAATTCCTAGGGAAGGAGTTAGACACAGAACATGGTGTGGCAGCAAACGCAGGATGGGGTAAAATCCCAGCTAGAGCTGATTCTGCAGCTATAAAGCAAAACAGTTTCAGAGAGAAAAACAGGAATTTTGCTAATGTGTCTTCAGGTCCAAGGCTGGAAGCCTGGAAAGTTTTGCTTGAGGAAGTTCAGCGGTGAAGCAAAGGGTGAGACTAAGGCTTTTATTCATTGCGCTTAAGCAGGGGTTTATTTGAGCACTTAAACAGAGAACCCAGCTCCTCCGTACAGTCAACAAAGACGCTTCTCTCTAACGAAGACACCAGCTCTCCACTGGTGCTGGAAGAGACATAGCAGGAAGAGACTGAGACACGCCGGCAGAGTGGCCAAACTAGACAGCTTGGCTTTATGTGTTCCTAGTTCTTCTTTGCTACAATCGAATAAAGCTCCTTCTTCCAGTGGAGAAAGCTGCTTTTCTGGCAGTTGTTCCCAGGCCAGTGCCTGGCATGGGGCATCAACAAGGATTTCAGTTATTTCCAATATCACAGCCTTCTTTGGTGTGCTTTTTCTTGCCCCCTGCAAAGCTTTGAAGCAAGTTTTGGGTTGCCTGTGACTGCTGAGGTTGTGCCACAGTGGTCACACATTCCAGCCTACGGCTTTCCAGCTTGTGTGCTGATCTCCTTGTGCTGCTGGAAGTCACTGGGCTGAGCTGAGCAAAGGGACTCTGTGACACTGCCACCAAAAGCACAAACCAGAGCACAGTTTCCTAAAACATGGGGCCCCTCTCAGGCCAGGAGGGACGTTTACATCCCCCCATAACAGGCACTTGGGATTCCTTCACCAGGTGCCATTTTGGAAGAAGTTACACCTCAACAGGTATTTTCCTGGCTACTTAATGATTAGTGCGGAGAGGGAAAGGGCCCTGTAAAGATGCTGTCTTTTCTTTTCAGTTTGTGTTAATTTTCAGTTTATTTTCACACTCTATATAGGGTGAATACTTTTGCTACAGGGCTTTCTCCTAACTTGATGACTCAGAAGTCAAAATCAACATAGAAATAGTCCCCCATCTCCTACGTTATTTTGTTCTTTTCAAATTGGAAGAGTTTGGCTGTTTTCTTAAATGCTGCATGTAATCAGAAATGTTACATTTTCTTGTATAAATTATCCTTGTATATTGAAATATAAACAGCCCAAGGGAAAGAAATTCAGTGTACATTTCATTTCTTCCATTGTTCAAGGCAAAAAAAAAGGTGTATTTATCTGATGAGAAATACTCTGCTTACGCAGAGGAGTCCAATCATCAATACCAACTTACCGGCGTTTTAATGACTGCCTGTAGGGATCCCAGAAATTATAACATTCAGTCGTCACATATCATGGCAAAAAATAATGGGGACCCAGGGTCCCTGCGGCAAGTGCAGCCGATGTTGACAGTGATACTTTGGGGTACCATCAAACTACTTGATTTTGGTGATTCTAAAGGAAATTTTTAGGCAGCCTTAGGAAGATACTGGGACTGGAAGTGCTGTCGGTGCAGCGAGTTACCGGGTGCCCAGTCCAAAGTCCCCTGGGCTGTGGGGGCCAGGAGGTGACCATTTCCATCTCCTGGGACGGTGTGGAAGCTGCAGAGCTCAGCGTGGGGCGGACGCTGTGAAATGCTTCAGCCTGCCGACATGCACGAGATCCGACCAGGCGCATTCTTCTCATCCACATCACCGAGGAGATGTTTTTGTGTGGCTGTCACAGTAAATTACAGAGCCGCGTGAAGGCTGTCACTGTCTATGTTTCAGTTCCTCGGCTTCTTCCTACAAGACTGTCTTGGGGAAGGGAGGTTTACATGCCCATCTCTGTGGCAGTTTACTTGGCGAATGCCCAAGAGGCAAGGCAGAAAAAATGAGAAAATATTAGACTGTCTGCTTCAGGCTTCTCCTTACTTAGGACGATTTATCATAATGTAATCTAGGCCTGAGAAACAAAGCGACAAAGGACAAAATGTGCTGGACAACCTATGGGGAGAGTCTCTAATAAGGGATAACTGCTCGTGCTGCAGCTTTCCCTCAGCTGGGTTACTTAGGGCATCTCTTTTCTCTACTTTAAATATGCAACACGCAAGCAGAGCAGGATGAGATTTGCCTTGCTTCTGTTGTAAAGGAGATTAAAAGACACAAAGGTACCAGCTGTGGCTGAGGACGTCTGCGAGCCTCCAGCCCTGGATGCTGGGGGATAATCCTGGGAAAGTAACAGGAGATGTTCCCTGCGTCCATAGTCACTGTCCAAGACAGGTGTCCTCACCTCATTTCCTTGTATCTCTGACTCTTCAATTACTCTATCAAATTTGATCAAATTCAGCAAAAGTTATTTAGAGAGAACAACCAGAGAACAAGACCCAAGGCTACAAATGCACACAGTGTGTTTCCGTAGGAAGCCAGCCTAAAACAAAACGCCAGTGTTTGAGAAGTTACTAACGAAATGACTTCCTTAGGAATCTTCAATGCTTTCCTATAGGGAAAAAAGCGCTTTCTTTCATTTTTATTGAAAGGCATTCGTCAGAGATTGTCTCCCACTGGTAATTCAGGAGGTGAACCTGTGCATTGTTCCGTGTAAAGAATTTTTTCCTTGAAATAATAAATACCTTGATTTAAAGACCCCAGTCCTCTGTTCCCCTGCTCACCCAGCAATGTAACAATTGCCCAAATTAACGTGAGCAAAATTTACCCATAAGCCCAGAATGTTAACCATGAAATTCCAGCGCCATTGAAACTTGCAATAAGAGAAAGAGGAATTACTAAAAGTATAAAAGCCAAAGGCCCCGTTGAGGTCCGTGTATTCTTTGTTTATGCCACTGCAGAATGTGCTAGACACATGTGTAGAGTTTGTAAAATCCTTTGGGAATCCCTGAAAAATGAAGTGGGGAAAAAAAGATTAGCTCCTCACACAAGGGCATAATAAAACTACTCAACATTTCTGTCTTAATTGTGCTTCGTGCTAGAGTATAAGGGAAAGTTATCACAGATGAATAAAATGCTAAACTCTCCTAGCAGCAAAATGCCTCCTTCAATGTCACAGCAGGAATAAACCTCTCACTTCTACAATATAGTTGACAAAAAAAGGCTAATAACTCATGAAGGTTTTACATACAATGAAAAATAAGGTCAAAGCCCGTAAAGTTACTATGCATGAAATACAATAATCTAAATCAGCAGTTTAATTTGATTAGATCAGGGCTAATATTCCCATTGCATGCAGCCATAATAAAACATACTCTTCCACTGACAACAGGAGAAAACATTGTACATTTTCATTTGTTGTATTTCATTTTCTCACTCATAAAATATGCCTTTTGCCACCTGTCAGTGCATTTATCCTCCTCAGTTGGAGGATAGCAAAATCATACTTGACATTATATCTGTTCAACAGAAGTGAAAATACTAATCCTCCACAAGCAAAGACCCAAATCTGTATTTGTAGCCTTAACTCATGAGAAACAGAACCATATATGTAGGGTAGAGTAATTATGGTGAACAATAACGAGAAAAGTTGCTGAGAGGGTGTCAAAGCAGGAATACCGCAGAACGGTTAAGTGACTGCAAACGAGCGAGGATGGAGTTCAGTGCAGTATTGAGGGGTGTGGAGTTAGGAGACGCTGGTGGAGTTGTCTACCTATGAACTTCCATTAGGGGCTGGGGAGAGTCATGGCTTGATTTAGTTCCATAAATGCAGACATTTAGTCCCACCTGGGGATCCTCTAAGTATCCTGCCTGGCCTGCAGCCACCAGACCAGAAGGGTGTGGGTCTCCTGTAGGTCCTGTCTCATATCTGCCAGCCCTGGATAGATGTCCAAGGGCACCTCAGCCACCTCTAGAAGCCTGTATTTACCTGAACAGCTCTTGTATTGGTTAGGTCTGCACTTTGATGTGGATACCTATGTTGTGTGTAGACACCCGTATCTCTGACAGCCTCATTTGGATATCTGCAATCTGGATCCCAATGCTAACCCTCTAGTCTGACCAGGCAGGAAAGGCAAGAGTTGGCTAATTTTGTGTTTCTTCTATAGGGCCATGTCGGGGAGGGGGGGCTGGAGCCCCCCATGCAACGAGAAATAACCTTTGCCTCTATGCACCTGTGTATTTAGGTGATGCATTCAAATCTCTGCTTTGGGAGATGAAATCTTCCCTTATGCAGCCCCTCCCAGTCCCATAAACTGGGACTCACCCCACCGGCTCCTGATCCCCATCACCCACCCACAGGGCTTGGTTCCAGGCTGCATCCAGGAGGTTCAAGGTGGGAGCCTGAGTTCATGGGATGCTTGTCAGAAAGGTGCTTCAGTGGCAGCCAGCCCCATGGCCTCTCCCAGCCATGTGTTTCCATGCACAGAGCATCGTCTCATGGCTGGAGAAGAAGACATCTAGAGCAGGACCTAAGCCCCTTGTAAAAAACCACCTTCTTCAACAGCGACATTTCCTGCCAAACCAGTTTCTTTTTGAGCAAGAGCCCAGGGGGATTCCCTGGGGACCTTGAGTTCTTCTTCCACAAAGAGGAGGTGATAGCACCTCTCCAGGTAGCTGATGTAGTATTGGCACCGCATAACAAACCCAATATTTTGGGCTCCCTTTGTGTCCGTTCAAGAACCCTCTGTATCCTGGGCGTCAAGTGCCAAAAGATACAATTTTAGACCCAGTTGCAGTAGATGAAAGCTGGGTTAAGAGCCAACTCAGCTTGGAGCTATAGTAAATCTGGCCTCTGGCTTATACCCGAGGAAGCAGATTCACTCATGCAAATGATACATTTTTGGTGAAATGCTAGGCCTATTGTTGCTTCTCCTGCTGAAAATTTGTTTCAGGGATATGCTGGCATTTGGGCCCAGTTTTAAATTTTACCGTCCCAAGGGGTTTGTGAGTGAGATGTGACATTATTTGTTTGGGCTGCATGAGTATCTCAAGCCTCACCAGATGGCACTATGCTCAAAGGTTGACTCTGGACGGCACAGGGGAGGACAAGGTGTCCAAGCAGGAGGTGTAGAGGTGTTCATATGGAGTGTAGGTACACAAGCAAGTTCACAGTGCCTGGCTGATGAGCTGCAGCTCCTGGTGCACAACCTTAGCATGCCCCAAATGAGGCTCTACTCAAAAATGGGGGAAGATGTTCAAACCAAGTCATGTTCCCTTGCACATGGGCTGGGCTCCAAGTGCCTCCAGCACAGCCTTTGGGGGAAGCGCCATGTCCCGTGCACTGAGCACGCCAGATGGCAACTCCATTCACAAGGTGTCTTGTGTTTTCATACTATTGTCATTGGGGCAGCACTTCCAGGAGTCCTCTTCAGCTGAAATGAGCAGTAAGACTCACACAGGTTGTCACGTGAGGACCAGTAGCTTCATGCTGTCAGAGCAGGGCTTGCCACAGAGCTTTGTTCACAGCCGTGCCCCGTGGAGTTAATGGGTATGGAAAGGCCTGGACAGAGGTTTCGTCACTGGGGACAGTTCTTGCTCCTCTCTTGTAGGTGCCATTGGGAGATCACCTGTCCTGCACCACAGTGACCAGCTCTCCAGCACGTGGCCAGCTGGCTACAACTGTGCTGTAGCTGCTTGGCCACGAAGCTGTATCTGGCAAGCCCATGGTTGTAACCTAAGAGGATTAGGAAATGAGGGGAAGACTGAGCAGGCTGGGATGGGACTGAGCAAATACTATGCTGAGGGGCCACAGTGATGCTGAAACACCAGAGCTTGTCTGGTGTCAGATGGCTGAGCACTCACCCATCCCTGCCCTGCCCCAGCCCCATGCATGGTTCCCTTCTGCAACAAGAGTTTGCTCACAGGCTTCATTCATGTTCCCTCGTGGCACAAACTGAAGCCCTATCTCAAGAGCGGGAATCCTCAGGAAGAAGAAACCCATCATTTTAAAATTGAGCAGGATCCTTCATTTGTATGGACAAATAAAGAGTAGGAAGAAGGAAAGGGAGAAGGAGCAGAAGAGAGGGGGACGTGAAGCAGAGGTGCTGGATATGTTGCTGCAGAGGGGGACGTGAAGCAGAGGTGCTGGATATGTTGCTGCTTACACTGTGCTGTTCTGCTCTATATCTGCTTTTGGTTTGGTTTTTTTTTGTTTTGGTTTCAGATTAAGTAGAAGACTGAAATAACTAAGGTGCTCAAGTGTCTTGGTCTCTTCTTATTCCCAGGTGGAAAAGAGAAGAGCAGTGAAGAAGATATTTGACACACACGCTAGTGACTGCAAGAAGCACAGTCAAAGCTACTTTTAAGGGATACCAGATCTGATATAGGCTTCGAGGTAAGGTCCCCAACAGGAACCCAGCACGGAAATATGATTTCAATGTGCCTTTGCTCTGAGGTAGAATAGAACCAGATTATTCAGTTATTTCTCCTAGCCTTGAAAAAGAGCGTGCGTATGAGGCCTGAAGGGCTGATTTGCAGTAAATTCCATCCCATTTCTTTGAATTACCATTGGGGTAACGGGATCTTCAGATCTATAAGACCAGAACTTAGCACACAGTGAGAATTACCTAAGAATAATTTAGGACTAGAGTTTCCATCACCTGTAGCCAGATTAGCTAAGAAAGCATGTCACAAGATGTACTTAATATCTCTGGGGGATAGGAAAAGGGCACCGAAGACAGTGTGTGACACTTCTGTTGGCAGTACTTAGCTCTCTGTATTAGGGAGATGTGTGCAGTAATTGATATAGAAGGTCTTTGTGCTTTTTTGAGTCTGCTCAGCTCAAACCCTGCCTGTGTGTAACAGGTACCTGCCTGACTTTGACCTAAAACTGAGAAAAATTATGTGTGTTTTGTTTTTTTTTTTTAACTTACCATTCTGCGTGTTCACCTTTGAGGTGTTAGAGTGGAGCAACCACTTTCAAAGATGTTCACACTGGCAGTCCCTTCTGTCTGCAGCCTGAGGTGATCTTTAGTGTTCACTTCCCTCAGTTCACCGATGACCTCAGGTTACTTATGGCCTAAGGTTTAATATTTTACTTCCAGGAAAGGTCACCCATGCTTTACCTGACCTTTTGGTCATTAATTTTGATTGATTGCTCATGTTCTTCTTCCATGTGAGCAAGCCATGCCATGAAGAGCCCAAGACAGAGGTCACAGCAGTCCTGTGCTGAAGAGGACCAGACAGCTCTCTCCACTTAGCATCTCTTCTTCCACACATATTTAGCACTTGCTGGTAGAAGAGAGCATGATGCTAACCTTTGAAAGCACTCATCATTTTTGCAGATTATTTGAAACAAATCAAGGGCTCTATGCTGGCAGGAAAGAATGCAAAGAGCCTTTTCCCTTTGCTTCACTACACAGCGGTTCAGGCTCCAAGTTTTCCATCATCAATGTTGCAAATGTAGTATTTGAGAACATCAGCTCCACATGAATTGTAATACAGAACTGCTTAGGTTGGAAGGGACCTTTCAGATCATCTAGTCCAAAATGTACTGAGCTTTTTCTTAATGCACGTAAGGCTTTGCTGGTCGGTCTTGCATGGGAACATATTGATCCTTTAGCAGCTGTGAAGGCATTTCTTATGTGATCTTTGTTTCTGAGCTGTGAAATAGAGGTGATGATGTACCTTTTTGCCTTTACTGAGTGTCAATTTAAGTCTGTTTTGGCTAAATTCTCCAGGGTGATCGCTCCCCCGATTTGTGCAAGCAACATGCAGTCTGAGAGCTGGTGGGACCCCTGTGGGCTACTGTCATGAATAATAATAATAAAACCACGTGGTGAGTGTTTTGATAAACACTGCTGACTTGAGTTCATTCAGTATTAGGAAAATAGGAATATTGGTATTTGCTAAAAAATTGTAACAGATTTTGCTAAAAATTCTAGTGACAGCAGAGAAGAGGAAATTAAAAAAAAAAAAGCCATTAGAAAAGACAGAGGTATGTGGAATCTGTTTTTTTAGATGAATCTACAGGGTTCAGCTAGCTTAGCCTACTAAGGCAAGAGCTAAAGACGTATACCTAATCTCTGTAAATATACCAGGGATAAAGGATTGCTTATATAAAATAATAAATAAAAAAGGATTTAGAAGAAATGAGTATAAATGGGCCATGAAATAGAAGCTGATTTCTAACCATCAGAGCAGCAAGAGTCAGAAACAGCTTCTCACTGCCTATAGGAAATGTCTTTTTCTAGGCTGAGAGGACTAGCAGATGCACAAGATGTTCATCTGGTCTGAAACTTCAGACCATCTACAGTTGCTCCGAGTTTAAAGTCTTAAAATTAACCAACTGAAGGTCTTGTTTTGGGGGTTTTGTTTGTTGGATTGTTTTTTTTTTTGCTCACACGGATGTTTTTGGGATAGGTTTGTTAAGGTGATTTCTCATTATTTCTGGAGATGCGTGGCCACACAGTGTGCGCAAGGTTGTGTGCAGTGGTCAGAAGGCTGCCATGGAAGTCCTCTCTGCATCATATTACTGCTTCTGTGAGGTGATGATGTGATGGAGCATCTGTGAGAGAAGGACACTGAACCTGAGAACTCCATGCAGCTTTTCTTTTGCTAAAGCTGTCTTACAAAATGGGGTTGTAACCACAACTTGGCTTGATTCACCACTGGAAGGTGCCCGAAGTTCCTTCCACAAAACATATGGCATATATGGCATATACAGCGCTTTGCTTCAAGTCAATTAAGGTATTGTGTGATTCTGTAACTCCTTCCATCTCATTTTCTCTCTAAAAATACCTACTTCCCAAGTCCAAAGATACCTGAGCACTTGCAACAACAGATGGTCCATCCTGTGCAGCGTAACATTTCCAGAAACACAGATACTCCCTTGAAGGATTTAGCTCCACATGGGCAGAAATTCAAGGAGGTGAGGAAATCTGGCCAGACAGCTACAAACATTGGACAGAAAGTGATTGCTGCTATTTTAGTGATGGATGAAGGACCACTGAGGCAGAGCAGTCACCCCCTCACTATGAAGACCTTGCCCATTGGTACATGGTGGAAATGGCAGTGTAACCAAAGAGCAAAGCCGTTCCTTACTGCACAGAGCCCTCTCTAGGACAGCAGAAAATGAGTGAAGACGCACACACATGTATGCATACATAAATTTAGCTGTTGCCATCTAATGGTCTAGGTAGGGCACGGACTCAAGTCCCACCTCTACTGGACCCCTTGGCTGGAAATCGGGTCCAAATTGCAGACAACAAAATGTTGCTGTTGAGATGTCCCAGCTCTCATTAAGGCCAATGGAGAGCTGCCCTAGCCAGTGGGGTCTGTGGTGGGATTCAAGTCACCATGAGGCAGCACATGCCCTTGGCCAGCTAATTGCTCTCCGGACACTACTGGCACATAGACATCAGTACTTGGGTACATACACAGAGTCTGGACCCGAATCACACCCCCCATCTCATGGCTTTGGATGTGTGTCAGGCTAACAAACAGTAACGTGTCCTTTGTGGGCTCCTGTTAGTGAAGCATGTGTGATCCTTGGAGCGGAGGCTTCCTCTCCCTGCATGTCACCTGCCCGCCAGCAACACTGGGGGCAAAATTTGAACTAGGACCTGGATGTGCTTCTGTGGGATGACCCAGGAGAGCAGGGAGGCGCCGGGACTGTGTGGGGCTTTGGGCAAAGTTGCTGGGTAGCTCTTTGTCTCCTGGAACCTCTGTGTTTTCCAGGTGTTGCTGCTATGGCAGCAGTCACCTGCCGTCCCCACATGGGGCAAAGCATCCTGGAAATCCTCATCCATACACAGAATCCAGCCAAATGTTCAAGTCCATGCTCATGCATTCCTCCCAAAAAAGGATGGTGAGAGCCTCCTTGTCCTTGAAAGGAAAAGCACGGATGTTTTTACTGATGTGCCAGAGAGCAAATTTCTACCCTTACAGTCCTTCCCAGGAAGGTTGTTACTGGTAGCAGTGATGTTGAAAGCACTTTTGAGTGAAATCCATCTCCCCATTTCACCAGGAAATCTGTGTTGAAATGGCAAAGGATGAGGAGTTGAAAGCTGAAAGACTGAAAGACCAAAAGACCGAAAGACCCTCTTTGTCCTCTTTGAAAACAGAATTTATGTTGTGAGGAGGAAAGGGGTTATTGAAAAAAATCAGAAGAGGAAGAAATAATATATCCTGCTGCTGCAACTCCATGGATTAATGGCAAGAGCTGGAATATCAAAAATTTATACACAAAGGTTTCAACAAATCACCACCGCCCAGTTTTTATTGTGCTGTTTGCTGTACTTGCGTCACTAAAACCTCTTCTCTAGAAAAAACAGTGTTTTCCTTAAAGTTCAGAAAGTATTTGACTAAATAGTATTCTCTCCATCGTCAGTGTTTTCCAGCTATAGTGTCAAATGGGGAACTATAGTGGGAACGTACGGCGCATGAAAACATTGTGGAAAGAAGAAACAGCCCCTGGAGGAAGGGATGAAGCAAATTGAGAGAAGGGAAAACCTTTCCACAAACCAAGGCAACCCATTTGCAAAGAGGGAAATATCTCATCTGGGAAGAAGAATAACAAGAGGCTTGCCAGGGCAGCAGACTTTCTAAAGGAACAGGATTGTATCTGAACTATTCCCATATAAAAAAAAAATATAAAAATTCTGAACTTCAAAGAAGGAACATTGGAGCAAGAAAAAAGTATTTTGGTAGAAGGTGCTTCTAGGTGAAGTACTGTGACCTTTGGAGGTCTGAAAAAGCCTTGAAACAGAAAAAGCTGGAACAGATTTCCAAGGGTTATCTCCTCATGCAATCATGACACTTTTTAATCTTGATTTCTCCTGCAGTCCTCTTGAAGCATCTCATTCCTTCTGCCTGTCCTCAGTTGCTAGCTGGAGAGTTGTTTTTATCATCAAACAAGATGGATTACTGAGACAAATTTGGCTCGAGGTCTCATGAACGGAGAGATCACTGTGACTCAGTGAAGCACCCTACAACCAAACAGAAACTAAACAGCCTTCTCTAAATTTTAATACAATTTCAACAGAAAAATAGAGACAACTTCTTCTGTCAGTAAAGCGCCTCTTTCATATCCTACAGTATCGGGGGCTGAGTTGCACTAAATGCGTTTACATTGCTTATAATGAAAACATTGCACACTTCAGAGAAGTTGTTCAACTGACAGAGGACTAGGAACGTAAATCCAGGTTAAAATACCCTCTGTAAAGACAGGCCTGATTTTCGAAGCTACTCATCCACCATTTCTTCCCAATGACTTTAGTAGGAGCCACCCCCCCTAAAAGTCAGGCTACGCTTTTGAAGCAAGCTTCCAGGTAGATTTAGGATCACAGATTTACTTTTGAAAACCATCCGGACTAGGCTGTATCTGCGCTCAGCTTTAGCTCCAACATTTGGTTTTGTTCAAATAACACAAGATACAGTAGCATTTACATTGGGTGCCAAATTTAGACACACAGCCGTAACGACGTAATTTAAGCATGTGTCTAACATTTAGTGTAAGTGTTGTTCTTGTCTTCCAGGCAGTTTCCCTAAACCAGGAGGGGAGCCAGCGAGGGTAATACAACCCCCGGATGGGTGTTCTTCAGAAACAGCCCACATGAAAATGAAGCAAAGCACCAGTCGTGGCTCAGACTCTGCCAGGAGCCCAGAGCCTCCTTCCAGCTCCACCCAGCACCACTTGACTTCGAGTCAATGGTTTGAAAATTCGTGAAACTACATCACTGTAGGTGACCAATGGGTCACAGTCACCAGTGGGCGTCAGAGACCCAGCTGCCATAAGGACTGCGCTTCTGTAAGTATTGCATGTCCCTGTTACAGAGTTTTAAAAATGCTAAGTTTTCCAGTAGCATGACCATAATTGCTACGTATCTTCGGGGCTTTATTTTTTTTGGATGGTTATGAAATGGTAAGAATAAGAAGAATAACAAGAGTCATACCAAGAGATAATTTTATCGATTTCATTTTACATCTATCCGTCAGATCTTACTCTAGTAAGAGAAAAGATCTAAACTAGATTCAGACTCGTTAGCCATTACTTCTGCACTCTTAGAGATGTCTGCAGAAACCAAATGACTATTATTTTGATGACAATTGAAAGAGTGTTTGCAGACTTGTGGAACAGAATGATATAATTTAGTAATTTTCTGTGAGACAATAATGATGTTCTAATTGAAAAATGTACTCTGATATAATTATCCTACATCTTTATAAGCCTGCCTCAGGAGCGCAGTAAAAGAACAAATGGTAATATTTTTACCATGGCATATGAGGAAAAAGCTCTCAAAGTTTTATTTGTATCACTTGATGCACATTCAGGAGGTGGAAGCTTCATGATAGTAAAATGGCTTCCTGATGTAGTCTAGTAACCTCTTGGGGCAGGATCCAAACGAAGCTTTAGCCACGTAAATCAGAGACAGACTTAAAGGTGGGACTCACATATACACATGGGTGCCCCGTGCCATGGTATGTATTGGGATATCTCCCCTAGCTTCCAGCTGCGGGTCCCAAAGGACGTAGGCCTCCTATGTGTTACCTTCTGCCAGTATCATCTGCAGATGGGTTATATATTCCTGAGTGTCTAAAATGGCACTGGATGCCTGTGTTTAGGCACCTGGATTGCTTCCTCCATGTTAGAGTGACATTGTTTTCTTAAGGAGTTATCCATCTGAACCCTGGAAGGGCAGAAGGGTGTAGGAATCAGAGAATCATAGAACCATTTAGGTTGGAAAAGACCTTTAAGATCATCGAATCCAACCTTAAACCTAACACTGCCAAGTCCCACTAAACCATGTCCCTAAAATATGATACATGAAGAAGCTACTCCTTGTTTCTCCCTGCCCTGGGTTGCTGATCCTCCATCTGTCATGCTTTCAAGAACAAGTCTGCTCTGCTTTTGCAAAGAAACCCATCTGAATTTGCTGTGCAGGGCACTGTGCCCCCAGGACAGGCTCAGGCCCTGGATCCACAGGGCAGGACAGGAGGAGATCACCTGTGGGGTGATCCCTGGGGATTGGCCCTAGGAGATCCCATTTCTGCACATAAATTTCTGGGATTATCCCTGAGTCAAATAGTCATCTCTGTGCATGCATGTTAGCTCTGGCTCTTCGACCCTTGCTGCAGCACCGACACTGACTTGTGTGAACACCTATGTCCTCCACGTGGCCCTCTGGATGGTTTGGGGAAGATATGCTAGTGTATAACCCAAAAGCTGCCTCATCCTCATGTTGCAAAGAGTAAAACCAGGCAGAGTGAAAGCCCGTACGGCTTCCGACCACCTGCAGCAGTGCAAGTGCCAGGGCGAGCACGGGCTATGTCAGAGCCCGTGCAGTGTGGTGGCATGCTGGAGATATGCACAACTTATCTAGGCTACCGAGGGCCTCGCCTCAGAAATATGTTCCAGGCTAATGAGCATGGCAAAATTAGCCAAGCAGAAGCAACATCACCTTCATTTTAAAGAAGAGACAGCGTATTTGAGGTTGTTAATGGGCTGGCAGCTGCTGCTGGGGCTTACAGGGATGGCTAGAACTGAACTGCTATTGCCTTAATTGCTGCCAGACACAATCCTGGGGAGCAGAAATGCAGCATGTTCTATTTAATGACATTTCTGCTGTGAATGAAGAGAAACTGCCAACCCGGGACCCCACTGAAAGTACAGGGAGAGTGGAGCCACGTCAGGAACTCCTTTGGTGGAGGAGAAATGGCTTCTGCTTCAGCAGCTCCTCTGCAACTCAAGTAATAACAGGCTCCTGGCAATTAGTTTTTGGCATGTTTACTCACCTAATTTTTCTAGCCTTCTAGGCACATGGTGTGGTACCACTAACCCCCAAGATGAGACACCACTTGTTTGGATCCTTCTCACACTGAGCAGGGAAAAAATGGTGGGCCCAGGAGCTCCGTGAGAGTGAAGCTGAAGATGCCTGCCTTCCTCTTTTATCACCTCCAACCACCCAGGGAAGCCCCAGCTATAGGAGGAGGGTTCAGGAACCAGGAAGTAGCATGAGGAGGAAACAGCAGAACCAAAATTCTCATGTATTCACCCAAAATCCCCCAGCAGGTCCCCTCTAGCTTGCTACCCATGAGAGCTCATCCCAGCTGCTGTGAAAGAGCCGTCTATCCTCTGGCCTGTTCAGTGCTTGTGGAGGTGGGGAGAGGCAGGAGCTGGGTAGTTGTCACTAGAAGACTCCTTGGCCATACCCAAAATGCTGGGAAGGAGGATGGGGAATGTCCCTGCCAGTGCTCAGCTCATCTTTTGGAGAGGGGAGAAGCCTGGGATGAGGAGGGTCTATGTCTCCAGCACAGCAAAGGTGTGACGGTGGCGTCACACGCTGGTGGGCTCAGGGGCTCAAGGGGCAGCATGTTTGCCAAGGTGCATGGGAGGTCTTGCAGCTTGGGCTGTCTGTCCATCCTGTCACCGTGCCCTGGAGCCATCACGCGGGCACGGGGCGCTCCCCGCCTTCTCAACCCTCGTGCAAAAGAGGTGCATGGTGCATATTGCCACTAGCTGCATTGCATCTGCTGCCCCTGGGGCCTTTCCGGATGGTAGAGCGAGGGATAGGCAGGCTCATAACATATTAATAAGCAAAAGCTTTCTATTTATAAAGCGACCTGCTCCCTGCTGTGGAGCTGGAGGCACGGTGCACTAAGTCATAATAAATCTAGTGAAACGGTATAAATAAGTAACCAGCTTTAATCCTTGCTGTAGAATTATTAGGCAGATTAGTGAACGGAAAATTAGATTTTTGTTTTCTCTTCATCACTCAAGTTTCTCGTGATTCTGGAAGCTGTATATTTTGGGGGGGAGTCTGTGAAGGGACAGGAGACATAGCCAAGGGTCAAAGAAACGAGAGTGCCTTGAGCACCAGAGGGAAAACAGCAGAGGTGTCTGTCCTTCAGAGTGGCGTCTGCTGATCGGGGCCGGCACAGGCAGCACAGCGCCAAGGGCTGGTCCTGGCACAGCCCCTCACCCCTCTCCAAACCAGCAGCACCTCGAGTCACAGTGGGAAATGACTTTGAGAAATCCCAGCCTTTGCCCTGCACGGCACAGGTTGGCTTTCAGGTGCTGCCACAGTTCATGCTGGCTGAGTGCTGGGCAGGGATTTCTTTGTCGCCAGTGGTAAACATCCTCACTTGTGGTATGACATCATTCCAAGCCAACTATGACATAGTTTTGGGTGATGTCATCGCTGTCACCCACTGCTCCCCTCTCTGTTGGGCCACAGTGCGAGAGGTGGGGGACCGGGCTGGGTCTCTGCCCCCTCCATCAGCGATGAGCACATGAACTGGAGCTGCCATTGCCAGCTGATGTCCTGCTCTCCCTACTGCACCTCCCACCAGCAGAAGCTCATCAAAAAGCTGCAGGTTGAGAAAGCCTTTCAGGAGGAGATTCAGAGTTTTCAGGAGACAATGAAGAGCTTTTGGGAGAAGATCAAGGGCTTTTGGGAAAAAATCAGAGATGTCAAGATGGCCATCCAAGCCTTCTGGGAGGAGAAGTCTGTCTGGGAGGAGGAAGCTGACTTTCGTGAGAAAGAAAAGGCTGTTCAGGAGGAAGCAGAAGCCTTCTGGAAGGTGTATCGTGACTTCTGGAAGGACTATAATGCTTTCTGGAAGAAGGATAAGGGTTTTTGGGAAGAAGATCAGCTCCTCTGGGAGAAAGACAGAGTCCTCTGGATGAGGACAGAGTCCTATGGGCAGAAGAAGCATCTCTGTGGGCAGATGAAACAGCTCTCCTGGAAAAGGAGTGAGCTGTCTGGGAAGATGAGGAGGCCCTCCATGAAGAACAAAAAATCGTCAAGGAGTATGAAATGTTCATCTGGGAGGAGGCCTTTGGTCCTGAGAGAGAGGATATCTCCAGGGATGACACCGTCCACAGAGGAAAAGCATAAATTGTTCTGCTAGGCTCAGAAACATGTGGAAAGCCATATATACCAATGTGGATACCTTATTTAAGCAGTGCTGCACTTCAACCAGTTCTCTGAAATAGCATTTCTAGTTCCAGGAGTAAATCAGAGTAGGGTTTTTTAATGTGATTTGCTTTAAATCCATTGTGCTTGTGTTTTCAGGGCATTATTTATTATTTTGAGGTCCTGTAACCTGAGGAATGGGGTAAACCTCTGGTTTCCTGGCCTGTTACCAGGTGGAGGAGTGTGGGTGGGTAAAGTCACAAGAAGCTGAGGGCTTAATGGCTGAGATCATCTTCGGGAGCTCACAATATCTCACCTGACTCAGTGCAGTTTATATCAACTGAGTAAGTGCCAAAATAAGGCACCGACAAATGATAACCTTTAGATCCCACATATTTAAGTGTCACAGTTAACACTCCTGAGTCTTAATGAGACAACTCGCTTTGGGCTTTGACTTCCCATTTAACTTCCCGTGGCTCTTGGGAGCGTGATGGGAACATTTACCCCCGTCGGGTGAGCCCCCCGCATCCGCTGTCGGGCTGAGAGCAGCTTTGCCGTCAGCCTTGCTGACACAGGCAGAGGATGGGGAGAGAAGGGGGAAGAGATCACAGAAGTCAGCAGCATGTGGGAAAAGATGTAAGCTGGAGGGAAAGTCAGCAGCGAGTCCTTCAGCAAGGGGGAAATAAATTTAGCAGTGTGAGTATGTGTGCGTGTCAGAGCCGGAGAAGGAGCACGCAGGGTTTGGGATTATTACTCACCTGCTGAGCTCCTGTTGCCAGCGCAGGTACAGGAGCCTCGAACAGAAAATCCTCGATAACTGCAGTGTAACATGTGGTCAATATTTAGCAATACTTTATGTGATGTGAGTATAGAGCCGGTGTCTTCTGCTGAGCTGTGGCACAGGAATTGCAGTTTTTCTTGCCTCTTGAGGTACTGAACTCAGATGCTTCACGTTTTTGAAGCCTGAGCTGTAACGGCTGGTCTAGAGGCAAATCTGCATTTGACCCTCCGTACGTCCAGAGGCGTGGGGGACAAGAGCAACAGTGAAAAGTACTCATCTGACTCAAACCAGGCACTGAATTTCTCTCTGGTACAGTAGCGTTAGTAACTCATTCCCCTTCAATACGGGATTTTACACTGAAAAGGCTCAAAGACACAATGTGAGAAGCCTTTACAATTGCTGTTGAAGAATCTGATGACTTCTGCAACTGTCAGGCATACTTAGGCTGTCACTCAAGCCTGTCACTCAAGTTCAGTCCTTTGTGATCTGCTGCAGGATAAGGCTGCCTGTCCTGTTTAATTGTGCTCAAGACGAATTATGCACTATGTCTTTCCTGAAAAATCCATGAATATTTATTGCTTAATGAATAACCAGCCCATAAAAAAGCCAGCTGATTCAGCCAGGGTAGGAATGCTTTGCAACCTCTGTTATTATTATTCTATTATTACCACGTAAGCCAGAGATGAAAATGACCTATTAGGCCATTCAGTGCAACTTACTGCAAATTCAGGACCCTTACGCATTAGAGCTTTATCATTAGATGCTATATAGAGAAAGAACCTTTCAGAAAATAACAGCGTGCAAAATGCGCTTGTCACTTAATATATTTTAATGTCAAAAAGCCAAGAATTTATCTCAGTTATTCAAATCCACACGTCAAATTAACAATCCATTTAAACTAAAATTAGGTATGCTTTCTCTTGCAAAGAAATTGAAGCCCATGAAATGCTCTTAGGAGAGCTCCTAGTCGCTTCTTCTTTCACAGGAGAGCAGAACAATGCTTCTCTGGTGAGAGTCCTATCAGTATAACACAACAGTTGTAAAATTTAAGGCATTACACAATGCAGCACAGAGGAGCCACAATTTTAGCCAGGGAAGAGCATGTACCAATATGGTTTTAGACTGCTGGTAGCTCCCCTGAAAATAGTCCATCCATCCGGTAACTTGAGAGTGGCCCTTCCTTGGGTGGCATTGCTGAAGAGAGACCGCGTGCAAAAGGCTTACTGGGGCTGGGTATTTGAAGTGGGAAGTTCCAGGGCACCTGCTCTGCATCCAGCAGCTCTGGACTGGGGATGAATTTCAGTCACGAAGCCGGTCTCTGCTAACTCTCTGGAGTGGTAAAGTAAGAAGGGAAACAAATAAAATAGCTACTACAAGGGAAAGCTCGGTTACATTTATCACCTCTACAATATGCACATGGAGGGTTTCAAGTCATGAAATTCAGAGTGAAAATAATCCATGAATACACCTCTCTTGGAAGAGCACATCTGCTGATCTGGCACAGGTTGGCTGTTAGGACCAGGAAAGAATTGGGTGCGTCTGAAGAACTGAGTGTGTTTGAAGCATGGACACACCTAAAGTAGGGTGGAAGGACCTACAGAAGCTGCCAAGCCCACCCGTGCCTCAAAAGCAGCCACACCTGTAATGCAAACACTTCTCAAAGCTGTTTTGCTTGTTTAGTTCCTGGCACTAGTGTTGCACAACCATCGCTTTCTCTCTAGGGCTTTACTTATATTAATTTTTTCTTGGTGTCTGAGGTGAATCTCCCTAATTGCAGTTATGGCTTCTTACCTGTAGTCTGTGGACATTGGGAACAGCCCTTCCATTTACCTTGTATTTATCTGTCTGAAACCTGGTATTGTCTTCTCTACCCAAGTCTCCCTAGACTAACCCACCCCATCTGCTTCTGGCCTCCTTCATTGACCAAGTGCTTTAGGTGTCTGGAAGGCTTTTGTCCTCCCTTCTGGCCCTCCCTCTAAAAATCAGAAAAATCAAGATAATTTGCAGCATCCAGATATAATCCCTGAAGGTGGTGACAGTCCAGGTCACGGAGCTTGTTTTGCAGAAGAGATTCAGACAAGAGTGACGCAGCCGAGCCCTTTGGACACCAAATATCAGTGCCGAGCTTCACTGGTGCCGGTGGGTCCTTCTGCAGAGTGATGCCACCGCAACAAGCCCTGTCCTGCACCTCGGGGTGTCTCAGCCCCCTGTGAACAGCGAGCAAACCTGGGACTTACTCAGTGGCACAGAGTCAGGCAGAACAGGCGCCGATATAACTTCAGACTGTAATCAAACTTCCTGTGGTTGCTGTTCAAACAGAGACGCGTTAAAGATGAAAGCAGAACAATTAGTGCAATTTCAGAGTAAACACAGGGATAAAACCTAAAAGCAGGGAAACTTGGTGAACCCAAACAAGAATCATATGTTGGCAATGCAATTAATTTAAAGTCAATGAGCCGTGTTCACTCAGGGAGGTTTTGAAGGCTGGGCAAGTCCTGCATAGAGCGATCTGACAATAGGGGACAGAAATTTTAGGGACTGGCTGGGCTGACTGGAGCTCACCTGCTTTCTGGTGCAGGCAATGCACTTCTTGCTCTCCTTCCCTGGACATAAATATGGGAACACTATGGAAAATATCACAGAAAATGCATGTTGGGGCAGAAGGGTCCCACTTTATCCACACTGAAGGGCAGCCCTGGCCTCAATCATGAGACAATAAGGATGCTGATCAACCTGAAACTCGTATTTCTAGGTGATACTCAAGTTTTTTCTTTCAAACCTTCTGCTCAAGTGATTCACAGCAGGCTATTTTCTGCCCAAGGCCACCACAAAGATGGAAGTTACGGACAGCAGCTTCGTACCTCTAGAACCGCAGAATATCCCAAAGCCCAAAATGTCTTACAGAAGGGATGACAACAACTCCAACTTGAATTCTTAGTGCCAAATCAGCATACGTATTTGAGTGGGAGAAAGAAATAGCTCCTGAGCTCACCTGCACATTTTTAAAATGCAGCATTGTCATCAGAAAGCGTCGCTGACGCAGCTGCGGAGCTAACTCGTGGGAGAGGCAGAACACGGAAAATGGTAGAGAGTCATTGAAGTTAACTGACATGTCATAAACCGGAATGGTAAGAGTGACAGAAGAAAATTAAATTTATTCAGTATATGTATGTGTGTGCGTATATATAGCTATAATTTCCAACTATGCGTGTCAGTCATTGCATAGGAGGAATGTAAAAAAGCTGGGACTCAGGCCTGTGACTCATGGGAAACTGGAGGTACGGAGAGCACCCAGCCACAGATATAAATCCTGCTGCTCTTCTGCCAGGAAGTCTGGCTGAATTGTTGAAAAGTCAGTGCAGAGGGTGCCACGGAAATTGAAGGAAGAGATAGAATGCTGTGGCTGGAAGTATCAGATGGGGAAAAAAATAACCACGCTTTCATCCTTCAGAATTTAACATCTAATGTGGATTAAAGAAGAGAAGAACCACGGAGAAACTGTATTTTAAAAACAATTACATAATGCTGAAAAACTCTCTGTTTCTCCCGTTGTCTCTCTGTTTCTCCCCTCTTCTCTTCTTTTTAAAAATCTTTTATTTAGTGGCTGAACTAGAAGAATGGCCTGCAGAGAGGGAGGGAATTCCAGATTCCTGATATTTGGGGATTTTGGGGAAGGTTTTGGTCCAGATCCAGCAACTCACTCAGTCTATGAAGTCCCTCAGAGTACTTGAAATGTTGCAAAATCCCATATAAATCCCTATTTAGAATTAAAACTGGGATTCTGCTATTGCTGGATCTCAGGTGCTGTGAGGAACAGGGAAGGGCAGTGCTTGCAGGTAGTGGTGAGTTTGAGCACAAGCATACACGCTTAGATGAGGTGGGCTTTTATCAAAATAGGAGACAATTCAGATTTGTACCTGGGATTTTTGGAAACCATGCTGTCAGCCCTGGTGTTGTAAAGATCAGCACAGCTTGGATCTTGGATCTTCAGGTTGGCAGTACGTTGTAAACGACACAGAACCCCCGAGCAAGCAACCAGCTTCCCTCAGCTGCAAATTGTCCTCTTCTTATTTGTGATTTTTGTGTGTGCGCTGGTGTGCGTGTGTGTGCGTGTGTGTACACGTAGACACATACCAAGAGAGAAAAAGTAGCCAGGAACCCGTCAGTGTGTGCAGCACAGGCAAAATACTCTGCCCCTGCCCTATTCATCTGCCTGCACTGCCTCGGCTATTAGAAATGTTGCTTCAATTACTACCAGCAGGAGCCATGCGGCTACTGATTTACCAAATCTCAGCGTTAACGCTGTGGAAGTAGGTGACCTCAGCACGGGGCCGTGACAACATACCTTTCATGCCATTGCCTTCATTAGCATCCCGTGCCTCGCCATCCTGCTCAAGAAGAGGATGTAAGAATTAATTAAGGATCGCATTTCTTTGGTCCGAATGGAAACACAACTCTTCACCCTACACGTTTTTAATGTGAGTTATTGTGTCATGATTTCATTATCCCGCAGCGCAGCTTTCTGAGCGTTTTGGCGTGGGAGCTTCTCAAGCAGAATTACTGTTATTATTATTATTCTTCACGCGAATGCCACATTTCTAGAGCTCTGCTTAGCTAGCCGGAGAACACTGAAATAGAAAATGAGTTGAAAAGCTGTTATTTGGCTGCTCACCCTGCCAGTAATTTCCAATTCATGTATGGGTTTTCTTCAAGATTGCCCCCCGCATTTGTGGCTTGACTGCCGTCCTGCGGGCGGGAGGAAAGAGGTGTGAACCAAAGTAAAGTCTCGCTGGGAGCACAGCGGGTGCCTCCTTTGTGAACAGGCTCCCTCCCTGCTGACTCACAAAAAAAAAAAATAAAGCAGCTTTCCCTGCAGAATCCGTGGCAATTTCAAGCTGCAGCCCAAACACACCAAGTCCTGCTGAAGAGAAAGCTATACATCCCCCAATTGTTTCATACCCGTCATATATGCAGTTAATTTTTCAAGTGACCTGTATTGGCTTTACATCACACCAAGCTACATGGCAGTTTCTTCCTCTCAGTGGCACTCAGATTTGCATCTGTGCAATTAGCAGCGACGTTTAATGTAGAAAGCCAGCCCAAGGAGCCGGCTGATGGAAAGTCATTAATAATGTGAAATAATTGAGAGATGAAGAAACAACTCTGTGACCCGACCTTTCACGCTGATCAGCTGAGGAGCAGCACTTCCCCGGGAGCAGACGCAATCAAGGGCTGATAGAGGGGGAACTGATTAACAGGGCGGATGTCGCTTGAAGCACCCATCCTTCCCAAGGATGGGGAGAGGGAATTTGTGTAAACTGGTCTTCTTGCTAATGAAGGCATAAATAACAATGCCTGCAGGGATCCCGCCGCAGGGAACCATCAGCCCCGCACCAGCCTGCTGAAAAGCAGCAGCAGCAGCAGCGTACTTTGCACTTATATGGTACTTATATGGTAAACTTATATGGTATATGGTACTTCGCGTTCCGAGGTCTCAGAGCGTGCCACGCTGTTAGTGCATTTACCCTGGAGCACTCTTGAGAGCTGCGCAGAGGACGTTATTGCCATTTTAAACAAGAGGACACAAAGAGGAGCTGAGAGGTTAAGGCTGAAAAAGTATCTTGTGGCAATCCAGGAAACGTAATTTCTCCCTTCCTGATCTCCACCCCGTCCGTGACACCAGCTTGCCAGCAGCACTTAAAATACCCACAGATGCTATCTTTCAAAAAAGCACGGTGATGACTGGGCATCCTAATCCATACCACTGTCTCTTACAGCTCCTGGCATATGTATCTCTGTGGTAGATAAAAATCTGGTGCTTTTTACTTTTGACCTACCCCGTTAGCAGACATTTATCAATTGGGAGCTTATGGTATATCACAGGTGAATATGGTTCCACCTCCTTAGTCCCATGTTTAGGCCATTAATTACAGCATATCCTTATTTTTCATTTAAACAAGCCAGTTTCTAGCCGTGGATTCAAGATACAGCTTTTTCACAAGAATGAATCAGTTTTTCAATACCTGGAGTTTTCTCTTGCCAATCCAAGGACGACAGCTGACTACAGCCCACACCAGAGTCACAGTCCATGGCTTTCCCCGAGGAGTCCTCCAGAGAGCCCTGCTTTCCAGGGCATGGCTCTGTTGATCCTGAGTGAGGAAGGACCCCCTTTTCCTGCAGCCCCAGCTCTGGAGAGGACCTTGGGGTTTTGTGTACATCCTTGGCTGGGTGGGTTTGGGACTGGTGGGCAGAAGCTCCTGGTGCTTTGTCTCAAGTCTCCACACCTAACTGACCCCACAGGACATACAAGGAACGTACTACCCGTCTTTTGGGTTCTTTTCCAGCTGATCTTAACTGTCATTTCAAGACTTCAGCCCTTGCATTGAAACTGCCCCAACTGGCTGGAGATGTCCTACATTTGCCCATCCTGAGTACAGTCACTCGGGATCACAAGTCTCTACGCAACCACTAGCTTCCGATGCTGCAATTAATGAAGCTTTGTCACCCCTTTGTGAAGCCCAGGGTTGGGTGCAATATGTGTCACCATGCATGGGAACTCGGCACTTCTGGCAGGCACAGGTCCATGGCCCTTGTGCACTCACTGGGGACGGTGGAGGACCCCATCCACAGGCAGCACCATGTTGCCACCACACAGGTCCCTCGTGGGCAGACACAAGCTGAAACAGCCTTATGCAGGAGACAGTCATGCATGGCCATGGCGCCGTATAAACAGATGGGATGGATTGGTCCCAGATTTTAATGACAGAAACAAGTCTTTATGGTCACCTGTTATTTTTAGCATCCGACTCAAGAATCTCACAGAACAGCATTTATAGTCTACTCCAAACAGAAGCTCCCTTGTAGAAGGGCAAACAGATTTGGCTGCGGGACTGCAGGTGAGCTCTCATTGTATCTCCTCTCTCACACACATTTGTGATTCAGCTCCCATCAGAAGCATTTTCTACTTGACATCCTCCAGTGATTTTATCCTACAGCTCTTCTGTGTGGTCAGGACACGTACTATGGTAAGTATACACATTACTATGCCAGTGTAACAGGTTGGAAACGCAGGCACAGGGTCTGTGCTACCAGCATGCATGGCCTGGGTGCATCCTAATGCCATACTGGAAGCCCAGGACACACCAGTCTCCTTGCCTAGTGTCCCAGTTTACATGTGAAGGAAACAGGCAGATGTGAGAGATACAGATAGGTCTGGATGTCAGGGGTAGGACTGCAAGCACACCATAAACCTGAGGTCTGGACTAAGGTCCAGAGCTTTAAAGGTTGATATACGGGCACCAAATGTGATTAATGTCACTGTGCATGAAAGTCCTCCACACCCCCAAGGGTCTGGGGAGGAGGGTGGGGGGTGGCCTGTCTGACAGCAGAAAGATGGGTCTCAGAGGACCGATCCTATTTTTCAGGGGGCATTTCACAGTGCACAGACCACAACCACCTTCTCTGCTCTTTGGCTGTAGCTACAGTGGAAGCCCCAGAAGCAGCAGTAAGAACAAGACCATGCTGTACAAAACTCCTGAATGCAATCCAGTGATTTCCAGCCTCCCTTTTGACAAAACGATAAGATAACCCTGATTTCATATGCTTACGTACCATTTAACCGTACACTTAACACCTCTGCAGCTTGTTCACCCGTTATGTGCTCACAGTCTTACTGCCAGCAACGGGGCACACGTCTCTCATAACAGCTGTAACAAGAGGAATGCTATTTTTAACCCAATTACTGTTGATAGCACACTGCAGACGTTATGGGAAACCTGTGGGTTAGATTTCCTAAAGAAAGCAAAGTCATCACAGAGCCATGCTCCCGGCAGTGGGAGATGCCACCATCACCACTCCAAGACCCACCTTGGCAGTGGGAGCTGCCATCCTCCCATACCCCCTGCTACACCTTAGCTCCTGTCTCTGCCCCATCTCCTGTCTCTGCCCCATCTCCTCCCCTCGCTGGAGCAGCCCAGCCCAGCCCAGCTCAACCCCAGCCCTTCCTCCTCCACACGGGATTTCTTGATGGATGGCAGCCCGCCTGAAGGAAAGCAGCAGGTTATCATACAAGCTATAGCTACACGTTTTGGGAAATAGAGAAAAAAACCCAAAGTTTTTTCGGGCGAAGGCAGAAGTGCTGGCTGGAAAGAGAGGACACGGCCAGAAAACTCCAAATGGGTTGCAGCTACGGCCAGCATGACCCTCCTCATGATGTGCTTATTTCCCACTGAACAGCAAACAGCAGCGACAAATACAAGTAATGTTTCATCGCTAAAATGAATTGTATTATAGGTAAAGAGATACCAGACTCCTCAGCTGAATGCTGGCAAGTGAAATTATCGGTTCGCAGTCTCAAGCACAGAGACAATAACTGGTGCAACACACATTGTCAATGCTGTGTATTTTTAGACTCTTGTAGGCGTTTGCAGTCATTTTGAAGAGCCTTCATGATTTTTCACACATTTTTCCAGCAGGAATGAAAAGTCCTTCCTGATCTGGGATATAATGAACGGTGTGCAAAAAAAAAAAAAAGACCAGGTCAAAAAAAACGCCCTCAGGTCAGGGCAGATTTTTGGGAGACAAGAGCAATTCTGAGGCTGTGCAGCCATTCCTTCTGCTTTCTATCTGGAAGGCTTTGTGATATTGGCCAGAAACATTTTTCATGTCTCTGCCCATTTTACCACGCTCTCAAACAGGGACGTGCTCCTCAGGGGTTGCAGGAAGATTTCGCTCACAGATGTTTAGGCAGGGGCTGTTTTTCTCCCTTGAAGGCATGCTGTCCTTGGGACAATGCCAATTAAACCCTGATGCTTTAATTTCATTCTTAAAGAAAACCTGTGAAAAAAAAAAGTAGTTTAGTGGGTAGCAGGCTCACAATTCCTATGAGATCAGCCCTGAGTGGTTAAGGCAATAATGTGGGTTTTCCGTGGGACTCTGGAAGGGCTGAGCTGAGCCCTGCAGGGAGCTGGGACTGAGGGGCTGCAAGAGAGCTGGAGGGCAGCACTCAGCTCCTTGCAACTCACCCATTGCGAGGATGCTCACACCCAACAGCTTTCTTGGTGCTGGGGACAGGTTTATAAGATGATACTCAGGCTACGGTTCATCTCTGGTCAAATCAGGGTTTGTCAGGAGAACAAGGCAGTGAGAGCAAGCGATGACTCCATTATACATGAGGCATTTGCCACCATGGAGAAGCTTTTCAGCAGCTTCCACCAAAAATCCTCACTTCCAAATGAAAATGATTACATGTTGATGGTTTTTAATATCTATAAATGTATGTGCATGTATGTGCGTTCATGTGTGCAAATGTGTATACGTGAACAGGTGTCTCTGGGTGTATAATCACATCCACAATCAGACTCAGACCTAACTGAGGCCACATAAGCTTTAAAAAGTGCCTTTTGCTCAAAGATTTACTCTCAGAGGTCTAAAAGCTGGATGAAATTTCTACCATCTCCTCCTGCAGTGCTTGGATGCTTTTCATGGCCTGAATTTGGTCTGCTTTGACATGGGGATTCATGAGATAAAGAGGGGAAAAACCCAAACAG
Organism: Chroicocephalus ridibundus; assembly: GCF_963924245.1. Taxonomy (NCBI): domain Eukaryota; kingdom Metazoa; phylum Chordata; class Aves; order Charadriiformes; family Laridae; genus Chroicocephalus; species Chroicocephalus ridibundus. The sequence goes on along the minus strand of NC_086284.1, from coordinate 32,032,347 downwards.
TTTTTTAAGAGTCAATCAATGCTTAAAATAATCGTGCATGCCTGGGCGTGCATGAAAATCGCAGGACCCAACCTTGCTCTCCAAATTGTCCACATTTGTTTTTGGCTAGTGCATAGTGAACTCTGGACTTTAAGAAAGTGATGTTGCCAGACAGTTCAGGAAGATTTCAGGTCTGTAAAATGGTCTGGACAGAGCAGCTGGCACCACCAAGATGGAAACATGGATGTGCACAGGGTTCCAAGCTCTGCGTTTTCACTGCATTGTAACTCGATGGGTCCAAAAGTCATGGTGGGATCATTAAACTCGAACCTACACCCCACGGCCTGTCGGTCCATCTCATCCTTGGCTGTCCCAGGAGAGTGGGCTGCCAACAGTGTGGTTCTGCTCACTTCTGTCAAGGAGGTTTTACTGATATGAGGGAAATGTGGCCTGTGATGTTTGGAAAGGGCTTGGACTATTCTCTTGAAAATAGTGCGTTGTCCCTGCTGGATCTGTTCCAGGATACGTTGCTGTTTTTCCATTTGAGAGTCATAAAAATCATTCACATGCATTTATAATTAGTTTGCTGTGATTTAGCAACAGGGAACGTAAAAGGTAGAGTCACATAATTACAGTCCAGGAACAATGGGTCTCTGAGCTTAACATCAAGGTGCACGAGGTGCTGGCAGTACTTTTGGATGTCTATCCCTTTTTTTGGAACAGATCCCTAGAAGAAGAGGGTGAGAGCAGTGGGCAGTGAACACTGGGGGTAACCAGGACAGGGAGAGGGGTCAGGGTGGAAGGAGGGGCTGGGAAGGGGTGGGAAAGTCCCAGCCAGGGCAAGTGGGGGGGTCACGGGTGGGCAGAGCAGGAGCACTCAGACCACACATGCAGCTCCTTCCCCGCACTGCACTGCTGGGGAAGGATATCGGTCCTTCCTCACTGTCACCTGCCTGGGGGTCTGGATGGACTTCTCTGGCCAGGAGCACGAGCAGGGGGCTGTAATACATGGAGCAGTTCAAACATCAACACGCTGATCAAAGGGGACCAAAGAAGCAAAACAAATGCTGGGAATTAACCTGAAAGAAACAGAGTAGAGCAGAAAATGTAGGCATGCCACTGTAGAAGTCAATGGTGTGTCACATTTTGGACAGTGTGTGCAGATCTAGTATCTCCATCTCCAGAAGCAGAAAGGATGCAGTGATGGGAACCTGAGAAATGGGAAATGTGGGACAGGTCCTGCACAGCTCAGCCTGGAAAAGAAGAGAGTGGAGTCAGAAATTAAAAACGTCTGTGAAATCCTGAGGGGCAAAGATGAAACTACTAGCCTCCACTACTACAAAATTCAAGAAGCATCAATAGAAGCTAGCATGAAAAGTATTCCCTGTTGTAAGTGCTCAGCATTTCCTGTTATCCAGGAATTTAGTTTTAATCACTAGCCCTTTCCAAGTCTTCAGAGCTTTGAAGTATGTGGCCCTAAACATAACATACCAGAGGTGACCTAAATTCCCCTTTAACCAAGTTCTGCTGCAGGGTTTTGCACCATGTGCCATCCAACCAGCCGTTTCTAAGGGGCCAGAAGACTTTTAGCACCTGGAAATCCATCGGAGAGGTCCTGCATTATTTTTAGGTCACTGTACTGTGAAAGTTCTCTCACGCCAAAGAATAGTCTCTGTAACCACGAGAGACATCAAACACCACAACCAGCTCCCTTGTATGTCCGCAAAAAGAAAAGCTAGCGCAAACCAGGTGAAGAAAGAGAGCCTCCACGCAACGTCACGCCGCTGCTGTGCAGTACCATGTCCCTGCTCCCACAGGCTCTGTCTAACCTTGCCACATCGCTCCCAGGGCTGGCCCGGGGCACGGCCATGCAAGACACACAAGAAACTCTCAGGGGCTTCCTGCACAGCCTCCCAATTTCTCACCGCTCCACAGCTAGACAAGCTTTTATTAAAGACTGGTAGGAGTTTAGGTAAACCCATTTATTATTTTTATTACTGCCTCAGCAAATGCATTCCCGCTGTCAGCAATATCAGGAAAGTTTTATGGGCTCATATGGAAGAGGCAGACCCTGGCATCAGCAAATTCCCATTGTTTGGATTATTACATGTCCTCAACAACCTCTTTGGTGTCAGTGTTTCTTGTGTTAGATGCCATCTGTAACTCTGTCACTCTCACTCATCAACTGATGTTCATAATGAAAATCTACCCGCTGAGTTTATCTCACAAGCAACTCCACTGGGTTTGTCGTCATGGCATCTGAATGTCCAGCACTGCAATTGCAATCAAAGTGAGACATCATCCATGATATGATCTTTCTCTCATTCCCCAGAGCCAGCCAGAAGAAAACAGCAGTGAGAGACAAAATAACCCTCTTGTTGCCTTTAAACATCAGCCACAATGTCCGATGAGCTGGAGAAACAGACCTCTCATTAAATTGCCATATCTAAAGGATTACGTTAGACTATTTACATCTTACTACATTAGACCAGCAGTAATCTTTTTTTTTTTAACCCTCAGTTTGACAAAAGAGCTGGATCCTGACTGGTTTTATCACTTAAACTCTTCAGGACATGGGATGCGTGCCCAACGATCGTACCTACCTGTCTTTGTATGTTAAGGAAAAGCTGCAAAGGTGAGATCCGTTCCTCGCCCCAAAATGTTGCAAGAAGCCAGGCTGGAAGCTGGTTATGTGCCCTAACTAATACTGGTAGCTGCTGCGGTTGTTAAAGAGCTCATAGACATTTTGCCTGAAGTAGGAGGAGGAGGCAAGTACTTACAAGTACTTACTATGTGGGAAGACCCAGATGGCAAAACACTACATCAGCAATAAAGCTGTACCAGTAGTCCACTTGCAACAGAGCTGTCCCATAACACAGTTAAAAACAGAGTGGAACTGAGATCTTACTACGTTTTATGGGTTTTCGCAAACACCTGAGAATAGTAACTATAGGCACAGATAAAGAAATATTCTAGCAGGGTTTAGACATGGCCTTACAACAGCACTACTTTTCTCATTATTATTTTCATTCTGAAAATGGATTTTTAAAGGATTTCAGGAATTTGTAGTGTTTTCAACGCATGCACTGTCTGCCTGGGGAGGATGCCCTGAAGGCCTCCAGCAGGCCTTCCTCCAGGCATCCTCCAGGTCTGGCCATGCCATCTGGAAATGATGCCATCCCAGAGTTGTGCCAGTGGGAAAGACCAGGGGAGGAGATCATTCAAAAATGGAATAGCGGTGTAACCACTTTCTAAAGCGAAGTGTGTTGTCACCCGTAAAAGCATTTCTTCAATATGCTGGTGAGTGTTAAAGCAAACCTGCAGTGCTCATCATGGCAGTGTCACCTCATGCTCCTCTGCATCATGGTGAGGAAACCCCAAGTCCTTCTGCACTGTATCTGGGCTCAGAAACATCGATGCAACCAGGTGATGTGGCAGAGCACAGGCTGAACTGCGCTGTTTAAAGGCAAACCAGCAGATTCAGGCAACTCTCAAATTAAATAATGCCTGGGATTTCAAATGAAGACTAAGGGGCTACACACTCCTCCTGGTGGGAGAAGCATGGCTAAGCTCCAGGATCACCAAGCCTTCAGGAAGTGTGTGTCTCTGCTAGAAGAGGGAGGTCTCCGAGTGTACTGGAAAGAGCAGTGATGACCAAGTCTGTATCACTGAATTGCCACTGCAAAGGGTTAATGTGGATCATGGGGCAGAGTGCACCCTCAGCAAGTTTGCTGATGACACCAAACTGGCAGGAGTGGCTGATACACCAGAAGGCCAGGCTGCCACCCAGGGGAACCAAAACAGACTGAAGAAATGGACTGCCAGGAGCTTCATTAAGTTCAAGAAGAAGTGCAAAGTCCTGCACCTGGGGAGGAACAACTCCAGTCACCAGTACATGATGGGGGACAAGCTGGAAAGCAGCTTGACAGAAAAAAGACCTGGGGGGCCTGGTGGACACTGAGCTGACCATGAGCCAACAACACACCCTTACAGAAAAGGCAGCAGATGGTATCCTGGGCTGCATTAGGAGTGTTGCCAGCAGGTTGAAGGAGGTGATCCTTCTCCCCTGCTCAGCACTGGTGAGGCCACTCCTGGAGTGCTGTGTCCAGTCCTGTGCTCCCCAGTACATGAGAGACAGGGACATACTGGAGAGAGTCCAATAAAGGGCCATGAAGGGACCGGAGCGTGTCTCCTATGAGAAAAGGCTTGGGAGAGCTAGGACTGTTCAACCTGGAGAAGAGAAGGCTCAGAGGTATCTCATCAATGTATACAAATACCTGAAAGGAGGACGCAAAGAGGATGGAACCAGGCTCTCTCCAGTGGTGCCCAGCGACAAGATTAGAGACAATGGGCACAAACTGAAACACAGGAGGTTCGCTCTGAACACCAAGAAACACTTTTTGGCTGTGGAGGTGACCAAGTAGTGGCACAGGTTGCCCAGACAGGTTGTGGAATGTCCATCCTTGGAGGTATTCAAACGCTGTCTGGACATGGTCTGGGGCAACTGGCTCTAGGTAGCCCATGGGGGGTTAGACCACGTGACCTCCAGAGGTCCCTCCCAAACTCAACCATTCCGTGCTTATGTGAATCTAATTGCCCCCACCAGCGTGTGCTCTTAACACATTACTCTTTCGCATCAAATCTTTCATATCAACAAAGTGACATGGAGAAAAGCTGGTAAATGTTGGTTAACATTCACGACCTCTTTCCAGATCTCAGCTTCTGGAGGCAGAGACAAGGTGACAGGAGTGGCTCTGGGTAGTGTGCGTTCCCAACACGGTACCATGTGATCCTCGGCACAGGACCAGCAATGGTGGGAACAGCATGTCTGACATGGACAGAGGGACAGGATGTCCACATGGGCTTTTGTGGCTGAAATACATTCCCCAGCTTTTTGAGGCCATGGGAAACGCTGGTTCCTAGCTCTTCTTGTAGCCAAACCAATCTTTTTGAGTAGGAAAGTCATCTCCCAGCTCCCTGGTAATTGCTTTTGTGGTAAATACAGTTGGGGCTGAATAATACTAATACGGATAGCTTTTCCGCAATTAATTATTTTCAAAAGGAACTGGGATTCAGCCAAATGCTAATGAAGTCAGAGGGAAACAGGAGCTGGGCCATGCATGAAGCAATGAAAAAGCTTTACCAGCAGTTTAAGAACTGTATCATTTGCGTCACAAAACCAGATGGATACATCTTTCTGCAGCCCCTTGCAGTCACTTTTCACGCTTAAGCTCTCCATTCCTTCTGCAAACGGTATCACTTAAATCCTGCACTAGTATTTTAAAAAAGAAACTAATATAAGGTGAAAGACTGCCATATAGTGTGAAAACCTGAGCCAGAACTTGAAAACATTAATGATGAGAGCGGTAAAGACTAGAAAAGGGAAATGTATAATCACCCCAATAAAAAGCATGCTTACAATCCTCACTAAGTTACTGAGAAACAACCAGTTGCCTTCACGCCCCTTGATGGTGGTCTGCTATTAGCCAGAATGATATAATTAAAATTACTCAAACCAGGCAGTTTGAAAGTCCTGCCCGTTCCCCTGTTCCACCTCCCCAGCCATCTCTCTGTCTGCGATTTCGGGGTCTGAAATATGTTAAAAGATGCCTTGCAAATATGCGCTAGGTTTGATACAGTATGCATGCGTGTGATTTACCACACACACTCTGTGAAGTTGACCTGCAGCTGGACCATGGCCATTTGCCAAGGACACAGAGGTGTCTGGCAGCCGGCTGAGAATTACTTTGGATATCCAGAGGTTCTGGGCAAATCCTCAAAATCTTCCAATGCCATCCCAAGTCTCTAGGCAGAAAAAGAAACCATCTCATGTGGAAAAGACCCTGGCCTATGTCAGCCCCAATTACATGTCTGGGGATAATATACACAAGCCCCGCTTTTCTGAACAAGGTATGCTTCACTTCAACCTTAGCAGGGTCAAGAAAGGGGAAATGGAGCTGAAGCCAGTCTACGTCATCACGGACTCAGGCCAACAGGGTCAGCATTGCTCCAGTCTGTGCATCACATGGGACTGAAAAAATAAAGATGACGCTAGGATTGGCTAAAACTGCACATCACCCACTAGTGATGGTGGAAGCCACGTTCAGAGGCAGCAAGGAGGCCTTTTCTCTCAGTTAGTAAAACAGGAGAAGTGGCATAAGACCTTGGTGAATTAGGCTTGGTTTCTCCAGACTCTGCCCTTCAGCTGCTGTGCTTGCGAAGCCACTGTTGCATTTCCACACACAAATCCCAAAGCGTGTTACGCATGGGACACCAGCTCAACCTGTAGGGGAAGATGAGAAACAGAAAAGTAAAGTATTGTCACAAGTGGCAAATTTAACTGACCTATGTGCATCCTCTTGCCAGGCCAATGTCTTAAGCTCAGAGTGGTTTTATTAAGTAATCGGAAAGATAATTTTCTTTCTGAGGCAACATGAGACCCTCAGCAGAGAAGAAGCCATGGTCATCAAAGCACCGAACTCTGCAAATAGGAACCTTGGGATCAATAGAAAACCATGAAGAAAATAAAAAGAAGGACTAATGTGGTCTTGAAATAACAGAGGATAAAATGGAATAGCAGCTGATGCAGGTGATGCAGCCTCAGGGAAAACGTGCCAGCACTTTCTAGTTATTGCTTTGGTACTGCCCTGGATGCGAGCGACAGTGTCAAGAACTCGAACAGCTTGGAGTATCACAGCTTGCTCTGTGTCCCAGCGCCTGTCTGAACAACTAACCAGAATGAAGAGAATATATCATTTGCTGTGGTTTGCCATTTCTGTCTCTGTTTTTCTGGTTCTTGGGTATTAAAGGTGCTTTTTTTGCTGAAGCCAGAGTATGCACTGCAAAAAAGCTGTGGCCATTCACAGCACCAGATATGCGGGTGTAGAGCACAGTAAATTAAACAGGGAGAGTGTTAATACTGGTATAGGTGCAGTCATTCTCATTACACCTACTGCCATTTCTAAACACGTGTTTCAATTAATAAAGAAGTAAGCGGAAGAAGAGCATTCACAGGAAGCGCTGTCATTAGTGCAGATGGGTAAACGTGATGTTCAGATAATACATGCACCTTGGCAGCACTTGTAATCTGCTCATTTCATTACTCTTTGGGTCTCGTATTACAGGGTCTTCCAACGTGTCTCTTTTCTGACTTACTCATACAAGACTAAAAATAATGGAAGAGCTGGTGAGGATGGAGAGGGGGAAGAAGTGTCTGAATCAGAGACTAACAACTTGCCTGCTGGTGAGTTATGGTTTTGTTCATTTGTTTTATGAAGCTAAGTGAATTCTTTTAAATTGAATTTTTGTTTTATTTGTCTTTTTACAAACAAGCCAAGCAATCAGGAGAATAAGGCAAGACCGTGGTGAAGAGACAAGGCTGAAACGCAAAACGTCCTGGTCCCTGCTGGGCTCAGCCATAGCTCAGGTCACTTCACCTGTTCCTCAGCTCAGCCTTATGTGCGATGCAATCAACACAGAATCAGAGAATGGTTCAGGTTGGAAGGGACCTTAAAGATCATCTAGTTCCAACGCCCCTGCCATGTTCCTCATGGATGTGGCTTGTTGTTTTAATGCTCTACAGCACCTTTATCTCAGGGCTTACATTTAATAAATGTGCAGGGAATTAAATAACAGCAATGATAATTCTACCAAATCAGTGGTGTGCTTTTCCATAGAATTTAACACTTTTTCAAATGAAGAAAATAGTGAGGCTGCTTCGGCTTCAGCCTTGTTTCCACCTCCCTCCCCAGCCCTCCCCCTCAGCAGTGCCACAGAGGCCCTGCGATCTCTGGGCCAAGATCCCGGGATGAAACTCTCTGAGCAAAGCAAATCTTGTCATTTTAAAGACTGCTCAAGAGCAAGCCTATTTTTCTGCTGCCTTGCCTCTGTCCAACCTGTTTACTATTTAAGCAAGAGGATCTTATCTTGCAACCTGATGTGTTCAGAAGGGAAAGCTCTCTGTCAAATTTCCCTTTTCTCCCTTCTCTGTAGGCACACGGAGTTGTTGCTGTAGCCACTAATAACTGGTTAATGGCTTCTGCAGGGAAAGGGACTTGATCTGCTGCCTCCTCCACTGCAAAGGTGCTTTGTGAAACCTGCCATGGACTCGCAGGTTTTGGGGTGCTCCCGGCTCCAGGTGTAGGCTGTGGTGGGTGCTCCTCAGACCCCAGCATCCCTCTGAACGGCTGAGGCTTTCCCCACTCTGGGATCCCCCAGCAAAGTGGCCCGGTGACCCAAAAATCCGTCTGCTGCCTCCCTACAAAAGCAACCCTCACGTCCCAGTTTCTCTCTCTGCTCATCACAGGTCATGGCGAGCAGCTCCTACCCTCTTTGATAGCTGTGTGCCTTGCAAGTATTTCTCCTCCTTGTAGTTTCCCTTTCACACCTTACCCAATAGCGCCATATAAGCCCATATTTTATGGTCCGTAGACTGTACAAGTCATACTTTCCTGGCTGCACAGCTGTTTTCTGTCACAGCAGTGACAAGCAAAAATCAGGCACCCAGTTTTTAGAATAGATGGGAGTCACCTGGTGTTCCCAACCCTGACAGCGAGGCCAGGAGGGGGCTATAGAAAACCTTCATGGGGGAGAGAAATAAGTTATGTCAGAGGCGTTCCGGCCATGGCATCCTTCAACAAGTGCTGTCGGTCGGCAGGGCAGGCACAGTGGGAGCTTACGCCCAGCACCCACCACGGGCTTTCTCAGCCCACCCATCCCAGCGGTGGGTACCTGCACCAGCAGAAGCAGGCAAGTGCAGACATCTTCCACCAAAACTTCTCTTTCAGCAGCTTCTTGCAAGCTACAGGTATAATCTCTCACTGCAACATGGCCTTGGCAAGGGTTGCATTGGCCAAGTCACCTTTATGGCCAAAATCTGCCTCCCCCATGGGCGTGAAGCGAGCAGCATGCTACCCAAAAGCTTTACCTACTTCCCCCTCATCCCTAAGACGATGACACTCTTAATGAGTTCCATAGTCTGTAAAGAGAATGATCAAACAACAGCCTCTGAGTAAGTTACTTCTGGCACGAAATATATTGGCAGGTATATGTGGGTTTTTTAATCCTCCTGCCATAGCAAGAGGATAAAATTCCCAACACAAATGGCAACTCTACAGCAAGTATCTGATATAATTACAGTAATTATATTGTCTCCGCACTCTCTTTTAAATCAGTGACAGTATATATTTAATGAGCTCTTTCCTGTTCAGCAGGTTGCTCTCAGCTGCTCAGATTTGCAACTGCATTGCAGAGGTATCTTAAAATAACATTAACCCTTGGAAGCGATGCCCCTTTCTGCTGGGACTCAGGGGGGTCTTTCGGAGCAGGGCCTGACTCTGCACACCCTTCCCCATGCTGTCGGGAAGCACAGGCAGGCTTCAGAGCAAGCCCCCACATGGGTCTAATTTGCCCCAGTGAATAAAATTTGGCCAGTTCTGCCCGCGTGAGCTGGATGCGGTGGATGTGAGCACCGCCGGGACGTAACCTGCTTCTAACCTGCGTGCAGGTTACAAGCGGCTCAGCCCACAGTGGTTTATGTCGTATAGTCTGATGCTGTGTCCTGTAGGAAAGCCAAGGTTTTTGTCTTTTCACAGCAACCACATATTTTTGCAGCCCCATGGCTACCAGGCATCCAGGAAATAGTCCAGGGGCTTTGCCCATGCAGAAGCATCTCTGGAGGCACAGCAGGACAGACGTGTGGCAGTGCCGATGCTCTCTGTGCAGAGAGCATGCAGCTGGCCCCGGCTCTTGGCACATCCCATGCATCCCGGTCAACGGGGAGGTAACACGGGTCACTCCAGGGACGTGCCGCATCTGTGCTATCTAAAATCCAGCATTCTTCTGCAGAGAGGCCTGTTATATTTTCGCTCCAGGGACAAAGTTTACTACCTCTCTCACTGGGAGCACGTGATGAAGCAATCCCCCCGCCTGGCAGGAAAGCTGGCACACACCCGTCCACGAAAGCACCTACCCCTGACCTTCACTGCCAACCCAGAAGTCCTCTGCCCTCCCTGGCCGACACCCTCGTCTGTGTCCCCTGCCTCAGCCCCATAAACTCACCCGCTGACACACAGGGAATTTAAGATCCATCCCCCAAAATTGAAAATGAGTGCACACAAGAGGACACAAAGGGCTGGAACAGCAATCCTGTAAAGACATGCTGAGAGAGTGGGGGTTGTTCAGCCTGGAGAAGAGAAGGCTCCAGGCAGACTTTATAGCCCCTTCCAGTACCTAAAGGGGGCTACAGGAAAGGTGGGGAGGGACTCTTTATCAGGGAGTGTAGTGATAGGATGAGGGGTAACAGCTTTAAATTGGAAGAGGGTAGATTTAGATATTAGGAAGAAATTCTTTACTGTGAGGGTGGTGAGGCACTGGAACAGGTTGCCCAGGGAAGCTGGGGATGCCCCATCCCTGGAGGTGTTCAAGACCAGGCTGGATGGGGCCTTGAGCAGCCTGGTCTAGTGGGAGGTGTCCCTGCCCATGGCAGGGGGTTGGAACTAGATGACCTTTAAGGTCCCTTCCAACCCAAACCATTCTATGATTCTATGATACAGCTCCCGGCACGTCCTGGGGACCAACATGGCTGCACAGTGGGGCTGTACCATAAGACGACAGCTCCCACCATGCCCCGCAAGCCAACATGGCTGCCCAGAAGTGCTGTGCTGGAAGGCAGCAGCTCCCGGCATGCCGAGAACTGCAGCCCTTAGAGTTGTACCCTGCTGGGTGCCATCCTCACCCCGAAGCCCCCACAGAGCCAGAGTACAGCCCTGCCACACTGGCCCAGGGCTCCTCGTACCACACAGCCTTCCCCCGGGGGCAGGTCAAGATGCTGCAGAGGGGTGTGGGCGACAATGGAGGCCTCAGGCTCCTGAGTGCACTAGAGTGATCCTATGACAGCTACAGGGCAAACGGAGGAGTCCTGTGGTCAGACTGTGCCCCCCGCTGTCCCCAGGCCTAGGTTGGGTTCCTGAGGCTCAGAGGGAGGGTGCAAGGAGGCTCTAAAGGGGTGCTGTGGAGACCAGGGGGCAAACCGAGGCCTCGAGAGCAGATCAAACTGGACCTGCTGAAGCGCTGAGAGGTTCTGAGGGGGCAACCTGGTAAGGCTGAGGCAACCCCGGGACCACGGAGGGGTTCAGAGGGGACCAGTGGCTGTGAGGAGGGCTCTAGCCTGAGAGGTTTGCAAGGGAAAATGATCGAGTCTTTAGGGGATCCAATGGCAAAAAGAGGGCCATCTTGGATTTCCAAGACAGCTAGTCCTTACCAACCTCTTTCCTGTCCTGCCCTCAGTTCCACCCATTTGCTCTACCAGGCCACCCAGATGCCCACGCACAGCCAGCCCGGGCAGAGCAGAGCTCTGAAGGTGTCTGAGCATGGTCACGCTGGGCAGCGGCTCCATGGCACCTCTCAGGCTGTCAGAGAGGAGGCTCCAGGGTCCCTTGGGCTCTTCTGGGGTTCCTTGGACTGCCTCCATGGAACAGACATGCTGAGGCAACAGCCCCGGGACTGATTCCCCCTCTACTCTGCTCTGGTGAGACCCCACCTGGAGTACTGCGTCCAGCTCTGGAGTCCTCAGCACAAGCAGGCCATGGACCTGTTGGAGAGAAGGGCAACAAAGATGAGCAGAGAGCTGGAGCACCTCTGCTATGAGGACAGGCTGGGAGAGTTGGGGTTCTTCAGCCTGGAGAGGAAAAGGCTCCAGGGAGACTTTATAGCAGCTTTCCAGTATCTGAAGGGGGCCTACAAGAAAGCTGGAGAGGGACATTTTTACCAGAGCATATAGATATAGGACAAGGGGTAATGACTTCAAACCGGAAGAGGGTAGATTTAGATTAGATATCAGGAAGAGATTTTTTACTCTGAGGGTGGTGAGACACTGGAACAGGTTGCCCAGAGAAGCTGTGGATGTCCCATCCCTGGAAGTGTTCAAGGCCAGGCTGGATGGGGCTTTGAGCAGCCTGGTCTAGTGGGAGGTGTCCCTGCCCATGGCAGGGGGTTGGAAGTAGATGATCTTTAAGGTCCCTTCCAACCCGAACCATTCTGTGATTCTATGAGTGTGAACAGATACTGACGTTCTCTTTGTTCTGACTGAAAGAATTTATTTTTAAAAATGTGCGAACAATGATTTGTCTTCTTTGGGGCGGGGAAAGGAGCAGCAAAGCCCTTCAGTTTTCACATGCTTACGGTGCCTTCTGGCGCAGGGAATGCCTTGTCCTTGTATTTCAGCCCCCTGCTTTGACGGGAGCACACGCTGAGACACGGCAGTGCCAAATACCCATGTCTGTACGTTCCTCCTTTCAGTCGTGCCCCTGCTTTACAGCGCGCACGGCTCACTCTGCTGGCAATGATAACTACTATGGCTAATGAATTCCCTGCAGTGTTTGCTAATTGCTTTCTGAAGGAGGAGAAGATGTTGATATGTGAAGAATAGATTGTGCTGATTTCTGTAAGCCTGAGAGTGTTCTAGTAATTTGCATGTCACTGTTTATTACGAGGTTCAGATACTTGGTCACCTCTTGAGGAACAGTTGTTTGAAGAGGGTTTTTCTGTACACAAGAAGGATTTTTACCTGACACAGAAGGTAAAGCCGTTAGACTGAGGCAGATCTATGGCTGTTAGCATTGACAGTTTTAACCCAGGAAGTCGTGTTTTGAATTGTGTGTTGGAATCCTATTCTTAGAAACCTAGTGTTTGCTTCTTAATGCTAAAAAGACATCAGTACAAGACATGATTTGCCCTAATGTGTAATTACAACAGAATATTTAATATTTCTGGTACAAAATACCAGAGATACTAAAATAATAATGGCACGCTATGCTGACCACCTGTGTGAAACATACAGTTCTGCCTTTCCAAAGACTTTTTCTGTCTTTTCTGTCAGATCTCACCCGTATGTTGCATTGTGATAACCGAAGACAATGGGAGAAAGGAAAGCTGTGCTAGATAGACCTGTTGTAGATTTGGGCATTAAATGTTTTATTGCAGTATTTCCATTATAGATCGCTTCTGTTTCTCTCACAATAGATTCAGACGAAGACTGTGTCCCAGTGTGTTGAATATTACTATATGTGGGAAAAAAAAAAATTAGATTTGTCTACAGCCGAGCTCAAGCGATAGAAAAAAACCTCAAGGATGAGGCGGCAGAGGCTGAAGACAAGGTAGATAAACTGCAGGGGGTTTGTGCGAGATGCCGCTCCTCAATGAAAGCATCTTCCCATGCTCTGGGAAAGGGGCAGGAGGTGCTCCCCAGGGAGAGGTTCTGGTTTTATTCTGCTGCTGCTTTGAGAAACTTGGTCTGTAGAATAACTCTGAAACAACATGCAGCATTTTGTAGTTAGCACTGTTACTACAACGTGCTGTTACTCGTTGCAGACAGGATTTGTTCTTAAGCGCTGGCACCCATGCTGATTTAAATAAGATAATTCCCAACTACTTACTGATGTTAATAATCCTGTTCGCATTAAACTTACTGATGATGATTTTCAGGGATGTTCTGTAACATCCTAGTGCTCCGTAAATGGAACTGCTGGTGACCTGGCTCTGCGGCAGGTGTTGCTAAAATGTTCCTTGCCAGGAAACAGCAATTTGGTTCACAGAAATTTTTTTTTTTTTTTTGGTGGTAGAAACCAGGTAACGATGTAACTTCAGTGCTTAGTAATTCTACACTTCAAACCTGTTGTATAGACTTCTGTGGAGGAAAGTGCTATTCCACTTATGATAGCAGAAATAATACGATTTTTCTTTCAAGGTCTGTCTTTGCACCCCATCCTCCAGTTGAATTAAAGCGGTTTTTTGGCTGTTTAGTGTTGCAAGGAGTTCACCCAGGCAGGCTTGGGCTAATGGATTTTTGTGCTGGACATAACGCATTCTAATTGCCTCGGCCATTCGGAGATGTTTCAAGCTAGTTTTTTACTTTAGCTATCCACCTTGCTGAAGAGAAGGAGAAATTAATAAAGGCTCTCTGATGTGCAGGCTGTTTGCAGCCCGCAGAAGAGGCACCGTCTTGTGCCCAAGGAAAGCAGGAAGCTAAAGCAAGCCAGTTGTGAAAAGATGCCCCACAGCACAGGCAGCCCCTCCTGCAATGCGAGCGAGTCTCCGTGCTGGGATGGAGACGCAGGCGATCCAGGTGTATTTCCATGCAGAGAGCGTGGAAGGTTGGCTGTTCACCTTTCTTCTAGAAACCTGCTGCTTTGGGCTCAAACAGATTGAAACTTTCAAAGCTGCCCAGGGGGGCAGAGGGGGAGCGGAGCTAAGGGCAGCTTGAGGATTCCCCCTGCCCCATGGGCTTCTGGCTGTGTTGGCTGGGTTGAAAGTCAAACATCTGTGTTTTCTGAGTTCATCTGTGTTCTGAGAATGTCTGTTGTGTTTTCTGAGAACGTCTGTGTTTGCCAAGTCCCAAGGTTCAGACTGGACCCCCTGCTTTCTAAACTCCTTCTCAGAGAGGAGTCCAGGTGCAGCTGAATCCAGCCTTAGCCTCCGACTGGAAAGAAAAGTCCAAACCCCAGGTTCTGCCACAGAGTTGGTTTATTTCAGCTTGAGCTGGATATCTTGGAAGAGGGAGCCCTCTCGGTTGTCTTCCTGTGCCTTTTAAGGCCTCACAGTCTATTTGACAAGGTGTTCAGGTGTCTGTCCATGCGACACGCGTGGCCTTTTGGCCAATCAATTTGTTCAATAGCCGCTTTTTTTCTGCACTGGTTGGAGTGATATCTTTCAAATTTTTTCTGTTCTCGCAGTTTCATCATCCTCCCGTCTACTCCGCGCGTAGGTCTCATCTGTCTTCTGTTGCCTTCAGATGGAATGGTTTCTCTCTGTCTTTGAAGTTCCTTTCCTTGAATTATAGGCTTGGTCCAGTTTATCTCGTTGTGCAAGAATCCCATGTTTCTCCTTTTTGACTAAGAAAAGGTTCAACTAAAGCGCCATTGTGGTTTGCAGCCCGAGGCTTCCACACTCCAGTTGCTCGTACCAAGCAAAATCCCTCATGGCAAGCAAAGCCACTCAAGTTTCAATTCAATCTAATTTTAAGTGATTGCACAATTAATTCTAATATTGTAATCCCCAACAATCTGTCTTGTTCAACCACCAATGTCCCACCCAGCCAGGGGTACCATCAGAATGAAGCAATGAAACTGTGTCGTACCACACATCGAAACGTAACAGAAATTCACAAAAGTAAGAATAATGAAGCTTGGTTTAAGGGTGTTTATGGAATTTAAAAAAAAAAAAAAAAAAAAAAGAATTAAAAATCGCTGTTTGTTCTCTAACTTCCAGGGTCTTTGGGAAGGTAAAAAGTAGGAACACTCATATGAAAGGCCATCAACTGCAGGACGATCAAAGGGCCCCTGGAGTGTTTTTAAAGGGAAGCGAAGATGGAAGAAGCCCAGATGCTGACCTCCTCCAGTGGTAACTGGGAAACGGTGATGTCAGACCAGCAATGAGGTCAGTTTTCTCCATTTAGAAAAATGCATCAGCCAAAAAAAGCAAAGGGCATCATCCGGGCAACATCGAGGCATCAAAGGCAACATCCGGGCAGCAGCTGAGCTCTGAGGAGGATTTGATGACACGAGGTTGTCTCCACTCTACAATCTCATCCACCGGAGGACAGCAGCAGTCCCACTGATGTTGGAGAACCACCTCAGCTCTTCCTGCTCTGGAAAATGGCGCAGTGAAGGTGCGGGAAACCTTTGCTAAAGGGTTTCTGGAAGAAAAGCCGCAACTTTGGGTGCGTAGAGTGTTTTAAAAACTTCTTTAGGTTTTTCTCAGCCTTTAGCAGCAATAGTTGGCGTAGAGTTTGGCAGGAGGAAATGTGAAGGCATCAAACGATCCTTACTTCTATCAACATGGCAAAGCTGAGTGCTAAATGAATTGGTGTTGAATTGCAATTATGGGAAAAGATGTAAAACAGCTGTTGTACAACTACTAGAAGCTTTGACTTCTGCTTTTGCCTAAAGAAGTCTTTTGCCTCCATTTACAACAAAAGTTGGTTGCCCTTGGCCCTTACTTTTTGCTCTCTATTTTGGGGTTTAGTGTTGTTAGAAAGAGACAAAATAGGGAAATCACTGAGAAATTGTCATCATAATCATTTTGCCCTGAAGTGATAGTCATGCACAGCATCTCAGATCTCAACTACAGCACTCTTCTGATACAAGTAAGGTTTGGTTTTGTGTATTTTATACTTGGCTTATTAAATTGGGTTTGTGAATAGCAGATGTGAAAGTTCTTGGACTGCTCTTGCTGTTTGTGCAATAAACAATTCAACAATTCAAACTCATTCCACTTGGTTCATGGTGCAAACATGGCACACTTTGCGTACGTCAGTTTTGAGATGACAACCTGGGCCCATGCTTCCTTCGGTCGGAGGGCAGGGAGGTGTAAAATCAGATCCTTATGATTCCTAAAACTCTCTGAAAAGTGAAAGCTTGAGCCCGCAAATCCATTGAGTCCAAGGCCTGCTCCAGGCTGTAGCTTGCCGCTGCCTCGAAGCTCCTTCTCTCTTTCCAGTTCAAATGCAGAAGTATTTTGCTATTGCAGCATCCAAGGTACTGGCTTTTGTTGCACGGTGAGGGCCGGAGCTGGAGCTGTGTGCAATGCGGTGCTGTTCCCTGATTGGTTTTACCACCGGAGAGTGCCGAGGCACCGCAGGGACAGACCTGGCAGCAGAATCAGGGTGGTTAAAGGCGTTGGATGGCCACGAGGTGTCTCAGTTATCCAACAGAGTCAGTGTTAGCATTTCCTAATATTTAAAGCACCAGTTGTGTACTATTGCACTTATCGGTGTTGATTTGCATAAATAACACTGCATTTGGTAGTGAAAATGGAGGGTTTGATTAGTTCAAGGAATGAAATCTAAAGAAGGGGTCCTGTCTCCACCAGCATGATACCAGGTGGGGTAAAAGGCTTAATTTTTTGTTGCCAGGCCACCAAATTGTCACAGCTTTGTTTAATTTTTGCCAGGGTGAATATTCATGTTACATATATTCACGATTATTCATGTTTATCATGAATATTCATTATTATCACAATTATTGCATTCCACCAGTATCTGAATGATGCAGCAAAACCACCTTGGTTGGTGGCCTGCGCTGGAATGGCTTCTTTGAGCAACTGGTCACCAGTGTGCAATTTTCACTGCCTTAGCAGCTTAGCGTTATGGCTCCCTTAAATCTCCCCAGTTATATTCCAGTGACAGCACAGTAATGGACTTTGTGGTAATTACCACAGTAACGGACTTGGTAAAGGTTCCAGGGTCCGTCTGAGTAATTTACTGGAAATATGTAACCCATTAATCACCTTGAGTTGCATGAAAATGAAAGGTGACGTGGGAAGTGTCAACAGTATGATGCAGGACAGGTACAAAGCCTAAGAAAATACCTGGAATTTTACTAGGCAATTTGAAGGATTTCAAGATGACTTCAAAATTTACTCACAAGAACATCCTCTGTAGCTGCAGTGAATACTTCAGGTATGAAGTATGAATACTTCAGCCTGAAACAAGAGGGGATGGGGACAAACGGTATTTCCTAGCCTGTGCCGCACTGCCTTAGCATATCATCTCCAGCGCTTCCCTCAGCACTCAAACTCTCCTCCAGCTGTTCCCCATAGTCCTGGTACCTCCCTGGACACCAGAATTCACCCACAACCAAAGATCTAACAGCAACGCTGGAAGTGGTGTCTGACGAACCCCCAGATGCGGTGCAGGGCTGGGAGCGTGGCCAGCCTGGCTTGTCTGCCATCAGGCGGAAGAATTCCCCTTCCCCACACACCATTGTTCCCTGGTATTCTTGTTGAAGCAAGGTGCCACTCGCCCTGTGTCTCTGTGGGTGGAGGCCACGACTCCTTTTTAAAACAACTAGCTAGTTAAACATAAAGTAATAAACTCCACGGCCTCCCAACATGGCTACTGCGAGCGACCAAACCGGTGCCTGGGGAAGGAGGCACAGGGGATAACAGGGTTTAATGCAGCAAAGCTGCTTTCCACAGGATCACAGAATCACAGAATGGAAGGGGTTGGAAGGGACCTCTGGAGATCATCTAGTCCAACCCCCCTGACAGAGCAGGGTCACCTAGAGCAGGTTACACAGGAGCACGTCCAGGCGGGGTTTGAATGTCTCCAGAGATGGAGACTCCACCACCTCTCTGGGCAGCCTGTGCCAGTGCTCTGACACCCTCAAAGTAAAGAAGTTCATCCTCATGTTGAGATGGAACTTCTTATGTTCAAATTTGTGCCCATTACCTCTTGTCCTGTCACTGGGCAGCTTCCCAGCGACACTTCCTCCCAGCACTGCTTTGTTTTTTTCAGGGCTTTGTTTTCCAGCAACTGGAACAACGCAGAGAAGAGAGTCTCTAAAATCCAGGGCACTTCACCTGAAATGACGTGGTTCATTATCAGGTACACTTACATCGGGGCAGTACCCATCATGGCTGGCACCGTTCAAAGTATGCTAACTGCAGCCGACCAGTTCAATGTCGTGCGCATCGTCCGACTGTGTGGAGAGTTCTTAAAATCCCAGCTGTGCTTGGAAAACTGTGTCAGCATCTGGAGACTTCCAGATTATTGCTACTGTCCCAGAATGTGAGAAGTAGCCCACGCGTTCATCCTCCATCACTTCGAGGAGATGACCAGGGCTGACCAGCCTCAGAGTTTCTGGGGCTCTCCGTCAGCCAGCTGGAGCACCTCCTGGAAAAGGATGAGCTCAGCGTGGAACAAGAAGAGGCCATGTTCGAGGCCGTTCTGCAGTGGATTGCTTACAATGAGCGGAACAGGAGGCAGCACATTGCTGGGCAAGGTGGGTGCTGCCATGGTGTGGGCCGTGGTGGCCCTGCAGAGCTGGTCACAGGGCAGCTGAGCCAGAGCCGCCTCGCTTTTCCTGTGAGACGGGAGGAAGCTGCAGCCTCCTCATGCTTCTCACAAAGCAGTGAGCTTTCAGAGTGTTCGGCCATTGCTACGCTGGGGCAGGGGGCGAAGATCCTGCGCTGGGGTCGGGGCAGAGCTTTTAAGTGCCCGTTTCCTTCTCTTTAGAGCTTAAGTGCAACTGTTCCTCACAGCCAGGGAGGGCCAAAGTTCCCGTTCCATTATCTCTACACGCACAAAGCTGGTGAGCGTTTGCCCAGACGAGCTGGATGATGCAACTAGCGGCGGGCGTTAGGGCAGTGTCAGCCTGCGTACAGGAAAGCACCGTGCCAGAGCGGTGGCAGCCTCCCTGCCATGAAATCGAAGGATTTACCCTTGCACACCCCTTTGTGGACTAGCTAAAAACTACACGTTTAATTCGCTGGTTCTCCAATAAGCTTTAGAAACTGCTGTAGCCTGAAAGCAAAACCATCCAGCATTGGAGTCACCCACAAAGGATACCAGGGTGTAAAGCATCTGCATGAGTATTGTCGTGTTAAAAGGACTGTAGTTTCGATATTTGCCTGTCAGAGTCCCAGGACTTTCACTGATTTACTATCAGAGTCTGTCCTGGTTTGAGGTAAAACTGAACCAAGTTTCTGTCCAGTAATTTTATTTCTTAGCTAGGCCTCTTCTAACTCTCTGAAATTAACAGCATGTTGTGTCTGAAACGGTTTGTTCAGAGTGGTAAGACAGTTTGTGCCAAGGAATGGTACGCAGAGAAGCTCTTGCTTATACTTATTGCTATAACAACCAAGGTCAGCTAATTCTGTTATTTGCCCCATTAAGGGTCGGAAGCAGAGGGGCGTAGAGGGGTCCCACCTGCAGGGAGGAGCGGACAGGACAGGTGACCAAAAATTGACCAACAGGGTATTCCATCCCATCTGCCCCATGCTCAGTATAAAAGCTGAGGGATCAAAGGGTCAGCTCTCTTCTTCAATGGCTGATGTCTGAGGAGGACCCTGTCTGTTCATCTGCCTTTGATCCCGATCCGTGTGTTCCTGACTCCAGCTCTGGAACCCGTTTCCCACCCGTCGCTGAGTCCAGTCTGGGACTTCCCCAGTGCCTGCTGGTGACATCATCCTGGGAGCTTAATGCGGTTTCGTATATACTGTATCTATTTCATTATTTTTCATTTTTATTCTATTCTTAATATTTCATTAAAGTAATTTAGTTTCTTCTAAACTTGTAAATCTCTCTTTATCTCTCCCCCTCCTCCCCGTGCACGAGAGGCTGGGGGGGAGCACCTGTTGCCAGCCATTGGCCAATTCGGCCAAAACCACGACAGAGTCCCAGCAAAGGATTTTCACTGAGTCAGATTCACAAATAATCAAAATTAGTCTAGCAAAAGTAATAACAGTTCCGATATTTGTCTGTCAGAGTCCCACCAAAGGACTTCCACTGAATCAGATTCACAAATAATCGAAATTAGTTATTTTATTGAGAGAGACAGAAGCAGATTCGAGATTGCCATTGCTAAATTCACTAACTACAATAGCGCTAATTACTTAAGGTTAATATTGCTAGCAAAAATAATGATAGTACAACAACCCGGGGTGACATTCACCCGAGAGTGAAAGGCGCAGCACTCACCCAGAAAGGCGTCCCTGCCTGGGGTGGGGGAAGAGAACGCAGTCCGTCGACTGGTCCATCAGGTATCAAGTTTCTTCTCTCCCAACTTAACAGTCATTTTCTCCATCCTTTTATCCCCAAAATTACGAGGCTTCCCTCCTCTAGGTGACGTGTAGTATGATTTGGGTGGAGAGACGAGTGCTATAGTCATGTATGTTTAGCATGATGTCTAAAATCTTCATTAGCATATACAGGGGTGTCAATTTTAATATGCATTTCACAGGTAATGAGGCAAAGGTCATTTATCAGGCATGGGAGCCTCTCGCGGAAACAAAGACACAAAGTCTCTGTTATCTTGATTTTACCGTCTCTGCTGACGAAAAGCAGGGCTGTCCTAGCTCCCCAAGACCACCCCGTTATTTACGTATCCTGTGGTAGCCAGACAAGCCTTCACTCCCCTGGGCTGCACAAGAGATAGCAAAGCCAGTCTTAAGTGCTCTTTGAGCACAGAGACTTCACCTCATTATCCCAATTCCACAAATACTCTAACCTCCTTTTGGCATTTTTCCGGTTCGACTGGCACGGATGCAAGCAGAATACTTGGTGAGCGAGGTCAAAAGGCACGATTGTGCGAAGGAAAACCAGGACTGCAAAGTTCTCATCACAAATGCACTGATTTTGCCTGCCCACTCATTCAGCCTCTCCTGCCCTGTGCCATCCCGTTTGCTGTCAGAGGCTGGAGCAGGGGGAGCCCAGCCAGCGCCATTGAGACATACGATTCCTGTGCAGACCACATCAGCATCGCCGTTCCCAACAACTTCTCTGCGCCATGGGAGAATTCAATTCACGGATTCAAGTGCCTGTCCTTTCCTATGGCATGGATGGAGGTAAGGACTTTCATGGAGCTCAGCCAGTGAGAAACACAGCTACCGCTCCCAGTTCATCATCTGGAGAGAAAACAGGAGCTGTGGGAGCAGGAAAGATAACAAATGCTCCCTTTAATGTGAGGGCTCTCCAACCAAGAATCCACTTGCTGCCGGTTGGTGCTTTTCCTGGCCACAAGTGACATACCATGCCTGTCTGCTCCGGGCAGTTCAGGAAATAAAGGGTCTAAATCCTGCTGGCCTGAACAACTCACTGCACTTTTATTACTTCAAACCCAGGATAACTATTCCCATTAAAAAAAACAACAAACAAACTGAACCTAAACCAAACAAACAACCCCCCCAAATCCAGCCACCACCATTCATTTTCTCCTTGATGTGTTCTCCTGCCAAGGGTATCACTGCCCTGACCACACTGTTTTTTTATGCTGTAAATAGGTCTATATATGTGGTAGGTTCAACGGATATGGACACTTGAGGACAGCTGAAGTGTATGATGCCACAAAGAATTAATGGACCTTCATAGCCCCCCCAAAGCCCCCAAACCCTCCTGAAGCCCCCCCCAAATCCCCCCAATTCCCCCACTGCCCCCCCAACCCCACAGGGACCTCAAACTCCCCCCGGACCCCCCCAAATCCCACCCAGTCCCATTCAACCTGGCCTTGAACACCTCCAGGGATGAGGCAGCCACAACTTCCCTGGGCAACCTGTTCCAGTACCTCACCACCCTCACAGTAAAGAATTTCTTCCTAATATCTAAATCTCCCCTCTTTCAATCTAAAACAGTTACTCCTCATCCTATCACTACGCTCCCTCATGAAGAGTCCCTCCCCACCTTTCCTGTAGGCCCCCTTCAGGTACTGGAAGAGGCTGTAAGGTCTCCCCAGAGCCTTCTGTTCTCCAGGCTGAACAACCCCAACTCTCTCAGCATGTCTCCACAGCAGAGGTGCTCCAGCCCTCTGAGTCCTCTTGTATACACTCATTTTCAGTTTTTAGAGCTAGATCTTAAATTCCCTGTGTGTCAGCGGGTGGGTTTATGGGGCTGAGGCAGGGGACACAGACGAGGGTGTTGGCCAGGGAGGGCAGAGGACTCCTGGGCTGGCAGTGAAGGTCAGGGGTAGGTGCTTTCGTGGACGGGTGTGTGCCAGCTTTCCTGCCAGGTGGGGGGATTGCTTCATCACGTGCTCCCAGTGAGAGAGGTAGTAAACTTTGTCCCTGGAGCAAAAATATAACAGGCTTCTCTGCAGAAGAATGCTGGATTTTAGATAGCACAGATGCGGCACGTCCCTGGAGTGACCCGTGTTACCTCCCCGTTGACCGGGATGCATGGGATGTGCCAAGAGTCAGGGCAGAAAAAAGCTGCCGAGCTGCAGGACAGCCGAGGAGAACAAGGTTTGCTGTGTAGCCCCCCCATGCCTGGCCACCCATGGCTCAGGGACAGGGTGCCATCTCCAGCCCTTGCCCTAACACATCACCCTTGTGCACAGGCAGAAGAAAGGTGGAGAGCTCAGGGTACACCAGCGCCCAGCCAGGTCTTCCCAAACAACAGAAATGTCAAAAAAAATAAAAATAGAAGTTGAGAGATAAATGCCAATTTTAAAGTGGTTTGCTTTAAGCAAAACTGACACAAACCATCCCCTACCAAAGTAAGTGATCCCACTGAACCTGTGTATCCCCAACAGCATCTTTGGCATTGCCTGGGAACTGCTCCTCTTCAGCTTGTGCCCTTGTGGCCAAGAAGGCCAACAGTCTCCTGGGGTGCATCAAGAAGAGGACATCCAGCAGGTTGAGGGAGGTCATCCTTCCCCTCTACTCTGCCCTGGTGAGGCCGCATCTGGAGTACTGTGTCCAGTTCTGGGCTCCCCGGTTCAAGAAAGACAAGGAACTACTGGATGGAGTCCAGCAGAGGCCTATGAAGACGACCAAGGGACTGCAGCACCTCTCTCATGAGGAAAGGCTGAGAGACCTGGGTCTGTTTAGCCTGGAGAAGACTGAGAGGGGATCTCATCAGTGCTTATAAATATCTAAAGGGCAGATGCCAAGAGGATGGGGCCAGACTCTTCTCAGTGAAGCCCAGCAACAGGACAAGAGGCAACGGGCACAAACTGGAACACAGGAAATTCCATCTCAACATGAGGAAAAACTTCTTTACTCTGAGGGTGGCAGAGCACTGGAACAGGCTGCCCAGAGAGGTGGTGGAGTCTCCAACTCTGGAGACACTCAAAACCCACCTGGACGCGTTCCTGTCCAGCCTGCTCTAGGTGACCCTGCTCTGGCAGGGGGGCTGGGCTAGATGATCTCCAGAGGTCCCTCCCAACCCCTACCATTCTGTGATTCTGTGATAATACTGAGCTACAGCGCTTTGTGACAGCGGCACAGCTGCTTTTCAGAGCAGTGACGTCTCATCTGCC
Organism: Chroicocephalus ridibundus; assembly: GCF_963924245.1. Classification (NCBI taxonomy): domain Eukaryota; kingdom Metazoa; phylum Chordata; class Aves; order Charadriiformes; family Laridae; genus Chroicocephalus; species Chroicocephalus ridibundus. Next base: position 32,008,618 of record NC_086284.1, on the reverse strand, counting down.
AACCACACAGATGGGTCCCGCGCTGTGTCCATCTTAAAATAAGGTTACAGTGGAATAAAACCAATTTGGTGAATTTCTTTCAAATGCAGTCTATTTATTTATCTTAAATAAAGTAATTTGTCAAAGAATTGTCACCTCTTCTCCCTGGTGACAAGTGATAGGACGAGGGGAAACGGGTTCAAGTTACGTCAGGGGAGGTTTAGATTAGATATTAGGAGACATTTTTTCACTGAAAGGGTTATTAAACATTGGAATAGGCTGCCCAGGGAGGTGGTGGATTCACCATCTCTGGAGGTGTTTAAAAAAAGGGTAGATGGGGCACTTAGGGACATGGTTTACAAGTGGCTTTTGTCAGGGTAGGTTAAAGGTTGGACTTGATGATCTTAAAGGTCCCTTCCAACCTCAGCAATTCTATGATTCTATGAATTTTGAGTAGCTCCTTAAGTGTGTGGAGGCCTCAAATATTCAGACTTATGCCTAAATTTTTTTTGTATCTATCATGCAACACAAGGCTGTAGTTCAGGGAAGCGTTGAGCATGTGCCTCATCTTCATTGACTCCAAAAGGATTTACACTTGCGCTTCAGTGCTCCCCTGAACAGAAACACATTCCTGGAGCCTTATGCTGGGTCTGCACAGTGACTTCCCCTAAGGTAAGAGTCTGCAAAAAAGAAAAACCAGCCAAACCAGCAGTCTTGCACCCTCAGCTGCCTGGGGAGTTCACACTCACATCTCAAGGTGCAGGTTTGTTCTGAGGGCGCAGGCACCACGCTTCGCCTTCCTGCAGCACTGCTTTTCTTCTTCACTCTCAGCTCCTCGAAGGAAAGAGCAAACTAACACTAGTTTCAGCAGACAGCGCATGTGGAGCTCAGGATTTACTTAAGAGTCAAATTACCCAAACAAAGTAGCAATTCAGGGCTCAAGGCAAACAAACGCTAACCTAAAATCTGTCCCTGGGCTATACGACGCCAAGCCAGCCCAAAATTTTAGCCACGCTATATAATTTGACTCAAAGCGCCCACTTAAGCTGCCCCTTTTGCATTTTTTCCCCTCGCTGCTATCCAGCATTGAATGCGTTGGGTTTTCAGACGCTTTACAGATTAAGGAGATTCTCTGGCGTGGGCTGGACCTGCAGTGACATCTCGTGGTCCCCCCACGAGGCGAGGTGCTGGCTGCCAGGTGGCACAGCCCCCCCCCCCGAGCCCAACCTCGCACCCGTGTCCCCGCACCACAGCCCTGACCAGCACAAATGTCCCAGGGGCCTCCCCTCCACCTGGGGCGGCTGCGTGCCCGAGCGGGGAAACAAACACACAGCTCCTCCTGCGACATCCCTCCCTGCAGCACCAGGGGAGGCTTCAGAAATCATCCTTCTACGCACAAAGATAAGCAAATCATGAAAACCAGGGAGCCTGTGAGTGGGCCGTGCTTGCCTGCGAAGCCTGGGTGCTTTTAAACTCGAGACAAGGAGAGGGATTAATCTGCCTCCTCCCGCGTTTGCGCCTGTCTGAGACTCATGTGTGAGCAGGATGCTTTGCCCTTCACCACTTCTTTTGTTGTGACTCTCAAATGATTTCCCACCGAAAACTAACATGCTTGCTGTTGGCGTCTTAGGAGAGGAAATTAAATCCGACATTTCGGTGTTACCTGATTTCCCATCCCTGTACACCATTGTATAATTTCACCACTTAACTCATTTTTTTTCCTTAATACACAAGTACTTTTAGAGAAAATACAATCCTTGGAAGAATATTTAGTCAGAGAAAGGTTGTAATCAGCTTGGATAGAAACCAGACAGTTAATTTGCTTGAAAAAGGGGGAAGGGAGGAGAAAATAAAATGGAATAATTTCTGCCCTGTGAATTTAGGGCACCAAAAATTTTATGGCAAAACTATATCATGAAAGGGGAAATAGTTGAAAAACCTCATGGGAAACATTGCTCCTGAGCTATTACACTAAAAATGACATGAAAGCCAAAGTAAAAGATCTGATTCATTAGATGTCTTCTGTGTTCACAAAAGAAAAAAAAAAGTTACAGCAAAAGACTCACAAACTTTTCCCAGCGCAAAATAACTGGACGTCCCATGTAAATCATCAGCTATATCAACATCTAGGGCCAGATCAGCAGTAACTGAGTCATGCGGGGAGAACGTGCAGAATGTAGACACCTGAGACCAAAACTGGGATTTGAAAAGCTCCTCCACGCTGTCTAATCCATCAGAGAGGAGGTGTGGTGTGCTGGCAAGCAGCTGGGGTGCCGCGCTTAGGGATTACCCAAGAGCCCGTCCTCTCAGGCACCTTCCTCCAGCCCTTTTACTGGACCTGGCTCACGGCACAGAGGACTACCAGTCACAGGCCAGCACCTCGCCCTGCCAGGGGCTCTGCAGGCAGATGGTCCCAGTGAAGACGAGGAAAGCTGATAATTATGTTATGTGGAAATGCAGATGCTGACCTCCATCTCATCTGCCCCTCCAGTGAGTCAGCTCACGTTTAACAAGAGCACATGACCACAAATGTCAGGACTAGCACTTACATTTCTGTTTCTTGACTATGCGTAGCTGTTCTAACTTCCTTATAGGCATTTATACGAGTTTCACAGCAGTTTACGGTCTAAGACATTATACAAATATAGTTAGGAAACCTTAAGATATTATCCAGTGCATTTCAAGTTATTAATCCAGTCCTTTGGCACCTCTTGAGAGCAGGATAGTGTGATCAGTCCTCTACTCCAATATACGTTCACAGAAATAAGAGAAAGGCCAGCTGGAGAGAAGGTCAGGAGATTGTCCAGGGCAGTCACCTGCCCCAAGGCAGGATTCACCTCTGGTTAATGCACTGTCTCATCAGATACGTGCCTGACTGCCATGTGCATCCGAAGAGGCCCCTTGGTGATCCCTTCCAGTGCTCCATAATCTTTCCTGTTACATGGTTCCTCCCTAATGACTAATCTAAATCTTCTTTGATTCAATAAGCCTATTATTTCTTGTTCTAGCCACCACAAACATAAAAGACACTGAAAAGATGAAAGGAATAAATTGTTCTCTTTGAGTTTGGAAGGCTTGTGTTTCCTTTGAGTATTCTGTAAGCAAACCTACTCAAATTCCTTCGATCTTCTTAGATTTCTCATCCTCCTGTATTTATGTTCACACGTTTTCTAGATTTCTGTTAAATCTCATTGCTCTTCTCCGTTTTTTCCTAAGTATGACATATAAAACCAGACCTGAGCTTCAGCTGATGCCTCTCTAGAGCTGAAGAGAAAGAGGCATTTTACATCATATGGATGATACAATCTTTATACATCTCAGTGTTTCATAGAATCATAGAATCATTTAGGTCGGAAAAGACCCTTGGGATCATCGAGTCCAATCATCAACTCCACTCTACAAAGTTCTCCCTTACACCATATCCCTTAACACCACATCTAAACGACTCTTAAACACATTCAGGGATGGTGACTCCACCACCTCCCTGGGCAGCCTATTCCAGTGTCTGACCACTCTTTCTGTGAAGAATTGTTTCCTAACGTCCAGCCTAAACCTACCCTGCTGCTGCTTGAACCCATTCTCTCTTGTTCTATCGCTAATTAGCTGTGAGAAGAGACCAGCACCAACCTCTCTATGGTGTCCTTTCAAGCAGTTGTAGATAGCGACGAGGTCTCCCCTCAGCCTTCTCTTCCTCAAACTAAACAGTCCCAGCTCCTTCAATCGCTCCTCATAAGATTTATTCTCCAGGCCCTTCACCAGCTTCGTTGCCCTCCTCTGCACTCACTCCAGCACCTCGATATCTCTCTCATATTGAGGTGCCCAGAACTGGACACAATACTCAAGGTGTGGCCTCACCAGTGCTGAGTACAGGGGGACAATCACCTCCCTCCTTCTGCTGGTCACACTATTTCTAATACAAGCCAGGATGCTATTGGCCCTCTTGGCCACCTGGGCACACTGCTGGCTCATGTTCAGCCGCTTGTCAATTAGAACCCCCAGGTCCTTTTCTGCCAGGCAGCTCTCCAGCCACACTTCCCCAAGCCTGTAGCGATGCATGGGGTTGTTGTGGCCCAAGTGCAGGACCCAGCACTTGGCCTTGTTGAAGCTCATACCGTTAGTATTTGCCCATCGGTCCAATCTATCCAAGTCTTTCTGTAGAGCCTCCCTATCCTCATGTAGATCAATGCTCCCACTTAGCTTCGTGTCATCTGCAAACTTGCTGATGATACACTCTATGTCCTTATCAAGGTCATCAATAAAGATGTTAAACAGAAATGGTCCCAACACCGAGTCCTGAGGGACACCACTTGTGACCGGTCACCAGCTGGATTTAACTCCATTGACCATCACTCTTTGGGACCGCCCATCCAGGCAGTGCTTGATCCAGCAGATCGTATGCTCATCCAGGCCATGAGCCGCCAGTTTTTCCATGAGAATTCTATGGGGGACAGTGTCAAATGCTTTTCGAAAGTCTAGGTAGACAATGTCCCCAGCCTTTCCCTCATCCAATAATCGGGTCATCTTGTCATAGAAGGAGATCTGGTTCATCAGGCAGGACCTGCCTTTCATAAACCCATGCTGACTAGGCCTGATCCCCTGCTTGTCCATTATATGACTTGTAATGGCACTCAAGATGATCTGCTCCATGACCTTCCCTGCTACCGAGGTCAGACTGACAGGTCTATAGTTTCCTGGATCCTCCTTTCTGCCTTTTTTGCAGATGGGCGCTACATTTGCTGCCCTCCAGTCCATTGGGACCTCCCCAGTTAGCCATGACTTCAGGTAGATCATGGAAAGTGGCTTGGCGAGCACGTCTGCCAACTCTTTCAGCACTCTTGGATGTAACCCATCCGGTCCCATAGACTTGTGCGCGTCCATGCGGTGTAGCAGGTCACTGATCACTTCCTCTTTCATTGTGATGACCTCGTTCAGTTTCCCCTCCCTGTCTCCTAGCTCATGAGGCTGGGTGCCCAGGGAACAGCTAGTTCCACTGCTAAGGACTGAGGCAAAGTAGGCATTGAGCACCTCAGCCTTCTCCTCCTCCTTTGTGACTATGTTTCCCTCTGCATCCAATAAGGGAGGGAGATTTTCCCTAATCCTGCTTTCATTGTTAATGAATTTATAGAAACATTTTTTGTTATCCTTAACAGCTGTAGCTAGGTTGAGCTCTGGCTGCGCTTTGGCTCTCCTAATTTTCTCCCTGCATAGCTTCGCTATATCCTTATAGTCTTCATGAGAGACCTGCCCCCTCTTCCAAAGGTCATAGACTCTCCTTTTGTTCTTGAGGTCCAGCCAAAGGTCCCTATGTAGCCAGGCCGGTCTCCTTCCCCGCCTACTTGTTTTTCGGCACACGGGGACAGCCTCCTCCTGTGCCTTTAAGACTTCTCTGTTGAAGTATGTCCAGCCTTCCTGGGCTCCTATATCCTTCAGGGCAGCCTCCCAAGGGATTTTGTCCAGCAGTCTTCTGAACAGGTCAAAGTTTGCCCTCCGGAAGTCTAAGGTGGTAGTTTTACTAACCCCTCTCCTTGTTTCCCCAAGAATCAGAAATTCGATCGCCTCATGATCACTGTGCCCTAGACGGCCACCAGCCTTTACTTCCCCCACAAGTTCTTCCCTGTTCACGAGAAGCAGGTCCAGGAGGGCACCTTCCCTCGTCGGCTCACTTACCAGCTGTGTGAGGAAGTTATCTTCCACACATTCCAGGAACCTCCTGGATTGTTCCCTCTCTGCTGTGTTGTATTCCCAGCAGATATCCGGGAGGTTAAAGTCCCCCACAAGAACAATGCCAAGTGACCGTGAGATTTCCCCCAGCTGCTTATAGAAAGCTTCATCCGCCTCACTGCTTTGGCTGGGAGGTCTATAGCAGACTCCCACAGCGATATCAGCTTTATTGGCCCTTGACCTAATCCAAACACTCTCCACCCCATCATCAGTATACTTGATTTCTGAGCTCTCATAGCATTCTCTAACATACAGGGCCACCCCACTGCCTCTCCTTTCCTGTCTGTCCCTCCTGAAGAGCTTGTAGCCATCAATTGTGGCACTCCAGTCGTGTGAGGCATCCCACCACATTTCTGTGATAGCCACTATGTCATAGTTCTCCTGGTGCATCATGGCTTCAAGCTCCCCCTGTTTGTTGCACATACTGCATGCATTGGTATAGATGCACTTCAGATGTGCCAATGACTCCAGCACCTTTTTGTGAGTGTGGGCCCCATTTCCCACCAGACCCCTCTCAGGTGCTTCCATGATTTCTAATTGTCTGTCCCTTCTCTCAAATGAAATGTCAGAGTGAGAGTCCTCGCTAGTCAACCATCCTTCAAGCCCTGGCATGCCTCCCTTGGGTTTATTCCTGATGGGCCCAGTTATCTCCCCTTCCCCCCTCACATCTAGTTTAAAGCCCTGTCAATGAGCCTTGCTAACTCCTGCCCCAAAATTCTTTTCCCCTTCTGGAACAGGTGCTTCCCACCTGCCACCAGCAGGTCAGGTGACTCATATAGCAGCCTGTGATCAAAAACCCAAAGCCCTGCTGATAACACCAGTCCTGGAGCCACAAGTTGCCCTTTTGCCTCTTCCTGTTAATTTCCTCATTTGTGATTGCCACTGAAGGGATAGAGGAGAATACAACTTGAGTTCCTGATCCCTTAAGCTGCCGCCCCAAGGCTCTAAAATCTCTTTTAATCAATTTTGGGCTCCTCCTACCCACTTCATCACTACCCACCTGAAATACTAAGAGGGGGTAATAGTCAGAGGAGTTTACTAGGGCCAGAAGTTTGTCCAACACATCCCTGACCCATGCCCCAGGGAGGCAGCAGACTTCCCTGTGAAGTGGGTCAGGACGGCATGTTGGCCCCTCCGCCCCCCTCAGGAGAGAGTCACCCTGAGGGTGACTCTCACAACACACCCAACACACAACCCTCACAACAATGGCCCGTCTGCTTTTCCTTTTGGAGCCAGTTGTGACGCTGGGTCCACGGCGACTTGGTCTTTCTGACATTTCTGGCCTGGGTGTATCATCCTCCTCTCCAACAGCCAGTTCCTCCTGCAGGGCTTCATACCTGTTCTGCAAGGGCAACCGGGAAGGTGGGAGGGCCCGGGAGGGGATTCGCCTGCTTCCCCGAGCAGGGACCTGTTTCCATTCCCCCTCTTCTCTGCGATCCCCTCCTATCGCCCGGTGACGAGAGGGGAGGGGGTCCTCTGGTTTGTGTGGGGCCTCACCCTGTTCCCTTTCTCTCAGGGAGCGGGTCCACCAGTCACTCTCCCTCTCACATTCCCTGATACTCCTCAGCCTCTCCACTTCCCCCTTCAGCTCAGCCACCAGAATGAGCAGATCATTTACCCGTTCACATCTGACACAGGTGTTGTCTCCGCTGCCCTCCATCGCGAGTGCCAGGCTGCGGCACTCTGCAGCCAGAGGCCTGGACACCCATATGTTTGCGTGGGGCCCCTGTCTGGGTGCCCACAGTTTTTATAACAGCAGCCTTCGACCAGGTAGCAACCATGGCTGATCTCTACACGCAAGTGACACCTTGTGACTCGACGGTCAGTTGGGGTAAGCACTGATTGCTCACCCTGTGGGTAGGGGCCCTCCCGGAGGCTTCTTATAACCTGGTGGCTTGATGAACCGGGGGAGGTGCTGTCTCTGCCCCAGGCTCCCTCAGCAGCCCGCCCACCAGCTGACAGCCCTCAGCACAGGCCGAGGGCTTTTGCCGGCTTCCAAAAGCCCCAAAGAGAGCTTTTCGTCGGCCCTTTTCGCTGCAGATCCCTTCCCCAGCGCAGTCTTACCTGCCCTGAAGCTGGTCTCCGCGGCAATCTGAAGCTGGTCTGTGCAGTTTCTGTTCCTTCTGCAGCGTCACTATATGGCTACAATGGGTCACAAAATGAATGCCAGCCAAATGAATGCCAGCCAACTACCTGACCTTTTTCTGCCAAGCTGACTTTTAATTCCTCTCTTTCCTGTTTGCAATGATTGTCAATGATGTCCAGTTTCTCAAGATGATTTTGAATCCTAATTCCACCTTTCAACATACTTGCAACCTCACCGGCCTCAGTACACAATACAAAACAGTCTCTTCTTTTCCCTGCTGTATATTCTGCCTGAAATAGATCACAAAGTAGTGAAGCACAAAATCTCTCTTGTGCACATGTATCCAGCAATCCAGCAATCACTGCTTATGCTCTTTTTTTTTGCTGTACCCCTCCAAAAAATGAAAAACAAAGACACAAAGTTGTTTGTTTGTTTGATGGTTTGTTTTTTTTTTAAAAACACAGTATTTTTACTGTAAGCACTGGTAAGAAAACATAAAACAGTGAAACAGCAGAGCATCTTCCCCACAGGGACATGTATAGAAACCTACAGCATGCTTGAAAAGTGTGTGTGCTGTGACCGTAATCTCTACACATGTAAAAAGATTTTACAGTTTTAAAACTGATTTGTATTTACATTTAAGACAGCGCTGTCAATGTTTCTGAGAGCTCAATTATAATACTAAGAGGAAGAGAGAACAGGAAGAACTGCTCCATGCTTTCAGCACAGTTCTTTTCCTCTCTGACTTGCTTTTCATTTTGACATTAGGAGGAGCAGGATTTGAACCCATGTTGGAAACATTTCTGTATTTAAGTCAGTAAAACTAAGTGGTTATTTCACATTGCTTAGCATAGTAATTCCTGTTCATTCACTTTTTAGATTGCACTATAAAACTTCAATCCGCTTGCTTCAGAGTCCCACCGTGGAGCAACACAGCACCCTGGGACTGGATTTAGTGCATCAAAGCCATTGATTCCTACTGTTTTGACTAAAAAGTGTTAAGGGATGAATTTAACGTTCACAGTGATAAAGTTACTGCAAGCTTTGGTAAAGACGTTACAGTGGAAAAAGGGTTGTTCAGCACCTTGATTTCTCATGAAACTAGAGCAAAGAGGGAAATTAAAACCAATTCAAAACATGAATACAAATTTACATCACAAATTCAAGCTATTACAAATCTTCTTAGTTTGACTCCTTCTGTCGTCAGAAAAGGTTATTTATGTGATAGCAAACAGAAGCCCCGCATTTTAAGGACGTTTTTCCACCTTTACCATTTAAACTTTTGGCTCCAGCAAGCTGGGGTTAACTTACACAATGAACTCACTCCATTCAGCCATGCTGGAGTCACAGCAGTGCTAGTTCTGCTCTCAGTCACACCATGGTAAATACCACCTTCACTCACACTGGCATAAATTCAGAGACAGACAACTGCCCAATTGTCAAGGAGCTTCACAGGGTCCTACAAGGTATCCACAGGAAAATTATATGCTGACTTAGACCAGGAATTGCTCTGCCTTTGTGGACTTCAATAGGAACGGAAAAGTTCCTGGTGACTTAAAGGAGTTTGTCCCAAACAGGAATATCTGTAAACATAATAATAATTCATAGAGGATATCTTGTGCAAGGAAAGAGCTCTTATGGAGCAAAAGAGAAAATCTAGGAGAGCAGTGGGAATGACAGAACAAGTTTAGCACTGGAAATGTGCATCAAAAGGATGCGATACCTGAAAGCAAGTAAAAATCTTTGAAACAGACCTTTCAGAGAATTACAGTCAGTGAAACACCAAAGCATTTTTGGTCCAAGGAGACACACATGAATCCTAAATACAAAGTGCTCTCACAGTGATGTGACTAGTTAGGATTCTGTGTAAAAATACAGCTTCTGACCACAGAGCTCCTTATGCTATGGCTATTTTCACTTGGACACTGAAATTAGGATTTGGCAGCCCTGAAAGTACTTTTGCTTCATGTGCTCTTGAAAGAATTAAGTTAGAAAGACTGAAAAGTATGAAATTTGGTGCCAAGCAAACAGTCTAGAAGACAGAAACTCTTTTAGACTCTGAAAATTATAACTTTACATTATTTCACTAATTGCTGTGTGCAAAGGAGCCAGTTCATTATAGAGCCACAGATTCTTTCCACGACTAGAAATAACTGGTGACCTGAAAAAAATCCACAATCCACACAACCCAACGTGGATCTGAGTTGCAGTTGTTTTGTGAGCTGAAGGAATGACTTCACTTACAACCTTGAAGCTCTTGATGACATAAGTCAGTCCCTCCCTTCACTGGTGAGGAGGAACATTTCCTCCTGTACTGAGAATACAGTGCTTCAGATGTACTGTTCTTCATCTTCTCCATTCATGAGCAATGACCACTTGTCCCCTTCCTCCTCAACAAAACCATTACGTCTCGGCAGCTTGTCTGAAGTCAAGGAAGAGAGAGACACTTGGCTAATCTGATCCCAAGGAGCCGGTCTGGATGAATCCCTCCTCCTATCATCCATTCCAATATGAACACTGATTTGGGAAGGAGTAAGCGGCTTCATGCGGCCTTGAGCTTGTGCTTCATAACTTTCTGTGTCTGGCTTCTTATAACTAAGGAGAGAAAGAGAAAATATGTTTAGTACCAAGCGGTCAATATATAGAAGGATCTTCAGCATTAGAACAAATCAGAAACTTTTGACAACCTATATATTACCTGAACTCCAGACACAACATTAATGGCTAAGAGTACTGGTCCCGTGGCATTAAGACAGTTCAATAGTAAAAGAGAGTGACTCTCAAACTGAGATTCTCGCAGAAAGATTATAAGCTTGCTGAATTATGAAAGGGTTTGTAGTAGAGAATTTCAGGGGAATGGACTTGATGACCCAAAAATCACTTTCTGATTCAATATATTCAAGGTCAAAAAAAGCCCAGCGATGGCAAGTATGGATGGTCTTCACATGTATGTATTATCATGTTCTTTGGAATCTGAAATTCCATTCAGCTGACGTGAAGCTTCAAGAAAGAGTATACTGTAGTACGGCTTCCATTAGTCTTCCATATGTTTTGGGGGGTTCTCAATATCTAACCACAATGGTGTCCGATACTTGATGTAATCGGCACAAGATCAAAAGAATTGGAGAATAAAGGAATCGCTTTGTGGAAATTTCTCATCCTTTGGATAACTCCACACGGAAAGTTTTTAGGATGAAAACCCTGAAGTGGTAGGGCTGCCATAAGCACATACGTAGTTTTTATTCTAGGTTGCGGTCTCATTGAGCATTTGCAGAGTCAAAACCATGAGGCAGAAACAGATTTCCTACATAGGTTTACACTGTACTGTACTATACCATACACTACAAAAGACCCCAGCTACAGTAGAAATATTTGAAGGCTTGGACTAATTTCAGACACCATAAAAAGTCTTCTTTTTGAAAGATGTTTGCTTACAATGCTGTTAAAAACAGGTCCACTGTAACTGCACCCAAAAATGGCACCCAAAAAATGTAGCATAAAAAATCAATAGAATTTGAAAAATCTTGTTATAGTTCAGAAATTGGTTTGCTTCCAAAAAATTGAGCAAGATACTTTATTTGTAGCAAGGTTCAAAAGAATAAATACACTGCTTCTCTGTTTCTCTCTGGCAGGTTCAAAAGAATAAATACACTGCTTCTCTGTTTCTCTCTGGCTAAATTAAATAGACAAAAATTAAAACCAGGTACAAGTCTTTAAAAAAACATCTACTCCTACATTACAGAGAACTGTCTTTTGAATGATTTGTTCATTTGATATTCACAGCAAAACCACAGCTGATCATTACCTCACTTGGTATTGAACTAGATCTCCAACACAGGTGCCCAGGTGGCATCCAGTCACACTTTTAGCTGCTAGTTAAAGAATGCTCAGGACAGTCTTAGTCCAGGTGTGTTCATAATAGTGACATCTCTCTCTTTTGGAGCAAAGGATTAGACAGAACAGCCCAAAGTTGCTGACAGAACAACCCAAAGTGAGGGTGCACTCCATGGACAGTGACATAGAGTGCACCCTCAGCAAGTTTGCCAATGACACCAAGTTGTGTGGGGCAGCTGACACGCTGGAGGGAACAGATGCCATCCAGAGGGACCTTGACAGGCTGGAGAGGTGGGCCCATGCCAACCTCATGAAGTTCAACGAGACCAAGTGCAAGGTCCTCCATCTGGGTCAGGGCAATCCCAAGCACCAATATAGGCTGGGCAGTGACTGGCTTGAGAGCAGCCCTGAAGAAAAGGACTTGGGGGTGCTGGTGGACGAGAGGCTCAAAGTGAGCCGTCAGTGTGCACTAGCAGCCCAGAAAGCCAATTGTATCCTGGGCTGCATCAGGAGAAGCGTGGCCAGCAGGTTGAGGGAGGTGATTCTCCCCCTCTACTCCACTCTTGTGAGACCCCACCTGGAGTACTGTGTCCAATTCTGGAGCCCCTACTACAAGAACCCCAAGCTAAAGGACTGTCTGGTACTTTTAGGTATACGTAGCCCAAAGTAACATCTCACTTGAGTCCCAGCAGCAGTGCTGCCTACGGTTCCCCAGTTGATTAGTATAAGACTACTTGCCATTTGAGCTGCAGGGAAGACAGCACGACAGACACAGAAGAAGCTGCCATTGCAGCTGATCCCATCCAAGGCTGAAGCACGAGGCCAACAGGCATGAACACACCTAGCAAAACAACATACGGACATCAGCCAGAGGTGCCTCTCCCAATACAGACGTTTCTGTCCCTGCGTATCATAGAACACATCAGCAGTTCTACAACATGACTTGCTGAGACCTCCATGAACACTACTAGACTCATATATATTTACTCACTTATTTTTAAATATGTCCCTTGCGTTGCAAGGGATGACCTTTGCACCAAGTCAGTTACAACACTGCGGCCACAAGGTAAGACTATTTGTCCCTTCCAGCTACTCTGCACATATGAAACAAAGCAGAAGCAACAGAAAGACAAGGCAATAGTCCAGGCAAAGGAGGGAGAAGTTACTCAGGAAGAAAAAGAGGAATGTTTGAAGTAAGTTTCAGGGAGGAATTTGGAGCATAAGAAGATATCCGACAGAAGCAGAGAGATGCAAGTAGTAGGAGAGAAAATGTATGATTCAGGGTGAATAGAAGAGGGAACACCCTGAAGTGGGATGATATCTCTGATTAGAGTTAGGTTTGAATATACAGAAACTAATCCCCAAGTACTGCTCTGTGAAATAAGAGCATGGTTTTAACTTCATCATATAAGAATTTATTCGTATGAGTTTAAAACTTGGGAAAAAAAAGATTTTTTTCTACACCATTAAAAAAAAAAAGAAAGTATTTATTTTGTTCTTCTTCCGCCAAGTTTTAAATACTCTAGGAATCTCTCTTTGGTTTCTTGAGCAGGAAATCCTGCAAGAAACACCACAGAGCTCAACTGTGCTGCTGTCTTTGACAAGCTGGGCGAGATATGACAGTCACATACCTGCTGCTATGGGTATTCCGAGCAGATTATAAATTAAGGCAAGAATCAGATTTATTCGTATTCTTCGAACTGTTCTCTTTGATAAGTGAATACTGGCAACTACATCCAGCAAGTCATTCTGCAAGACAGAAGAGCATTGAAAGTTTTCCACATGCAGTCTTCAGAATACCAAACCAAAAAAAGAAGTGTCAGTGATAAAAAGAGGACAAGTCAGAACTATAGTGCTCACTCGGATAAGAACAACATCTGCTGCTTCAATGGCAACGTCGGTACCCGTTCCAATTGCAATTCCAACGTCGGCCCTGGCTAGTGCAGGGGAATCATTGACTCCATCGCCAACCATCGCAACCTTCCTCCTCCCATTTTGGAGCTCCTGGACCTTGGCAACCTTGTGAGAAGGAAGAACCTCAGCAAAGACTTTTTTGATCCCAACCTATGTACAAAGAAAGAAACATACCTGGTTAGTGATATGCTTTATGCTAAAAGGAAGAGCCATTTGCCGTTCTGGGTGAAGAAGAAACAAAGGAAGATCAATCAAACAGATTCCGGTGGAGCCAACACTTGCAAGCTGCACAGAAAGCTGAAGAGCAACATGCCTTTGGCATAAGAAAGGGCCTGACTACAGCCCCTTCCACCTTTACTGCAATGCTGCTGGCAAACCATGCTCTGCCCTTAGTGTCATGTCCCACAGGGCTTCTGAAGCTCTGCTGCCCTGGAAATAAAGGTTTGATGGTTAAAAGAGCCAGTTTTCAGATAATCATGCCGCGTGATGCACTAATAAAGGTTTCAGTGAAATGCAACACAGGAACCATGTCCAATCAGGCAGTTACACTAGGGAAAACACAGAAACACAAGTGTGTTCAAGTCTCAGGGAAACTATGAAAATAAAACAAATGGCTGGCTAAACACTTGTAACCATCCACATCTCAACTAATATGGAGTTGCTACCAATGGCTTTAGTGATGTAGTTGAAAAACAGGTGGGTGTACTAAAGAGAGCTGGGATAACGTCCCTGGTTTGGCTCCATCACCAGGCAGAGATCAGCTTTTCACCACACAAGGTAGAAGCTCTCTTTTAAACTTTCAAAAAGTAACATTTTTAAAAGTTTTTAGGACTGGCTTACCATTTTTGCATTGGAAAGGAAGTCAGTGCCAAAAATTCTATGAAAACATAGGTTGGCACAGACTAACCTTGTTTGAAAACTTCACTTGAGTGCCTGGAACCGTAAATCAAAGGTTGTTTCTGAAGGACTTCTCTTAACAAAGAAACGTGGGGTGGGAAAGTGCTTTACCACAATTGAACACAAAAGTGAAAGCGTGAATCAAAATAGGGGAAGGATTAAAGCATCACACTGAGAACAGTGAACAGAACAACTGAAAACAGACCACACAACATACAAGAACATACATACCCCAGTGCTGGCTGAGTTAGCTGCGTGGTGAGATACCTTAGGAAAGGAAGGTGGCACACGGTAGATTAGAAGTAGACTGATGCAAAGGGAAAGAGGGAAATGAAGATGGAGAGAGTGGAAATGTCACAAGGTTGAGTGAGAATTTGGTTTGTCTCTGGAGCAACATTTATAGTTTGAGATTAAGGAAATCTCATATAAACCCAACCTTTTTTAGACTGCTAAGCTTCTTAAAAATAATTCTTATTGTTAATACTATATTTCCCTTAAAGATAATTATAAGTCCCCATTTCCCTTATTTGGAACAGGACTGGACCTTAAAGAACTCTTCTTCGTCACTAACCAAGCACAACTGCCCTTCAGTGAAGGGAAGCAGAAGGCTTCAGTTCAGCAACAGACTAATTACTGCAAGAAACTCTGTACCTCTGGAGAAGTACTGACTGAAGAAGTCTTCAGTGGGATCTTAATGCAGCCACTGGCCTTTACTATGCCATTGTACCTGGCCCCATTTTCAGTCCAATTCAAGAACAGTCTTCATTTATCATATCCAGGGAACCTCAGTTCCTGCTCCAAATTCACTGGCGTAGGCAGAGTTTAGAACCTCATCATGTTTTCGGGGCTATTTTTGAAACGCAAAGAAGCAGATACCTGAGTGGCAATGGCTTTCGCAGTTTTTCTGTTGTCTCCCGTTATCAGCACCACATCTATTCCCATGTTTTTCAGCGTGTGCACAGCAAGGGCTGCCTCCTGCTTGACAGTGTCTGCTACTGCGATCATTCCACACAAAACGCCTGCACAAGGAAACATTGTCTGTTAGGGAGAACTGTGAGAGGCAAAGTGGCAGCAAGAGAACAGGACTTCCCTTCCATCACACCATGGCGGCTTGTGAAATAACACATTCTGGGCGTAAGCCTGAACAATTGTCTAGAGTTTTTTAAGCTATGGTCTCTTTCATACACACACACACACACTTTTCTCATTTATCCGTTTCAGATCAAACAACAAACACCTTTGATATTTAGAGACAAGGAGGAAGTGGAGAAGAGGAGGGTAGCTTTTAAATATGCCCGACTTCTGGGTTTGATGGTATGGACAAATACAATAGTGGGACAGAGAAAGTTTTGGTATTTAAGCCCAGGTCAGATACTGAAGCCACTCCACCAGAAGAAAGCAGGTACAGTATCTGGGTTTATGTCCCCTAATCTGTCTGGGTTGGATCTCTATTATAATCAATTACTTTCATATAGAAATGTTGCACCTGCCATCCAAACCATTGACTCAACGGTGCATCCACGTTTCCTTCATGTGACTTACAAAAATATCACATTGGTTTATCATTGCATGTTACCTTCCAAAAGTAAGGACTTAAGTAGGTTTTGCGCCCCTGTAACTCTATTTGCTATCCCTAGCAGTGATAGGAACGCCAGCTGTAGATCAGAGCCCTTATTTCCATGTTAAGGGCACTTGATTTTGCTGGACTGCTGATGGAGCCAGGCTGAGACATGCAAACCTTCCCAAAATTGCTATGGAGGAGCACCAAGAATGTTTATTCAGTAATTGAATCACAGACCCCATTTCAAGATCACAGATACACTGGCAATCTATCACTGCTATATCAGTTTCTCATATTAAGGTATTGTCTGGGATCTCTTTCTGTGTAGCACAGAACAGAACCCCTCTGGCAAAACTCATTTAGTCTAATCTATTACACTTGAATGACCTAATGAATCATCATGTGTATTCATGAAATGTTTTGAAACCAGTGGTGCAATAGGTTGGCCTGTGATCCTTAAGTGATGTAAAGTCAGGATGGGACATGGCACTGCACTGACACTGCTCTTCCAAACAACAGTCCTAGACAACAGGAGGTTCAGAAATTAATATTTAAATTAAAAACTACCCAACAAAATCTTATAAACACTGTTCTGAGGTGAAAGCTTCTTTTAGGAAGACCTTGATACTTTGCAGTTCTGCACTAAAAGATTAGTAGTTTCTTGACACTAAGCCACAGATCAATTGCTCCAGAGTTTGTTTTTATCCATTCCATGGTAGGATCAACTGATATGTATTAAATCACTCCAAAGAATGGCAGTTACCATCTATAGCCACTAGTATGGCAGTTTGTCCTTTTGTTTCATGGTCTGTCATTGCATCATTTACGTCATTTGCAATATGCAAGCCATTGCGTCGCATCCACTCACGATTTCCAATCAACACCGAGTATCTATGAGAAGCTGATGGACCTTTGTGCATAAACAAAAAGAAAAATGATCAACTGAAAAATAGCAAACACAAGCCAGAGATATTTGGGGATGGCAATGTCAGGCTGCATTAGCTATAGAAAGAAATTCTGAAGGGGTTTTCCTAATTTTGTGTGTGTGTGTGTGTGTGTGTGTGTGTGTGTTTCAGACGGGCAATGGTCACACCCAAGACACAAACAGAATTAGTTTTGTTGAAGTGCTGTTGTCATGGCCAAACACAAATGCGTAGGCATTACCTGAAGACTGCCTCATAAAACTTATCCTTCAAGACTCAATCTGTGCCTGTTTATACACAGAACTGCGTCATGAACTTCATGGAAGTATTTGCCTGTATTTGCCTTTGACAGCTGGCATTGTGTTTCTGTGTAAGTGCAGTATGCACATTTCATAAATGCCATGCTGCTTTGTTCTCACAACTAATGACTTCTTTCAAATCTAAAGGCTATTTCTGGTAAGAAAAAAGTAGTTTTGTTCTAACAAACAATGAAACAGTATGTAGAGCACTTCATTATGAATTCAATCCAACTTTACAAGAGCTGTATGAAGCAGGTGAGAAAATATTACATTAACACCATTCATAAATGGCACAGTTCTGATTATTAAAGTTCTTATTTTATTTAATTCTTCTAATAGCTTTCTCAAAAAGGTCAGGAGAGCCACAGTCTTCTAAAGAGAACTGATGAGCTTCTTAAGGAAGGCTTTAAATACTTTTTCTTTCTTTCCTACACTACAAAAGAGCAAAGTGGCTTCCACAGAGCCTGAAACAAAACCAAATGTATTGACCTAATCAAAAATATTAGGCACTGAAACTTGTGTTGCAGATATAACACACTTTATTGTGCATCTGCTGAATAGATTTTTTTTTTAAAGTAAATGCCTTGAGAGATCTGTGAACAGAAAACAAAGGGTACAAGTTAATATGGAACTAAAGGGTAGGATATAGAATGCATCAGTAAGATAACATATGTTAAAGGTAACTGCTCTAATATAATATAATGCTAATTGGCAAACTTCACTCTCTGCTGGACCATTCTTCTCTCCAAAAAAAGACACTGCTGGATATGCCTTCTTGCTTATGTATTGCATCAACTTTTTGAGTACACATCATTGTAGCATCTAAATTCTTATTTAGGTTTCTGAATTGCAGAGAGATTGAGAGTAGGAGAAATAGAAAGCTTCAATTTTTGTTAAGGTGCATTTTTGTCCCTCATGTTCTTTGTCTCCTTCTGCCATAAATCCATCTTTCTGTTGATCCTAGTCCTATGGGATTGCTTTACAGTGGTCAGCACAGTTGATTCATTACCCCTTTCATTGCGACGGGCGGTCAGTTCGGGGGCAGACATACCATGGGATTCGGAGAGTGGGATCAGCTCGTTATCTCCCAGAGCAGCATTGCCATTCCTCCTCCTATTAGCGTCCAGCTTATCGAGATCCTCCTCGGCCATGCCCAGGACAGCCTCAACACCTCCAACTTGGCAGCTGATGCCACAGCCCGGGACTGCCTGGAAGTCAGTGCAGTATCCCAGGCTCTGAGTGCCAAGCTCCTGCGGACATAACCAGAGTTCATCATCAGTCTGTGCTGCCCACATTGGGTACAGATATTAGATAACTCCTGCGGAATAGAGGCCTCATTCCTCCTCTTGACAATGACTGACTGGAAGAAAATCAGCATGGACTATCAGTAGCGCAGGACTAAAAATAAGAATATTCTGGACATGCTGTGGTTTAGACTCAAAGGGGCAGCCATACAGATCACATCCAGGGCTCAGCCCTGGGAGCAGCAAACCATAAAGGACAGCTTTTCCTGGTAGTCCAAGGACAAAGCAGTTACATCAGTGGTTCACGACTTCAGCCAAGACTAGGAACTAAAGAGAAATACTATAACAATAAGGCATACAGCTTCTGAAAAGATGCAACTTCTAATTAACCTCACAGACAATTGGCAGTGTGGGATCAGGCCTTTTATATATATGTAAAAGTACAGTGAAAAACTGTATTTAATTCATGGAGTGATCTGGCTGGATGACAAGGAAACTGGGTCTTTCTGTTGGGTTAGAGAGAGAAGCCAGTGAGCACCTTCAAGATGAGAAAAGGGATTACCAGGACCCTATGAGTTACAAAAAGAATGGAGAAAATACGCATTTATAAACAAGTTGTTCTGGGTTGTCTCTGTAAATTGGAATTACATGTACCTTCCAGTGACCTTCTTACAACAAACGAGTGATAAGGCAGGTGGTAAGAATATTAGCAAACAGTATGGCACTGCAATTCATATAAGCCATGATCCAGTAATAACTGGTGCATAGGTTGACTACAGAAGTGTTGGGGAACTAAAATAAATTTGAAAACAGAAAATGTAAAATATGAGAGAAGCAACTGAATCATTACCCATACTCTCTTTTTCCTTCTAAATTTATATATCAGCTTCCAAATTTTACCACTGAAAGATCTGTCACTAATAAGTTTGATATACTCTTGCCAATGAATTTTTCCATAAATCAATTAATGACTTGTCCTAGCAGAAAGAACTTATTTATTTAAACCAGGCTTCCTATTTTGGTTACTATTTGTGCTTTCATTCTTCCTGAAACATTTGAAGAACACATGCAATATATAAATGACCTTTGAGGATTTGCAAAATTTGCAGACTTGAGTAATCTATTAATTAATTTGTGAAATTCACAAATATCACAGTTTAATATTCAGGTTTTAAAGCTTTTTGCCCAATCTATAAGCAAGTGATTAATAGCAGTGACTACAGTCAGGTAACATATGAAATGTCACCACACACATTTGCTTCACAATGCGATTTAAGCATAACTATTCCTCCTGCACATATTCCACAATCCTTGTTTTCCCACTCGTTCAAGAAAAACTTTGTAAGATCTTGCTTGAGAACTCCACAGCATTACCAGAAAAGCAAAGCTTAGAATATGCCTCCTAGTATCGTCCAGATTAAGATGCACAATCGTAATCTCTGCCAGCTTCCCAGCCTGTTACTCTTCAGGCAGGCCTGTCCCTCTGGGACTTGCTCATTTTATACAACGTTGCTGCATTTGCACAGATCCCTTCAGGCCTTAGATGAAATAGGAAGGCTAAGTACCTCTCTGCAATATTTAGTGACTGCCACTCCTAAAGGATGCTCGCTGCTGGCTTCTGCAGTGCCAACCACCGCCAGTACCTTCTTCAGAGAGAGCACAGCCGTGTCTCCCAGCAAAAGCACCCTCATGACTTTAGGAACTCCACAGGTGATGGTACCCGTTTTATCAAACATCACAGTCTTGATCTGCAAGAAATAAAACAGAGTTACTGCCTAAGCCCTGTGAGCATAGGGATGCTCATATGCTTTGGGCACATAAATACAGGCAAGACCTTAAGAAGGAGTTGACTATATCCACACCAAGACAGAATAAATCTACAAAATTAGGGATTTCTGTATGTACCTTGAACTATCTGTACAGGAGGTCTCCCTAAGCTTTCTTATTCATTCCCCATACAGTGATTTCACCGAAGCTTCAACATCATCCTGTATCTATATCCAGGATCTCAGACAACGGAGTCATTGCAGGACTTGTACTGTCCGTTGTGTGTGCATGTATGTATTCACATGCAGGATTCGGATAATGGCACCTGAATCACTTTTACCATGAGGTATATGATTCAGGAGGGCTTCTACAAATCCTGTTTGAAACAATTAACAACAGCACTGAAGAAAGAGGACTCAGGAAGTTATGTGGGGATACGAGCAGGTGGGAAGAGTGCAAGAAGCTGCAACAAGTTTCAGAAAGAATAACCTAACCAAACCCAACCTCATGCTGTTCGCTAAATTCAACAATCACTTGTTATCCAGCCCAATGCGTCTTGAGGAATCAGGA
The DNA here is from genome assembly GCF_963924245.1 of Chroicocephalus ridibundus. NCBI lineage: Eukaryota > Metazoa > Chordata > Aves > Charadriiformes > Laridae > Chroicocephalus > Chroicocephalus ridibundus. The sequence goes on along the minus strand of NC_086284.1, from coordinate 31,987,823 downwards.
ATGAACCAAAAAACACAGCCCCACATACACTGAAAACCAAAGCTGACGTCAATTCTAATCCTGGAAATAAACTTGGCATAGAGAAACACAGGAACCAAAAAAACTCAACAAAGTAGGCACTATTTCCATTCCCAGCTATTCCAACCTGCCAACCTTGCAGAATCCAACAGGTCGCTTAATTTGCCAAGCCCTGACCCTAGCCTCACTTCGATTCAAAAGGTAAAAAGTCCTGACACTACTTAGGAGTCATTCTTTTATTTTTGCAGAGCCTTGGAAAAACTTCTGGTCCATGCTTTGTAATACCCAATAAGAACAAGAATTATCAGTCTGATTAACTTATTTTTACCATTCTTTTCACTTAAAATGGTCTGCCTATGTCTAATCCAGTCTACCACAGCATGGTTTGAACTCATATTCTTTTCACTAGCTGTGGACATACCAAACCTCCTTGTCCTTCAGTCTCCTCCTCCTCTTTTCATCATTTTTCTGTCTTTGAAGGGCTCTTCCTGCCTCCCTTCCATCTTTTTTCTATACACTAAAAGCACTTCAAATCATTCTGGTTTTCTCTTACAATCCCACATTATAAACTACTGATCATGAACAATATGCGTTTCACAACAGCCCTCTGAGGAAAGAAGAAAAACACTGGATTATTGGGCTCTTTCACAGAAGAGGTAAAGAGAGTGCAAAAGTCAGAAACCTCTGAGGTCGTGCAGAAGATTAACAGCCTCACTGGCATAAGACTGCAGGAACTGTTGGCTTTCAACACTTTGCTGTGACTACTTTGAAGAAAGAAGGTCAGATCTGTCTTCTTTACCTTAATGAGCAACAACCAATAGAGAAAAAAAAAACAAAGAAACAATATTCTGCAGTCTTTTTCTGGACCATCAGAATTTCCTGGGAAATTATATCTCATGTAGCAACAGCAGGGTAAGCTACAAAAGTACAGAAAGAACTATTAACCTTGTGTGCCATTTCCAGGGGTTTTCCACCTTTGATGAGAATACCGTTCTGCGCGGCAACTCCTGTGCCCACCATCACAGCCGTGGGGGTAGCCAAGCCTAAAGAACAGGGGCATGCAATGCTCAGCACAGTGATTGAGGTTTGAAACGCAAACCTCAGTATTAGTTCAGTTTTTGAAACGTGTTTGTTCTGATTCTGCAAGAAGAGGAAAGAGAGGGGAAAAAAAAAAGAGGAAAGAGATTATGACTGCTGATAGAAGATAACATATCTGTACAATCAGTCATATCCATTTCAAAAAATACATTTACTTGAAACCTCCAGTACAGGAAAGCAATCTATTATTGTTACTGTTATGGCAGAGAAAGGTCAATGTTATGAATTGTTTATAGCAGTATTTTCTGGCTTTTTTTATGGTCAAGCACACATACGCTTGGCTCTGCTCTCAGGCTCCCAGATGACAACATAATTTGCTGGCTTTTCCTTTATAGCTTAGCAAAGGAGAACCCTATTTCCAGGTACACAGATCCCCACCGTTGCTGAGCATAGCATGTACACCTCCTAAATATAACAGAAGCTCATCTTCTTTCTAAAGCCAAACCCACTATCTGCCATCAGTAACAAGGATGCCCAAAAAAACAACAGGCAATATAGGAATGGCTCAGCTCCTTGCAATGCAGCTATAGATCATATTTATCCAGAAAGACTGCCAATAATTACAATTTTTAGGAACCCCATGCAGAACATTTTAATTGGTGTAATTGTTTGTTCTGTGTAGAAAACACCACATTATATAAAAGTATTTGCCAAGTTGCAACGTCAAACCCTACACACAGAAGGTATGTTAATTACACTGGAAGATATCCTAATACCAAAATTCAGCTCTTAATGAAATTACTTACAGGAAAATATTTTTGAATAATATCAAAATTTATAAAACCAATTGTAATCCATGCTATCAATGTCACTGTTGAAACGATGATGATAAATGGAACAAAATATCCACTAAACTTATCTGCCAGTTGCTGGATGGGTGCCTATAAAAAAGAAAAAAAATGTATTTGTATGTTTGTGATCAAAACACATTAAGTATGCAGAGTTCATGAAAATATCTAATATTCCTCATCTGATTCTTTTTTGAAGTCTGGAAAACACACAGTTTGTTGAAGAAGTAAATATATAAAAATATAGAATCTTTTTCTTATATAATCAAAATCTGTGAATAATTTTTTCTTTTCTATTATTTTTACCTTTGACATTTGAGCTTCTTCCACCAATTTCACGATTTGTGCTAGAGTGGTATCATTACCAACATGAGTTGCATTAACAAGAACTGAGCCCTGTGCATTTATAGAACCAGCAATCACTGTGCTCCCAGGCTTTTTAGTGACTGGCATAGCTTCCCCTAGAAAGAAAAGGTAAGAATAAATGAGGCAATACCCCTAATACTGGTGGACATAGTTCATTAGCACATAGATCATTGTATGTTGCAAAAGCAGCATGCTAAGCAATAATGACAAGAAATCACATATTGTGTATCTCTGTCTAGTAGAGGCATGTATAAGTGCTGTTATCCTCCTAAAAAACTTTTTCTAGGTTTAGTTTCAAAGCAAATGCTGTTTTCTTGGTCCTAACCCTCCAGTATGCCATCCTTCGAAAGGGCCAGGAGCAAACTGACTGTAAAAGAAACTGCTAAGAATTTCTCTGATTAATAATTTTCAGTGCCCATGCATACACACGCCAACATCTCAGCAATATTTCCCCATCGTCCTTCAGAAGTTATTTCTGAGAAGGTACCATCTCTACAAATACATTCAGGGGAAACTCCCACCAGAATAATAACCGTGTTCAGACTCTACCCATTCCATCCTCTAGTAAAAGTGACCAAACCGAGCAGAAATTCTTCAGCTTTTCAGGGTGTACACAGATATGGGATTTGGATTCAAGCTCACAAAGGCCAGGCACAGTGTCCATTAAGGTGGGAGATTATTCAGACAGCAGCTTTTGGGTTGGCTCTGCTCTCTTTTCTTGTAAGAAAGTGTTCTAGAAGATTTAACTTCTCTGTATATGTGTAAGGGAAGTTACCAGTAATGAGAGACTCATCTGCCATAGAACTGCCTTCAATGACCTTTCCATCCACTGGGAACTTTCCTCCAGGAACAACCTTTACAATATCACCCCTTTGAACCAGTTCAACAGCTACCTGCTCCTCCCTGCAAAAAAAACAAGTAGAACAGAGAGATTATTTACGCTGTCAGCTTCAAAAGAATAGTAATGCTTTCACATTAACTGCATTGAGCCTAGTCTGTGCACCCAGGCAGGCTGAAGGGGTTTTGGTTCACAAATACATACCTGACGATAGAGTGGTCAGGTCCAAGAGTCACCACAGTGGCTTCTGTGGCTTGAAGAGATATAAGTTTAGCAAGAGCTTCTGAGGTCTTACTCTAAGAAACAGAGATAAATATTTAAGATATATTAAGATATATAAATGCTGATGCCTACTTAACACAATTTACTCTGAAATACCTTGTGTAATATAGGCTACATAAGAAACACCTGACTCAAAATTCCTCTGACTAGTTTTATTCTCCTCTCGTTATAAGTACACAATAATTACTGTGAAGATGAGTTACCTTTGCTATGTGTTCCAGCCATCTCCCTAGGGCAATGAACACGAACAGCATCGGAGGAGTGTCGAAGAAAGTGACAGGGCTTTTCTCTGCCTTTTCAATTATTGCTACCATCAGGATCACACATGAATACACGTAAGCAATCGTCGTGGCCAGTACGATGAGCACATCCATATTGGCTGTCTTGTGCTTCAGTGATTTGTAAGCTTGTACATAAAAATACCATCCACCAAGAAACTGTTGGTGCAAGCATGGACAGACTCGTATTAAGATGACAGCAGTGAAAGCAGAGAGTACATAATACTGCCTATAGCAGAATTATAAACACATAGTAGATAAGGGAAGGCATTGCTGTCCCATGTAAGTTTAATATTGATATAACTTCAGTGGAGTGGTCTGCTAGGAGGCTGACTCCACTGTCATCCTCTCCCTTGCTCTTTCTTGTTCTCAAAACAACACTGACAGCTAAATATCATCCTTTTCCTCAGCAATGCAGAGTAAACAAGGTACAGAAGTTGAAGGGATTTACCTATAGCTATACAATTATGTGGCAGCTCATCAGGTATTTCTTCATTTTAACACTACCTTCCCCACTTGGAAAACCATCTGACGCAACTTTGACAGGAGTAAGTGCTGCGAGCAATTACAGAATGGATAACTTGCAGAAAAGTGCCACTTCATTCTGCATAGGTGATACAGACAAGAGGGCAGTGCTAACCCACTAAACCTTTTCAGTTTCCTGTCTTTACCGCATCAGATTGCATAAATGGGAAATGAATAGAAAGCAAACCCCTAGGAAGTACTGTGGACGTACCTGAACAAAAGTGCACAGGACAAAGAAGAGAAGATTTAAAATAGATAATCCAGGAATGAGATTCTTTTCCAGTACCATAGACCCATGGTGCTCACCGTTGGGTATTAGCATATAAATCATTAGGATTAACACAGGGATACCAAACAGTAGGCTGCACAAGAAAGACTTCCTCCACCTGAAAAGTAGAAGCTGTAAATCCCTGGTTGTCACACACCCCACAGTACCCAGGCCAAACAGTGTGCTTGCAGTGCAGAGCTTGGGGCGTTAGTACCATACTAACACACAGCTTCGGGATATTTGGGACAGTTTCATTGTCTCCTACATGTTTAACTATATAGATTTCTATAGACTTCTATCAGTTAAAAACTGAAACTAATGAAAGTAGTAAAAGTACTTGAACCACATGGCAAATTGTAAAATTAAATATGCTTTACACAAAGATAAGCTAAATTAACTGGGGGGGGAGGGGGATGAGTTACAAGAGATACACGTTCATTAGTGAGAAATACTTACTGCTGTATTTCCTTTTTATGATCCAGGTTATGTGCATTTGGAACTCTTCTAGCCACGGAAGCATGAAAGCCAATTTCCTTTTTATTGAAAGGGGAGGAAAAATGAGTTAGTTTTGATTAAACTAACTGTATTACTTATAATATATTTAAATGACACTACTTTTAGAAGAAATGTCAGAAAAGGACACTGTTCCATATTTAATAAATGCCAATTTCTTATATATTTTTAGATCCTGCCAACATGAGATGATATTTCAGACAGTACTCAAAATGTGGACTGCAAAGGATTTCTGCTACCTACACATAGACACAGTGCATAAATGCAGTAAGTGTTCTGGGTTTCCTAGACCCAAGAAGCTCCCACTGGCAGCTGGAGTTCTGCTGCCCTCCTCCTCAAAGGAAATTTATGCCCTTTCATCTCCACTGAAGAAATGTGAGAGATGGGAAGTACCACAAAAGAAGGTAAAAATGTACAAGTCACTGAGCTGAGCTAGTCAACCTTGCAAGCATCTCCTTAACACTACAGTTGAGTAGATATACCTGAAGTTGAAAATCAAAGTGGCTAGAACCAGTTTAAATCTGTAAAACAACAAACTGCAGGGCAAAGGATCCCAGAAACAAATATATTTAAAAAGCCAGTTTTGACTGACGCTCCAGTGAGTTACTGCAGTAGAACCTCCTCCCCCACAAAAAACACAAAAAACCCAAAGCACACTTGTAAGCACAGTACATTTAAACTTCGTATCTGCATCACAAGATGCTCCTGTGGCAAGATGCACTTTAGAGAACTACTCAACCAGCATGAAGAGTCTCCTAGATAACACGTTAATCAGGGCTGCCTCATCAATTCTGCTGTCTAGGAGCTTTTTTCTGAGTAAATACTCTAGAACACAAAAGGCAAACAGTCTCTGCTGTCCTCCTGACTACTCACTGTGCATGCCTCATACAGTAAGTTCTCTTCCCTTCTGGTGGGGCAGAGAAAGAAAAAGTTTTGTCCACACTTGGGCTATGATAATGGCAGATTTTATGATCTGTGTGGTTACTGGTAAGCCAGGATTTTTTTCCTTTAGTGGCTGTATTGCAAGGTCTTTTGGTTCAAAAAGTTCTTCTCTGAACTGGTGTGGGAATAAATGCCAGTGTATACAGAGATACGTAATACTTGTGATATCAGCTGTTGCAAAACTTCTTTTACAGCCTCTTTCACCGGCAAGAGAAAGTAGTATTTTCTTCTGAAGTATCAACACCTCACTGAAATGACTGGAAATCAGACACACGATTCTACACACAGAACTGCAAAGAATGAATACATGACACTTTTACCAGATATAGATAAAAAACGCTTCTTTTTTGTAGTTTTTAGGGTCTGCTTTTAAAGTAACAACCTAGGAGATTATGCACTACTGAGGAGCACAGCAGCTTCACCACAACAGTATAAAAACATATGGCCATTACCATGTCATCTGCAAAAGTCAGTGAAACCTCTCAAATATCAGCTGCTTTATTTCCTTTTTAACTTCAGCTTATAATTGCTCATACATAAAAAATTTTGAAAGCCTACCTCAATTATTTTTATAATATCTCGAGGTCCGGTAATTTCAGGATCAAACTGGATGTGAGCTTTGCAAGTAGCAAGTGCAACTGAGGCGTAGAATACGCCATTTGCTCTCATGAGTTTGGATTCAATACTGTGAACACAGGAGGCACAAGTCATCCCTGTAATCTAAAGAAAAGACAAATTTAGGTCCAGTTAGCAGTCCTCCACATTCACCTAATGTTTGTGGATGAATTTGAGACAAGGCCTCCCCATGTCACAAAGGTACTAATGACTGTTCAGGCTTTGCTGGTACTGACCCAAGGCCTCAGCATGAAGATTTTATAGACCTGTGTTAAAGAAACAAAGCTGAGAACATAACTATCTGCTTTTATTATAAAATTCTGCAAACAGCAGTTATAGTCACAGCTATATATTTGTAGAGCAGCACTCATACACTGTATTAACTCTAGTAGTATAGCTAATATAGTTCTATCAGCAGCCATGGCAACATTGCCAAAGTCAAACTCTGCGTTTGTAACTTCATCTTGCTTACTTAAATTTTCCTGTGGCTTCAGTAAGGCATGTTCCCACTTTCTGATCTATTAGCACAACTGCAGACTGTTGTTATCTGTCTTGTAGTAGGTATGTCAAGAGAATAAAAATAGACTTTTGAGGAATTTGTCCTTCATATAAACAATTTTACCCAAAGTTCTTAGACCTTTACACAAAGCCCCAGGAATTATCAACATGTATTTGGTGATACGTTCTCAGTTGCTCAGTCTGTACTGTTGACTAAAGTGCCTTTACAGAAAAGGTCTGTTTCATTTCTTGCTAAGAAAAGTCTATTCTGCACATACAACTAACACTTTTTATTTCAGTGCCTTTGGACAGATTCTTCTAAGACAAATTGATTTTGTCTTTTCAGCAATTAAGAAAAAGGATTATCACCAGCCAGAACTGACCTGATAAAGCCACAACTCCTTAAACAAAAGCATTTACAAGAAAATGATTCTTCCAGACCTGAATTTTCCAAAACCAACACATAATTTCAAATACACATGACTTACAAGAAGCTCCACATTTCCTTCTGTTTCTGTATGATCTTCTAAGATGGTAGCTTCAAAACCCAAATTCTGGATCAGCTGTGCTATTTCAAGAGGCTGTACGAGTTCTGGTTTGTATTTTATCTCTGCTTTACCTGCCATCAGTGCTACCAACACTGAAACAATTCCTGCAGTGGCAATAATAAAAGATATTAGATAACGTAGCTCCTTTGACGGGAAGAAAAATAAAATATTACAAGTGATTGTCAATGAGGGCTGTAACAACTTGGAGCTGTTACAAACCTAATGATTTCTCTCTGCCTCCTTCTAGTGTTGTTCCCTGGTCACAACAGCAAAGTTTTTACTGATTTTCAGCAACGCTGTGGTTCCCTTTAGCAACGAGAGTAACTGCATGAGTTACACAGGGAAGAAGGTGAGCTTTGCTATGATCTAATGACACAAAAAGGATGTTCAGAAGCAATCTTTGCACTCATTGCTGAAAGATCTACCCTGGACTCTTTGAGTTTGGAAAGCCCTAAACAAACCCCACAACACAATGCTAGGCTTTTGTCTTTTCTTGTTTTTCCCTTCAGGGAAAAACTTTTTTTCCCCAAGAGGGAAAAGCGTTCCCTTTTTTGTGCTAATGATTTCTTGGATTTTTAAATCAAGGCAGTGAGACCATCACTGGGAGACCGGGGGCACAGGAATTAATAAGTAAAACCCCCCAAAGGCATGCCTACCCAAATCAAATCAGACAATGCTGAGGCTCATATGTTCATCTTCTATATGGCCAGAGGAAAGGCAGCTCCAGTCTGCAGACTTCTAACCTAATAAGCTTTGCTGTGCCTCAGCTAATATAATTACCCAGGCACTGGAGCCATGCATTTGTTCGTATCTGCTTGTGCAAATGTGCCCTGAAGGGTAAGTTTCACATCACAAACGTGTCAGAACTCTCAACAGCTCTGGAAGTGATGGATTGCTCTGTAAAGCAATAAGGCCCTGAAAGCTAAATGAGAACCATTTCTCTGTTCTTGTCTTGAGCCTTATTTGACATTTTCATCTTATTACAACAACTTACTGTTACAATGCAAGTATGTCCATTGGGTTTGTCCGCCAGTGCAGCAGGATAGTTAAACAGTGATGTAGTTACATTAGCACTAAGAAAGACCATTGTCTATTTAACCTCCAGAAGTGGTACCACAGCCTCCTCCATTAACCGCATACAATACCTTTTCCATCCCATAGTCCCTTATAGACTCATTATAGGAATCTTAAATTTATTACCGTCTTCTTTCTGCAAATTTCTTTCAATGGTAGACACACACGATGCACAGGTCATGCCTGTGATTTGTAAAAAACACTTTTCAGCTGTCGCTCCGCTGGGCTGGTTTGGCCCATCAAGGTGAGGACTGTCTGGAAGAGCATCCAAGGCACAGCCCTGGGGAGGAGGCTCCGGAGCTTGCGGCTGCACAGCAGCATTGCTGGCATCAGGCTGGTGTCTACGTCCTCCAGCAGTGGTATCTTGAATAAATGCACAAAAAACTGAATAAACACTATTTCCAGTGTGATTGGATGACATAAAACTACAAGCAGGTCACATTTATCAATCATGCAAAGTCTCTTAGTTGTTTGAAAGGTGACATGGTAATCTTTGTCTCTTCATGGAAATAATATAGATTTTTACTATGCGTATAACAATATATGCTCACCAGCACCACTTGCATTACAATTTAACTCTATAGAACTGGTTTTCCACTTTCAAATGGCAAATGATTCCCTCCAGTTTCAATGCCTAGACCTGACAGCTACCTCCACTCAATAAAGATATATTGGTATCTATAGGATCCTTATCCAGCACAGAGAACATGGTCCAGTCACATCCATTCTCTCCTTCTCATCTATGCAGGACTCATAGCACTTCATCTCAAAGATGGAAAAGGACAAGTTTTTCAACAGGTTTCTCTTTATGGCACAATATTTACAGTGCAAGTACTGCAAAATGCATAGTGGAAAGATTTGCAGCACCCAGAAGACCTCAACACACACAGGCCTGTTGCAATCCTTTTTGTTCTTTGCCAGATACTGAACAGACAGCCAACAGCTCCAGCTGCATTCACAAGCTGCCTCCCTTGGGCAGTGGTTTGTGTAAAGGAGCAAGAGATGCTTCTGAACATGTTAAACACAGGGGCTCCCCTCCTTTTCCACAGATGGATCAGAAGGTCTCCCACCAACATTATAAACCAAATAAATCATTATTAAACACCACATACAGGCTCTTCCTCATCTGCAGCAGTTCCACAGATTCAGAGGGATTGGACCCATGAGAAAAGCTAATAGGATGCGGTCTATTGTGATCAAACTAATTCATTCCAGATACATTACATCAGTATCTCAAAGCAAATCTGTTGAGTTGAAGCAGATAAATATTGCCACATTTGAAATTCGCTAGAGAGGAGAGACTGCACCATGGCAACTTCTTAAACACTGAGCACATGTACAAAATGTACAAACTGTGCTGCAGCTGACCTGCTCCCACCAAGGAGTACATGCCTCTTGCTACTTACCTCACTTAAAGTAAGGCTTAGTAAAGTAGGGCTAGTAAAAATACTCAAGAAATAAAGGTCAAAGGATTAGGACACCAAAAGGATATTTCGCTAGATAAGAAGTGGTTTTAAATGAAAGAGTTTCATTACGTTTGTGGTGTTCAGTATTTTGGAACATAAATGAAAATATTTCATTTGATAGATCTACTTACAGCAGCCTGTAGACATAGGAGGAAACCTACTTCAGTGGTAAGGGGATCAGCTCTTTGAAGGACCTTGTACCAACTTTCAAACCTTTTGGCTTCATAATGTAACTCTACTCTTTCCCCCACTAGTGCAGTTATTAAGGGCTGAAATAAGGTGCTTCACAGCTGAAATCTCTCTCTCCCTTGCTACGTGAGGTCAGATCAGGCTAGTCCCTTATAAAAGACAATGTCAATGTGATGTTTTAAAAGTTTCTCTCCAGAATAGTCTCAATGCAGGTGATGCATGGCCCAGCTTGGCACAGTACCCACAGAAGAAAAAACACTGTTACCTGTCAGCACAGAAGCATCAAACCCCATGTCTTCTATGGCAGCTTTTAACTCCTCTCCATCAGTAACAGCTGGATCATAATGTATCGTCCCAGTTCTGCCAGCTAGAGAAACTGCTATATGTTGCACTCCTTTTCTCTGTGATATGGTCCCTTCTATGGACTGTACACAAGAATTGCAGGTCATGCCATCAATCCTAACAACAGCCATGCATGTCATGTCTTGCAGCGGCTCTCTGAAGAGATCACATAGCAAAGCACGTGATGGAGATGCTCCTTTATTTGCTTCTGATCCACTAAGGAGGCAAACTTTAAAGTTTCCAGGTGGAAGGGATTCAATAGCTTGCTGCAAAGCTGACAGGGTAATTAAATTTGGGCTATACTGTACCACAGCACGTTTATGCTCCAAAGACACTTTAATACTTTGTATGCCAGGAAGATCTGATATATTTCCTTCAATGTTTCTGACACAGGACTTGCAGTGCATGCCTTCTATCTGTACAGCCACTGTAGCTGTGCTACTCATCTCAACAACCAGTGAATTCACCCCATCTCCCTCGAGACTTGCTGGTGTCTCCTTGGGGTTTGCATTCTGCAAGCGCTCAAGATCAAGGACACCCAGCTTCAAAGGGGCTGATTTACTTTTAATGGTGCATTCGTACCCCAGGTTACTGATATGGCTCTTGAGGTCGTCAGGCTGAATGATGTAAGGATAGTAAGCAATAATTGCTTCCTGGTTACCAAGTGACACCTTGATTCTTGCCACACCATGCAGTTTCCTAATCTTTCCTTCAATGTGGGTGACACAGGACTGGCATGTCATGCCTTCTACCCGAAGCTTCACTACTGCTTCTCTCGAGCATGACGAATTTACAGTCGCTGTTGTCAGCCTCTCTTCTGCTATGTTGGTGTCAAAGCCCATATCCTGAATTTCCTGGCAAATCTGTACAGGACTTATTTCCGACTGCAGATACTTTATTACAGCATTGCTCTGTTCAAGGGAGACTTTAATATTCACAATGCCCTTCACCTTGGAAATTTGGCCTTGTATTGACTGCACACACGATTGGCAAGTCATTCCCACAATGTTGAGTGTCACAGTGTGTTCTTGGGAAGATGCGGAGGGCACGGTTTCAAAGCTCTCCTCATAGCCCATGTTGTCAAAAGCAAAATTGTGTTTCATTGTAGGTTCCAGCTCACAGTCAGGAGGAGAATCAGTGTTGGACAAAGCCTAAGGAGCAAGAGGAAAAATGAAAATAAAATCCATGTATCTTTAGCCCTGTAAAAGCAACAATATTCTGAATGTGCTCTCAAGCATATAGCATACTAGAAGTGCTGTCAAGTCAGTCTATACCCCCAAAATGCTTCACGACGTTCATGTACGCTTTGACTGTATTACCAGTGAGCTATGTCCACGATGATGAATCAGGCCTCTGACACTTCTCGAGCAGCAATTTAAAAAATATTCACTAGGGATACAAAAGTAAAATTGTCTCGGTATTCCCACCCCAGTCCAATTATTTAAAACTTGAGCTCTCTGCAGCCACGGGGCACTTTCACCATGCAGCTTGAGCCCTGCTCTTCAGAGCACACTGTCACTGGCACAAAGGGTCACAGCAGAATGTGCTCAAGGCCTCTTCACAAATGTCAGAAGCTGGCTCAGTTTGGCCAACCTGCTACCGCTCAGCAGGAGTTTGAACCAAACCAAACCAAACCAAACCGAAACAAAACAAAATGCCCACAGAAAACAGGATCAAGAATTTCCCAGGAGCCTGAAACAAGCTGGCACAGGGAGCACAGATATATCAGAAGAGCTATACACATGCACACAAAGGCCTGGGATGCCTGCATATATACAGATCTTTTAAGTTAAAACCTGTATCTGACAAAGATTTTAAAAGACACAGAACTATATGCAGATACTTCCACTATGGTTTAGCTTCATCTACCTCCTTGTGAGGCACCTAAAAAAGACCATATACTAAGCTACAAGAACTCACTGGTTTAATCCAACACTGATTTTCAGGATGTAATGGCCAGTATTGAAGTAGACCGGCCAGAAATGGACTATCTCTCAGTCGTATCACAGGCTCCACAGTACTAGGACTCTATTGTTTAATGTGCCCAATTCAATTAAAAATGAAATATTAAAAAAAAATAGTGATAAAGGCAATGCTTCTCACAGAACAGGTAATTGGAGCACGGAGTCTGTCGACAAAGGAAATTGCTGGCACCAAGTGATGAGGAAGATTGAGAAGGGGAGGGACAGGTCCCAGATTGTCAGATTTCATGGAAAGAACATCAAAATTCATGTCCATGATTTAAGGCAGCTTTAACTACTAAATATCTAGATGCAAGTTACTACAGCACATCTGTTCTCTTGCCTGCAAAGCCATGGGCTCTCCAGCATGTAATAAAGCACCTGATACTGGGCATTATTGCAGGGAGGGGCTGGAGAAGGGGCCACTGGATCACGCTCAGTAGCACAAATCTTGTTCCTACCACCCACCAGAAAACTCCCCCTCGGTACCACAGCGTGAACGAGAAGCATTTAGGCTGTTTATTAACACTAGACTGCATCCAGTTCATTTGATGGAGTACTCAAAATTCATTAACTTGATTTTGTTTCATGCTTAGACAGCTTGGGAATAATGAGGTCTGGGGTCACGACCAAAACAGCAAAAATTTAACACGAGAAATTTGCTTTCAGCCTTCTCCATTCTGTATTTATTAGAACAGGAGGAGGAATGAGCAACTTCAATTCTTCAGCGTTATGCTGCAGCCCCTCACTATCCCAACCGTGAGCTCTCCCCCCATGCCCCCTCCTTCACTGCTTGGCCTCGAGGCTATGCTCCAAGGCTGCTGGGGAAGAGTCATGGGAATATTTTAGCCCTGACATCCCCTTTTACTTCCCCCATCTCACAGGCCTGGCAGCGCTCAGGGCACTTACCCTTCTCGCAATTCCCTTCCCTTCCCAGAAGCTACTGAAATCCCCAACGTACCCGGAAATGCGCAGCCAGCCCCTCCTTTCAAAACAAAACATAAACAGTTAATCGGACTTCCCTGCAAAGGTGGTTCCCTGTTTAAGCACACACAAAGACAACCACATGCGTATTTCCTCCTATTTGTGCCTTCCCACAGCTTAAAATAATAACGTGGCCTTGTATATGGAAAAGAAGTCCACCTGAAAACAGTCTCTCATCCACCGCATTTCAGTTGCTGCTTAAACTCAAACTTGCATTTATTTTAATGTCTACCTCAAGAAATGTTATTTGAATATTGTCCCTCGTCTCCTCTTCCCTATCTCCTGTCCCCAGACCCTGCAAGGACACTTTGCTCGCAGTGGCCAGCTCTTATTTTCACAAACACCCAGTAAAGTGAACATCCATGTGTGAGTTACAGAAGCTCACCCTGTACATTTACTTTGGCTCATATGACAAAGGCATTTGCCTTCTGCATCCTTTGGTGAAACAGAGCATGAGACGGGTGAGATGAATATCCTTCACTCTCCTGCTCCCCTTCACCATGTTTCTGGAAGCCACGTGCAGATGAAAACCAGGAACTATCACAGGCCTTATGTCCTTCTCTGCGTTCCTTCCGCCCCCACACTCACCAATCATCTCAGTTTTCCTAGGTACACAGTGATATAAAACCAATGAAAATTAAATGTATAAAGGGTATTTCTCATCCTCCAGTCTTTTGAAAAACATAAAAGCAAGGACTGATCATACTATTTCAATGCATTGTAAGCAACAGAAACATCAAAACTTGGACTATGCTTTATATTTTGGATAAAAAGCTATCCCAACATTCAGAAGAATTGGCAAAAACATTGTGTTTGTTACTTGACAAAACCAGATGTTTATGCTCTGTAGAGAAAAAGCCTTGCAAACAAATTTTTAAATGACAAGGAAAAAATTCGAGAGGGGACATGGACATACATTAAAAAAAAGGCATATTTCCCTTTAAAAAACCCCACAAAACAACTAAAAACACCCCTCCTCCGAAATGCCAAATCATTGAAGAACCTCCCCCCAGAAAACAGAAATGTGCATGGGCTGAAATACAGTATTTACAAAGCCTTTAGTACTGTTTAACAGCTTAAAAAAAAAGCAGGGGCACAAATACATCTATGTGTGTACTTGCGAGAAGGGGTGTTTCTACACTAGATCAGACGAAAAGAGCAGGTTCACATAAGGACACAAAGACAAGGCATACAGAAATGTGCCCATAGTTTTCCTCAGGCACATGCTAGGTCTCAAAAGAGTGTTTCCTGACACCAGCTAACAGCCACACATAAAATGGCATCTATGAGGCTGTATAGGAATTGAGAGAGACCATCTGCAAGAGAACCAGAGAAGAAAACACCTCCAAAAATGCCAATGAAGGTGTCTGGGATTCTCCTCGTTGCTTCTGCCTAGAGAGAAATCCTACCGGAATAATGAAAATGCATCTGACTCCACATCTATATGGGAGTGTGAAAGAATCTGCCGCAGTTACCAGCTGTTCTGTCTCTCACACCAAAGGACGCCAGCTTACTTTTAAGACACCAAGTCTCATGCATATTTTTACAGTTACTATGTAAAAAATACATAAATAAGGAAAACATGAAATTATGACAATTCCTTCCCTCCCCTGTTCTGCACATAAAAGTTTCAACTCAAAATGCACAGCAGAGTGAGACTCTGGTCTGAAAGTGAAGAATCCCTACAGAAAGCAGTGTTAAGATGCTCATTTAAACAATATAGGGAAAAAAAAAAAGGGACTCCTTGACACAGAAGTAGCAGAGAAGAGACCTTTAAAAGAAGCACCAGAGCTGAATGGAAAATATTCCCATCTGACAGCTCTAAACCAGACCCAAGATGAGCCGCAACTGAAACTGTTGATGTGCAAGAGTGTGGCATGCGAAGTCCAGCTCCCAGTATGAGGATTTCGAGCAAACTCCCTGGCATGAAGAGGAACCCTTGCTGCCCCAGACAGGAGTTGGAGCACTCATGCCTGCCCTGGAGCAAAGCAAGGCTTGGGGGCAGCAGGAAGAGGGAGAAGCTCCTGCTCCCCATCCTGACTGCCTCCGGCCAGCAGGAAGGAGATAATCCAACAGGAATATGCCCCAAGGCTGGATTAACTTTTTGGGAAAGCATGGAGGTGGAGCAGGGCAGGGAGACACTGCTGGATTGGGAGCACCAAGTCTCGAGCCCCGGCTTGACACGCAGCTCTTGGCTTTATGGACCAGAGAGCTCAGCAGCTGGTCCAGGGGGAAAGGTGGTTGTTGTCCATGGCCTGTGTGACTGGTGGGGTAAAACCACTCCATCAAGGGCTGCCCTCAGAGGCCTGGCATCAGGCTGCCCCACTGCCCTCTAAAATGTGCTATTTCTTTTGGGTGCTCCCATTCAGAAGTGCAAAGACCAAAGGTTTAACACAGGAGTGAGGCGATACAGAATAAATGTAAGAAAATCATCCGAACTGGGGAAAAAACAACCCAAAGAATAAGAAACCACAGCACTCGGTGAGACCCTCCCATACATGCACATGGTGACCAGCGTTCTGACAACAGATGCAGCTCCATGGCTGTAAATTCAACAAGGTTTGTGCCCTCCTCAGCTTTGTGCCCTCCTCAGCTTTGTGCCCCAGCTGCTAGCTGCCCCTGGCCATGTCCCCATGCTCCCTTCACCCCTGTGCTCCATGGTCACCTCGTGGGGTGGCTTGTCACCAGGAAAGCCACCCACCCCCCCCCAGCCCACACTTCCCCTTCTCAAGAGGTGCAGCCATCTCTGAAACACCAGTGTAAAGCTCTCAGCTGCTACAGCACAAGGCTGAGGCCGTGTCAGGTTTACCCCGCAGCTCCCCAAGAATCACCCACATCGAGATCCCACACGGCTGCTGCTCCTCTCTGGTGCTCTGACAAGGCTCTCCCCCCAGGGCTGGCACTGCCCTCCCACCCTCCTTCTCCTGGCCTGCAGGGATGCCAATTTTCACATCCTGAAATTCAAGGGCAAGACTCCTCACCATGATGCCAAGCAGTCAGCTGTGGAGGAGACAGGACACAGCCCATTCAGTGCCTTCCCCTCTGCCTCTCCTCTGCCTCTCCCAGTCTGCTCATCAACGCATGCCAGACCTCTCTGAACCTCTCACCCGGTATCTCTGAAGGTTTTGGGCTGCTCTTCTCCCTATACCTCCGCAGGCTGAAATCAGCTATCACCCTCTCACCTTGGAGCACACAACTGCTGAAGAATTATCTTATCTGTGTTGCTGTTTTACCTTTCCTGCTTCGTTCTTTCACAACCCACTGACTCATGCCTTTGGATTCAGGCAGGCAGTAACACACAACTGAAAAGCCACATACTATTAATTAAATACTTCAGATGCTTTCCCAGTTTGTTATAGGCAGCCAGTGAACAACAAAATGTGGACGGAGCAGCCTCAGGAACATCAAAGGTCCCAAGTCTTCAGTTTTGTGCCTACGACAGTAGGACTTCTGAGTAGGCAGAAATTCAATCCTCATCCTCCTTAACAATTTCAGTGCAACTTGTCCATCCATCTTGTTAGCGTGCATTGTTTAAATGTTTTACAACTTAAATGGTTGTCCTTCCTTCCTTTTCACCCCCCAGCTTAGTGAAAATTAGTAAATGTCAGTAGCTACTATTTTCAGTAACTACTTGTAACACAACTTGTTATTTTTCAAACAGCTCCTGAGTCTTAAAGGAGGGAAAAACCACCGTCTCCACCTGGATATCAAGATTCAATGAAAGTATTACTTTAAAGCAGCCTTTATGGTGCTTCTGTTTTCAAAACACAAATTAGTTGCCCTAATGCTTCTACCAAGGGACTGCCATTCCCCATCCAGAACAGGTTTCTCCAACAGGACCGACAATGGAGAAAGATTCAGGCAGTTGCAGCCAGTCGTACTGAAATGATACCTACATACACCGTAGTTAACAAACCTTAGAGACCTTAACAGGTACTTTTAAATTACAGGGAGCTATGTAAACCATGCTGAGTTTGGTGGGAAAGGGGGAAGTCTTGTTTTAAGTGGATTGTTTCTAATTTAGAATTAAAGCAAAATACTTTGTCATGTTCTTCAAGGCTCCGGTACAAGCAATGTGTATATTCCTTTGGTAGAACAAAGTCATTTATGTCATGATTATTTTCTAGCAAATGTTTACAATATGAGAAGTAACTTGAGGCAGAAAAAGCCTTCAGGTATATTTGGTCTATCTTGGCTTTTATTTCATTCCAGTCTGACACTAATTATTTACACGTACACCATTTCAAAGGACACAAAATTTGTTCTGAGAGTTTCTTTTCCTTAATATTCACAGTATTCACTGATCCAAACTACATTACTGTAATTTACATACCTTTTAAATAGCAAAAACTCTTTCTAAAATAATAAACCTCATCATGTTTTTATCAGCATTGATCTTTCTAAGCCTCTTCTTCACAACAGTTAATTTCCAAAAATACCATAGTTATATAAAACACTAAATAAAAACAAAATAATAATGTTGCCACAGATGTACCATCAAGAATTTTCGCTGGCATCCACTTAGTAGTTATAAATAAACTACTTACCTACAATTAGGACCTTTTAATGTTTCTGCAATTTCTATTATTCCAGAGAATAACCTGATAAGAGCTGCTGTCAAACTGCTCAAGCAATTGCAAGTTTAAAAGGAGAAATACTAGTATGTTTTCTTACTAAGAATCACCACACTATATTATTAGAGGTGGAGCTGAAAAAATGCTCATTAGTTACTACAGCATAACTCATCATTAACATCTGCTTTCAAGATTGCTCTCAGAGGATCTCCAGAGGACTTTGCATTTCTGTACTGCTTGAGACAATTTAGATAAAGAAGCTTTAACTTGTTTAACTTCCTTTAATACACAACCCACGTCCAACATGCTTTTTTTTAAATTTTCCAGTTCAGAAACACCTCTTCCCTCCCAACACACGCACACTGACCTGTCTTCCAACTGTATTGACTTCTAGCATTCCCATGGAGTAACTCTGCGAAAGTTTCTCTTCTTTCTGCAAGTTACTGCTTGCTTTTACCGGAGATCCTGTCTTGGTCTCTTCACCAATAATCAGTAGTTCAGGCACATCATGAGCTGCCTGCCGCTTACAAATAGACACCAGGGTTATGTTTTTGTTGTTTAAAGTAGCTAAGCAGGACAGTTCCCTTTTCGTTTTATTGTCCAGTTTTCTCTCCATTATCTTTCTCAGCTTGAAATATTCCAACGCCAAAGGAAAGCTTTACAAGAGCGGTTATTCGGTGTCTTATCGGCCACACTTCTTTCAGCTGCAATGGCTTGCAGGGTTCTGCCCATCTAATCAACACACTCATTAGGCATTCACCACAAAATCCCAGATGTAACCTGTGATCCTTGTGTACCCTGTGCTTGCTGCACTCGCTACCTGCTTTTCCTGCCAATTTAAATGCTTCCCACCAATTGGCATCCCTTGCGCTTTCGGAGCGGGGTTCAGCACAGCTAATCTTTGCGCACGGCATTGCAGCAGGCTCAGCCAAGGCTGCCTTTCACAAGCTGTAGTCAAACATGACCTGTGTGCTGCAAGCCAGTGCATAATTAACTCCGCCAGCCAGACATTAGCTCCTTGTGGCCATGTGAATAATCACAGCTCCTACAAAGGGCTATCCTATTCCGTTTCCTTCTTCTATGAAATTAGCAGGGATTTCTTGGATAAAATATGGTCCTTTCTAACATTGAAAACGTGCCTATGATTATATCATTAGATAAGGTTCCAAGACTGAAGGTCTTTCACTCATTAAGGGCATGAGAACATTCATTCTTTGTTTCAAGAGGGGTGGGGGAAGGAGTGAGTACAATAGTTATAGTTTTTAAAATGCGCATCTTTACCATCACCAATCTTTACTTAAAAAACAAACAAAAAAATTAAACCAGCAATTAGCACCAGAAAGTAAAGAAAAAAGCATAAGATATCCCCTTTGGCAAACTCAGTTCCCCTTAAATCCTCTGGGCAACTACAGGGACATCTAATTTAGACAGCCGTACACATGATAGGTACCATCGCTAGAAACGCCTTGAGCCAAGCCTGGATATTTCTTTGGAATTGCCTGCAGCAAATTCACAGCACTGTGCTACCTTGGTGAGCAGAATCTATAGTTCCTAAGCTTGGAGTAGTGCAGTCCACTTCTGAAGACACCTCTGAACAGGGACACCTAAAGAAAGGCCATGCAAGGAATTTATATAATATTGTTGATGTGTCATCAGTTCACACCCTCCGTGGCTATGCAGTGACCTCACTGCAAAAGCAAGCCCTAAAATAATTGTCTTACATTTAAACAGAATCTCTTGGACTTGCTGAAAAAAGTCACCAAATGTACTCCTATGAAGAAGTTAGCACATAGGGTTAAAATCTCAGCATATCTCCATCACGTTATGAAAACTCAAGGGAACAGATGACACTCCACCTGCCTGGCAGGACAAATTCAGATTCTTTTTACTTCCAAAAGCAGAGGTATGTCCCTCACACTCTTGTCACAAAGACAGTGGTCCAGAAAGCCACCATGCAGGACATTAGCATCCTGGCTTGTCTTCCTGTCATAACTTCCCCACAAAGATGAATCCTCCACTCTGCTCACACCATCCAGTTCTTGACTCTAGAGTTAACGGCCATCTTTGGAAAAAGAAGGTCTTCTGCCAGTGAAGCAAAACTCAAAATACTGTTGCAGCACTATTTTGTATCATTGTCTTAATATACAAGATCTGTGATAATATTAAACTTTAAAAAGGGTTGTTTTGAAAAATTTTGAGAAATGGCCATTCCTAAGAGTATTACTGCAAAGAGTAAGGCATCTGTGTTTGTTCTGTATTTAACAGTGAAACTGATTAACAGCACATCTGAATTCAGATGAAACACTTTTCTGGAAAAGAAAACTGTGTTAAAGGCAAAGTATTTTCAAGAATTACTGATTTTATCTGATTTTGAAACAAGCAATTGAAGATCACACTATCTGACTTATGTGAAAACATATGTTTCAGTCTATAAATACTAACACCACATCTCCGTACTAAAGATACATACATATTCAAAATCTGGGGTTTGTCTTTCTAAAACAAAGCAATTCCCTAATCGCAAATCAAAGATATTCAGAAATTCAACTCTGCATCCTAATTCCAAATAATGGAAATTTCAAATTCTAGAGTGTTTTAGGGAACAGAAATACCAGTTTCTGTCCAGCTCTAAAGTATATACTTGGTCCACTCATCTCAGTCGGTATCTTTGCTATTAAAAATATCCCAAACCCTACATAGCATGTTTCTACAAGTAACTAATATTCACTAAATTATCATATGATGAAACAGACTGTAAAAAGAAGTTGGGTTTTTTTCTTCTTCATTTCAGGTTCATCAGCAAAGCTCAACTTAGGCTGACAGAATAAAGAGATGTTTAGTAAGTATCTTCTCTCCGATTCCCTTCACTCATCCCTTTTTTTTTCTTCCTAACAACTGAGCAACTCTAAGGTAAAAATCTGTTTGCTTGTTTCTAAAAGCAGTGGAGACAAGTTCTTACTTAGTGCCCCATAGTCCTTTGCCTTAGGCAGAGTCCTGAATACTGATTTGGAAGTAGACAAGAAACAGACATGGTTGTGCTTTGAACATATTCAGTTTACAAGGTATTTACCCACATTAAAAAGAATTATTTGGCTGGAAAAAAAGTTTTCTATAGTTCTTCAGATGAAAGGGACATAAGATACATTTCAACCAGTCTAGCTGATTTAAAATAACTCAAGCAGAGCTATATGGCAATGGCAAATGAAACCTGTGCTGCCAACTGAGCTGAGCCCCAGCTCTTGGAGAAGAGCTACCATTCACAAAGCAGAAACCACTGAGCATCTTGCAAAACCAAACATTTTCCTTTTACCTTAATACACCAGACTGAAACCTCAGAGGTCCTGCCCCATCCCAACCACTCTACAAGTTTCTTATCGCTTAGGAAGGGATACGATGTCAGCACCTCAAGGGTGGCAATATCTGCAAGTGAAGGGAGGCAGCTGCTTGGAACCACTATGGTTGCCTGCTGCTGAACTTTGACAGACTCCTGCTTTTTTAGCATTTCAGTGAAGGCTGAAATAAGAAAGGCAATGTTGCCCATCTCATCTGATAACGCTATCATGCCCTGGTTCAAGGCTAGATTTTGCACAGTTTAGGAGTTTCGCCAGCAAGAGTCACTGAGGTTTGGTAGCGTGAGGTTTAGATGAGAAATAGAAAATATGCCTGCTGCCTTCACAGCACTCTGCTAATGTCTGGCAGAAATGTTTGCATTTTCATGTCAGAAAATGCAGAACATCCCAAGAACATTAAATCCTTTTGACTTAAAACCTCAAGAGCTGATAAAACATGAGTTTTCCCCTTTACATTACCTGCTACTATTGGAGAATATGATAAACACACAAGAACTGTGTGTCTTCAGGTAAATTGTATTTACTGGGTGCATTCATCCCTGGCTTTATAGGATGATCTGACCTGTGTCTAATCCCTCTGGCTTCTTTCCCAAAGAAAGCATCTTAAAGCACTCTCAACAATGCCTTGAAAGATGAGAAGCTTGGGTTCAGGGAAAAAAATAGGAGCCTGGAGGTAAGGGGCTCATATTGCCTTAATCTGACAGACGGACAAAAGGAACCGGTTCGGATACATGCACGTCACATCAGGGCACAGAGGGATGCATTAGTACTAATACATCACTCTAGAAATCCAGTCTGACTTTGAATTTTAATTGTTTTCCTCCTCTTCTCCTCAGACATCATTTTAAACCACTGAAATACAGTCCATCCTGAGGCATACAAATAATGATAATGAAGCTAAAACCCAAGCAATTTCACATTTGACAGTATTTTGAGTTCTAATTTGTCTTCAGAATGCAGTCAGCTAAATTGTTCTAATTTTTTCCACATCATAACAGAGTTAGATTGACTTTGGTTTTTACACATCTAATGCAACTGCAGGAACTGAAGCTTTAAGGGGAAAAAAAGAGGGGGAAAAAGCAAAGTATTGCAAAGCTCCTAGTAACTTCACAAACAACAATGCTAGTAACTCACAGTTATCAACAACTTGTTAATAACATTGCTCAGGGGGGAACCTTTGAAACACCCAGCCCTTGTGTGAAACAACTTTTCTCATCTGTCAGTGTCCTCTTTAAGCCAAAAGTGAAGTTTTTAGTAAATGTATGCATTTTTTCTTCTAGCAAATCCCCGCGCTTGCTCAGCAACCATTTTTCAGTTCTACTAAGCAACACAAGCCTCACATTTCCCCTGTGCAGTCAAATCAGTTGCAGATGAAAGTTCAGTGAAAGCTTGGTCGGATTCACGGTACATAACTACGCCCTTGACTGACACACTTATTAAAGAAAATAAAAAAAGGTCATACCTTTTTAGCATTGAACAGGCAATAAAACTCCCTCCTTACCTACATTTGCTGCTAGTTTTGAGCCATGAAATCAGAAAGATAAATCTTTGGCTACGGTCCTAAGAAAACTTGCAGCCATCAGATACGCAGGCATTTCTACAGCACAAATGGTATACATATTTCTTTCAACAGATGAAGAAGCGTGATCATATTTCTTACACAATAAGAAAAAAGGGAACTGTACATAACTCTGAAATACAAGGAATCGGATTCCTACCTGCCATGAATAAAATTGCCTAAGACTTGATGGCCTCATTTCAGATCAAATCAGTTCAGACTTTGGCTTCAGTTTTTCAGGAAGCAGACTCAATCTTCTTTAAATATTTAAAAAAGGGTTGTTTGCTCTAAACCAGCAAAACTCAGTGGAGTATCTCTTTTGTAACAGGGCCCCAAAACGCATACTAATTTTTTTTCATCCCATGGCTTCTAATGTGATTGCAAATTGTGTGGACTTGGTACTTTGTCTGCTTTTAGCAGTGTTGATTTCATTATGATAATTTCTGTTATCTGTCTATTTATACTGCAGGAATTTGTTTACAAGTGCCTGGAAACTACCAGGCTGATGATATTACCACAGGAAAAGGCACACCTTTTGGGTCAGAGTTTAAGTGCAAAGAACAATTGCAATCTGCATAAATTAATTCAAGTTCGGACTTCCAGTAACGTTCATTCACCTAACAGGTGAAGAAGGCTGGCAGAACTCATTGGGCAGTGCCACAATAAAACCAGTATTTTCACTTCTGTGTTTCCAACTTAATTTTCAGACGTTGACCATGCTTTGCTCTTGCTCAGAGCTGGTTTTGGCTTTTAAAGTTTCAGCAAAAGCTTTTTTGAATTCCATGCAGAGAAAAAGGACCTATGTTTTATCCATCCTAACTGCAATATTTCAAATATAACTTGAGAATGGGTAATATTACAAAAGTAACTATTTTTAAAGGCTAATTTGAGAAAACAGAAAAACCTATTACTTGTGAACTATATCAGTTATTGCTAAAGATCATAGCTTTCATCACCTACATTTGCTATCCACATTCAGAAATAAGATTCAAGTTCTTAATTCTAATTTTGTTTTGTAAATTCCTCAGTATTTTTTGTGGGTTTTAAAAAAATATCTTTCATGCTTGTTTTGAATAAATAATGTGGTATGTCTCTGAATTGTGATTTAAGTAAACGGCAAGACTGATTTTTTTTTCCAAACTAAGCTGCTGTTTACCGTGTAGAAGGCAAACTAATAGCAGACCCTAAGATGCCTTGCCAAATCTGCAATTATTTTTTCCCCTGTATAGATCAGGAATGTAAGCCTGTGTATTAAGTGACATTCACATATCATATATATCCTCTAAACTGTTCCTGACTGTAGAGTCCACACCATTTAAATTTACTGTTATTTCCTTGCCAGCACTTGTTTCAAATTATTCTTGTCATGTTTGACTGCCAGAGAGAGATTTCACTTTTATGAGACACCTTACACTATGTAAATAACATAAAGCACATTATATTTGTAAAGCATGCAAAAAAAAAAAAGAAAAATGACCAGAAAAAAAAGAATGTAACTCTGATTTAAACCAGTATTTCTGGTTCTATGGCCAGTGTTTAATCCCAAGTCAAAGGCCTCTGACTAAAAGGTTATTTCATCCCATTTCATATATATACACCACAGTCCCCTTAATTTAAAAAAAAAAAAAAAGCAAACAGCATCTTGTGTTTGCATTACCGATACCATGTCTAAAATACAAACATACTGCCTTTGTTAGGACAGGCTAGATATGTAAAGGCAAGCCCAAATTCAGTTTCTCTTAACAGTTGTTTCTGGCAATCTTACCCTGGCAGAAACCACCTCTATACAGAAAAACGGGAGTTTCCAGCAATCCCCAAATCCCTAAGAAAGCTTGATAGCAGCACTCCTCACCACAGGGCCTGGGCTTCTCCAACATACAGTCCTGAGCAAAGTCCTACCTGCTTTCTTGGTGTTCCAGGCAAAACTCTGCCTGGGAAGTTGGGTTTCTGCTTTCTACATCATCCGTTTGGTTCTTTTACTCCTTTTTTTCTTTCTCTTCCTGTGAACTGGTTGCAGTTACTGGGTAGAAAGAGGCATGAGGGTGTTAGGGCCCTCTCTATAATCTCACCTTTTCAGAGAGGGTAGACTCAGGTGACCCTATGGCCACAGGGGCTCAGCCACAGCCCAGCCAGGCCAGCACAACGGCCCTTGTCACCTGTCCTCCACTATGTGCCCTTTCGGGCTCTGCCACATGCTGCCAAGACAAGGCTACTGTCCTCCCATGAGCGAACAAATCGGGGCTCTGCTCACACACCACTGACCTCGGCATCACCGTACTCACGATGGGACTGAAGGGACAGGAGGGTGCAGGCGTTCAGCAGCAGGGGCCTCTCTAACTAAAGCGCTGCCCTTAGGCGGGTTTTTCTTCCCAATTTGGAGATGGATGAAGATCTGTCAACTCTCCAGCTGACTCTCTCTGCCACAGCAGGCAAGAAGTGAAGAGGGAAACCTTGATGAGGACATTACAGGCGCTTGGGTAGAGGTTTTGCTGTTCCAAGTTGTCAGAAGTCCAAACTGTAATGTATGTGAGCTGCTGTTTAGCTAACTTATTTTTCTACAAAAACCCTGTTAATTATTTGCTCTTCAGGGCAAGGAACTATTACAGCACTGCCCTGTCCAGGTCTAATATCCCGCATGAACTTACAGTCAACTCTCAGACAAGAGCCATGGGCAGGGAAGTCCTAGTTTCTATCAGTGGATAAAATATACTTCTAAGTGACCATTAAAATACGTGGAGATTGCCTGGATAGAACCATACTGATTCACTGCAGAGGCTTATAGAAACTGAGGGGAGAAATAAAAAATAAAGATGAAAACATATTTACTGCTGGTTTTTTTTCTGCTGGAATGCCTGATAATAATTCCCTATTACATCAAGTAACACCGGCAGCCTACAAGTAGTGGGGAAGAATTCAGGTGGAAATGTCAGAACTAAAGTGACAGTCAGGGATGAAAGTATCAACACAGGAAACTTTGCTACCAATTTTATGCAATTTCTTCCATAAAAACAGATGCTTCATAAAACATCTAAGGGAAATGCCAATACAGAGTAATACTCTTTCTGTTTACCAGTACTTCTATCTGAAACATTTAACACCTGGATTGAAGTACACAGTTAAAATCCTGCTTTCAAATGCAGGCAGGTTTTCTCAGGTTATTCTCTGCGGCATGCCTACTGGCTCATCACGACTCAAACCCACTGTAAAAATAGTTTTTATTGCATGAACATGCAGAGGAAACTGGAGACATTTGACTCCTAAAGAAAGAGTTCCTGGGAGCCTGCAGTTGTGAGAAAAGGGAAATACAAAAAAGCTTTCCAACAGTGAAGTGGAGGCTTTTTTCAGCTCTCGGCAATCCTGCCATTTCTAGAGTTCACCTCAGTCTGCTATCCAGACAAAGAATGTTTCTTCCAAGGACACATTTAGTCAAAACTGAAGCATTCTGCAGCTCGGTATAAAAGAAGGTAACCATCCTGAGAGTTGCTGAGCAACCTTCTGAGATTTATTAACTGTCCTCAATTCCTGGGAAGCAGAGATGCTAATCCATGCAAATTCAGGCTCAGTTCATTTATCATTCCCTCCTGGTACCTCTGCTTGTTGAAAGAAAAGGTAGTGCAGCAGGGAACTACTTTTAAGCAGCCCTAGTTCACTCCCCATAAGAGAATCTTTGACTGAATCAACCCCATGGGAAAATCACCGACCTTTCAAGCTTTCTGCATCCCCAGAATAGAAATAAGTCAGAGGAGGTGACGAGGCACAGTGCCTGCATCTCTCATGTCTGGGCTAGCCAAACAGTCTCCTCCAATAATTGTAACTCCCTTCTGTCCTGCTCCGCAGCCAGTTTCTGGCTCCTGCCTCTTTCTTGTTTAGTGCCAGGGAGACAGACGTGAGCACAGAATGCAAATCCTGCCTCGTCCTGGCTTCATGTGAAACAATTTGGATTTTCATCCAAATTGCACTCTTCCTTGCTTCCTAAAACAGGCACAGAGAAGCTCACACAAACACACATGCACAAATGCACCTTGAATAAGTTAGTGCAGGGTGTTTCTTTTTCAATATGTGAAGCCTTTAAAGTTTGATGACAGAGGTGCCTAACTCAGTAAAAATTTCACACTGTGAAGTTTTGTAGCTTCCTGAGCAGTTTCATAGTTGATTTAAACAGATGTTAAGGTATCACTGTGAAAGAGGTGGTCCTTCATGATCCCCTTCATGTCCTGATTATGTGCAGATGGCCACAGATACATTAGTATCTGCATAAGGGAGAAAGAAAAGCAAGAAGGATTTGGGTCTGCTATTACAGACACTCAAAAATAGTCCCTGGCTCCTCAAGAATCCCAAACTTCCAGCTGAAAAAGTGAGTCTAGTGTTATTTTGTAAGCTCAGTGATATTATCTGTAGGGCTACATCATTTGCGATCCATTTCTGCCTGTGCTTGAATATGTTTCATTCACCCGTCCTAAAAAACAGCAGACATTTTGATTTTTCCTGCTAATGACTGTTTAAAACTGACAGAAGAGTCCATGGGAGGTTAAAACACTGGCACAATCTACAGGATCAAACTCCAACAGTGGAACTGATTTGTTTTCCTACGTGGTCCTTGACCAACTTGGACAATTTGGGTGAAAATAATCTTCTGTTAATCAAAAGCTGTGGGTTCAACCTGCTTAAATTGCCTGGTGATACAAATAAACATGGTTTATAGGAGCTCTTGCAAAAATTCCGTGTTAGACCCAAGCTGCTTAATTCTTCATTGCTTCTCCCAAAAAAGGAGCAGCTTTTGCTTACCGATACATGATGGGAGAACCCACGCCCTACAACATCTAGCTCAAAAGTAAAGATGACAGTTAAAAATTTTTTTACTAGAATTGCTTATATTTAGGAACTTTAATATTACAACAGATCAGCAAAAACAACCCCATAGTGTTTTGCCCTAGATATATCAGTGCCACGATTTATTTCCAAGACTTGTGTTTTGCTTCACAAATATTTAGCACTCAACTGGTGCAACTTTATTTCTGTCTCCTGTTACTATGCAAAGAAGAACAAACATACTGTAACATTTAACAGCCTATCACAAGACACGTGCAAAAAGGAAAAACTTACTGTGTATATGAATGATCTAAGATTCCTTCTGCTAAAAACAGTCCCAGGCATTTTGGAAGCTAAGACAGCAGCCCTGAATGAGACTCTGTGCTACACAGTGCATGTTTCTGAAAGAAAGAAAGTATAAAAGATCACATGACTGTCATATGAACATCCTTACACAATATTAATCCAGTTTCTTTGGGTTATTACTTGCCAGTGGTTTTATCTTATCAAGTTACTTGTATGTGGAGTATTTGGCAAGAATGAGAGTTACAAAAATACACTTTAAAACTGTCTCAAACACCTTGCAGGCTTGCAGAGAACACATTGTGAGTGGATTCTCCTATTTCTTCTGAATACCACTCCCTTCAGAAGGCCTGTTTGCATGGATTTTCCTTCAGAGTAAGGACCTTAATAAGGAAAGCGATTAAAACAGGACAAAAATGCTTACAGAGGCAGCAAAAGATTAAAAACTTGGCACATCTCTGGGAAGGTGAAAACAAAGCTGACTTCATGACAAGGCTAGTTTAATTTCATTGGCATGTCAGCCGCATGGAATTTCTACAGACAAGGTTTTTAATAGCGTTCTCGCTGCTGGAGTGGGAACACCACAGAAAGCTCAGCGCTGCTCTCGCTGAAGTTATTGCCAATACCCTAAATACATGCATACAATATCATCTGCTACATATGCATTAAGGTGGGGAAGTTGTTAAGTGGTGACAACTCAATTAGTCTCTGTTGGCCGTTCACACATTAAAGGTGTCCCTTGCAGTCTGTAAGGCTGTCAGCAACACAGTTGTCATATTGCTTACGTCAGAAGCTGAATAGCCTGTGATTAAAGAAAAGTTAACAAAAGAACTTTGAAAATATTAGTATGCTTTTTTTAATTACCACTAGATGGACTACAGAAAAAATAAAACATCTAAGATGATTAAGAGATTGGAGCACCGTTCCTATGAGGACAGGCTGAGAAAGCTGAGACTGTTCGGCCTAGAGAAAGCTCAGGGAGCATCTCATTAATGTATACAAATACCTGAAGGGCAAAGAGGACAGAGCCAGGATCTTTCCAGTGGTGCCCAGTGACAGGACCAGAGGAATGGGCACAAACTGAAACACAAGAGGTTCTGTCTGAACATCAGGAAACACTTTTTCACTGTGGGGGTGACCGAGCACTGGCACAGGTTGCCCAACGAGGTTGTGGAGTCTCCATCTTTGGAGATACTCAAAAGCTGAATTAACATGGTCCTGGGCAACTGGCTGTAGGTGGCCCACCTTGGGCAAAGGGGCTGGACAAGATGACTTAGAACCATAGACTTCCAGAGGTCCCAGCCAATTCACAACCACTCTGTGATTCTACAAACTATAAATTATTAGAACAGAGAAAACTATTTGATACTCCCACCATCATGCAGATTTCTACCTATAACAAGCAAGTGAACACTAGTTCCAAAATAAAAATAGCCTTCCATGAAAAGACGACCATCTGACATGACTACAAAACACATAGTAAGAACTGCAGAAGAAACAGGTGCCATCAAACCAAGTCATCTTATGACTGCAAAGTCAGGTCTAAAGAATTTGTGCCAGGACCAGCAGAGGTTATCATTTGAACTTGTGTGACACTTTGTGTCTGTAGCAACTCATGTAGTAAGACACATCTAGACCAGGCAGAGACTACAAGCAGATCCTTTTCTTCAAATCCTTTTCTATCTAATCTGGTTGTCTTGTGAAGAACTCTTATTTTCTCCCATTTAGCATTGGTAAGGATCTGAAAAAGTTATCCAGATCTAGAATATCTATTTGTTTATGCAGATGCTTTATTACAATGTGCCTGAGCTACAACTTATAGGTCATATGCAGCCTGCAAGGACATCATGTTTCCTGGCTTACTCCACTCAAGAAAGAAGTGCACATGGTAAGGAAAGGGCTTAAAAAAAGCTTAAAAAAAAAAAAAAAGGAATATAAATCAGAGAGGGCTCCTACCAAAACAGTTCCTCTGGTCTATCCATTGTTTGCCGTGGGAGAGAAAGCAAGATAAGAATAGTATCTATGAATTGTTCTCTCAAAAACAACTTCCCTGATTTGCTGTCATCAGGAAAATTATGTGACTGTATATGCTGTCTAACACTGACATTGGACAGTCAATCTGAATTCATGCAAAAATTTCAGTATTTTTGGGAAGTGCCAGACCTATGTCTCACACTGGATATACTGTGCACGCAGAGTACATCTGGCTGTACGAGTTGAATCAAGTCTGAGGCTCACCCTGCCGGGAAGTTTATGCACTGCAAATACAACATGCTGCCACGAGGCAGCTGTTTCCATCGTGACCGTGCAAATCAGTTGTTTTTTTCCCAGCTGCCAAATGCACAGACATAAGCGTTCGTTACTAGGAGATATGGGGAACTTCCAAGAAATTGATTAGGTGGTTTTGGGAAAAGCATGATATTTTGCTGGCCTCAAGCTAAAACATACTGCTGACACTTAGGACTGAAACCCTGAAGACAGTGTAGGACTTGTGCTGGAAGCTTCATGGGTTAAATCCTGATTTCAGTACAACTAACCTTGCAATGAGCTGGAAAGAACAAGTTGTACTCTTTTAGCCACGTGAAGCCAAAGGCTTTTCTGAGTACTTTTGCTACATGATTTACTGAACAGAGCACTGAATATAAACCCAAAACACTGCATCTGCCATTTATGGTGCAGGCAACTCAAAAGCCAAGTATGTAGGTGTCTCCCTCATTAATTATTCTTCTTACTTCCTGGAACTCTTCAGCATTACCTAAGTCTCATCTTAATTAAGCCCTGACTAACCTGTGATCCTTCAGCTTCATAAAGACACTCAATCTAAGACTCATACCTTCCAAGGGAGCGTCCATAAGCTCCTTTTCAAATCAGTGGGGAGACAAAAATTTCATCATCGAAAATAGACTGGATTTCTTGTTCCCTAGAAGAACTGTGCCTCTTCTCTGAACCCAGGCAATTATCTTTAAATGTTGACATTACAAGAGAGGTGTCTTGAGCTGAGAAATGTGAATCCAGCAAAGGCCTCTTCTGCAAGCATCTCACATGCTTCTCAGGCAACTGGTCTGTTGGGGAAGGGGAAAAAGATTAAAGGAGAGAAACTAATGCCTGTGGCACTCTACTTACGAGAGCTGTTAGTTCAGATATCAAATGTGAGGTCATGTTGGCTGGACCGCCCAACAGAGCTGTTCCAATTTACCTGCTCACATTAAGGCAGAGATGACCTGATAAAACCTAGTCAATGGTATTTAAGACAGTGAAGATACTTAAATAAAACCATCAGTAAAATAATCAATAAAACTCCAACTTTGAGGGCCTGACACATTTCCATGCCCACATGGTGACTCTCTATAAATGGAAAACTCAATCCAGGCAGGTCAGAATCAAATAATCATTACTCAAGCTGAACTCTTCTCACTCCCACTACAGAAGTGACATTGTTTCTCTGCTTCGGGCTACATCAATGGCCAAAGAAACTAATGATCCAGCATTTTCCAGCCAGAACTCTTCTGATGAAGAAGACATAGGATGACCTTAATAAGCATCCCTAACAGCTTCTGGACCTCAAAATGCACAGGCAGCTATGACATGAAAGAGATCACATAGACCTCAAAGAGGCTGAAAGATCACAGGTTCTGGAAAGGTCCTGTTCAAAGAAACAGGGCTTGAAATGCCCTCAAATTTTGGACACCCTAAACTCCGCAAGAGACTGAAGGCTGAGTTATCTGGATCAAATTTGCCACATAAAGTTGTTGGGTTTTTTTAATGGAGAATATGGTGGGGAAGAAAAGCACCTAGTGATGTGACAGAAGATCAGAAATGTTGTGGTCTGCTCTGCCTAAACACCGCCTCACCTACAGTCTGGTATTTTTACTCAACACTTCCCAGCATCCAGGACAGCAGGATTAGTTTCCTATATTGTTCCAAGGGAAGCCATTTTAGAAATACAAAGCCTTGCTGTTTACTGAACACATCGTTAGTAGCATTTTAAAAAACAGCACTGTTCAGTCTTATCTCGACACTAATCCTCCAGTCTGTGCATATAGTCCTGAATCAAGACAAAATAGGAGAGAAAGTATATTAGCCAGAGACAGCCTGGACATTCTCCAGTGGAAACTGCCCTGTGAGCGTATTCACAGGGATTCTTTCAGAGCGGGCACCAGGCACAGGGTATTCTGGACATGCTGTCCTCAGCCTGACAGAGTTAACTTGCACACGTTCACAGAGAGCAGACCAGGTACCTCTCTATCAAGAGGGATTCACTTACAAGCAGGAGATTTATGCAGGGCTGGAAGACGGGACATCGAATACCATCCTCTTCTGGCCAAAGAGAGGGGCCAGTATTTACAGGGACAAAATCTGCGTGTGGTGGATGTGGGAGACCAACCCCCCTGTCCCACGGGAAGGCCTCTGCCTCCTCCTCGCACCCCACACCGCCCGGTGCTGTCCCCCGGGCTCTGCCCGGAGGGGCGGGCGGGAGGCGATGGCCCCTGAGGAGACCCGCGGAGGATGAAGAAGAGGAAGAAGAGGAAGAGGAGGAAGAGGAGGAAGAGAAGGAGGGGGAAGAGGAGGACGCAACGGCCACAGCGATGACGGCGCCGCTCCCGCCCCTCAGGGGGCGCTGCCAGCGCGCGCAACGGCCCCCCCCGCCCCGCTCAGGCGCAGCCACGCCCCCCGCCCTGCTCCCGCCCACTCGGCAGCGCCGCGCCGCTTTGCCCTCCCCGCCGTCTATCTCCCGCAGACAACCAATGAGAGGGAGGCAATGCCCGGCTGGCCCCGCCCACGCCCAGCCCCAAGCCATCCCTTTCCGGCGGAAGAGGCTGGTGGCGCTGTCCAAGATGGTGGCGGGAGGGTTGTGTCTGTGTGGGCTCATCAGGTACCCGGGGAGGGCTGGGGCCGTGTGGCGGAGGGGGGTCCTGGCGGCGGAGAGGGAGGGGAGAAGGAGCCCCTGCGCCTCCATGGCCCCCTGCCAAATCGCGCCCGCGCTCCCCCATCTCGCCCCGGGCCTGCCTGGCCGTCACGCAGCAGACCCTGAGGAGAGGAGGCCGCCGGGCAGGGCCAGGTGGGGCGGGTCCCTGCCCGGCTCCTTCTCGCTCTGCCGCCGGTCTCGGATGGGTCGATGCGCTTTTTCCGCTTCTTCGTCCCGAAAATGAAAGTGTTTTCTTATCTTACGTGTCAGTCGTGACGCGTGACTCGGTATGGGCAGCCCCTTTAGTGTCGAGTAAATGATGTTTATCACAACATGTAGCGTAGCGTTAGAATCCAGACTGTGGCGCCTGTGAAGATCTGTAGACTGAGAAGAGGCTTCTGTGAGAAACCTCCCGTTGCTGGGTTAGGAGAGCCATGCAGGGAGGTGGGGGTGAGTAAAGGGAATGCCCCTGTCTGAGAGCGCTTCAGAGACCTGAAAAAATGGTTTTCTAAACAGAGAAACTGCTCAAAGGTTTTCTGGACAAGTGACACAGCTCTTCAAATCTCCAGGGAATGGAAAACGCAGGTTCTGGGTCACTTGCACTGCAGCCTGGCCCTGAGTAACAGTACACCAAAGCAGTTCACGCTAAGGCAGGCCAAACAGGAGCTTGGACTGAAGAAAACTCTTACTTTGCTAGTTGTGTTTTGCCAGATCGTGAAGGACGTGCAACTGTTATAGTGTGTATAGCACATGGAGATAGGTATAGATATATGGCATGAATAAACAATACTAAATGATTGAGAGGTAAC
Organism: Chroicocephalus ridibundus; assembly: GCF_963924245.1. Classification (NCBI taxonomy): domain Eukaryota; kingdom Metazoa; phylum Chordata; class Aves; order Charadriiformes; family Laridae; genus Chroicocephalus; species Chroicocephalus ridibundus. Next base: position 31,953,921 of record NC_086284.1, on the reverse strand, counting down.
AGTAGACAAAAAAATCTTCAGCTAAACAAGTGTAGAATAGTATTTTTTTCCCCAGTAATTGGTGAAATGGTACGCATTGATAATTTCGGAGAAGAACTCAAGAAATTGTTGAACTCCCTGTATCTCTACCTAAAAGCCCTTCTCTCTCAATTTCATATGTAGTAGTTCTTTAAAGCAATTTTATTTTTTAAAATCTCCGGCTTGTTTCAGATTGCTGTGCTCATTGTTAATCCCTGCATTATTTCTAAGTGGAATTTTGTGTGTCTGCCTGGTGGTACTACTGTGGGGAATACGGCTCTGGCTACAACAAAGGAAAAAAAAGTTGACCTCAGCAGGAAAAGATGGGAAGCGGCCGTTGCTGGTTGCCTTTTTTCACCCATATTGCAATGCAGGTGGTGGAGGAGAGAGAGTCTTGTGGTGTGCCATAAGAACGCTCCAGAAAAAGTAAGTGTATGTTTATCAAATACCGTATTTCATTCTTAGCTACTGATGATATTATTTATGTACATTTTTGCATTTTACATATTTAAATAGGTGTCGTTAATTTACCGGGCCTACATTTTTTTTACATCTGAGTTTCACCTGGTTGCACCATTCCACTTCATCCCTTTACCCAGATTTAACTTCCCCGCTGTGGCGTCTTTCACTTCTTTCTGTCCTTGGGAGAACCCCTCCTCTCTCATGAGTTTTCCAGTGCTGGTATGGAACTTTGTTATGGGCATAACTCATCAGAAGATAACTGATAATCTTGATACTTTCCTCTTGGTGCAAGAGGCAAAACGAGTTAATGTCTAAAATGGATTTAACATTGGCACATCCACTGGCTTGCACAATCTTCTGCATTTTCCTCATGCTATGCGCTAGACAGACATCTAATGCAGGGCAAGGCGTTCTTAAGTCTTTAGAATAATACTGAGCTCCTTTTATGCTTTACTCAAAAAAAAATAATTCCCCAAGTCTTCAGCCATGTGTTTTTCTGCAGATCAGAAAAAACTGTGGAAGTATAAGGAAAAGTGTAATTTAGTCAAAATCATTTCAGAGCTAGGCCAGATATTTGTTTTCACATGCTTTTTGAGTCATTTTGAATGGATAATATTTTAGTTTCATGTTACAAAATTTGAAGAGAAGAATGTATGAAATTCTTTTTCTTTACTCTTGCAGGTACAGAAATGTAACGTGTGTTGTTTACACTGGTGATAGAGATGCCACTGGAGAAGAAATAGTGGAAGGCGCTTTCAGAAGATTCAATATTAAATTAACTCATCCTGTGAAGTTCGTGTTTTTAGAAAAACGCTACCTTGTGGAAGCTTCTCTTTACCCTCACTTCACTTTGCTGGGACAAAGTTTAGGATCAGTGTTTCTCGGCTGGGAAGCTCTTCTAAAGTGTGTTCCCGATATTTATATTGACTCCATGGGTTATGCCTTCACGCTTCCCCTCTTTAAATATTTAGGAGGTTGTCGCATTGGATGCTACGTCCATTATCCCACTATCAGCACTGATATGCTTTCTGTCGTTAGGAATCAGGACACCAGGTTTAACAATGCAGCCTTCATTACAAACAACCCTCTGTTCAGCAAATTTAAACTTGTCTACTACTACTTCTTTGCTTTCATGTATGGATTGGTTGGTTCCTGCAGTGACGTGATTATGGTTAATTCTTCTTGGACGCTAAATCACATCCTTTCCCTCTGGAGAGCTGGGGCTTGCACTAGCGTTGTGTATCCACCGTGTGATGTTCAGACCTTCCTGGATATTCCACTGGAAGAGGAAAAGAGCACCGCTGAACACTGCATTGTTTCTGTCAGCCAGTTCAGGCCTGAAAAAGATCATCCTTTGCAAATCAGAGCCTTTGCTAAATTGCTGAAAGAGAAGAGACTGGGGCAGCAGCCATCATTGAAGCTTATCTTAATTGGCGGCTGTCGTAACCAGCAAGATGAAGAGCGTGTAAATAATCTTAAACGTCTTTGTGAAGAGCTGGCAGTTAGTAGCAACGTGATGTTCAGAATAAACGTTCCCTTTGAGGAGCTGAAGAGACACCTGGCTGAGGCCACCATTGGCCTGCATACGATGTGGAATGAGCACTTCGGGATCGGTCAGTATCTTTCCTCAGAGTTCAGCCATTTGTCCCAGATGGGGACATGGTTGGGGAGGGCTTCAGTTTGTGATTAAGACTCCTCAGTGTAGGTGTCTAAGCACAGAGGTCTGTATGCCAAGCAGGTGTCAAACTCCTGTTCTCCTCAGAGGTGATCTAGCTGAGGTAGAGCCTACAGAACCAATTCAGATGACTAACCACTAGGTGCTACTGTAGTGCAAACTGAAGCACTGTAGACTGTTAATTACGGGCATCCCCACGTCACCTAAAGAGCTAGCTAGTCCCATCTGTGCTGCCCAAGATGCCCTGCCTGACCTCCAGCTATCACTCTGTAAGCTCATGCATCACCCTGAGTTCCTGTGTTAGGTTTGCCAGCCTTACACAGGTGCCTTCCGTACCCAACGGTGCATTGAAAGGCAGCAGGTACTTCTCTTTAAGCACCTTAGATTGTGCCCTGTTGGCTCCACTGACTGCAGGGGGAGCTTAGACACAGTTCCTGTGTAGACATCTGTGTGTAGAGATCTGGATTGTGTTTCACTTGCCTCAGCGGCCATTTGAAATGTCTAGTATATGCCGTGGGGCTCTAGCTGCTGTTTCAGAGGTGAGTCTCCCACAGATCCTGTCTCTTTATTTGTAAGCCCCATGTAGATGCCACCAGGTACCCTTGTTCATTTCACTACACTAGGCACCTGTGCTAAGGCAATTAAGTCAAGTCCTTAAATCAGTTGCCATAGCACAGAGCAGAATGCTGAAGAGGAGCTGGGGCTTGGTTTGCAACGTGCTGTCATACAGAACGAAGGTATTGGCCTCGGTTTATTGGCATTAGCTGAGTCCTGATCTTGAAAGGGAATGTGAGATTGGTCATCTACCATAAATCTACACCAGGGTAAGTTAGCAGCCAGACAGAGGGATGCTGTGCTTGGCTATAATATGACTAAATTGCAATTAATGTCATCAGACTTTATTAGAATACAAGTCAAGTAAGTATCAGGAGTATTAGTTATAGTCTATAGGAACTTCGTACAAAAAAAATTTACTCAAAGTGTCTCCCAGAAGCAACTGCCACAAAATGGAAATAAGTTTCTCATATTATTCCTCCTGCCAAAACAGTTTGTTTAAGTAAATTAAAAAAAAAACAAAAAAACAAAAAAACCCAAACAAACAAACAAAAAAAAAACCAAAACCAACATACAATCATACTGGGATTTTGAATTTCAGCATGATTTCACCTTCATCTCCAGTGTTTTTTTACCTGTAAAAAACACGTTCCAAAACAGTGGAGCATTATTTATAGTTGGCAATTTTTGAGCTAGGGAACTTTTTAAAAGTCAAATCAGAACTGAGAAGAATCAGGAACTAAAAGTGATTTCTGATGTCTGTTCTGGAACCATGGAGGAGAATTGAAGCTGATGGATACATTATATGCTATTCCTATCCCACTGCTTTTGTCTGTGGAAATCTCACTATCATATTCTCATTTCATCAAAACTTCTTCCATGAAAAACACATATGTAGCGATAACAACTTTTACATGTCTGTCTTGCTGAGTTGTCAAAAGCTATAAAGATTTGTTGATCTGCAAAGTACTGAACTTCTGAATATCATCTGATTGAAATGTGTATAGTCAGCTTTTCTGTCAGCATCTTTCTAAGTGTTAAAATTCTTCAGTGTGAATGAGAAAATGAATAGTTATGTTCAGCTCTAATTTTTAATTATTATTTGCAGCTGCCACCATACCATAAAACCAGTGTTGCAGTGTTCTGTCACAGAGAAGAACAGAACTATGCAGTGCTCTGTCACAGTGCTACCTTCCATGTTTATCTTTACATTTGTTTCAGTATCTAGCCTTTTTTTTTTTGCTGAAAATACTGGCAATATAATCTATCTCATGTGAATCAAATATGTTACAAGAACCACAACTTAACCAATTATATCTGATTTCTAATTTCAATTTTATGTGTCTAGGAGAAACTGAAGAACCGAAAAAATTAAATTTGTTTTTCTTATGAGACCATTTACTCTGTATTTTTCAAACTTATCTAGAAGACCAGTCTCTAGTAACTTACAATTCTGGGTGAACTTTACTGCAGTTTTAACTTTCCAGTGCCTTATCGAATGCCAAAGTCGCTGATGTGCATATCCATGTTTTATATCTTTTACAGGAGTAGTTGAATGTATGGCAGCTGGCACAGTTATCCTGGCTCATAATTCTGGAGGCCCCAAATTAGATATTGTGGTACCATATGAAGGACATATTACAGGCTTCCTAGCAGAAAACGAGGACAGTTATGCTGAGACGATGGCTTATATCCTCTCTTTGTCTCCTGACAAAAGGTTAGAGATCAGAGAAAACGCTCGTCGCTCTGTGCACAGGTTTTCTGACCAGCATTTTGAAGAGACATTCCTCTTATCTGTGGAGCCATTATTTAAATAAATGTATATGAATAAAATTAAGTTTTTATATTTGACTGTGTGTCACCTGTAAATATATCTAATATATGATCCCTTGGTCCCATTAAATAAAGAGATTTTTTTTTCTTTCTGTCAGAGTACCTGTAGTTTGTGTACGAGATTTTTTTACTGGGAAAGAAATGTTCCTAAAAATTTTCTGTGTTGACTACATGACAGTGCGCTGCAAAACCCTCTGGATTCACAGAACCATCATCTTTCTTTGGTAAAAGAACTGCATCTAGAAGTTCTTTTATTTATTGAATACTTTTAGTCTCCACCCATTTCATGACTCTTCACTCACAGTCACACTTTTTAAAGTCAACATTTTTGTTTGATTGATAGCTTTTGTATCCAGAGGAATTTTTTTCCAGCATCTGTAGCACATTTTCAATTTGCTGTCCCCCAGTCTGTGGCAAAATTCTATTATGAGGGATTTTAATTGTGGTTCTCGAGATTTCATTACCTACAGTGATTCCTTTAGGTTAATCATATTGTGGTTTTGCTAGCTTGCTTTTTAATAAGTGTAATAATTGCACTTGTCTATGATCCTTGTATTAGCTATTTCCTTGTGCCCTTTCACAGTATGACAACTTAGTGGTATTTTTCCAACTCTATTCTACTGAAAGTTTTTCTGTTCCTAGGGAACAGAAGGGTCTAGATTAGAGGGCAGAATTAAATGCTACACAAACATGAACATTAAAGCCCTAAACTACTGCTTATTGTAAAACAGAACATTGTGAACAAAATGTTCAAAAATTGGACATCTGTTTTTGTATGAAAAATGGAAAAACATATAGTCCTTTTTTTGAGCCATCAAAGCAGTATTTTATATTTTAGCAAACTAAAAGTACAAAAAGCTACTGAAATCAGACTTTAGAACATGATTTTCCCTCTAAGCTTCACCTGGACTATGTGAAATTTTGTACATGAAGAACTAACTGTTCCATATTTTATTAGGAATTGGGGAACACACAACTCTCACGGTGCTAATAAACCCTTTTACATTACTATATAAAACTGCTGAGCAGTTGGTGATACTACGTAGGGTCAGTACTGTGTAAATGAAACTACGGATTATAAAGCAGTATTGGCAGTACATACTGATTAGGAAAAGCTGGAAGAGCTTCTTAGAACAAGGAGTTGATTGAGCTAGGGCAATACAATACACTAAGAGACTTTCTTACGTGATACAAAAATGGTTAATGGGAGTACGTAATTGGAAATTTGCTGAAGCAAGTGTTGTCACAGAAGTCCCAGCTAGTTCAGAATAATAAAGACGAATGTGCATTTCCGTCTGGATGAGGATTTTTCAACATGTCTGAAAACTAGCCTGATTTTTTTCCTTTTAAACAAAATAGTAACAGGCTTCTATTAATTTTAATTGAGCGTTTAGCACTGTTGATTTACTTGGCATTTAATGTCAGCTATCCTTAAATTTTGTTACTGATGTGGCTGAAACTTCAAGCAAATTAAAGTTTTGAAAGAGTAACTGTGCTGGTGTTCTAGGTAGCTCTTGCCTCCTGCTTGCCTTTTTCATTATGTGGGTCAACACTAAATGACCCATGGTTATTTTCTAAATCATCACCAGATTTTGCAAGTAGTTTGTGAGGTAAACTCATCTTTTCTTCATCTGTTTGACCTTTATTTATTGAAAGGGTGGGAGACTCCAGGGTTCTCTCTGCTGGAGAAGTTACCACTTTTTCCAGAGATGCCTCCAGCTCATGTCTGAGTTCGTCTTCAGAATCTTCAAAATTTCTGTAAAGTAAAACAAGATAATTATATTAATTAAATATAGATTTGTTACAAGCCTTTCTCCTGTCAAGGTCTTTGAGATTTTTTGAAAACACTTTATAAAGAATGCACAAGCAACAAACATAATGCAAACTGTTTCTTCTTTCTCCGTGAAATTGTTCACCTGTATTTAGAAGGTAAAAGAACAGGAGCTGCAAAGCCATGTTAATACTTCTGCATAACATTTTTAATGACAGCATTGGCATGTGACATATTAAATTACAGAATTAAAAGTTGAATTAGCAAGCTCTGTGAAACAAGTAAGTTTCCTTCATTTATGAATTTAAAAGAACAGAAGAAAAGCTTTAGGCAATGTAACCTGCCATTTCATGAGAATTGTTCAGTCGTATGGATGTTTCTTCCGATGTGCTTGACTTACGTGTCTTCGTCATCTGATCTTGGCTCAAGTCTGCCTTCATCAACAGCAACAGCAGTGTATGTTTCTGAATCATCTTCCTTGTTTTCTTTTGGAGGCAACATAGTTAATCTCCCTTCTGGAAAGGAAGAGAAACGTTCCTTTATTTGTATATTAGCTAACTATAGAAGTGTATGTGAAGTTTACTATTTGGATGTAGCTATGGTTACCTAAAAATGCTCGCTTTTGAAGACTGAAGAGCAACCCTAACCTGACGGTGGGAGAACAATGCTAAGAGTTGTTGTTTTAGTAAAAAGACTAAATTCTGCATGTGATCCAACAGAAATCTGTCAGTTTGGGTAACACTGTGCTCCACAATGTCAGCTTGAGTAGCAGGGCAGAACTGGGTACTGAGAGAGTGACGTATTTTAATGATTGTAACAGCTAAAAGCAACAGCAATTAGAATACCTGTGTTACTTATTCTTCCTTTAGTTCTATGAACTGCTGACGTTAGGGAAAAGTGGTTTGAATTTCATTTTGGTTTTTGTTTTTTTTTAATGCGTGAGCAATAAAGCTAGTCTTTGGAGAGGAATTTAGCTGGTACATTTAGCTGATTTAGCCTTCAGGATGGGGCAGTTTTAAAAGAGCTTGTTACACTGTGAGAAAACATGTATGTGAGGTATAATTAGCAGGAGAGCGCTGACTGCACAGCTGCAAATGAAAGATAGGTCTCACGATCCATTACAATTGTTGAAACTTGGCATGTACAATTTAGCTAGCTTAGAAGTCCTGCCATCCAATTACACATTCAGTAAATAGGCAATTGTGAAAAAAAATCTCACAACGTCTGGTTACATTTAGAGCATCTTTCTGTGGAAAATACTCCGGCTTTTTAGCTAACAGCTTTGATACAAAGTAAATGTCATTTACAAAACAGTGTCTTGCTTTAGGAAAGTGCACTGCTGTATGAGTCTGAATCGATTTCAGCTGTATCAGCACAGACCGTGTTGTAACTGTAGTTTAAGCTATCGTGTACTACCATTTACAGTTGTTCTACAGAAACACATGAATTTCTATAAATGCTTTTTACAGGGTTCTTCAATCTCAGCAGCTGCAGGGGTTAGATCCAGGTTTGTGGTACCTGCCAACTTGCTGGCAGTAGTAGGTTACCTCTGTCTACCCAAACAAATGAAAGAATCGCATATGAAAATAATAGCCAGTTAAGTAGGGCTTGCCCTTTTCCCAGCTAATGAAAACGTCACTGTCCTGAAAGAGGCCTTCCACTGCCACAGGACAGAGCAGTGGCTGCGGGGACAGGCTGCCCGTGTTTTTCTAGTTTGCCAACTGCTTCAAAAGGTTGGCTCTCACCACAGACCCTCTGACGATGGCAGAAGAAATAATAAAGAAAAACTTGCAGAAGTTTTTCTTCAACAAACCTACCTATTTCTTCTTCAAGACAGATTAAGGAATCACTAGACAGCTCTGCTTTTGCTAAGATGTTCAGGAGTGTCCCTGGTGGTGTTTGTTTCCACCGCTTCCTGTTTTCCGGGATGTCTTCAGGCAGAATAGCATGGTCAGCTGAAGAACAGCAAGGTTCTCAGGTCACTAAAGCATGACCGTAGCTTGCCACTGTCTTTTGTCAGATTCAGACTTTCTAGTCTTGACATCAATTTCTTCTTTTGGGTAATGCTGGAACCCTTTTTTCCCCCCTTTGTGGAATACTCCTGAATTTTTAAAAAGTATTTGACCTGATTGATACTGTAGAGAAAAAATAGTTTGGACTACTTGTCACTAAAAATTTCTAACACCGGTTTTAATACTCAAGTAACTGCTTATTAAGCCTGGAATAGACAGGTGCAGCTTCACTGAGCAGTCCTTACTCTCAGACTTGTTGGCTTCCTGGGGCTGCAAAAGCTTCAAAGAAGTTCCTGGTTTTTTGCACCCTATGCTCTTTCATCTAAAGCAGAATGAAAAAGTGTCATATTCTGCTTTGTCTTCCCTGACCATGCAAACTCTTCAGTTACTTCTGTGTATCTGGGGTGTTGGGAATGCTGGAATGCTGGAAGAGCTCCTTGTGTGCAGCAACCAACCACTGGAGATAGTTGGCTGCCTGGGAATGTACACACTGGTACTGTACGAACCGCAGCGACTGGCCTCTTCTGAAAAGGAGCATCTCCACAGCCACACCTGTGTGAGGTTGCACTTCTTGTGACTGTGTAGAAATACATGCGTGAGGAGTGGGAAACCAGAACTCCACCACACTCTGGGACGGTGTTGGCAACCGACTGCCCTAGTTCTCGTGTGTCATCCACTCGAAGCCTGAGAAAGTGGTGTTGATAAGTTGTGTAGACTGGTATTTTTAGCTGTTGTTACCCAGGCCACAGAGTGATTCATATAATGCAGCCCTCTTAATATGTGTGAGCAACACAACATGATTGCAATATTAGATGAAGGAGAAAATGATGACTGAATTCTATCATTTAACACCTACAATAACCTCAGTTATTATGAAGTCCTGCAATTAAAAGCCTGCCAGATCATGTGGACGTTCTGGTATGGAATTGTTTTGGCAAAGGTCTGTAAGTGGTCTGGCTGAATTTTAGGCACTATTTTCACTGAAGGACAAAACTTTCTTACCAAGTTCATTTTCAGCCATGGTAGGACATACAGATGTGACATCAGCATCAGCTAAAAAATTCAGTAGTGTCTGAGGGGCTCCACCTTGCCAATGTTTTCTGTTTTCTTTCTTATCACCTATGTCATTGGACTCTAAGGGGAAGAAAAAGGGGAAGAAAAAGGGGCTGCACTAGATGATCTCCAGAGGTCCCTTCCAACCCCTATCATTTTGTGATTCTGTGAAAAAAGGAGGCAAAGTTATTTCATTTTTTTAAGTAGATTTCAGTGGGATTATAATATTATGTGATATAAAGAGAGAGCTCATCAGATAAACTTGCTATAGCCTGGACTAACTGAATTTACCTAATTGCTATGTAATTTTCAGGATTAATACTCAGCATTGTATTTCCCCAAGAAATACCTGCTTCTTCTTCCAAAACTCTGTCCGTATGATCTTCATAAACTTCCACCAATTTCTCCTTAAGATTCTCACCATCCACAAAAGTTAAAGTCTCATTGAGTTTATCTAGTACCTGCGAAAACAATAGGTTACTCTGGAAAGAGAAAACAATGCGACGATAACTAATCACTTCTCATTTTACTGTGTTTGACAGCCATTCTCATGTATGCACAGGAAAATTGCATAACAAAAAGTGAAGCAGCAGAACTCAAAAGTCACATTGTGATTTGTGTACCAGAGGGCTGCAGGGGGCTCTGCAGAGATGTGAAACAACAGAAGGACAAAATAGTGCTTTGTAAATTAAGAATATATACACTAGAAAGAAATTATATTTTTGATGTTGCTGTTACAAATATTTTTAAAATTCTAATATACTAATAAAAATCTTAATAGGTAGCTATTACGTGTCGATCAGCCACAAATGTCATTTCAATAAATGAAATCACATCATGTTGTCTGTAGTTTCACTTGAACTTTTTCTAAATCACAGCTGGTTCATCACAGTATTATTGTTGCTTTGTGATACAATACTAGTGAAAAGAAACAGAAATGTACTAAAACAATTTACAGATCAAATTTGTCATTTGCAGAGTAACTCAATTTTGAGATGAGTTCTTCTCCTCAAGCCCAATTTAAATATCTGCACTCCTTCATCTTCTACCATGTGAAAGATTGACCCAGATATCATCCAATTTTCTTCTAAGCAATTATCCTCTTGAAGAAGGTCAGATATATGCAATACACCAACAAATCCTCAATAGGAAGCTTCATTATAACAAAGGTAGAAGATGATGGTAATGGAAACAAACCTTAGACCATGGAGCTACTGTCATGGTTTCAGATTACTAATGAAAATGCTTTGACTGTAACTACAACATACCTCTGCTTCTCGAATACTGTCTTCCTCAGGAACACATACATCTAAATTAATTTCAAACTTTACTCCTCCCTAAAGGAAATTCACACACTTCATTAATTTATTTTATTAAATAAAAACATTTAATTAAATGTACACAGTTTGTATGGAACTAAAAACTTGAAAATTACTCTCCTATTGAAAATAACTTTTATTTAACAATATTATTCTTCTATTTAACAAGATCAAAGTTGAAGATATTGGAAAAAAGCAGACTTCTCTAAATATAGTTTATGGATATTTTCAAATGATTGCATCCACTTTGATTTTAAGTAAAGGTGTCTTTGATAGTCATTTAATTCAAATCCTTGCAATACACAGAATTGGTTCTTACAGCTGGTTCTCAAACAGTGTTAAAATTTGAACACTGTACTGCTTCTGTGCAATATTTCACAAAAGACCTTTAGTCCCCTTCACAACGATCTTATGGTCAGAAACCTTTCTGATATCTTATGTGCATTTCCATTCAATTCCCATCCCCTTCTACAATGTAAAAGGCACTATAGAAAATAATGTTTTATGACAAAATGTTAAAAAATTAGCAGCCTGACTTGACTTCACTTAAACTTTGAGTAAACTTGAGTTTGCATATAGTACTAATACAATTTAATATAAAGATGAGTAGGTAGGGATTGATTACTATCTGGGAATATCTAAAGAAAGTCCCCCTCAAACGATCAGTAAAGCTCATTTATTTTCTTAGTAATTCTATCTTCTCATATAAACTTTTAACATACAGTAGACCAGCATTCTTAATTTACTCTCATATAACTTGATTTCCAGAGCTACTGTGACAACACAATAATTTGAAATATACAAGAAAATGGAAAAAAAATACAACAATAACGATAGATACCTTTGCGTTATGTTTCTTTTCTAAGATTTTTTGGTCTGGACTATTCTGGAGTCTGACTTGTTTAAAGTTTTCTTCCATGTCCTGGAAGGAGAAAAAACCACCAACTTTAAAATACACTGTTTGGAACCAGAATATGTGTATAACCTGTAAAAAAAGACTTGTTAAGGTAGTAAATGTAGTCGTCATTTCCTTGTAAATATATCTGTAAGAATATTCCATTTGTTGCTTTATTTACACTCTAATACTGAAAGACATAAGAATTCTGGCTTATCTGGCAAAAAGAAAAACAGAAAACCTTGCATAAAGCACAAACCTCTGATTTTTCAAAACCCTATGTTTGGAGCATATAGTACTGTGTCAAGAAATACATCCTTTTTTTTTATGATCATTAGCAAGAGGAATCAGTCTGATTTCATCTGGAAAACTTTGGAAGTGATGAAAATCAAAATTATAATGGAAACCTATGCCTGTAGAATGTATAGCCACGTTTCTTAGTATCTTGTTTTCTGGTAACACCTAAAAATATTTAATTACTCCTTTTCATATTCCTATGTCCAATGTTAGAACCTGTCAGACAAAAGCAAAGTAAATAATTGTATGCAGCTCCTTCAGTGATCTGCTGCAATCAGAACACATCCTCAACCCCAGGTAAAACCGTAACAATTCACAGATTTTACTTTTTTAAAATATCTATGCAGTTTCTCCAGTTGATGGAGTGCCCATGAGCTAAGGTGACAGCAAGCAGGTGCAAAATCTAGTGTTTCTTTTTCGTTATCATGCATTTCGCATTAAGTCGCTGGGAATGTAATTTCTGTCCTATTGTCGCTCTGGCTGCCTACAACCTACTTTATCCCATCAAGTGATGGGTGACTTCTTTTAAGTCAAAGCCAGATCCAGGATCCATGAAAATCACTGAAGAGAATCCTACTAATATTGGCAATTTTGGCCCAGGTTCCAGCTGCAATAGGGGTCTGTCACCAGTTTATGTGGAAGTCTGTCCCTCGCTACAGTGCAGGAAGTCCTACACCACATGAGGCAAATCCTGACTGAAGAATCCTAGTAGCTAGATCAGGGCTGTTTTCCCTTCAGAATAGACTGGGAATTTCCACACTGAGATTAATTTTCATAAATTGAGGCTTTCATTCATTTCACTTGAAGAAAAGTGGACCTCTTGCTGCAGAACTCCATGTGGTCTGGAAACCTCATCTGGTGTTCACAATACCAATATTGCAAAGTAAAAGCGGAACAATTCTGAAACTCTTTTCCAGCAGCTGCTTTGGTAGTATTTAATGAGAAAAAGTGGAGGAGTACCGTAGCTGGAATGCTTTGGCTCTGGCTCTTCCTCCCACTTCTTTCAAATTACTGTTTAAGTAAGGACTCCACATAAAAATGGGTTCTAACTTCCCATACAGTGCTACTCTGGGCTGTCATGAATTGCTGTATCTTCTGCACAGAATTTTCATAAAGATTTGCACTGAGTGGCTTCCTCTTCACTTCACTCAGAAAGCAAGGAAAATAAACATATCACAAAAAGAAATTAAGTACATCCTTATAATTACAGATGAAAAAGAATTACTAAAACAAGTCAGGGCTCAGCCCAAGAAACTTTCCAGGCTATTCATGAAGGAAATCTAGGGAGACTTTCGCGTACGGTGCAAGCATCAGGTAAAATTTAAGCGTTACCATTTTTCAGATTTTTCACCGAGAGTGAAACAAATACCACATGGGACTTGCATAAAAAGTTCTGTTTAGACTAGGAAAAGGTACTGATACCTGAAGTGATTCTCCTCCTGTTCCAGCTGTATCTTCGATTTCAGACTGGTCCTCAGCTTTGCCTTGTCTCACAAGATAGGTTTTATCTTGTATTTTTTGATTCTCCTATGGAACATTTTTATAAAAAATTCATTTCAATTTCTAACTAAGTGTACTAGCTTAAAAAAAGAAAAAGGAAATATGACTGCATGTATGTTCAAGCTTTGTTACCTGGAGCACTCCTGCTCTAAATCTGAATTCTTTTATATTGCTCTGGTATTCCTCCCGAATTTTCTGTAATTGTTTCAGGTACTCCTATTAAAGAACAGTATGGTAGAATACATATGTATTAGAAATACATACAGAAATAACTCTAGCTAAACAAAATATTATCATAGAATCTTCATGGTTGAAAAGGACCTTTGAGATCATCGAGTCCAACCAAACAACCTACAATCTCTGCCACTAGAGCATGCCCTGAAGGGCCACATCTAGACGTTTCTTAAACACCTCTAGGGATGGTGACTCAACCACCTCCCTGGGCAGGCTGTTCCAGTGCCTGACCACTCTTTCAGTAAAGTAATTCTTCCTAATATCTAATCTAAACCTCCCCTGCCGCAACTTCAGACCATTTCCTCTGGTCCTGTCATTATTCACTTGGGAGAAGAGGCCAACACCCACCTCTCTACACCCTCCTTTCAGGTAGTTGTAGAGGGCAATGAGGTCTCCCCTCAGCCTCCTCTTCTGCAAGTTAAACATGCCAATATTCTATGGATATCAAACTGTATATATACATGAGAAAAAGGGATCAGTGTCCTTTACTGCCAATTTTAAAGATTGCTTGATACTTTCTATTAGAGGACATTTTTGAGTTATAACTCTTAACTCTTACAGACATTAAACTTTTTGACATTTTCCTGACTGTTTCATGCTAGCTTTTCTGTAGAATTATATCTGAAACAGCTAATTCCAGGAATAACCTAATGACTGTCTGAGTAACGATGCTAAGGTTGCAGTCCAAAAATAGAGGACTGGAAATACAATTCTTACGTAAAGAATACTACTGTCAAGAAGTGTAAGAAGACAGCTTTAAGCACTGTCTTAAGGAAGATATTTCATTTACCTGTTCTTTCATTTCGTTCTTTCTAGACACGTCCTGCTGATGTTTTTTGAGATGTTCTTCCTTTACTTTCTGCTGCTGTATTTGGTCATAATATGGGTCAGCAGAGGATGGTCGCAGTCCCTATGGATGTACAAGTAAATCCCAGAGCAAAGGAATTTTCATTTAGAATCCTTTAATTTGGTGCTCACTAAATTCATTCTCCTTGTTTCACGGAAAAATGCAGTAAGGGAAGTATATACTTTTGGAGGAAAAAGTTACAGTAGAATTTTACATTGCTACAGTTTTGTATTAGAAAATAGAACCTCAAGACGAGCATTATGGAGCAGATCAACAAATTCATTAGAGTAGAACTTTTTACCTGTCGGTGTTACAGTTCACTGTTAGAAAGACACCGGTTCATCTTCAGGATTTTCATTCAGTTTCTTTTACAGATTTTATTTTATGATTCAGTATTTACTTACCAGCTGTTTTTCCACTTTAATCTTGTACTGTTGGGCTTCAAATCGCCTTTGAAGATATTCTGAAGGCCTGAGAGAAGAAAGTGATGTTCATATATTACATTCTATTTCACAGACTCTGCTATCTTCTGCACAAATAATTCTTAATAGGTTCTATCACATATGACAAACAGAGCTCTCTTTGTACTACACGAATATATAATATGGATAAAATATATATAAATATGGAACAACAGTAAAATAACAAAAAGAAAACATAACCACTTCAGGCATTCCCCTTCCTATTACTTCAGTTACATTAGCCTTCTGAAGAGTGCAGCAAAGTCCTTCTCTACCTTTTATTTGAAAAATCGTATGTGAAAGCGTTAATGAAAATAAAGTTGTTTTTCCTGATCCTCAAAATGAGTGAAAATTGTCAGAACAGAGGTTGTATATTCAACAAATTTTCTATTTCCTTTCTCCTCTGTGCCTAATTCTATCAGCCTAACTTTGTATTTATGTAGTTTTGTGGTTTCTAAACATTTGCCTCTTTTTTTTTGGTATAAAATAACCAGCAGTCACTTGTAAGCTCTCTGATTTCTATTTATTTCACTTTCTACCTTCAGAATCCACTCATGCCCCAGGGAGCCAAACTGAATTGACCTTGTCCTTAAATAAGGCCCTAGAAACACAGCTCAGACAAGATGTTCTAAAGATCACGATCCTTAAGTGAAACATTCTAAACACTGCCATCATTGAATGAAAATTAATGATTCAGTCAACCTTAAAGGAAGGATCCGAAAGAAGGCAGTATTAAAAATTCCTTACCTTCCTGTCTCAAGGTTTTCAAAGCTCATCCACAGCTAAAATGGCTAATCATGGAATGGACACGCAATCTCTAAAGTAATAAAAAAGTTATACCTCTACTTTGTAAGACAAAGGCTTTGAAGTAAACAAACTGCTGGAGAAAGGGTCTTTATATCTGAAACCAAAATATAAGCTCTGCAGGAAAAAAAACCCAACATTTTCATGGCCTGCCTCCCTCTCGGTTCCCTCAAGTGCAGAACTGCTTTTGGTCTTTATATCATTCTGATCCTGGTGGGAAGGAAAAACAGTGTTTATCCTTGATATAATCAGAAAGTCTACAAAAAGCCTGTGTTTTACTTCTCACACAATAAAATGCTGATATTTGGGAGACATTTTGACAATGAAATGTCAAACATCAGGACAGTACATTCAGAAGGAACTTCTGGACAGACAGGAACTGATTTATGTTGTTGTGCAATAAACTTATGTAAAAATTATCAAAGACCAAGCAGAGAAGGAGTTATACTGAATGAGCCACGTCCAGTGTTACTTAATCAGGAAGGCTGGTAACTCAAAACATGCATAACAGTTCATCACTAATAAATAGAGTGAGAAAAGTTTACCAGTCAGATGGTGGGGGTGGAGGTGCAACTTGTCCTTTTAGTTTATAGTATTCCTCAACTCTTTGGCTGATATGAGAAAGGTCATAATGTGCATTAGCTTTCCTCCTGAAGTTGTCAAGCTTATCATAGTAATGACCATAATGGCCATGTACTCTAATACTTTCTGGCCTTTCTGCCATCTTACATCTGGAGGTCTGTGGCTGAAAATACAATAAAGGATGTTAATTTACCTGTTCTCATTTGTAAGAGTACAAGTCTGAATTACTTTCCTATCCTTCTCTCCAGTCTGAGTTGCATGGTAATATAAGCTGTCTACAGATAGTTACTGTAAATTTTCCAGATCCTTTCAGATATAACTCAGAAACTTCCTAACCTCTCAGGGTTTATGTAATCTTACCATTGTCTTTTTCTTTTCCCCTGTTCCATCAACTCCTGTCATTAAGAAGCAGCCCATATTGTTGTGCAAGTCAATCAGCATGGGGCTTTGTACTCTGTAGTGTCATTGCCCTAGAGTCACTTCACTGTTCTGAAGCCTGAAGCACTGAATTAATTCCAGGAGAGGCTCATTTTGACATGTGAGAGCAAGGGGAACCTGGGGTTTACTTTTGGGCGGTATACAAGTTGACTGCTGCTTTCAGGGGAGCATTGTGCTACTTCATTTCATCATCTCTTTGATTACGCACCTGTGGGAGCTTGCCTTTCAGTTCTGTGTGATGAAACATCCTTGTATTTCTACTTTGTGGCAAGACTGTCTTTTCCATTTCTTACAAGAACAATGGAGAGAAGGTGATCATTTAGCTGCCACTGCGTGATGTAAGTGTGGTAAGACATTCACAAACCTTTCCATGGTGGGAGACTATATGGTGTATAAGAAAAATGCTGAATTTTGCCTATTTTCTTACATAAATTAAAAAGCATCTAAGTATCCCTTTCATAGATGGTAAATACATTAACTATTCCTCCCTGCTTTACTTCTTAGAAACACTGAAAATAGGCTCATCTACGTACAGAATAGTCCAGATTACAGTAGAATACAAATTCATATCTATATAAAAAGAAAATTTTCCACTGCCCATAGGAAAGTTCCCAAGGAAGACATAACCTCAAAAAGTGTTTATCTTATCTTGTCCGTCATTGAAATAGCTTTTACAATATGGTATCCAGAAGTATGGCAATCACAAACAATGGGGAGAACAAATCAGGCCATCTAAATAAATGTAACAGGATTGGGAACCGTGGCCAGTGAAACAGGTGCCCTGGTGACACAGGCCATGGAAAAGGCTGAGGTACTGAATGCCTTCTTTGCCTCAGTCTTTACTAGCAATATCAGCCTTCAGGAATCTCAGGCCCCTGCAACCAGGGGGGAAGTCTGGAGCAAGGAAGACATCTCTTTGTGGAAAAGGATCAGGTTAGAAAATACATAGGAGTACTTAACTGTCTCTACTGACTTAGCATTAACGGAATCACGGAATCACGGAATCTTCAGAGTTGGAAGGGACCTCTAGAGATCATCTAGTCCAACTCCCCTGCTAGAGCAGGACTGCCTAAAGCACATCCCTCAGGGCTGCATCCAGGCGAGTCTTGAAAATCTCCAGAGAAGGGGACTCCACAACCTCCCTGGGCAGCCTGTTCCAGTGCTCTGTCACCCTCACCGTAAAGAAGTTTTTCCGTGTATTTGAACGGAACTTCCTATGTTCTAGCTTGTGCCCATTGCCCCTTGTCCTGTCACTGGGAACCATTGAAAAGAGCCTGGCTCCGTCCTCCTTAAACCCACCCTTTAGATACTTGTAAACATTAATCAGGTACCCCCTCAACCTTCTCTTCTCCAGGCTAAAGAGTCCCAGCTCTCTCAGCCTTTCCTCATAAGGGAGATGCTCCAGTCCCATAATCATCTTGGTTGCCCTACGCTGGACTCGCTCCAGTAGTTCCCTGTCCCTCTTGAACTGGGGAGCCCAAAACTGGACACAGTACTCCAGTTGTGGCCTCACCAGTGCAGAGTAGAGGGGGAGAATGACCTCCCTCGACCTACTGGCCACACTCTTCCCTATGCAGCCCAGGATGCCATTGGCCTTCTTGGCGACAAGGGCACACTGCTGGCTCATGGATAATTTGCTGTCTACCAGGACCCCCAGGTCCTTCTCCTCAGAGCTGCTTCCCAGCATGTCCGCCCCTAACCTATAAGCCAAATTTAATAATGTAATATGTCTTAATGAGGCCTTTTAAAGGGTCTTTTCTAAGAGCAGGAATTTGCCTTCTGAAGACAATTAAATATTATGAGAATGTGGATTCACAGTACCTGAAAAAGAGGCTGTTGCCTTCCTGAAGGAGGTTTCCATTCATTTCTTTGAAATAATTCCTGCTTCTTGACAGGCACCATCATTCCAGATTCTGGAGAAACTTCGTCCTGGACTGTACTTTTTTGAAGTTTATATGCTTTTTAACAATAAAACATTAAAAGGTTACGTTCTGTGCTCTCTACGTGATTAATGATCATGTAGTTGCAAACCACAGTAGGGTGCATACACCTAACACTGACAGATTGGGTTAACAAATACTCTTTATGTCCTTTCATCAGCACCATACTTCACACTTCCTAGGCATTCTGCCTTTCATTCTTAGAATAACATGCTTTTGAAAACCTTATGAATTGTCACACTCATGTAAAGTGGATCTTATTGATTAGTTTTGCAAAGTACACCGAATAAAAGGGAGACCTCTATAAACTAGAACGCTGATTTCACGCTAGTACCAAGAACAGAAAACAGGAGGTCTGATTCTTAGGCTCAGATTTCAATGGAGGCTAGGTGTCTACCTGCTTAGGCATTCCCTTTCTAAATCTAGCCCTCGGTATTCTACAAATCACTAGACAACGTTGTAGTACTTGTGAAATTTGGAAAGGAGGGCTGAAAAGTGAAAAACTTACCTTATCAGTTCCCCATGTAGCAGAATAAAAGTACACACCATTCCAGTTCTGTCTGACAGTATTTTGCAAATACCCTAGTTGCAATAATGAAGAGTAGTGTCCTTGCTAGGATTAAGTAGCTTCTAAGTGAGTTTTAAATATTTCCTGAGTAATGACTGTGAGAATATCATGTCTGGGAGATAAAATATAAGTAAATTATGAGTATATGACCATAGACATTTTTTAAAATGCCTAGGTGATTTAGATGTTCAGGTGCCTACCTAGGGCTACCACGATGATTAGGTGACTGGAGCACCTCTCTTAGGAAGAAAGACTGAGGGATTTGGGTCTCTTCAGTCTGGAAAGATGATGACTGAGGGGGAATCTTATCAATGCTTATAAATACTTAAAGGGTGGGTGTCAGGAGGATGGGGCCAGGATCTTTTCAGTGGTGCCTGGGGACAGGACAAGAGGTAACGGGCACAAACTGGAACATAGGAAGTTTCACCTAAACATGAGGAGGAACTTCTTTACCCTGAGGGTGGCAGAAGACTGGAACAGGCTGCCCAGAGAGGTGGTGGAGTCTCCGTCTCTGGAGACATTCAAACCCCGCCTGGACGCGTTCCTGTGCAGCCTGCTCTAGGTGACCCTGCTCTGGCAGGGGGGCTGGGCTAGATGATCTCCAGAGGTCCCTTCCAACCCCTTCCATTCTGTGATTCTGTGCCTTTGTCCAAATTTCATTTGTCCTGAAGGCAGATAAATCTCATTGAAAGTAATTTCCAAACTAACATGGGTTCCTACATGTTGTGGTTGAATCCCAGCCAGCAACTAGCCATTCACTTACTCGCCCCTCCCCATCGCCTCCCTCACAGTAGGATGGGGAGAAGAGGGAGAAAAAGGGTAAATAACTCATGAGTTGAGATAAAGACAGTTTAATAGAAGAGTAACATGAGAGAAAATAATAATAATGGTAAAAGAATATACAAAATCAGTGACGAAATACAATTCCTCACCACCTGATGATGGATTACCCAGTCTGTCCTGAGCAGTGATCATGGATCCCTGTCCCCCTGGCCAACCCCCATTTATATACTGAGCACAACGTCTATGATATGGAATATTCCTTTGGCCAGCTTGTCCTGTCTATGCTCCCTCTCAGCTTCTATGGGAAGCTGAAAAAGTCCTTGACTAATGTAAACTTCACTTAGCAACAACTAAAACAATATGTGTGATCAATATTATTCTCATACTAAATCCAAAACACAGCAGCTACTAGGAAGAAAATTAACTCTCCCAGCTGAAACCAGGACACTACACTACTGAAGAACCTTTTTTGGGGGAAAAAAATGTCCACATTGTAGTTAAGTAACTACATAGGTTTATTTTCACAAATCTGTTTAAACTAATTTAATACTTCCAAAGATAAATTTAAGGAATAATTATGATACACTGAAGAATAGAATTGTGAAAAGGATAAGCTGCCAGAAACATCCAGATGTTCAGCAGTTCATACAGAGATATCATTTAGTCTCATTCATGTTTTCAAACAACGTGCATTTATAATCTGATCTATCAATGAGCACTAAATCCAAATAGGGTTCACTGTCTCTCACAATTTAATCTAATTTATAATATTTTGTAAAATACATTTTTATTTTGTAAAATACCCTGGAGCATGTTTTGCAAGATTTTTGCACATAGCCTGGCAAAATTAAGTAAGGATGTTTTTCATGTGGCAGACCTAAACTGCATCTAGACCAAAGCCTCTCAGTTTTTTAAATCCTATTCTTAAAAGAATTAATGTTTCAGGACTTTCCTATGTCAGCTTTTCTAGGTGAATGTTGCTAATAAGGTGGTCTTAAAGTTGTTTTTTTCTGGACAGGACAGCAATGCGTTGTCTGAGGTGAATGTTTCTGCTGTTGCAGTTCTCTCTCCTTTTTATTTTTAACTTTGTGCAAAACTCTCATATGCAAACGTGCAATACAGACTGCTAAAGAAAATTATAGCCATCGTGTATATCGCGAGTAACAAGTGATAGTCTAAAACTAATGTTAAATAATATTATTATCATTACCTTGTATCAGCTTGGCTCCAGGCTGTGATGCTGAAGGCTTTTTTCTATGTATCACAGTGTGACTGAGATCTTCCTGTGTTACCAATAAGAAAAAAGCTATCTGATAGAACTGTCTATACTACTTTGATACATATTTTTCTCTCAGCAAGCAGCAGTACAGGCACTTACCTCAGGGGGCAAATACCTAAGAACGAGCTTCTGCAAGAAGGGCTTCCTTAGAATAGAATTGATAGATGGTCGATCTCTTGGAGATATTTTAAACAACTGGGAAATCAATATCCTCAAATCATACGAATAGTTGGGAGACACCGGGTGAAAATGTCCTCTGCAGATCTTCAGCACCAGCTGGTGCAAACTATTGCCTTCAAACTTAACAAATGAAAACAGTAAAAAGAGGACAGTAAGTACCGTCAACTGGAATGACAGACTAGACATCCCAACTTGAAAAAAGGTACTTGCTGACAAGCCCTGTGCTATGCAATCTCTTCATAAATCCTTTCTTCCTAACCATAGTTTGATGTGGAAAATTAATATAACCACTCTCTGATTGTATTTTCTGGCTACGTTCTCCTTGTTTCAGTTGCACAACTTAGGAGGTCCTTTTGTACCTGGACGAGTTTTATTCATACTCTGCTGTCATACAATAATACAAAAGCAATTTTTCCAGAATGAAACATGATTTATTTTGCCAAAAGCTGTTCAACACAGACCTGCATACACACTGTCTTCACAGTGTTCACCTTCAAAACCTCACTCCACACAACTTGGCCTCTGCACTCTGTGTTCTCTCAAGAACAAAGTATAATCCTGATTTTTAACAACTGATGACACTGAGATATATCAGCCTCTCAGTTCAGCAGATTTCTTAACAGGTCAGCATCACTATAGTTTTTAGGGCCTTACACATGCAAAAATAATTTTGAAAGCAAGTTCTTTCTAAAATTACCATTTTATTTACATAGCTATTTTAAAGGTGGTGTAAACAAAATTTGCCTTAGCTTCACGTGCATTTCCTGTCTACGACAGCATCTAGTCCCTGCCTTCAAATTAAAAAAATGGGCAATACAGAATAAAACACCTAATATTCATAAGTAATATGAATGCTTTCTCACTTTGTGAAATCTGAAATTTTCCTCAGCAGTATCCCCTTGCTCTCAGCTCAGTACAATTGCCCTCCCTATCAATGCTGCTCTGCCTTCTCCCACATTCAAGCTCAGCAAAAGGTCAACTTCTGCTGGGACCAGGAATCTAACCCTTTTCCTGGATTAGTTGTTGGGATTAGTCTCTGCTGGGTTCCCTTCTTCACATAACACTCACAGGCTGAGGATTACCTAAAGCTCAGATCAGGCTGAGGGCAACCCAGCTTCCTGAAGATGCTATCATCTCAGTTATTTTCTGACATGAAGGTGCTTCCAAACAAAACAAAACCTTTAGGAAAATGCTTCTAAGGACTCAAACTGCTTTCTGAGGAAATATGGGGTTCAAACTCTTTACTAAGTATAGATTGGTATTTTCAAATAGAAATGAGTAAAATTATATGCCCAAAGCCTAACCTTGAAGTTTGGCTTTACTTCTTTTCATCTGCCTTTTGAAAAAGTTTAGAACTTGCTAAAGAGTAAGTATATATTTGATGTGTGTATACACACACAGACACACATATATATATAAGTTGTAGAAATAGAACATAATAATACATTGTATTTAAGTATGCACAAAACAGACACAGTACAAAAAATTAAACACTAGCAGTCATTCTTTAATATCAATAAATAAGCTGAAAATAATTCCAGTAGCTGGCTATGAATACTATTATTACTACAGTTTTTCCAGGCTTTCCACTATCTTTTTTAATAATATGATAATGATCTGATTCTACAGTACTTACAGGATGCTTTAGTGCACATAGCTCATAAAGCACACAGCCAAGAGACCAAATATCTCTGTGAATAAAAAGCAATTAAAGTTTGAGGGAAAAGATTATAATATTTTCATACATGTAATCAGTACCTCTTCTCAGCTCTCAAATTTATTAACATTATTGCATCACAGATTAATATTGGTGCAACTTTTAATTTTTCTTCCAATGCACTGAAAAGAATAACTAGACATTTACTTTTAATTGTGGTACCAAGGTTTCTATGGTACCTAAGGTTTCTATGATACCTAACTAGGTACTATCATTATCATTGGAAAAGGCACATGATAGAATGCCTGCTTAATATTCCTAGCAGGATGAAGGGCAAAGCTACCTCTGGCTGACTTGATAGTCAGACAATAAGGGAGTAAACTTGTGCGAATAGCACCTTAGAGCTGAGATGCTAGTCCAGGCTCCAGAACATTAGGTGGTGATCACATCCCCCACACAGAGATGGGGGTCTAGACCACTCACCTCCTGACTTTTCAGTGCTGCTTATCTGGTATATTGCATTAAGCCTGAATGAGCCTTTACAATTCTCTATTTGTCTTTCCTGCAGGTGGCTATTGCAAAGTTTCAGAACTGACAACCTAGCAGCTTTCATTTCAGTGTAATTTTATAAATCACAAATGAGTGTATCAAAAATTCATGAACTGAAAATATCCGTACTTGCATTGGTTATTGCATGTTAGAAACACAGAGGGAAATTTAGTATTTGATGGAGAATTAGATAAAGCAAAAGAAAAAAATGTATTTTACATTTCACACCACTACTACAAGGAGTGTTAAGAGACAATGCGACTAAACTTTAAGTTTAAAGTACAAGTAAGTTTATAAAACCAAAAAATATAATTATGTTAAGCCTGTAGATCAATCACAACAAATTCATGATTGCTATACTCTGGACACTGTGAGTCAAAACACAACTGATCGTGTTGTACAGTATAACATAGTTGTTGTATACGATCAACGCACCTAATTATTGTACACAATAATAGAAAACTTCACAAAGGGTGACACATGAGAAATTCCTGGTGCCCTGAAGAAATACTGATTTAAACCATGATATTACTGAAATAAGTTCTCTCATGACTGCATGCCCTCACACACAAGCATATGAATGAAAGACAGAGACTTACGTTTTATTGTTATATGGTCGATTTTCACAGATCTCAGGTGACAGATAATAGGGGGTCCCTACACAGGTATGGGCAAACTCCATAGTGCTAGTGAAATACAAGGAACAAAAAGGCTTACACACTGAAAAAGTTTACAAGCAATTGAACTAGAGGCTTCCCTGCCCCAGGTGAAAAGCCCATGGGGGACATTATTTCTGCTCTCCAAATAGTTGAATAATGCAACACCCCAGGAAAAACTGAAGTATTTCCCACTTCTGTGTAAAAATGACCAACTATTTTAATAGTGGAGAGCATTTGCACTTCAACAGAAAGCACAAGAATTCTCTTTTCCCCACTTTTCACCAGCACTGTGATCAATATTTTCAAGGAATGTTTATCACTAACACAGAACTCTGACAGCTGTCAAAACCACTGCGGAATATTAGAATTCTCCAACATACTCAATGAAGTAAGAATATGGGAGGTGGCAGTCAGTCACGCAAGCCAGAAACAGTGGAAGGAGGAAGTGCTGTCCGGAAACTACAAGAGGAGTAAATGAATTCTAGTTCCACCTTTGGTGCTGACTTGCGAAGATGTAGCCAAATAGCACCAGTTGGATTCATTTCACTTGCTTTTAGCTATCTATTCTGTGGATGTCTTCAAGAGTCACTGGAAAGTCAGTGGAAAAAAACAGATACTCAGAGAGTGTGATCCCTCTCAGTCTCTACTAGATGTCAATAAAGTTGTAAGTTACACTTTTTATAGAGTATATGAAGTCTGAGTGCCCAGAGGTGCCATAGACATCTAACTGCAAGTAAAAGTATTGGACACTATCTTGCATTTTGGAGAACGGAGATGAAAATGCCCCAGGGGAGAAGGAAAAGAGAGCCTGAGAAACTTAATTCACTTGTTACAGGAGGAAAAGTACTGTCAAGCTCCAATTATTTGGTTGTATAAGCTTATTAAAAGCTCTTTAAAATGTCTGTACTTGGACGTTCAAATTCTGAGGTTTACTGCCTATCTGCTATGTGCTATTCTGCTGTGTAGGAGCAATCCTCAAAGCAATTATCCCCAGAACACTTCTGAAGGTAGGCACTTTCTGTGTAAGTAGTTCACATGTGGAGAGTCGAGACACTGACAGTAGGTCTATGCTCCACAAAGGAACACACCACAAAGGTGCAAGAGCTGGCAGAAACTGCAGCTAGAACAACGACACGACATATCCCTGGAGATGAGCAGGCTTGGATCAAGATACTATCCAAACATGCTAAAACAATATACTCCAAGTCTCAGGAAGACTTCCGAGCTCTGATGCACCACTGAACTTGCAAGGCTATGTAGGCCTAAATCCAAAGCCAATCTGATGAGGCCTTGACAGAAATTACATGGGCTGTATGTCATGTGAAGAATGCATGTACGAAGTTAAGTACATCTGAAGAGAATGGGCAAATTATCTATGTTGGTTAAAGTTATCTGCTCTCTTTACTGATGCTGTGTAGACAGAAATGCAGTTAAACTTACACTGACTTAATTTAGGAACAGGAAAAGTTTTAACAAGTGGGCTGCAGCAGGCTGAGTACAAAGCAACTGAGAAGGACTGATACTGGAGGGACAATCTGCAAAATGATCAACAGAGGAAATTGCCTTTCCACACAATACTTAATTAAATTGTGGACCTTCTTTGCCACAATATCCTGCCAAGGTCAAAGATAATCAAGCGGCTCAAAAAGAGATCAAATTCAAGCATTATCCTGTTGTTAGCATGCCCCTGACCTGTTTTGGCCACACTAAAAAACACTCTCCTAGACAACATCTGCCCAATATGCAGGATAGGCCAACCTTGTCCCCAAAGTCAGTAAAGATAAGGCCACCCTCTTTGGGAGAACAGCGTTTAGCCATATGGATGCAAGCCATGCTGTGACATGCCATTTATTCTCAGTCCCAGAGAGTGGGTTCTGGCCCTTTTTTAAAAATTAATATAGGCACAGTCTTGGAGGACATACAAAGAAACTCGGTACAAACTCTTTTCTTACGCTCTTCCCTAAGTTTTTAATGCTCTTCACTTTTCTTTTTATGAGGCACCAGAAGTGATTGTCAACAGCTGCAAGAGCAGGAGCTGTGCACCCAGAATCCCTTTATGTCCGTTCCACAGAGAACAGGGAAAGACCGGGGCTTCCCCACTCTATGTCCTGTATGTAACAGAAGTCAGTTACCAGGCTAGATAATCTGTGGTTTCATGCAGGATGGCATGTGTTAGTGTAACAAAACAAATGCAGTGTCAGACCCTTTGTATCCCAGACCTCTCGAACCAGGATAATCCACAAACAATTTGCACATTCAGATTGCATTCTGAACATTCCTAAACAGTCCCATTTGGTGTAGGTCACAGGCTAATAAAAAAAAGTGCTTACCTGTTCAACTGTCTTGCTATGCCAAAGTCCCCAAGCTTTGCCACCTTTCCATTATTGCTAAGAAAAATGTTCTGCAAATAAAAACAAAACTGGTATGCAAAAATGAAACATCACAGAGCTTCTTAAGCATATTTTTTACAAGACAAAATCACACCCTCTCCAGTACCAGTTTTACTACCTGTGCTTTTACATCTCTGTGTAAAATCTTCTTGTCGTGAATATGCTTCAAGCCCAAGGAGATCTGCACAAACCAACTCAGAATCTGCAGTGAAAGTTAAGGGGAACAGATACCTATAAATTTGTGTAACTCCAGTGTCCAATGGGGCACCTTACTGAAATATACAAAATAAAGGTAACAACAAAATCTAAAATATGTAGAGCACATACAATGTAAAATAGTAAAAACCAGTATTTTTAAAATTAATACCATAGATTTTTCCTTTCCCTTTTTAAGTACTATCACAAAACTAAATGGAAACAGATACCACTTTCCTTATCCCCATCAAGTTTTCACTGACTGTGATAGGATGGGTACTCAAAAAAGGACTGAAGAATCACATCAAAGGACAGTAAGAATACTAGACCTGTATTTAGAAATGAGTGAGTTCAAATAACAGCTAAGACAGAACTGGGAAGTGTCTTCTTAATCCCCAGTGGTGGAAGTCATACCACCCAGTTATAACATTCGTAGTCTTACTGAATGTGGTCCAGAAAAAAAAAAAAACAAAACCAAAAACCAAAAAAAGGACGAAGGACTGAAATGTGGTGAAAGAAGGGAGCTATGAAGAAACCTGCATACTAAGTGAGAACAAAGGTTTATCCTTTATCCTTGATCCAGTACAACTCTTAAACATATATTTAACTTCAAACATACATGTGTTTTATTGAATAAGGGCCTTTGGACTTCATTCAGAAACCAAAGTACAATGTGCTTATATGCTTCTCTATTTAGGAAAACTGATGGTCATGAAAGACTTTGATTCAAGTAATGATCTTCTATTTAGTAACGCTTCACATTAAGCAGATGATTTCCTGAATAGGGCTGATGCCAGAAATGAGAGTTTCTTAGGCACACAATTGAAAATATACGGATGTTTTAACAACATTGTGTTAAACTGGGCAATTTGCTTTCCTTTCTTGATTGGCAGATGTATCTTTAGTTTCTATAATCCGTTCTTCTGTCTGTATTTCCTTTGCCTTTCTTTGGATAGGTATTATTCTGTCTCATTGTCAAAGGGGTTTGT
Organism: Chroicocephalus ridibundus; assembly: GCF_963924245.1. NCBI lineage: Eukaryota > Metazoa > Chordata > Aves > Charadriiformes > Laridae > Chroicocephalus > Chroicocephalus ridibundus. The sequence continues at coordinate 31,925,976 of NC_086284.1, read as the reverse complement.
GTGTGTTGGTTCTCTCTTTTGTGCTTTCATGATCTGTGGTTTTGTCCTCTCTTTATTTTCTCTCATGTTTTCTCTACCTCTAGTATGACTCCCAATAGGATCTTAAAATTCATTACTACTGAACCAGTGATTCATTTCCAACTGACTTCCACACTAAGGAGTTACTATTTTACTACTAGAGCAAAAAGAAAAGTCACAATACTTCTTTATTTTCTTTTCCACTTTTATGCTTTAGAGTATATTTCCACTAACAGGTTGGATGCTGCCTGTCTAGTTTCTCGGTAAATTTTCATTGTACCTGCAAAAGTAGAAGACTAGTCATGATTAAATAACCTTAGATTCAGTACGCTAAGTCCAATACGTAAGAGAAAACTTCCTCCAGAAAGCTAAGAGTTAGTAAAAATATAAAGGAATGAGTAAGGAATAGCAGGAAATTCTGTTTCTGTGAATTGCAACACCTACCATACTGACCTATTTACAAAATAAAATACATGTGAACACGGTCGAAAAGCAGTCAGATGTCTGGACTTGTTTTTCTGTGCTGGTTTAACAATTTAAATAGCATCAAAGAGTCTTGACCAAAATGAAATGAATGGGAGATTTACCATTGACTTCAGTATAAAGCAGGATATGCCATGATGCAAATAGCATAAATAAACAAATAATTCATATACAATATATTCCCCCATAATTCTGAAAGACCATTTAAAAAAAAGTCTTTATGGCTTATCAAGTATATTACTAATACAAAGAAAAAGTGCATCCACAATGGGAGGGAGGGGGGATAAAAATGTCATCAAAGTACTGCCAATTTAAGATCTTAAAGCAGTATAAAAAACAAACTCTAAACTCCCATCAAAATTACCAAAGTTTCTTTAAAACATTCAATTATTTTAACAGACCAGAAAAGAAACAGTAGCTAGTACTGCATAATTCAAACCATGTGTTTTACATAATGTGTCCTTTCCTCTAAAGATAATTTCACCTGGTCCTCGTCAAACAGCACTCCATGCTGCATATTTATCCGCTTCATTAAATCTCCACCATCACAGTATTCCATCACAATGTACAGCTTGTTCTTTTCTGAAAGGGAAAGTATAATTTTTCCTTTATTTCTTTATTACTCATTAATACAGTGATAAATTATTTTTATTTTATATGGCCCGTCTTTCAAAAGGGAGTAGTTAATCCACTACCCACTCCTCCATTTCAAAGAGTAACCGAGAAAAAATGGATACTTCCAGTAAGAACTGATACAAAACCAAGATGTGAAAATATATGTAAATGGAGACTAACCAAAATATTAAATACATATGAAAACCCTCAAGAGACTATGCTGATAGATGTTCTTACAGGAATTGCTAAGCAGAATGCTTCATAGTTGGAATTGTTCTCCAATAATAACTAAGTATACAGTTAGGCTTAGGGAAAAGGTTAAAAGTAGACAGTGTCCAAACAGTAGAAATAAAAAGCATGGGCTACTTAATACAGAAACTCACCCTATTCTTACCTCTCTGGGGTCCAGAAGACCACCAGACTTACACGTCCCTTAAAACATCTACAGTCCTGATCACAGAAAACAATTTGAAGACAAGCTGTAACTACAGCATTCATTGCATAAGGCATTCCTTATGACAGATGTCAGCAGGAAAAACAAATATAGGGAATTAGCTTTTACAGAGAACAGCCCTCCTCCTGTCTCTTTCAGTCCTGAGGAATTCTGTATCGTTGAGTGATACCTCAAAATATGGCTCAAGACAAAAGGCCAACAGGACCTATTTCTTGCTGTACTCAAAATCTCTCTGCTTCTATTGAAACTCCTAGAAAAGTCTCCTTAAACTCTGGACTCCTATTGAAGATCAAGACTAAAGTTCAACTTAAGAAATGCAGACACTCCAGGATCTAGCATTCATGCCACAATACCTTAGGTCCCACCCACATACATGAGGAGGGCAAGTGATCACTGAATTTAATACCTCGTGTTCATCTTTAGGAGTTGGGACCTGTGCCCACTGTTAAGTAAGGGGCTGGGGACAGGCTTAAGGTTGGTCAATATTAACAAGCTAGGTTTTGCTGCCTTCTACTCCTATAATCACAAATAAAACAAAAATGTTAAAAGTAAACCTCGCAAAGAATCATAGAAGGTTACGATATTTGCATGCTTCATCTTGGCCAGAAGAATGACTTCTTTCTGAGAAGCTTCTTTTTCTTTCACAGGCATCTACAAAGAATTAAGAAACTATATGCTAGCAATAATACATTTAACTGTTTTCAAAAATAGTTACATTGTTATCAAACGATTCCCGCAAAAACATAAAGACCGTGTACCAAGGTGATGCAGAAATATAAAATATGATGTATATATGATGTAAAATATAAATTTGCAGTGTATGCCTGGAAATATACCGGAACGTTACCAAAGTCAAACCAAATTATGACATTTTACAAACACGCAAGTGTATACCTTTAAAATTTTTACACGAGTGCTATTGCTAAGCTAGCTGGTGAATAGAGTGAAAGTCTAAAGTTAAACTTCCTTTACGTATTTGAAGAATAAAGGTCTAGATGATTCCATATTCTTAACATGGATGATCTCAAAAGAATAAAGTAAAATGAAAAAAAGTCCTTCTGATTTACTGGTGTTATGAGTTCCTGCAACATTTCAGGCAAACTCTTCGCCCTATTACATTAGATGGAAAATTTCTATTTGGTTCATTGTGATCACACTTTCATCAACATTACTTCTGAAAAATTCATGTCTCTGAGTATCCATCCCTCAAAATGTCTTCTTGTATTTATTAAAGTTTCTTACCCGCATTCTGAAGAAATAATTTTGAAAGGTAATCCTCAAAGATTCAAAAATCAGAAAGTGAATTTAAAAGACTCTACTATATAAAAAACCTTATGACTTCAAAGCAGTAATTTTCTGTATCCAGCTCCTGACTTATGAACGAGTGGGATCCACAATGATATTTTATTATCTTCCATTTTTCTATTTTGCATACATCAAAATCTAAGATTAGAAATGTATGGTTTTTATTGGTCATGAGCATAGAGAGAAACTATTTATTTTTTATTTAGCTGTCATTACTAGCATTATCAATTTTTCTGATTTTGAATCTGGAAGTTATACAGCTCTTTCTAGAATTGATATATATTCATTCCTCTATTATAATTCTCAAATATACTAGAAATTCACTAGCGTGGCCCAGAATAGCAAAAGACCTGTCAAAAGCATGTCGGAATGCATTGAAATTGACCGTTGAACCCCCTGTATTGAAATCACAGGGAGCTTAATTGCCTGTCTTTCTGGAACCAAATATAGAAGCGGTATTCCTCTGACACCTGAGCTAGTCACCCTAACCTGCCTCTGCAGTCAGGAGAAAGAAAGAGAGTGCTTTCATGGCCCAATTCAGCTCATTCTAAAACAGAATTCTAAAACACAAATGATCAACAGCCCCCTAAAAATACCTATTTCTCTTGTTCACCTAGAAAGGGAGTCTACCCAAGCAGCTCAGATGCTCGGAGCTACAAAATGGACATTTAAAATCAGATGAGATGAATCAAACTGCCTTAAACATCAGTGAGAATTGGAAACACTCCATTCTAAATAATTCACGTCTAAAAATATGGATATGGAAATTAAAAAGTTTAACATATCACAAAATTGTGATTTGTTATTCCAGTGGCGATAGTTTCATTGTAGTTGAATCATCTATTATAAAATTTGAACTAGGTAGTGTCTTGCATTGTAGGCAGAGAGGATTTGAAAAGAACAAAACTGCAGTAAAAGGTAAACACTGTTAATATCGAAATAATGTATTTCGCCTACGCTTCTAAAACCACTGAATTAGCAAAGAGTACAGTCTTCAAAAAGTTTAACTCTATATAATCGAGATAGAACTACAAAGGAGATAAAACATAACCGAAGTTCATACCCTAGCTAAACACGATTAGCACAATCAGGTAAATAATTAATTTTATCATCCAGGTTTTGTTGTTTTACCTTAGTTAAACTGATCTCTTTGATAACACACTGCTCATTATCCACTTTTCCTTTTGCCAAGAATATTGTGCCAAAAGATCCTTCTCCAATTTTTTTAATTATTTCATATTTATCCATGATGTCGTCCTCTTAAAGCAGTGTCTAAAACAAAAAAGTCCCCAAATTAGTATTGCATATTCAGTGCTGTAACATTTGAGTTTGGACTACAAACCAAATACAACACTGCCTTTTAAAACCGTCATTTTTATCACATTTTTATTAATGCTGCTCATTCTTCTTCAAAATGTCATCTCCTGCAAGTCTGCAAATTATTGCGGATCTGATTTTTCAATAAGCAGCAAGTTTATGAGTGTCTCATAAAGAAAAGCTTGAAGCTTAGTCCTAGTACACCCTAAAGTTAAAACATGAAAAGGCAGCAGAAAGCACTATGCCAGATTACGATAGGGTTTTGGAAAGTCTGACTCATTATTTCCTGAAGTTAACGGTACTACAGAATTGTTCTTGTTAATGGGAAAAATAAAATTATAATCTATTTCATGCTGATTTAGTTTAAACTAATGCGTTCTGATGTTGGCAGCAAAATGAGAAGCCACTGCATTTTGCAGCAGACCACAGCCAAGTGCAGCTGAGCATCAGCTTCCATCTGGAAACCTCTGGCAGAAATGTTAATGTCACTGGGCGCTTGCACCGTACCCATCAGCAAACTTACACACCTAAATATGAGCAGACACTATAAAACTGTTCTTACTAGTTGGCCTGAGTTTTAGCAAGGGAGATTTGTTGAGATGCTAGACTTTCCCTGTCAGGAAGACCAGGCAAGCTCTGCAACAGGCTACCTCGAGAGACTGGTCATTTCCGAGACCATGACTGGCAGTTTTTGAGGGCTGCTTTGACAGCGCAGACGGGCTGATATTCCCGCATTTATAATTTAGGTATTGGGGTGAACGCCAGCTCCGGTTGGTAGTCACTGGTGAGAAGCGGCCACTCGGGACAGGTGGGCCGCTGCCCTCATCCTGCCTATACACCCAGGCCTCTCACCGCCCGGGCCTCCCCTCTGCCGACAGCTCGACTGAAGCGGGCTCTGGGGAGGGCAGCAGGGCCAGACCTCGGCCAGGGTGGCGGGGCTCGACCACTGGGCCACCGCCTCCCTTTCAGCAGGACCTACACAAAGTCACGGGTGGTGGTCTGCAACCTCCTGCCACCGTGCCCGCTGGGGGACCGCTGCCCTTCCCGCCTCCCCTGTGGTGCCGTCGCCATAGCGACGGGGCGCGCCCGGCGGGCAGCCCTTGCCGCGGCCTCCCTCCCCTGAGGCGAGGCCAGGCCCGGCCCGGCCCGGCCCGGCCAGACCCGCTGCCGGGGGACGCGGTACCTGCGTGCGCCCAGCCGCCTACGGAGCCCCCGAAGCCAGGAGGAGGAGCCGTCCCCGGGCTCCGCGCCCCCCCCGGCGGAGGTGTGACGGGGCGGTGGCAGCGCCCGCAGGCGGGCCCGGGACAGTGGCCAGGGACGGCGAGGGCCCGCCGGGAGCTGCTGAAGCTTCCTGCATCCGACAGAGCCAATGCCAGTGGCTCCAAGATGGACCCACTGCTGGCCAAGGCTGAGCCCGTCAGTGACAGTGGTAGCGCCTCTGGGATAACACAGTTAAGAAGAGGAGAAAGGAAACTGGGCAACAGCAATTGCTTCCAGAGGGGGGTGAGAATATGTGAGAACAAAAACTGCAGACACCAAGGTCGGTGAAGAAGGAGGGGCAGGAGGTGCTCCAGGCACTGGAGCAGAGATTCCCCTGCAGCCTGTGGTGAAGACCATGGTGAGGCAGGCTGTCCCCCTGCAGCCCATGGAGATCCATGGGGGCGCAGATACCCACCTGCAGCCCATGGAGGACCCCATGCTGGAGCAGGTGGATGCCCAAAGGAGGCCGTGACTCCGTGGGAAGCCCATGCTGGGCCGGCTCCTGGCAGGATCTGTGGCCCCATAGAGAGAAGCCCACGCTGAAGCAGGTTCGCTGTCAGGACTTGTGACCCCATGCGGGATCCACACTGGAGCAGTCTGTTCCTGAAGGAGTGCACCACGTGGAAGGGACCCACGCTGGAGCAGCTGGTGAAGAACTGCAGCCTGTGGGAAGGACTCATTGGAGAACTTTGTGGAGGACTGTCTCCTGTGGGAGGGACCCCAGGCTGAAGCAGAGGAAGAGTGTGAGGAGTCCTCCCCCTGAGGAGGAAGGAGCAGCAGAGACAACGTGTGATGAACTGACCACAACCCCCATTCCCCGTCCCCCTGCGCCGCTGTGGGGAAGGAGGTAGATAAGTCGGGAGTGAAGTTGAGTCCGGGAAGAAGGGAGGGGTGGGGAGAAGGTGTTGTTAAGATTTAATTTTTATTTCTCATTATCTAACTCTGATTTGATTGGAAAGTAAATTAAACTAATTTACCCAAGTTGAGTCTATTTTGCCCCTGATGGTAATTGGTGAGTGATCTACTTGTCCTTATCTTGACCCACGAGCCTTTTGTTGTATTTTCTCTCCCCTGTCCAGCTGAGGAGGGGAGTGACAGAGTGGCCTTTGGTGGGCACCTTGAGTCCCACCAGGGTCAACCCACCACAATGTAGTGTTTCAGTATGTAGTGAGGAAGAAAAACTTCACGCATTCTCATAGTGTTACACCATCTCTTCGAAATATTTCAAGGGGGAAATTTGAACAATGCTATTAGCACTAATGTTTTTGACTGAACATTTCTGCAAAGCTACTACCAACTCCAAATACACTGAACATCTACACTTGTTATTTGCAAGCGTTCTAGCTAAAAAAACTTGTTATGCATTTTCCACCCTCAGTTTAGTGATACAGAAAACATGCCCACTCTGAATTTTTTGCTGAAATAATTTTATTAATAACTAAGACTATTAACAACAATGATTTGGATTATAAATACTGGCAAGTCTAACTTCAGTTACTGTACATAAATTCAAGTTTTCAGTCACTGTGTTTCAATACCATTTTCAGTTCCGACACCCAGTCTGGGTCATCTTCCTCGAAGTCCCTAAAAATAGATTTCAAAATGTTATTTTGCAAAGCAAAATACAACTTTATAAATCTTTATTTTCCTTTTTCCCCCTAAAATTACCCTAGAACTAGGAGAAATTACATTAAAAATATCAACACGAGAGACTTTATTTCCTGCACAATTGTGATTAAGGAACCAATAGCTGTTCTTCTCTTTTGAATTTACCCAAATAAGTTTCATCAAAAGCAGAAACAAATGCATATACTAAGAGACTGCAAATATGTTGATATTAACAGCTTGCCGCTGAACTGCAGTAATACGTGCTTAAGTAGTTCATCTCCAAGTGCCACAAAAATAAAGAATGGCATAAACTGAGATTCTGAGAATCCAAGAAATCCCCCCAAAACATACCCACATCTGTAAAATACAGATGTTCAGAATGTGTTGATGTACACTCTGCTCTTTCAAAAACAGAAGTGGGTCACTCAGTTAAACAGAACATGGAAGTTAGAAAGTATCAACAAATTTGTCTCAGTAAGTAGGTACCAAAGAGATTTTATTGCACTATGCATGAAAGAGTAGGAAGAATGATACACAAACACAGCAAACATACTACTAGGCAAGTAGATTTGCCACTGGTTATCTGATTTCACGGTCAGAGTACAAAGATTTTTCATGCAAGAAGGCTTTGCACTTTACTGGGGATCTAATTTCATCTCATGCTTTCACTTTTGCAAAGTCATCAGAAAATTATTGGCCTATCTGCTAGTAACAAGCAACATGTTTAATCTCAACACCATCCATAACTATAAATATAGCAAAGAAAACCTGTAAGATAGCAAACACTAAATTTTAAGATCATTACGTAAGAGAGGGATGGATTTAGATGCTGAGAAAAATACTACATTTTCTTCGGGGGAACGTCTTTCTGTAAAAATCACTTAGAGGAACCAAAGACAACAAAAATACAAGGATGTCATTTGGACGTACGTGTCATCATCATCAGATCTAGGCTCAAGTCTCTCAGAATCTATGACAATAGCTTCATGTTCACCATCTACTTCATCGGATGCTTCAGTTTCATCGGAAAGTGGACCTCTTAATATATTTCCAGAAGCTTTGAAAGTATAAAAATGAAAATGTCACTGAAATCCTTTAATTTTAAAAATAAAATTATTAAGAATATAAATACAATATAGTCTTTCTAATGTGTCCCCATTTCTCAGCAGATTCCAGTACAAGCTGTTATCTATTTGAAGTGGAGAGATAAACTCATAATGCAACTGAAGTGCAGAACAAGTATTTACAATTTATGGCCGTGCGCATCTATAGATCTCATCTCTAGCTGTGCCATCTTGCCATCCTGTCTGCAAAACAGGGCACTACTGACTTACTGAAGGTGGATTTACCTGACGAGGCTACAGCCTATTTATTGCACCTCCCTAACGCGTACACCAGGCCGCTCAGCAGGACAGAGACTTCATGGCTCTGCAGTCACAGTCAGCATTTCTGTCACAATCTTACTCAGCTATTGAGCTGCCATTGAAAGTTCTTCATAAAGAGATGTGCAATCACTCATGGATTCTCAGCTGGGATTTTTGTAATCCCACATTTCATTCAACAAACTTAAAAAAAAAACCCCAAAACAGCCTGTTGTGACGTGAACTCAAATGCACAAGCTCTATATGTAAGGGCTGTGTATGTAAAATAAAAAAAAAGGCTTTATTAACAAACCTGGGTATTTACCTGGTTTATAAATTGTGTATGTTTTAAATGCTAAACTGACATCTGCGTTACTGAGAATGTTCATCAGGGTCTGAGGAGTTTCCTTGTTCCACTGCTTACGTGGCTTATTTTCACTGTAGTTTATAACACAGCCACCTAGGTATAAAATCATTAATAAAAACTGCATTATCAGTGTGGATTACAAGATCACATTCAAGAGAAAAATACAGGAGGAAAAGAGTCTAGATGTTTCCATCTGTAGCTCTGCTGACCTCTCAACATGAAGTTGATACTGTCACTATTAAGAGGAAAGAAAATTACCGAAGGCCACAGTGGGGCCTTCTGCCATCAGAGAGCCAGAAGAAACTGGCCAGGAGTGTGAGGGCTCTCTGCAAACTTACTTGGTGGCTCTATAAATCTCACAGAATGGAGCCTGTGGCCATTTTTCTGCCTTTTAATAGCCGAACACCTAAATGCATGCATTCTTCTGTTCTCTTCCCTCACCCTGCATATAATTATCACGTAACTTTCCTACCACAGCTTGGGAATTTTCTGACTACTCAAATCTTGATTATTTATTTCAATAGCAACTGTTCACATTTACTTAGAATACACATCCATAATCACAGGTAATAATTATAATAATCACAAACAGTGTGGGGCATTTTAAAATTGAAACGTTTTTAAGAAGAAATCCCATGTTAAGTTTTCTAATTAAAAGCTGTTGATGTAGAAGAAGAATCTCTGCCTCACATCTGAGGCGCATCATTAATAGTTCTTGTCACTGGCATAATCTGTATGTTAAATGATAACAGAAGTAGAGGTGCGCATGTTATATGCTCCCAATAGTACGCTGTACTTGAAAGACAGGCAGCTGCATTCTGCATCAAATGAATTCCTCAGTGTTACCCCCACAAATGGCATATTAGGAGGAGGGTTGGTAGGATAATTTATTAGTAATGATTGTAGTTTCAAGGTTGCTAACGTTATCTGTGGCTTTCATCACTCTTTGCAATCCTCCTGTCACACAAGACCACAAATAAATTCTCTTCAGCATAGTGGACTTTTTGAGTGCTTGTTAATAAAATATTTTAAAATTATTTTTATATCATTTAAAATATGACCAGTAAAGTTTTGGCTTTTAAAACCTGTAAAGAACCACTGATATTACTTGAATTAAAACCACATTTAATTAAATCTTACTTTTAGCCTCTTCAGATGTAAAACTGGAAGAAAGCAAGGATGCACTTTCCAGGACATCCATTACAGTACTGGATATTCTCTTTTCCCATTGTCTCCTATGGGCATGTGACAAATCAGTAATTCCTCGGAGGACATCAGAAGTTTCTACTGTAACTGCAACCAAAAGAAGGATGACAACCAGCATCTAACTTGATTCTCTGTCCATGTGAACTAGCTGTAAGCGTACAGCACTTCACTAACAGTGACGTTTGATTCTGTGGGTACAAGTCTGGACTTGGTAACAGTTTCCCATACATTTACTCTGTACCAAATGTTTTCGATCAATCATTTTTTAACAGTTTGGCCAAGATTTTTCTTTTATTAGTGTTTTTGAAATCTCAGATGAGCAGTATGAATCAATATAATTGCAGAAGTAACAGACAGTGGCACGGTTTTCTATAGGTCCAGACTTGATGCTCTACTTGTTTAAATGGCTGGATCATTGACATTTAGATATCACTACGTAGAAGGAAATGCATCAGCCTTAACACTGTAAAACTTACCCTCTTCATCAGATTTTCTTTGTTCCTTTGTGCTTTCACGCAAATCCTTAGTATTATTTTTCCTTTCTAAGGAGCTATGCTTGCTTTCATCTTTACTTTGCTTTAAAAGAGTAAAGACTATTAATCATTATCCTTGTTATTGAGAAAAACAAAGCAGTAATATTAACATGGCATTAATTATTTTAGCTTTGCTATTAAATGGCTGGCCTAACGGTCTGAAAACTAAACCACTGATACCATGAAACCAATTGCAATTGCACTGTATCTATTACTGCACTGTATTTCACCCTATGTGTCCTTTTTTGACAGACAATCTCAGTTTTTAAAGATAAGCACATACGCAATTTGTGGGTTTATTTTTTTTACATTTAAGAACAGTAGCAATGTAAAGATAAATGAGTCATATTCCCAGGGAAAACAAGATGCACCCAAATATTAAGCTTCTCAGACTGACAGGTTTATCAAAAGAAAAAAAAAAAAAAGAAGCCTTACTGGCTTATTGAACATGTTTTGAAAAATATACTCAATACGGCTGAGCCAGGCTGTGCTATAATGTACCTTGGCCACCTGTGACTTAATTCTCCTCACCTGAAATCTCACATGGGCCCTAAAACTTAGCGAGAATTATGTCCAGACTAGACTGTTTCCACAGCAGCCTGTTCAAAATGTGTCCCTAAAGCAAAGAAAATGCATTAATTTTTGCAGTATCTCAAAACACAGAAAAACAGGAGAGGGGTTTTTCGGATTCTTTTTTTTTTTCTTGACAGGGGTATAAGGAACTAGTTTAGTTTGGAACTAATCTAAATGTGGGAAGCATCAAAGTTACAGTGGTGGGAAATGCACAGGAAAAGTCTGCAATTTGAACACAGGTGACAGCTGACCCTCTGTGGTTTAGCATACTAATAATTTTCCATATGAACTTTTCTATAATACAGAGCATTCTAAATTACTAAAATATTAATATTATATTTATATTTGAATACTTACCCTATTTTCTTTCTTATTATCTGAGCTTCCACCAGCCATGACACTACCTGATACATGAACGAACAGGTTCAAGAGTTAATACCTTCAGTAAACATTTGTGGTAAAGCAGTATTCCAGAGGTATGACAGCAACACCACTGAACCAAGCAATGACAATTCTGTGAAAGCTTCTTCACACTTCTGCAACGTTGCTCATTCTCAACAGGGAGTCCCTCTACTATTCAGTTCCAAATGTGTACAAATTTTGGTGTAGCTAAATTTATGCAGAAGAAGAAAATCCAACATTCTCTCTAAAAATTAAATAATGAAAATAACTTGCTTCACCATATTCTGGGAAAGAAGGCATTGTCACATTTGAAATATATGCAACAGCTAGAAGTTTTTCTCATTTTAAAACTGAAAGGTTTAATTCTAGCACAAGTCTTAAGACTCATGATGTATGTATTGTAGCTCTGCACCATACTTCTCATGCTGGAATAGAATTTATGCCCTTCAAGCATTTTTCCATACAAGTTCAATAATATTACATATTAATAATATTTACATACAATATCAATAATATAAATAAATAATATTTAAAATAATTAAAAGTAGATTTGAACATATGTTAATGTTTTATAGCTGTATTTACAATCTTACAATTCCTAGTCATGTTGTCATTCCTTACATCAAGAAAAATGTTGCTGACTTACCCTTTGGTCTTGCTGCATTGCCTTCATGTTTCTTGGTTTCCTTTAATACCTGCTCAAACTCATTTGTCATCTGTAATATGCATAAAGAGATGCAAGTACTGTACCATTTTAACCTTTCTCAAATTATTGTATATGCTTATACACATGTATATGCTTATGTTAAAAACAGACTTACTATACAAAAGTACTGTTATAGCTAACAGCTAACAATATCTCATTTCAGCAGCATCATGTCAGTATTTCAACTTTTTTTTTTTCAAAACAAACCCCTCTAAAAACTCATTTTTCTGAGAAGTCTACAACTGTATTTATGGCCTTTAGAGTAGGGCCTACACCACAGTACATTTTATATTGTTATACACTAACAAGCTACAAAAGAAACTGATTTAGTATATAAAATGTAGATACTATTGTTTAAATCTAGAGGCAAAGAATACACCGTACCTCAGAAGGCAAACAATTTTTGATAAGTTTAGTTAAGCAACTTCTTGCAAGAATAGTACTGGCCGATGGACGATTCTTGGGATTTCTTTTAAACATCTGTTTTATTAAGTAATGAAGTTCATAGGAATAGTGAGATGGTAGTGGATTGTAGGACCCTTTGCATATCTTAAGGATGAGATGCTTCCAGCTATTGGCTTGAAACTGCATTAAAAATAAATCAACATTAGAGCATGGAGTTAAAGCACAAGGTAAAAAGAAGCTGATATAATTTAAGAGCATGTTTAATTATATAAAAATACATGGTATGTCTCTATGTGTAGGCTCGCTACTACCATACTGATTTGGTTCCCAGTTTGACAGTTTCAGGGCTCTAATTCAGAGGTGTGGAATAACGACCCTGAGTGAACGCATCAGTAACTTTCCTTTACGTTTTCCAGGGCTATTACATAGGCATTTATTTATGTTAACAATGACAGAAATGTAATTTGCTGAGAATGAAAATATCACAATTTGCATAAAAAGTTTGACTAAAGCCAGATCAAAATGGACACTGCAAACAATAACCTGTACAACTGGAAAACAGGTGGGAGTTACTCCTATAAATTTAAAATTGTTCAATGTCCTAGTTTTGTCTGGGATAGAGTTGATTTTCTTCCTAGCAGCTGGTATAGTGCTATGTTTTGGATTTAGGATAAGAATAATGTTGATAACACACTAATATTTTAGCTGTTGCTAAGCAGTAACCATTACGTGATGGAGCCCTGCTTTCCTGGAGATGGCTGAACACCTGCCTGACAATGGGAAACAGTGAATAAATTCTTTGTTTTGCTTTGCTGGCATGCGTGGTTTTTGCTTTACTTATTAAACTGTCTTTATCTCAACCCATGAGTTTTCTCATTTTTACTCTTCTGATTCTCCCCCACATCCCACCGGGGGGTAGTGAGTGAGCAGCTGTGTGGTGCTTAGTTGCCAGCTGGGGTTAAACCACGACATTCAAATTTTATTTTTGTAGGAATATAGCATTCAGTAAATTTGGATCGTCTTAGTGTCCTTTACTTCATATAATTGAGGTCAGAATCAAACTACAAGACTGAAACTGCAAGCCAGGAGAGATGCAGACTTCAATTTAAAATAAAAAAAAATAAATCATCAGAAGTAGTTTATCAAGGCACAAATACCCTCTTGCAAATCTATATGAAATAGCTCAAGTTGTTACTTTCCTCAGCTGACAGTTAACCAGTCTTCAGTCAGGAATTGCTGCTTACAAGTACGAGTCATCGGACGACTGCGGTATCAGCGGGGACAGCTATAACCATGGACGGCAACAGCCTGGGCAAAAATGGCTGAGAAACTTCTATCTCCATGCAGAAAGTTTTCTTATGCCACACCCCACTGCTTGGCTGCAGAGTGCCAGGCATCCATGGCGTAGCTTTTATATCACCTCTGATAGATTATGCAAGAACATATGTGACCATCACGTAAAACCAGATACATATTATTTCACTGCTGCTAAAAAGGGAATACTCCACTCCTTGGCATCCCAGCTCCGAGCACTGCCTGAATAGCTGTGACACTGCCAAAGCCTTGCCACAGACCTACTTAGGCTAACACACACCTATCCAGAGACTCCTTTAAAACTAAGAAAAAATGACCTTAAATTAGGACAATGTTATTTTCTTGCAAAACAAACATAACCTGATAAGGGCTCTTGCATTAGCCATGTGTCTGGATATAGACGCCAGAGGAAGTTAACACATGAGAAGCATAGCATCAACACTGTAGAAGACAGTGTCCCAGAATGACAGAACCATCCATCAAGGTTCCCGCTGTCTCAATAGGAGGATAGTGCTTGGACACTGACTTGTTTGATTTGAAGAAAAAGCAAATAGGTATATCACTGATGTGAGGTTCAAAACTTCTTACTGCTTACTACGTTTTCCTACACTTGCACACAATATATTCTCGTTAGCAAAGATTTTGAGTGTCCTTGCCTACATCTTCTGTGATTGTCTTGATCCTGTAAAACACAATGCTCACTGCAACATCCCTGCAGATATCTGGAACCAGTCTGGCGGCCGCTGGACTCCTTAATAAGCCCCAGATCACGTCACTGATATTGAGTAAAATTACCCAAGAAAGAAAAAAAATAATTGTTTTCTAACAATTTCGAAAACTGTGTATTTTACAGAAGGGTCCAACAGGTTCCAAAAGCTGCTGAAAAACAGAAGGCATGTAGTGGAGGAGGAGTGAGAAGGGTAGAGCAATACTTCCTTCTTTTAGAAGCAGCAGCAAACACATCAGTCAAATTATAATTGACTGTGAATCCATCAAACCACAACTAACAGCTAATTAAGTTTTAAGGAATTCCAATACTCTTCTGATAGCAATAAAGCTATACTTACCGGATGTTTAAGAGTGCATAGCTCATACAGAATACATCCCAGAGACCATATATCACTGTAGGTATAGAGAAAGATGAGAAATTTTAAGCCAAAAATTACAATTTAATATCCTGCCTAGAAAAAGTGAAATTCATTATGTGTACAGAGCTGAATAAACTAAAAATAAATATACGTAACCATAAAAGACAAAACAATTACGTGTTTAACATCTCCAGGGGAAATGATCTTGCTTATTTTATCCTATCCTGATGTAAAAAAGGATGACTGTCATACAGTTGTAGTTGGCTTTTTACTCCTAGAATGTCTCTTAAGCAATTTGCTGCAACAATATTTATCCTTCTGTACTTGAAAGCCTTTGTGTTCCATGGCCCTTAACATCAGATGGCAGACACACAATCCTAATTCTGAGAGTTGGAATTCTGGCCTTGCCAACAGGAATTCTCCTACTGAGAATAAAATATCATCTTCCACCAAAAGCAAGTACTGCCACCTGCACAAGAAGCAACTGATGCCCTTCTTGCAAGAGGAGCAGAAAAAAACTTAAGTGCTAGGTTTCTTCCCTCCTGTGGAAAATGAGTCACTTGGTCCAGGAACAACTAGGGTCACAGAACAGATGTAGGGGAGGGGACATAAAATGACTTGGTATTTTGGAGTCTGGGAGGAAGCTGTAAACGCATTACTATCTCAGAAGGACCAGAATAACTGGAGTCTATAAATCTAAGTCATTAGTTCTGTAGCCAGTATCCCTACATTGCCATCAGGACTGGCAAGAAGAGCTTTAAAAATATGACCGTCCAGAAAAATAAGACCAGCAAAAAGACACAGACACATACACATGTATGTCCGTAAATACATGTGTGTATGTTTGTATGTATGTAATTACTCTCCCAAATGCACAGAGAGGTCTGCACACCAGTTTTCAAACTTTTAAGGCTAAAGATACTGTACTCTCAGTTACCTAAGTAAAGAGGAATTTAGGCCTTTTCATCTTAAAAAAACTGTAACTACCTCTTTCTAAATATTCTTCAGCCTGATACCTTCTCCAAACAAAATATGGATAAACCACAAAGGCAGACTGAGACACTAATAAAAAGACACACATCAGTCAGGCATTATTTGTGAACACTGAAGACAAAAATACCTTTTGTTGTTGTATGGCATGCTTTCCCATATTTCTGGAGGTACGTAATACGGAGTTCCCACATACGTGCAAGCATATGACTCTGGACTATTGAAATGACAAAGAAGAAACACCAGATGAAAAGTAATGATTTAAGAACTCTGTACTATTTATCAGTAGTAAAATAAAACTTTACACCACTGAGATCAGTAGAGATATCCACATACTGTGCAAGAACGCGTGCAGATCCAAAATCTCCCAATTTGACTCTTCCACTTTGAGTGAGGAAGACGTTCTGCATTTCAAGAGCATAGATTAACATACTTAAATATCATTCTAAGAAACATTTATGCAATTTGTATATACAGAAAACACAGTGACAATTGCTTCTGATTTTTTATATTTATATTTCCTTGTGCCTCCTAATACTTCTACAAAAAAAAATTAAGAACTTTGTTGTGTTTAAAGGGAAATGGAAAGGTTTTATGGGCCTAAAGCCCCAACATCAGTAGCAGAGGAAGAATCAGAGCATAGAAATGCCTTAATCTTGATGCTGTACTCAAACCACTAAGGTCACACTTTCTTCTTAATTTCTCTTTCTACTAGAAAAGAGTAAGAAAGAAAAAATGAGAGGCAAGATATTTACAGACTGCATGCTGCATACACATTTTATACTTCTGTTATTGTTTAAAATGATATGCATTCTGTCACAAGCAATTGGTGCTATCAGCAGTATGGATATGAAGGGTATAGCTATATTACGCCCACAATATCATGTCATCCCATACACTCAACAACTTCATTTACTTAATATTCTCAAGCCTAAATGCAAAACACAGCACATAGCAGTAACAGGAAATTACGAAAGAGGGAGCTGAACTTCTGCATGCAGAAGAGAGTTTATTAATGGCAACAAAACTTGCCCTTTTCACCTTGGATTTGATATCCCTGTGCAGCACACGTTTATCGTGAATGTGCTTCACACCCAGGCACATCTGCACGAACCAGTGAAGGATCTGAAAAGAGTAACTACGAGTTATAACAGCTCAATGCTACAGCATATAATGAATACTTCACTAATAGATAAAAAAAAAACATTAAGAAAGAAAATAGCAGCATGTTCAGAATATCTGAGAGTTAAAAGTAACTAGCGTAACAGCCTACACTCAGCATGAAATACAAAGATTTAAAATATAGTATATTTTAACATGGCAGAAGGAATGTTTACTACCTGTGCCTAGAAAACTCGAATAATACATAACAATAACGAAGCTAAGGAGTCACTACATGGCACTTTATCCAATGGTCATTTTTATAAGTAGTCAATTACAACTTCATAGTAAAGTAGCAAATGAAAAAGAAACAAAAAACCCACACTGAAATAACATACTGTTTCTAAAAGGAAATGTATTATTTTTAAAAGTACCAAGTAAAGTTCTTAAAGATGCTTGGCCAATCTAAATATTAGATTAGGTGAGGATTCTGTTCTTTTCATTTTAACTAAGAAGATGCTCCTAACTGTGGCAGGAAGTAGTTTTCAATCAGTACAATGTCACTCTGGACCTTCTCCTAAGTCATTTTATAGTCTCTGTGATAAAAGGAGTTAATGCCTGCTGAACGGTTTCAACATTTAATTATTACATAAAATGCAACCATTTAGTCTCCTGGCTAGTTTTATTTATCTTACCAGAGTGCTTTATTTACTTTTTATTTGCAGTACTTCTTACTGTGCTTTAAATTCTGGCTGAAGTTTGTGTTAAATTTTTCCTTAAATGCATAAATTTACGTGTGCAAACCTGACCCTGTTTTTCACACTGCCTGCACAATTCTCAGATACAGACAGCAATTTCTTTTTTATTCCTTTAAGTCCAATTCTCATCTTGTTCTGCTGGAAATTAACAAAGAAATAATGCTTCTATTGTATTTATAAGTGTCTTTGTTTCATTTAAGGTACTTCAAGGTGTTTGTGTATCTATAATTCGCTTTACGTGATGCCAGGTGCTTCAGTTTACATGAAAAAGGATTCCTAGGTCCTTGGTTCAAACTGCTGTCTTTTCTTACCGTATCTTCAGGGAACAGATTTCCTCCTTGGTGTTTAATTTTTTGCATTAGATCTCCATCATCACAATATTCCATCACTATATAGAGATGTCCATCAGCTAAATTTTAGGTAATTTAAGAATAATTAGTATTTTCGTTAGCAGAAATATATTATTTGTACTATAAAGCTCTGACTACATGCAATGTATTATGTATTACAATAAACATGTATTTTGTTTATAACAGGAATTATAAACAACAACAAAAAGTAATCTTGATCCCTCAGGAATATGCAACTTTAAACAAATAAAGGTATTTTAAGTTTTTATATTTACCTTCAAATGATTCTTTATAGGCAACGATATTTGGATGTTTCATTTTAGCCAAAAGAATTGCTTCCTTCCTAGAGTTCTCTATATCAGATGAAGACTGAAAATGTAAGTATGCTTATATAAATGTCACAACTAACAAATTTTCACATATACACACAATGCATCTCACTTTCCAGAAGGAAAATATTTTTAAGAATTGTTCCTCAGTTATTTTAAGAAGTCATTTAGAAACTTGAAAACCACATCATTTTTAATCTACGGTTTATTACTAGCTGAAGACCTCTTCAGTTTTTGTGGGGGTTTTTGTTTGTTATTTTTGAGAGGATATTTTCCTGCTTCAGTTACTGACTTTTCCTATTTTAAAAGTGCAGAATTATGAAACAAAGCAGCACACACTGACTTTGAAACAGCTGAGAGTCTACACGGCATGAACTCAGTATAAAGCCAAGTGCCCAGGTATTAACTGAGCTTCAGCCTCCATAAAGCTAGTGCCTCCATTTTGTGATTTGTTGCTTAACTAAGTGCAGAGGAGGTAACCCAAATAACTAATTACCAGCAATAATATGAGGCTAATTTCCTCATTAGGTGTTGCAGATGAAATCTGCATCCTAGTGAAATCAATGGGAATCCAGCCAAGGACATCAGGAGAACAGGGGTTTCATTCTCATTGTCTTCTTAAGGGCTATACTTCCCTACACTTCCCCAAACTGATCAAATTTTGCTACTTTACTTATCAACAACATCAACTCAGACAAAATTATGTATCAGCAATTACATGCAACTAATACACAAAACTCTCAGCAAAAGTGTTCAGCATTTCAAAAATATATCCAGAACGATGACTTTTTTCTTTTTTTTTTTAAGTTGTGGGTGAGGTGATGTACACGCCACGCTTACCATGGGAAGTCTTATTTCCTTCATTGCATACTGCTGGTCACTGATTCTATGATGAACTAGGAGAGCTCTGCCAAAGGATCCCACTCCTAGTACTTTCAACACTTTGTATTCTTCCATTCTTTATAAGCCTAGGTCTAACTCTTCTCTTCAGTCCCTTTCACAGGATGATCTTCTAAACTTTGTCATGATCTTGATTAATTTCTTGAAATTTGTTGTTAATATAACCTGCACAAGAAAAAAAAAACAACTGCAAAATAACGAGAATGGGTGATAAATGTTGGTATCTACAACTATTCAGTATTACCATAAATACAGTTCCAACCACTGTTGTGATTTTGCTGAAAATGAGCATGAAAATGAAATTTTGAATGCTAAAGCTCTTTGAAAACATAAATTATAGGCCTACAACCTGGCATCTTCTTTTTGTTACCTGCACTTTTGCAGGTAATGCTAAACAAAAACTCACCAGGCACAATATTATAAACTTCAAGCTTCCAGTGACAATTCTGACCTAAAACAGCATAAGCAAGATCAAACTGGAAAAAGTTACCGGTGCTCATGCACAAAGCCCTCGAAGACTGGCAGATTTAGGACAGGATAAGATAGGATAGAACAGGACAACACAGGGTAAGATAAGATAGGACAGGACAGGACAGGACAGTTCAGCTCAAGGGGCCTACAAGGATCATGTAGTCCAACTGCTTGACCACTTCAAGGCTGACCAAAAGTTAAAGAATGTTAAGGGAATTGTCTAAATGCCTTTTAAACACTGACAGCCTTTGGGCATCAACCAGCTCTCTAGGAAGCCCGTTCCAGCGTTTGACCACCCTCTCTGTAAAGAAACGCTTCCTAATGCCCAGTCTAAACCTCGCCTGGCGCTGCTTTGAACCATTCCCACATGTCCTATCACTGGATTTACAGATTATGTGCTTTCTTCAATACGCTGCCACTTTAAGTTAGTTATCCACAATTTAAACTCGCTTTATATATACACCAGTGCACACATGGGTGTTTTAACAGGCCGACAAGCTGGTTTTAGAAGGCATCTCAGGCCTTAATTGTTCCTGAAAGGACAAAATGCCAATTTACTCAGAGGCTGGAAAATAAACACGCTGATTAATTCACTTGGGAAAAAAACCTCTGAAGGCCCCTATGTGATGAATAAAGATGGTGTTTTTTAGGGGAGCAGGCACGCTCGGTGTGCGCTTTGCATTAACAGCGGTTAAACTTGGTAGCTATGTCTCCGTTTCTCTGAGGAAAGGAAGACAAAGGCCGCCCCGGGCCCCGCCGGGCCCTCAACGCCTGAGGCGTTACTCACCTCAGAGGGACCACGCAAACCACCTCGAAGCCTGAGGAAAAAGCCCTCTCAGCCAAGGCGCTGCGTCTTCTGCCCATCCGAGCCGGGCACCATTAGCTTCCCCGGGTTGGGCTGGGGGCGGAGGATCGGGGAGGAGGAGGATAGCGCTGCCTCAGAGAGCGGGCGGGACCGGGGGAGAGGGCGGGTCCCCGGGCGGGTCCCCGCCCACTCTCTGAGGCAGCGCCGTCGGCAGCCATGGCAGCCCCGCCCTCTATGAAGCGCCTCCCGCTTTTATTCCTCAGAACACTGGTATTTGTTAACAATAACATCTCAGTAGGAGGCCTGTTAATACCTCAAGAGTGTCTTTAGACTCCGAGGTGTTTATCTATGGAAATGCAAGCAGCAGGTAAGGAAGTGTAAGTAAAATGTTGACTACAAGATGTTCTGTAACAGAAGGAAATGCCTCAAGATAGACAAAAAACAGCTAAAGCTTCTTGCAAAGCATAGAAGTCTAGGGCAGTTCTGTTGGCAGAACGATTTCCACCATTTTGTTTTCCCTGCTGGAAGAAGCATTTCCTCTTCAGACTTCCAGGTTAAAAAAAATAAGATGACTCCATGCAGCCCCAGTCACTGCCCATGACAGAAAAGAATTAGCACAACACAATTGTTCTAGGCAGCACGTGAACCACAAGACACAGCAGAGTTAAATCCTCCACACCAGAGAACCAGAAGTGCCTGCCTAAGCCATGTCCTGACTGGAACGTGTTTGATCCTGGGTTACTCCTAGTAGTACTACAAGTGCATGCTTAGATTTGCTCATCAGTGATCAGGAGGGTTCTCTAAAGAAAATGTAGATTAGTTTCTTGTTAGATGCAAAGACTGTGTCCTTTCTGCAAAAAAGATCATTCTGGCTAGCCATAAGGACCAAGGTTTGTTTAACAGTGGGATCTGAATGCTCAGCTAACGTTCATGTAAACTCTACATACTGAAGATATGGAAGCACTCAGCTTCCACTGGATGTGAAAAATTTCACTATGTTCTGCTCCAACAGTTCACTTCCAAGAATAGACTAAAATAATTTTCAGAATTCAGTCTCAGGCCTATAGCCATGTTCTACAATTAATTGCCAGCCTAAAGCCCATAAATAAAGAACACACACAACTCAGTTAATCAGTTTAATAGATCTGCTGTATTACAGACTAAAGCAAACCAACATCACAACAGTCACATAGCAATTAGTGTATCAGATTTTACTCTAATGGATATTACTTAATCATGAATAATCCCAGCAACTAAAGGGATTAAACTCAGTTTTGTTAAAATACCTCCTAAAAAGGATACAAGAGTTTAAACTTAGTGTACATCTTACTAGCTCGTTTCAGTTTTCAAAACTAAATGTTGCTGTAGTAGACATTGCCCTATTAGAACACCTATAGTATTTTTGTTTCTTAAACTAAAAGTTAGATTGTGCAATTCTAAAGAATGTATAGGAATTGCAGCATGAAAACAGTAGATATTCACAATATACTACAATCAAGCTGTTATATGAAGTGTTAAACCTAGTCCTTAATTCAATATTTGATGAATCATATTTAAAATGAAGACACTGATGTTTAAGTACTAAACCAGACCACATTTACCAGAATTTTAACAAGGCAGAAACTTATAAATTCAGAAGTTTAGTGACTCAGGCAGTCAAATTTCATCTTAAGTGATCCACACAAGTTTTAGATAGCTCCTCTCTCAAAGCTGCTAAAAACAAACACCCCCCAACTCTCCTTAAAAAGGATGCAATCTTTAACCCCTGTGTGGCATTAATGCTGCTTTTTACTCTTCTACTTCAGCACTTGTTTCTTTGAGTGCATTGCTCTCTCTGTGGATAAATGCAGTGGCTTTTGATTCCAGTTCTCCCAGCTGTTCAAAAGGAGAGGCACATGGATCTTGATCTTTAACAGCATCCGACAGCTTGAACATCTTCTCCCGAATGCGTTGAGAATATCGCAAAGGGGTTACAATTTTCAGGTATTTAGCACTGGAGTCATTTGCCTCATGGTGCATCCTCACACTGAGGAAAATAAAAAAAAAATATCACTAAACATAGGCACAACTTCATACAAATTACGTCTGTAGCATCTAGCAGAAACAGCAAGTCACAATTCCTATTCAGCTCTTTCCCATTCCCATATCCAAAGGAAATGGGCCCTTTCCCATTCATACAGTTAAAACCAGATATGCAACTCTCTTCTTGGGCAAAATGCTTCAATCTGGGAAAACTCCTGATAAGATTTTCCAAAAGAAGACTCCCCCCCATTCCATCGGGAGAAGCTTCTTCCTGCTATGAGGAATAGCAGACAGCTGCCAGGAGTCCAGCTTCATCAATTGCCAAAGGTGAGCACAACTTTCCGAAGTCTGCTGGCTTAGAAGAAACCTCATGGCAAGAAAGAATTTGAATGTTATCTGTTTTGTCCTGAGATCACTACCCAGGTTTTTGCCTTGATACAATTAAGATAACCTTTACAGGACAGTTACATCTTGTTTACTTCTGTGTTGTATGACATACAACCACATGTACATTTGAAAAGGGGAGGACTGTAGACACCTACTTTCTCTTTACCTAGCTCAGTGTAGAACTGCTACTGCCATGTGGGCTGTGGGAGGGTACCCTAAACCTGGAATTTATGACTCTGCCACAAAGAGGTTTGACTACTCTGTAATGAGGCATTCAAAAAGCAAAACAGTTTGAGTTAATAGAGGAATTTATTTAAAAATACTTCCTTCTGAAGGAAGGTGTCTCAAGGACTAAGTTCTTGAGAGCTTTTAACTAGGTGCTCACAAATGCAATGCCTCCCTGTTTCAACAGGACACAAACATTATTATTGCCCCAAACACTGCAAACTTTCCATAGTTACCTGAAATAATCTTACCTTTCCACATATGCTGTGGTAGATGGATTACATCTCAAATAAGATGCGTCATTCTCCTTCTCAGGAGAATTAACTGCTTGGGCTATATCTTGTACCTCATCCTCATTTTGCTCTTCTGTTTCACATTTTCCTTTCTTTTTTGTATGCTCTTTAGTCTTGTGCTTTTTAGCCTTTTTCGGCAAGATCTCTTCTCTTGGTTTCAAGTCTAAATCCATTTCTTCTTTGATTGCTTCACTGCTAGTCTCTGCCTTCTTGTCATCACTTTCTGCTTTTTGGTCATCATCAGAGCCAAGATCCTTGAAGGTCTCCTGAACCTGCTCTACAGATGAATTTGGTTCCTTGCTGACTTCCACTGCCACACTTGAATGAGTTTCTGTCACAGATTCCCCTAAAACTGCAATATCAAAGAAAGTACAGCTGTGATTAGTTACAACTAAAGAGAATTAATGTTTTAGAGAGAGTTCTGAAATCTTAAAGCTTTACATGAGAATGAAAATTAAGTATGTATTGAGTCTGAGCCACAACAATTTAAGTAACTAGTAATTTTAGTCCCCTTCAAGAACCTGTAACCTGAAAACTCAGGCTAAGTATATCCTGAGAAGTCATTCTCTTCCTTCCCAAGTACAGCAGCTCTGAACAAGTATTTCAGTCAATTTCTGTGATCAAATACTTGTCAGGTTATGTTATATCGAACTGGGATGTATATGGTTACTTTGCTTCCAAAATTGAAATATTTACCACCTTTAATTGACACTCTGCCATGACCATGCATCTGCTAGTTAAGGAATTTGTGTCAGAGGCAATGATTTTTAGCTCACAAAAATGTTTCTATTTACTCTTTGATTATTAGGCTAAAATAGCTGGACAACATCGCTTTGATAGAGTTTAAGTGGAAAGTTTGAATATGAAAGCATCTCCACTACTCATTTTAGCATGCCCACAATTGAAAAGGATTAGCTTAGTCAAGGTTGTTTTCAAAGACAATTGAGTACAAAATGATCACAGAGAAGTTTCCATGAAATAGAATTTATTATAGGCCCAAATTGTTTGAACTGTTAGTTTGTGTTGCCTGTCAAGCCAGACATTTAACTAGAATAGAGTACTCAGACTTACCATCCTCAGACTTGAGGCGGCTTTCAGTATTTTTCATAGTATCTATTAGTGTGTGTCGTAGTTCATCTTTAGGCTGAAAAAAAAAAAGTTTTATTGTTTTAGAAAAAACAGTTCCCAAATTGATCACCATTTCAGCTTATTGGGTATAAAAGTTACAAGGAAAGTGGTACAGACCACATGATGTTTGTGTTACAAACCCTTTATTTAATGGTGTTCACACACAAGTCAGAACACAAGTGAATCCTGTATCTGGTGCACTACGGCTGTATTTGATGCCCTGAAATCTTGATGGTATTAAAGCACAGGAATTAAGTCCATCAATAAATGTAAAATTAAATTCTGTTTTGGGTTTCTAGTTATACAAGAAGTTTCAGTCCTTATTTGTTCTAGGCAGAACATCATATGGTATTTTGATGATGCTAAACCTTTCTTCTTGAAAGTACAAAGTAACAAAGCAAACCAAATCCAATTTTTTTATATTCGAGTAGGTCACATGGATCTCCTACTATAAAAGGATTTATTAAGATCAGAAGTAGTTGTATTTTATATACCATATTTCCATGCCTTTGTTTTGTTAATCTCAAACCTCAAGACAAGTAGCTCACCGTTGCTCCTGCCAAAATGGCCTCCTCGTAGACTGCAAGAAGCTTTTCAAGAGGGCCCATCTGTTCAAGACGCATACAGCAGATCCAATATTTTGCAAGCTTTTTAACCCCAGGAGTGCTCTGTGTCAGATCTTCCAACATGGCACGTACTTCATTGCCTTGACATCCCTAGAGTCAACACAAGAGCAGAGATTTAAATGCAGTGAACATTGAGGTGCTGTATTTTAGCTGGTTTTGAACTAGAAAGCAAGTCTGTCTGTCTTTCTTTGGAGAGTAACCCTGAGAGTTGAAGATGGCAAGTATTTCCAATCTGAACTATGAACTTGAGCAGAAGAATTGTCATTCACCTATTCTTCCAAATGAGAATTATTTATACAGCATTGTAAAGTAGAAGGGATAGTAGAATGCATAGACATCTTCAGAACTACTTAAAAGAAGCTTTTTAAGAAGTCCAGGCAAGTTTATGTAAATGCAAACTTGTTTTAGATTAATTACTTCATAGCTACTCTCATTACATTGTAGCTTTTCTACTTTGTTATGTTATCATTATTGCCTGATCTTATTGGGTATTTCCGTAAGTTCGTGAAGCTTAAGTGAGAACTAATTTCTTCAGGTGTCAGCAAACAGCTATGATATTGCTTAATGTGGGGAGCAGTTAGTCCCCTGCATCTGATTCACAGGTCCAGCACGCCCGTAGGACTTGCATGTTGTAGGGACCTTTATGATTAGAACTTGGTAGGCAATGGACTGAGTACCTGTTCGGTTAACTGCAGACATTCCGCAAGAGTCTTGTTGACCTTTTCACTATATAATACATGGTCTAAAGAATCACCAGAAGAGAATAGTTCTTCTTTGCTTTTAGACTGGGGTCCCAGAAGCACAGATATAGGAGGTCTCTTCATCACTTTTCCTCTAGATGCCCTCCATTCATCCAGGCGAGCTCTGCATTTAAGAATATTGTTAGCTGAAGTGACAGATGTTTTATTTTTTACATTGACTG
Source organism: Chroicocephalus ridibundus (assembly GCF_963924245.1). Classification (NCBI taxonomy): domain Eukaryota; kingdom Metazoa; phylum Chordata; class Aves; order Charadriiformes; family Laridae; genus Chroicocephalus; species Chroicocephalus ridibundus. The sequence continues at coordinate 31,899,654 of NC_086284.1, read as the reverse complement.
ACAATAACTACGGTAAATCACACAAAGCCATACTTTCCAGATAGTCCTCAAGTCCTTACCCTTTAATCGTAAAAGAAATACAGCTGTCATTTAGACCTGCATGGAAATTTCAGAACCATGCATATCACTATCTGCTTTAGGTATCTATCAGGTCAGAACTCCTTAATCTCTCCCTTTCTAGCAGCAACAAGACACTTGGGCTACAGACTCTGTTTTTTCAAGGGAGGGTACAAAATGCTTCCAATTTATTCGTCTGTGCCACCTCTCTTCCCTAGCCCCACTTCAAACCAGAAAACTAGAAACTGTCTCTAAAGACACAAAACATGGAGAGCAGCCCAGAACAACCCTATCACAGCTTTTCAAAGCTGAAACTGATGTATAAGTGTAATTCAGTCTTCATATATATTTAATTTCAGCCCCATCCCCCTAGACCACCAGTTTTTGGTAAACATGACTTTCTACAAGGAACTCTACTAAGGATACTAAATAACTTTTAGATTATGAATCTTCACCCCATTGTCTAAGCTGCATTCACCAAGCTGAAAAGTGTCATTGACAAGTGTTCTCCTGCAGTCCATAAACACACTCACTTCTATATGCATCCTGCATCACTGTTTTTCTTAAAGCAGTGGCATGCATCTGCAATTCGCTTAACAGGATTATCTGTCATGCTTAAGGCTGTCACAACACTTAGCCTAAAAAGGAGAGCTTGAGCAATATACATTTTAAATTTATAACCGCACAGGACAAGCTGTAAACCTGAAGAGCTGCTGCAATTAGTCTGAATCCTGATTTTTCAGTATTAAGGCTACTGTTTATCTGCTACCCTTGGGCACTCAGGTCACTTATTTTTCAGTGCATCTACAGCAAGAAATAAATCAAAAAACATTGTTGAAAAGAAGGTCTAAATACCTCCCAAGATCGAGCTACAACAGTGAGTAATTCAGTTACCTTCTCTCTACTGCTGACTCTGTTGGCAGAATAGATTTTCTGTTGCTGTAAGTTTTAGACTCCTGTCCCAACTTTGTACCGGGAATAGCAGAAATTGGTTTTGCTGGAGCTTTGGATCTTGCATCTTCGCGAAAATCTGCACATTTCTTCCCTCCTAGTGCTCTGCAGTCAGAATTGTTAGAAGCAGCCTTCGGTGGCTGTGATCCCCTTCCGCCCATCATTTTTTGAACTGTTACTTTCTTTGGCATGACAGCAGATGTCAGTTGCCATTTCTTCAGACTGGACTGTGAGTTAATAGCAGCTTTATCAGATGGTTTGCTCTGGAATGGAAGGACACCTATTGGTTTTACAGGATTAGGGTTGTTTGTGCCTTTGATGGTCTTCAGAACTACACTACATCTGCTCGTGGATGAAGACGTTGCTGCTGGCTTGGTGGCAGAAGGAAGAAGCTTTTTGTCTAGCAAAGAACTCTTTTCTGCCTCATTTCTTGGTGCTTTTCGGAAGGAGTTTATCTTGGATTGGATAACTTTGCCACGATATGTACCAAGCACTGGTTTCTTTGGTAGACAGACACTTGAATTTTCTTTTTCTGCAATCAGTTGCTTCTGTTTCATGCTTTTTATTTGCAAGAAGGACTTGCTAAGTGACACATGTTGAGATTTTACTTCAGTGACTTCATCCTTGCAAGCATGATCTTCAGGATTATAGTTTGTGCCCGATACAGAATTTGTCACTGTGACTGTGGAAGAGTTTAAAATAACATTTTTTTCTGAGGTTCCACTGGATCGGTCCCATGACATTTTATTAGCATTCTCTTTATTTTCCTGAAATCAAAAGCACGTCCATGGAGATGTTAGAAGTACATTGGTGCTGCATGTTACTTGTTTCCAAAGAGGCTTTCACTCATTTACAGGACTAAAGTGATTTAATAGTAAATGCCACTTTAAAAGTTTCTACAGAAGTAGTGTATATATACTGGGTAGAATATTTGTCAACTATTATTGCAGAATTCACATTAAAAAAATAAATCAGATAGGGATTATTTAAACTCTGCCTTGGAAGTAAGAAGACCTAACCTGAGGGCTACGCTCTTCTTACAGAAACAACTCTCCTAAAGCAACTGCTGGCTTTTAACTGCCAAAAGTCACCTTCTAAGGAGAGCCATAAAGTAGAAATTTGCTTTAGGCAGTCAGAAGCAGTATCTGAGTTTGCATACCCCATCACTTAATGGCAGCACTACTCCTCCACTTAGCGCAGATAGCCTACTAACACAAGGTAGTGAGTAAAGCCTTTAATTAGGGCATTAGGATATGTTGCCAGAAGAGGGAGAATTTTTCTTACTAATGAGTTGCAGGATGCTGTAGTTAAGACTAGACACATGAGTTTTATATGGCCTTACTACTGCCTAAAACTCTCAACCATACGTTCTCTGCGTAACCCTATCCCAGAGGCCATGAGAAGTGGGACCTAGTCTTGTAATCCAAAGATGATGTTCTACAGCAACTAATTCAGCATTATCCAGGCAGCAGCTTATGGAAGAGTGAAAGATCCAAAGGCAGGGGAAAAAAAAAAGTGTGAATGACACATGGAAGTCTGCAGAAGCTGATACTCTTCTCCTTTAGGGAAGATGCCCTTGAACTGTAACAAAACTAAACCACATCTCATTTCCTCGTCTGTCACCCAGGCTTAGAAGTTAGATTTGACCAAGCCAATAAGTAGAGCTTGAGTACAAGGGCTGTTATTTCAGGAAGCTATGTAGTTTAACTCAACTTCAAAAATCACACGAGACCAAAATATCTCCCTTCAGGAAATTTCTAAAAAAAAACTTCCTTCTCACTTTTAGAATTTTTCCCCTCAACACTCAGTTTGGAAGTTCTAAGGTTTTTGCTTTCCTCCTCAAATAACCTCAGGTCACTCAAATATTTCAGAACCCAAACTCAAAACCATCTAACATGAACACAGGTTTTCTGTCTAGTTTTTTTCCTCACCTTTCCCTGAGAACAGGTCTGGAGAAGAATCTGTATTTTCTATTTCTAAGCAGTACAACCATGCACATCTTAATTCTGGAAAGCAATACAAAATGATATAGGGAAAACATTCCCTTGAACTCTGATTAGGTATTGGCATCTATTTCTGATTACATCAGATTTAGGAGCATCACAACTGAAAAGCCACACACATTCAACAGTCAGTTCTGTTAGTTGTTTGGGTTTTTTCCCCCCCAAGTAACAGAGTACAATAGAAGAATTCTCTACTCTGACAGAGGACTTTGCTCAGATTTTAATAACTTACCCAAAGACTGAAAGTATATCCAAAAAGTTCTGAGAGTCTCAAAAAAGCTGTTAAAATTCAATCATTATTTCACCAATAACAGTATCCTCTTTAACCAGACAGGTACAAACTGAATATCAATATGATCCATTACATGGAGCAATGTGACGGCTCTCCAACAAGCATATAATAAGGAGTCACTGCATAAAGTTTTAAGAAACTGCACCTCTGCACCTGCAAGCTTCTCATGGTCTAGAAGTCATATAATTTAATACAGTTTAAGTGAATGGAATGTTGTAGCCACAGAAACAGAGTGCCATCAGTATTTGAATATCAGTCAAAAACTTACCATTTCTGGCTTTGGAGATGTTGAGAGCTGTATTTTGTCTTGCAGTTTATTGGTAGTTGCTCTCCTAGTTCTGCTGCTGTTTAAAAAAAATTAAAAAAATCTTAAATCATCCTTGCAACATAACAAAGAAATGTCGTTTTAGAGTAAGTTCACACGGTCCAGATGGCAGTCTGCAGGCTGAACTCACGCTGAAGCATTTCTGTTCAGCTTATATTCTTCCTCCAGAAAAAATAAATGGCTAAGCAACCACTGATCAGGGCCCAGGCTGCAAAGCATCCCTTCTTGCACCATAAATTGCTGGCTAATAGAGTGGAAGAAAAGAGAACAAACTATTTACTGCAAGTTCCATTCTCATGTTTAAGGATGAGCACCAACCTGTCTGATGCATCTGCTACAGAAGGTCAAGTTTCTGAATGCTGCAGTTGAGCGGGAAGAGGGAGCAGCACAAGGAGTTTGAAGCTCAGCTACTGCAATCGTCAGAGGCCAGGCCATTTGAGGCGCGTCTGAACAAGGATACATAGTTCCTACCACACTGACAGGTTCCAAAACCTGCAGTCAGGCAGCAGAGCTGGCATCAGGCTACCCAGTGAGTAAGCCATCAAGACCAGTATTGTCTCCTAGCAACTATGAAAATATATTGACAGCTCAGAAGAAAAACAACTCAGTTTAAAGTTACGAATCAAAATTCTTCCTCAAATGCTTCATGATTCGTTATGTGAAACGTGTGTCACTATTGCACGTGACTGAAAATTAACATTTCAGCTAGCAACTGATATGTTTGCATCAGATGATCTTCTGGAAGCTAGCCAAGTTGAAAAATGAAGGTACGTTACCAAAAATAAAGATAATTAGTGACTTTAAAATGCTGGAGAAAGTAGTTTGCATCATGCTATCACCTCCATGTCACCTATGATAGAGAATACATTCTAAGGGAACTGATCAGAAGTCATCGAATCACAGAACCATTCAGGTTGGAAAAATCAAGTCCAACCATAAACCTAACACTGTCAAGTCCACCACTAAAAACCATACAGAATCACACAGAATCTTCATGGTTGGAAAGGACCTTTGAGATCATCGAGTCCAACCAAACAACCTACAATCTCTGCCACTAGAGCATGCCCTGAAGGGCCATATCTAGACGTTTCTTAAATACGTCTAGGGATGGTGACTCAACCACCACCCTGGGCAGGCTGTTCCAGTGCCTGACCACTCTTTCAGTAAAGTAATTCTTCCTAATATCTAACCTAAACCTCCCCTGCCACAACTTCAGACCATTTCCTCTGGTCCTGTCATTATTCACATGGGAGAAGAGGCCAACACCCACCTCTCTCCAACCTCCTTTCAGGTAGTTGTAGAGGGCAATGAGGTCTCCCCTCAGCCTCCTCTTCTCCAAGCTAAACATGCCCAGCTCCCTCAGCCTCTCCTCATATGACCTGGTCTCCAGACCCCTCACCAGCCTGGTAGCTCTCCTCTGGACACGCTCCAGCACTTCAATGTCCCTCTTGTACAGAGGGGCCCAGAACTGAACACAGGACTCGAGGTGAGGCCTCCCCAGTGCCGAGTACAGAGGCACCATCACTTCCCTGCTCCTGCTGGCCACGCTACTCCTGATACAAGCCAGAATGCTGTTGGCCTTCTTGGCCACCTGGGCACACTGCTGGCTCATGTTAAGCTGGCCGGCCACCAGCACCCCCAGGTCCTTTTCTGCCGGGCAGCTTTCCAGCCACTCTTCCCCAAGCCTGTAGCGTTGCTTGGGTTGTTGTGACCGAAATGCAGGACCCGGCACTTGGACTGATTAAACCTCATGCAGTTGGCCTTGGCCCATCGATCCAGCCTGTCCAGGTCCCTCTGTAGAGCCTTCCTACCCTCAAGCAGATCAACACTCCCTCCTAGTTTGGTGTCATCTGCAAACTTACTGAGGGTGCACTCAATCCCCTCATTCAGATCATTGATAAAGATATTAGACAAAACTGGCCCCAAAACTGAGCCCTGAGGGACACCACTGGTGACCAGCCGCCAAGAGGATTTCACCCCATTCATCACCATGTCCCTAAGTGCCATGTCTACACAACTTCTAAATATCTCCAGGTATGGTGATTCCACCACTTCCCTGGGCAGCCTGTTCCAGTGCATGATAACCCTTTCAGTGAAGAATTTTTTCCTAATATCCAATCTAAACATCCTCTGGCACAACTTGAGGCTGTTTCCTCTTATCCTATCACTTGTTACAAGAGACTGACATCCAACTGGCTACAGCCTCCCTTCAGGTAGTCAGTGTGGAACAGCAATAGCTTCTCAAAAGGGAAATATCTGCAAAATAAAAGCATTAGTCATACCCACATACATGATGGCTCTAAACAATGAGTTAACTGAAGACTATGAATTTAATAACCAGAGAAGAAACTGAAAACAAGGAAAAGTAAAGTAGATCAAATGCTAAATTAAGATTATTGGTACAATGAAAGTAGTTAGGGCTGGTTTTCTAACACAACATAGCTTTCTACAACACGAAAGCACTTACTTTTTCCTACTACTCACAGCCAAGTCTTTGACAGATTATATTTATCCTTGTAATTTATGCATGTTTTATACTCAAAGGTCGTTGTTCAGTTAGATTTGTACGAACAAGTAGCTCTGTGCTGTTCAACACGGGATGATGCCACCTCGAGTATACAAAATGGTAAGCAAGACTTCCCATTTAGATGGGAACAAATTTCAGACTGAAATTTACCAGGTGCAAAAACATTAAAATAAGTGACAAAGCTACACCATGAACTAATGTTAGAGCTAGAGCCCTCTGTACTCCTTTACACCACTGTCTTCTCTAGAGAAACTTCTCCTGCTTATTGGAAGGTCTTATATTAAGTTGTCCAAACTTCAGACAACAGCAGGAGGAAGATCTAAATACAAGTCAATAAAAAGAAGCACTACTAATTGGTGATAGGTACCCACATTCTGCTTACAGAATATTATGCCTACCTGCTGGCCATCACACAGGCTGGGTTTTATTACAGTATATTTGCTTTTAGCAGGAGATAGTGAATTAGTACCTATAAAAATACAATGAAGCTAGATCAAGTGGATTGTAAACACATGCAACATAGCCGGAGTAGAAAGAGGAGAAAGTTATTTACATGAGGACGTTATAGAGGCAAACAGCTAAGTGACATCTGAAATGAGAGCTCTGCCATGAAGCTATACTGTCTTGTCTTGGTCTCTAGAGGAACAGATAATACACTTCATGAATTGAATCTATTATACATTTGCTTCACAAAAACTTTTAGTATTTGCTAACAACAACAGGACTTTAGGAAATCCATGTGGTCACCAGTCTTGTTGCATGGTCTCACCTTTCTCTGCAACAATTGCTGTTTATATCTTTCCCACTAACCATGTACATTTCTAAAAAGAATGTAAGCCATAGTAGAAATACTACCTGATTGATCCCTCGTTTTCTTGAATGGACACACCAGAAAAGGTCTTTTTTCTTGATAGATATTCTTCAACTTTTTGTCGCCTTTGTTCTAGTGGGTTTAAAAAAAAACAACAGAGTTATTACATTTTCAGCTAAAATAGTAATGCCGGACAAACTTTGTCTCTTCAAAAAAAGGAAGTGCAATTAGAAAAGCATCAAGACATTATAAATCCACATATACACTGTGGATTAAGTCTCTAGTTTAATATTCATATCTTCTGTCTTACACATTCTCTCATTTCTTGAGAAAGGCTATATTCAAGGGGCAGATTAACATAATTTCACAGCTATAGAAGATGGCTGTTTTGCTGCATTAAGCTAAAAGAAACACGACTTTGTGATATCAGTCCTCTTCAATATATTCATCAATGACCTGGACGAGGGGATAGAGCGCACCCTCAGCAAGTTTGCTGATGACACAAAGCTGGGGGGAGTGGCTGACACACCAGAAGGCTGTGCCACCACACAGAGAGCCCTGGACAGGCTGGAGAGTTAGGCAGAGAGGAACCTTATGACATTCAATAAGGGCAAGTGGAGGGTGCTGCACCTGGGGAGGAATAACCCCATGCACCAGTACAGGTTGGGGGCAGACCTGCTGGAGAGCAGCTCAGCTGAAAGAGACCTGGGAGTCCTGGTGGACAACAGGATGACCATGAGCCAGCAATGTGCCCTTGTAGCCAAGAAGGCCAGTGGCATCCTGGGCTGCATCAATAAGAGTGCGGCCAGCAGGTCAAGGGAGGTCATCCTCCCCCTCTACTCTGCCTTGGTGAGGCCGCACCTGGAGTACTGTGTCCAGTTCTGGGCTCCCTGGTTCAAGAGGGACAGGGAACTGCTGGAGAGGGTGCAGCAGAGAGCTACCAAGATGATTAGGGGACTGGAACACCTCTCTTAGGAAGAAAGACTGAGGGACTTGGGTCTCTTCAGTCTGGAAAAAAGACAACTGAGGGGGGACCTTATCAACACACATAAATACTTAAAGGGTGGGTGTCAGGAGGATGGGGCCAGGCTCTTTTCAGTGGTGCCCGGGGACAGGACAAGAGGTAATGGGCACAAACTTGAGCATAGGAAGTTCCACCTAAACATGAGGAGGAACTTCTTTACCCTGAGGGTGGCAGAAGACTGGAACAGGCTGCCCAGAGAGGTGGTGGAGTCTCCGTCTCTGGAGACATTCAAAACCCGCCTGGACACGTTCCTGTGCAGCCTGCTCTAGGTGCCCCTGCTCTGGCAGGGGGGTTGGACTAGATGATCTCCAGAGGTCCCTTCCAACCCTATGACATGAAGAAGTCAGGCTCTTTCTTTTGCCTGTCCAGTATTTCACATACTTACTGTTGGTTCAGCAAGCACCAACTTTTCACTTGTGACACTAGTGAGGTAAGTATGGCACACGTGAAAAACACCATGCACATGAACCCAGCTGACCATCTGTGAAATCATTTACTTCCTTCCCATTGTCAGTTGGGCATCTGTGCTAATGTTGGACCAATGGGAGCGTTAATAACAGCACAAAATGATCCTGAAAAGGTCTTAAGCCAGCTGTCAGTGCCTTAATACAGAAAGTAATCCAGAACAGGATACTATTTCCCATGTTTTTGCTGGTTGACCACACACCAGAGACTTGCATCCTTTGTGACAGGATCACATCTTTTTCAGAGACCTTTCCGTATTCACAGAGGGAGCTAGTGATCTTGGCTTGCTGGAAGGAGATGGGTTAAGACAGTTCTGCCACCTAAAACAAGGTAAAGCTTGCTCACACAGTCAGTCTAGACAGTTAAGACTCCAAGTCTTAGAACTGTTTCACGTGCAGTGGGATGCAAGAGCAAGGAGTTAAGGCATTATCTTTGACTCAAACAGTTTCTTTATGGCATTCAGGAACTCATGGCACTGCACCATCCACCATCATAGACAGGCTTATTCAGCAGTGGACGTCATCAATGCACTCACATATAAAACCCGACTTCTGCCCCTCCTAGGCAGGCATGTGTCCCCTTTTGAATCTGTTTGCACCTGTTCTTTATCTTTCATATTGTGTCTTGCCCGTTGTTCTTGATTCACACTTCAGAAATCTCTGCAAGGTCCATCAACACGTTCCCTCAATGCTGAGATACTTCTGTATTACTGAAGTTCAGAGAGAGTACAAATTGCTAAAATATTATTGCCTTTGAGGACCTGAATGTTAATCCTGAAAAGAAGGATGCGCTTGATTGCATGGTAAAAAGCTGTCATCCCACAGAATGGGGTAATTACCCTCAGAACCTCCTCCTAGTATAGGAGAGCTGAAAAAGGCAAGTTCTTTCTCATGCACTGACACACCAAAGCCTGGAACACAGAGCCCGCAGAGACTTATGCTTGCAGCAACGCTGCATTTCACTTAGGATATAGTGCTTTTTTAGCACTATATCATGTGCTAGCATGATATAGTGCTATTTTTAGCACTATATCATGTGCTAGCATGATATAGTGCTATTTTTAGCACTATAGCATGTCCAAGTCCATGCTAAATGGAGCCAGAGGGCCAGCGTACATTACCTGCTTCTGAAGAGTGGTACACCAGAGGTCTACCTGCCAAGGGTTGCTATACAGCACTGAGCATCCTACAGCCTCTTTCTGCTTCAGGAGCTCGGGTGTCACCGATCCCAAACAGCAAAGCCCCATCAAAGCGATTCGGTTCGTTTAACTTGCAGAAGCCAAACCGGTCGAAAGTAACAAACAGAAGAGTGCAGGTCTAGATCCGAGCATTCGCTTATTTCAATAGGATGCACTTGAGTTAAGGCGCGCCTTTTACAGTGAGGAAAGGCTTTCACTCCAAAAGCCCTGCCTGGGGTGGGGTGAGCCCCGGTCCTGCGGGGGAGCGTGGTGGGTGTTGGGGAGAACCAGCCCCAGCCCTGCCTGGGGGCTGCAAAGCCTCATCGACCCACTCGTACCCGTCACGGTGGCGGGCGCTGCTGACAAGCCCCACCCAGCCTCCGACCCCACCTGAGGCGATGCCCTCGTCTCCCGCTTCCCGGGGAGAGCGAACGGCTCCTCCATCGCCCGCCGCTGCCTCAGGCAAACGGACAGCCCCGCCAGCGAGCGCCTCGGCTCCGCGCCGCCGGGAGCGGAGGGTAGTTCAGCCCCTCGGGGCTGTGTCTCCCGGTGCCCGCCTTACCTCGGTACGCCGGCTCGGACCTGCGGCTAGCCGGGAGCTGCGGAGGGGAACGCGCCGCCATAGCCGCCCGCGGTATAAAGGGGGTCGCGAGGGCCGTTTGAATCACCCGCCGCGGGACTTGAACTGGCCAATGGCGGGCGGGCGCGCCGTGCCGGCTGGTGGGCGGGGCAACCGGCGGGGCCTGAGGCGGCGGCAAGATGGCGGCCGCTCCTCAGGCCGCCGGTAGAGGGCGCGGGGCGACCGGGGATGGGGCAGGCGCCGGCTCGCCCAGCGGCTGCGGGCGGGGAGCAGCGATTGCGGCCTGGTCTGCCCGTGGCAGAGAGGGAGGGGAAGGGGCTGCGCCATGGACCGGTTCGCCTGGACCAGTGGGTTGCTGGAGCTCGGGGAGACGCTGGTGGTCCAGCAGCGCGGCGTGCGGCTCTGCGACGGGGAGGAGAAGGTGACGGGAGAGGCTCTGCGCGGGGCCTGGCGGCGCGGCGGAGGCCGGGGCAGGGGGGAAAGGGCACGGCCGTGGGCCCCAGCCAACGGGGGCGGGAGGGGACGTGACTGTGGGTGGTATCGGGCGAGAGGGGGCCTGGGCTGCCGGTCGGAGATGCGGAGGTTTCGCTCCGGGGCCTGGCAGGGTTGGGCTCTGTGAGAAGGATCGTTCGGGAGAAAATCCAGGCTTTGTGGGACCGAGGAAGGCCTTGGATGGTGTGTGCCCCGTGGAGGGAGGGTTGGCATCCCCACAGGGCGCCTGTAGCTGGTGTCACTGCCATGAAACTTAATGTCCGGTGCTTGGGCCGTCACTGTCTTTCTCTGTCGGGGCCAACCTCACCCCCGTGGTGAGGTTGTCTGCTTTGAGCAAGCTGTCTGCTTTGGCTTGGATGCCATGTACAGGGTGTGGCATACAATTCACAGCCATCATCCTGCTAGCCGTAAAATGCGCTTTAGCTCTGGCCATGGAGTGTGCCCTCTTGCCCTCTGCTCTCATCTGAGCGTGCTCAGTTATTGTTTTGTATCACGCCTAGAGTAACTCGATCTCTCCTCATTTTTCCTCACCAGAATAGGTGCATACTATCATAAAAAACTGTAAAAAACCATGCCCCCAGTTTTACAAGTAGGATGCAATTTGCTAACACAGATTTTTCCAAATACTGATGTCTGTCTGATAAAAAACTTTTCAACAATAAAATGGATACAAGCAATACTCCTATGTGATAGGCCAGAAGATTTCAGACTGTGCGTACCATCTTATTAGGCTGCTTTGCTTTTTTGCATAACTTGTACTTTCTTTGTCAGCAAATAGCGTTCGAAAGCCAACAGCCCTGTTTAAAATATGATACTTAGGAATGTTTATATATCTTGCACAGCATATGGAGGGAGGATCCTTCAGGATTTCCTGGGGGTAGGTTTATACAGTTGAAAAAGGAAGTTTGTGTATATCCATCTAATCGTTTTATACTAATTTTCTCCATTGTAATTCATTTATTGTGCTTTCTGAAAAAGGAGAGTGTTATCAAAATAGTGGCTTGTTGAATCCGATTACTATGTTGTGGTAATGTGTAATGTTTCCAAGATAAGTATTTATGCAAACTTACTGGTTAAATTGGTTGTTGATCTGCTTTATTTTCTATTTTATTTTATAGGTGAAATTTGATAGCGGAGTACTACTCCTTAGCACACACAGACTAATCTGGAGGGATCAGAAGAATCATGTAAGTCCCACTTTTGTCTCTTTTAGGTCATTCAATTGTCAATTCCATAATAAACATCAGGTAGCTTGCAATGAAAAGACTGTACATGGAGAGGAGATTTTTCTTTCCTTTGTGTGTGTTTTGTTTTACAAGTATAGTCCATTTTTTGTCTCACAGTGGAAAGAAAATTAGGTACAGGAATGTTTTTTCACCCAATTCTTCTTTAATAAAAGAATCGTGCAGAGATGAGGAGGGATGGGAATGAATCATATAAATTTTCCTTTTCTACAGCACAAAATAGAGGAGAAAAGAGCCTGATATCATGCAATAAAAAACATTGGTTTTGAGACTGAAATTGAATGTGTCAGGCAAGTCATGTGAACTCCTCTCCCATGCACCTTGTCTAGCAAGACCTTTTCTTCCTCATTGTTTTCAAGTCCAAGTTTCCGTGTCCTTTCCTCCCACCACATAGTCCCAGACCATGATTTGATAATTTTGTATGGGTTTTACCTTCCCAACTGGCTCTTCCGCTGGTGAACCATCCATTAATTGAACCAGAACATTTGTCTGTATTGATACGGAGAATTAACTCAGAGGTTAAGTGGCAGCGGCAGATCTACACTGTAATACTGCTGCTGAATGCTTTGTATGATCAAGTCACAGCCTGAGACTGCAGGCTAGAAATGGGAAAGAAAGACTACAAACACATATAAAGTTCTAAGCATAGTCTGTGACAGTGTGCACCATTTTGCAGCTGCAATTGAAGGAGAAGTCCTCCTCAGAACCAGGTTGGATTATGCTTGTTTTGGACACAATCTTTTAGAAATTTATCCCTGGAAGCCAAAGTTTACACAGAGCATGTTCGGTTGACAGCTTTTCAAAGGCTTATTATATTCCAGTGGACTAGTTTTGCGCAAGCATAGCTGAAGCATTTCTCACACCCAAAGGCCATTCCCTACCAAATACCACGTTCCTGCTCCAAAGCAGGGAGCTACTAAGAGCCTTCTAAAGGTAAGGTTACCAAGGATGTTCTTTATTTGGCAAAGCAATATATTTTTTCTTTAGGGATAGTCTGCAGGAAGAGCAGAACTATTTTTAGTACAAATTTTTCAAAATGTTTTGAGAGCTGGTCCCCAGGGTGGGGTTACTGTTAAACAAGACAGGGGTTGATGGTCCAGACCATGAGCTATTCTGTATAAATTAACTTTTTTTTGGCACAGTCGGTGTGAGATAATTTATCTGTGCTAAACTGTCTGTGTAAATTGCTGCTTCTTTCTTCATTAGCATCTCTTCTTGACAGGTGGGCGTGTACTGCAATGTGCACTGCTTCTAATATTCTTACTTTGACTTTTTACTTGCTTGGAGTAACATTGCACATTATGGCTTCAGCAAGTCTAACAACTGTCCATAGCCCCATTCTCTCCTTCCCAACGAAAGGATGACATTTGTTTCTTCTCCTTGCTTCTCCCCCTGCTCCTAGGCCACATGATTCCTTGTACTCTTTTAGAAGAGTACAAGAGGTCATTGAATTTGTTAAATCGTCAGAGAGGAAACTTGGACAATAAAAAAGTAGTTTTCTTTTAACAAATTAATTTTACTCAGCAAAGGTTCTGACAAGCTCTAGGCTCAATTAAGAGAAGGGGCAAAAACGTGGCCAGGAGATAAGCAAAAATTACCCAGTTCTGGTCTAATATAGACCAGTTCTGCTTCAGCAGAGCCAGGTTTGTTTTTTTATGTTAAATCTATGGTACACAAATAACTTTGTTGATGTGGTAAATGAAGCTGATTATTTCTCAAGCTCTTGGGATGGAAGCATGGGGAACACAGTGCCCTTTTATTTTCGTGGTAAGTTGTTGGCCAAGCTCAGCCTTAGAAACCTTAGCTAGCTTACGCAGAATGGAGTTGTAGACGGTCCCCTTTTACAGTGTCAGAAAACTTTAGTAATAAATGATGCACTTGTTAGGTTAACATAGCAAACATTTTTACAAAAAGAGACAGTTGTGTTTTATAGCTGCTGTTGTTACATACCATCTCAGTTGAACCGTGTACAAAATACGGTTATTTCCAAAGCAAAAAATATGTAATTCGTTTAGAGTTTGTTACATAGCTAGATTTGTATAACATTTCAAATCATAAAATGTGAATGTGAGACATCAGAAAAAATATCCAAATAAACTTTGGTTTCATATACCCACAGCATTTTTAATGCATCTCTCTTTTTGTGTCACTTCCTCTTGCTTCTCTCACCAGAAAGGGCTGATTCAAAGTCCTTGGGCTTACAACAACTTCATAACTCTTTAGCTGTGAACTAAATGAATCAATCATTTTGACAATGTACATACTATATGTAATGGGGCTCTTCTGTAATTTTCGAAAACTTTTTTAACAGAAGCATTGTTTTGCCTGTATTTTAAGTGTTAAGACCTATGTTGGTGTTTTACAAACAGTAACAGTTCTATACATCAACTGTAAAATCTGTGGCCACTGAAGGCTCTAAAGAGCTCGCATTAAGAATTTTTAGAACAGGAAGTACAACCCATGTTTTTTCACCAATGAGAAATTCACACATTAGTCGGAGTTCCTGCATGTATACTTCCCTAATCTCTAATTTAGTGAGTATTTAATCATTTAATGCAAAGAGGAACAATTTTGGTAGTAGGGATTGAGAGGGCCCTGTAACAGTGTTCGCTGTAGCCCGGCGTTAGGCACACCCTCGTGGCAGGTGGAAGAGGGAGGTTTAAAGAGGGACTGTGACCTGTGTTTCCTGTATTCTGGGTGACTGTGTGAATCACCAAGAGGATGTTCACCAAAACAGGACCAGGCACCTAATTAGATGCTGTGAATTGCATCTTGAGCAATTTCTGTCTCAAATGCATATAGGAAGTTTAGCCTGGGTAGGTTAGTCTCCCACAGATGGATGCAGTTTTGTTTCTTGCTCTGTTTTGTTTTTTCTAAAGCACAGTCCAGTAGATGTGTGTTGAGATGCATTAACTGCTGGATTAAGTCCATGGGTGTGGGATAGATGGAGAAGTTCCTATTTGGTGTTTCACCACTCAAAGGATAGTCTAGTTTTTCAGGTGTTCAACACGTAAAAGACTGGTGCTTTTGGATATTGTTTTAGCTCCCAAAGTAACATTAATGCAAAAAAATTAAGAACCTGTGAACATTGTGTACCTACAGGGTTAAGCTGCAGTAGTGTGGAAATTTTAGTCTTTAAATTTTGAATTTAAATACTAAAGATTTGCTAAATTCCAGAGTCCTCCTATGAATCAGGTGTCAATGTATTGACATTTAAGTTTGTTTTTTTATTACCTAGAATGCAGCTTCAAGTTTGTATTAAATTTTCTATTTATATTTCTCTTTAATATATTGTTTCAATTGTTACCATCATATTTGTACGGAGTGCCTCAGGCAGCACCAGTAGAAATCCGTACTGTTTGTGAAATGGGGAAAAAGAACACTTGGTTTTAGAGAATGAATAGTCAGGATATGGCTTTAATTTCAGTTGGGTTTGTGTTGCTTATTCCAGGAGTGCTGCATTGCTTTACCTCTGTCTCAGATTGTCTTTATTGAAGAGCAAGCAGCTGGGATAGGAAAAAGGTAAGGTGATAGTCATCGTCTTTTTCAGATGGATACTTTGCACATGCGTATTATGTGATGTACCAAAGATTATATATTAATTCATGGTGGGTTCCATTTGCAATCCAAGTTTCCAGACTGACAGCCTCAAGGACCTGCTTTCCTCGCTTGAGATCAAACGTGTAAGAGTCATGACAAAGCACTGTTTGATATGATTTGTAAAATAACTGTCTTCTTATCACTAAACAAGTATGTGTTCTAGCTTGCCATTTTCATTTGCTTAGTCATAAATTTTTCTAGGTCTAAATTTGCAAGCTAATTTTAGTCTTTTGTGCCACAGAACTGGTTGGGGATAGAAACTCTGCCAGATCCCATATTATATACCTTTTCGTGACCATATGACTGATTTTGAGCATGGAAATGCTAGTGATGGTTAAAAGGAGTTCAGGTGTTTCCACTCACTTGAATAATGAATTCAGAATGGTATGTGTATAAAGAAGTTTCACAAGAAAAAGAGAAAAAACTATTAACTGGAGAAATATATATGTAGTTGACATCTGCTTGCAGCCTTCAGTCAGATGGGTAAGGAAATATGCTGGGGGTATCCAGAAAAAATCAGGTAATTCACCAATGCTGGAGAAGTCAAGTAAGTAAAGACCCATTAAAAAAGTGTCAGTAAAATGAAACGGGAACGGCGGACTTGTAGTCATGCTGTGGTAGCAGTCTGTTATGTTCCTAAAATAATGCTATCTCAAGGTTTGTTTTGGTGGTAGGTGTCATTTTCAACTGTTATTTCCATGCATGTTACCTTTGAATGTTGGTTTTGGATAAATTCACATACAGTGTTCCTAAGTGACATATACAAGTGGGATAGATTAAACATAATATTGAGACCTTTTGTTTTCCTGTGACAAACATAGTGTATTTTGGCAATAGGCTGCTTTGGCTGCTTTGGCAGCAAGTCAAAAGCCAAATCGAATGACTACTCGATAATTGGTTTTTATCTTAACTAAAAGATTTTTCAGAAATTCCTGCTTGAAATGTTAAAATTTGTTATGTTTATTTCTTAAGAATTGCTGGTGTATACATTTTAAATTTGTGAGATGTAGTGGTTTTAGAGGTTATAGTAGTTTTTATGCAAGATCTAGAATATTGAGTCAAAATACTTAAATGTTGATGCACAAATGTAAAGCATTATTTGACACACTTTAACTCTTATGTGAGATAAAGTTAATAGAGTCTTTGATTAAATGGCTAACTTTGACCAAGAAATAATTTTTTTAGATATTACAGAAAGCTGCCTCTTTTTCCTTTAACTTTTTTTTAGTGCCAAAATAGTAGTTCATCTTCATCCTGCTTCTTCAAACAAAGAGCCTGGTCCATTCCAAAGCAGCAAATATTCCTACATCAAACTTTCTTTCAAAGAACATGGGCAGATTGAGGTAAGTTTTGTACCATGCAAGCTCAGCACATCAGATTTTTGGACACGCTTTTCTCCTCTTGCTGCATTAGTGATAGTTTTCCATGATCTTTCCATGTTTACTTTTGAGGTGGAGCTTTTTCAATACATCCTTTTTGAAGACAAACACTGTGAGCCTTCAGGGTTCCATACTTTGGTTAAATAATGCAAATAGAGTTCCAAAAATGTCAAGAGGCTTTGTTCTTATTTTAGTAGATTTAATATAATCTTATACTTTCTTTTTTAATCTTTTAAATTGAACACAGGATTAAGTCTTTGAAATCTGTTAAATGTTTAACAGAGTAAAGGTTGTTTCTTTGTAGCTAACCCTCTACTAAACAGGAATCAAGCAGCTTCTTCCTAAGCATCTCTCTAATTTTATTGCTGAACACTTTTTGTTGCCTCAGAGCTTTGTTTCAGTTTATGTTTTATAAATCTTTATTGTTTTTACCTATACCAAATTTCAGAGGCCTTGAGTATTCTAAAAAACCGTAATATATTTTTAAAAGAAGGCTTAAAAACAAAGAAATTGCACTCTGTAAAGAAATCGCACAGTCTAAGATCCTCCCTTGAACAGACTGAGAACTCTTAACTTTGAACAATGAAAAAAGCCACACCTGTTCACTGCAGCAAATCAGATTTTCAACTTGAATTAGTTATAAATGTCTTATAAATGCATTTGCTTGATGAGACTCACTTTCATTTCTTTGTGAGCAGTTTTCAGCTCAGAATGAGTGTAGATTTATCCCTAGTTATACCTGTATAGGTGTTTTGCCTAGTTGTAACCTTTATTATTTTAATGTTAATGTTCGTGTCTGAAAATCAGACTTACTGTGCTTACTGGTTTCCTAGCCTGTCAGTTACACTCCAGATCTTTTTTTATAACTTCAGAATGCTTTCCTGTGAACTCTGAACAACCATAAGAATGGAATAGATTTTCTTTCTGGATTTTGGTCAGTGCGGTATACTAATTAACTAATGCCACCTTTTGGTATTAGTAATAAACAAATACATGTAACTGATCTGTGTGGTTGAATTGTTCTGTGACATTGTTGAATTAACAGACCAATAGTAATTGGATTGTTCAACTTTCCTTCCTTTTAAAAGCATGCCTTTGAGCAAACCTTGAAATTTTTAACTTTAGCATGTTTTGGAACATTTTGAATATCTGGCACTCTTTACTGTTTGCAGTTCTATAGACGATTATCAGAAGAAATGACACAAAGGAGATGGGAGACCATGCCTACTGGTCAGACCATCCAAGTTAACAAGGATCCACAGGTATGTGTAGAGCTTCTGAGCAGAATCTGTATGTCATCTCTTGTTTCCACTTCTTGCTGCCCCCATATCCTGCATCTGGCATGCCTCTCTAACCAACACGGTGGGCATGTGTGGGAATTCAGCTTTACTTTGCCTATTTCTTCACTGGCGTAAATTAGTTTCTCCTTTGCAGTTTTCACCTGATATAGAGCACTGTAGCCTCTCTTCCTTGAGTGTGTTTAGACTTGAATAGTTGATAATGAGTTTTTTAAATACAGTCAGACAGCCCCCCCCCCCGCACACATACACACTTATGCAAATATTATGTATATATTTGCATGTAATTTTATTGAACATGAGAGATCTAATGAAGCTGAAAGACTTTTGGTCTTAATTATAACTTCTGTTTTATTTTTGGTGGCTGGAAGTCAAATACGTACTTTTATATAACTCTTTGGAACATGGAACTTTTATATAACTTTGGAACTTATATATGCTCGATTTAAATGTTTATTCTAAACGGACAGATGTTACAGAGAATCTCTGTCATATGTTTTTAGATTGTCTTCTTTAGCTGTCTGCATACTTCTAGGTTATAAACTCTCATAAACATGTAGATGTTCATTCTTTATACGAATATGTTGAATCATAGAATCAGAGAATGGTTTGGGTTGGAAGGGACCTTAAAGATCATCTAGGTCCCAACCCCCTGCCATGGGCAGGGACACCTCCCACTAGACCAGGCTGCTCAAAGCCCCATCCAGCCTGGCCTTAAACACCTCCAGGGATGGGGCATCCACAGCTTCTCTGGGCAACCTGTTTGAGTGTCTCACCACCCTCACAGTAAAGAATTTCTTCCTAAAATCTAACCTGAATCTCCCCTCTTTCAGTTTAAAACTGTTACCCCATGTCCTATCACTACACTCCCTGATGATGAGTCCCTCCCCATCTTTCCCGTAGGCCCCCTTTAGGTACTGAAAGGCTGCTGTAAGGTCTCCCTGGAGCCTTCTCTTCTCCAGGCTGAACAATCCCAGCTCTCTCAGCCTGTCTTCATAGGCGAGGTGCACCAGCCCTCTAATCATCTTCATGGCCCTCCGCTGGGCCTGTTCCAACAGGTCCATGTCCTTCTAATGTTGGGGGTCCCAGAGCTGGACACAGTATTCCAGGTGGGGTCTCATGAGAGCAGAGTAGAGGGACAGAATCACCTCCCTTGCCCTGCTGGCCACGCTTCTTATGATGCAGCCCAGGATGTGGTTGGCTTTCTGGGCTGCGGTGCACGTTGCCGGCTCATGTTTTGCTTCTCATTAACCAACACTCCCAAGTCCTTCTCCTCAGGCCTGCTCTCAGTCCATTCGCTGCCCAGCCTGTATTTGTGCCTGGGATTGCCTGACCCACATGAAGGACCTTGCACTTGGCCTCGTTGAACTTCATGACTTACTTCCGCACAGGCCCACCTCTCAAGCCTGTCCAGGTCCCTCTGGTTGGCATCCCCTCCCTCCAGCGTGTTGACTGCTACACACAGCTTGATGATGTCAAATATATGTCAAATATATGAATATATTAAACATATAGTACTATATGAATGAAACAGGGTGATTTGAAGATTGTTCAACATCAAATCACATATGTCCTCCGTTATAAATGTAGTACCTATAAATATAGTTGCATTTGGACTAATGGGGAAGCCTGTACCCTGCATCAGTAATCACTTAATGAAAATGCCTTACCTCCTGTTCTTATACTTAAGTCATAGCAAATCATTAACACCAGCGCTAAGCTTTGCAGTCAGAGATTTGAGGGCTGTCACTACTGCCATTTAGGTACCAGCCTTTCTAAAACATACTTGGCATCAAGTGAGAGGTTCACCATCACCTTGAGGTGATCATCTTTAGATACACTCACGCATTTCCACTGCTCTAGTATAGGTGTTCATAGACTGGATCAGGCTATTAAGCATCTTCATATTAATAGCTTCAACATAATAATCTTATTATCTGTCTAGTACAGCAAATTCATACATGCTTTACACTTAATGTTTATTTTCTTATGCTGGTTTAAAAAATACTTTCAAGAAATACATGAAATATTGTATGCATGATATCAGCTCTTTGGGGGAATGTTTCCTGTCTTCTAAATGTAAGGTTTTTCACAGTGAGGCGGATGAGAAAACTTAGCATTTCCTATTTTGATTCCTTTCATTATTTTCTTTTGCAGGCAGGAAGAATAAGGGCTGTAGGAATTGTGGGGATTGAAAGGAAATTAGAGGAAAAAAGAAAAGAGACTGACAAAAACATTTCCGAGGTAAATACTACTGAAGTTTCAAGGTCAACCACCTGTCTGAGCCATTTACATTCATTCACACTTTCTTGTAGGGGCAGCTGAGAGTATTTATTGGTTTTATTGAGAAGTCTGAATTGATTAAGAGTGCATAATTTATGGTTATTTGCTTTGTTTAACTGGCTTTTTAATATATATAAAGGTGCTTCATTAAAACCATTCCTTTCAAGAAAGTTGTTCTTTGAAACTAACAGTGTGTATTTATAATATTAACTTTGGTACAGTTAGAAATCTGAGTTCAGTGACTTTTCACCAGTAGAAGCAGAACACAAAGGCAGAAACTATTACAAGTTTGGGGTTTTTTTTCCTTCTGGTTTTTTTTTTTTTACAGCTAATTTTGTTTTCAATTGAAAATTTAATATATATATTAAGAAGAATGCGCTGATCCAAGTGTCTGCATATTACTGTGGCGAAGTTATGTTTTCATCTTATAAATATTCCATTTTTAAATGTTAGATTTAGGCTTGCAATTACAATAAAATGTTCTGCAGTCCAGGCATCAGCAAGATGTTCTGGGAGACCATCCTCTTCCCTAGAAACAGTACAGTAGTTGGATTGCAGATATCAATACTGATGGACAACAGAGGCAATGAATTTCTTCATATATACCTGGGAGCAATATCCTTAAAAATAGTCTGATTCTGTCTTGGTAGTAGAGATTTATACAGAGGTACTCATAAACTAAATGCAACAGATTTGTTCTTGTGGCAAAGCTTTACGGGATTCAGTGTGCCACAATAAAAAAGGCATTCACAGCTCTGATGCATAAGAAAATTATAGTACCTTGCAGGCCACATGCTGTTTCAGATACTGGTAGCATTAAACTTTTTCCTTTCTGCTTATAAGGAACGTAATGAATGAAATTCTGTGTGTAGTTCAAAAGGTATTGTGCTTACATGCATGTGTATATAGTTCAAAAGGTATTGTCTGGTTATTTTTTCCTTTAGTAGCTTTGTCAGAGAGTAAAAGAAATCCATTTATACGTGTTGTATGAACGGAGGAAAACCATGACTTGTAAAATCCTGCCTTCCTCCAGCTTTAAATGTTATAAATGACTTAATTTAAAAAATGGTGCCCTGGCTTCCAGGAAAAGGCTTCCTGCATCTGCTGTTCACTGCTGATAAGAATCCAGTTCTTTAGCCTTTTGTTTATCTGAGGAAGTTCCTGTTAGGTGTGTGCACATTCCCCTTTGTTTCCAGGCCTGCCCTCGGTGAGTCAGGCAGAGGAGGAGTTAGACACAGCATGCTGTTTATTTAGCTAAATCAAGGGTTCTTTTGACGAATGATGTTTTCATGCAGGTTATAGAGGTTCGAAATAAGCTGGGAAAAACCTTGTTAGAAAACTTTGTGTTGATGTCTCATACGAGTATAGTAGAAGGACTTTGATTTACACTAGAGATTTCGAAATCTATTGAAAATTACTGAATTTGGGAGATTAGGAAGTAAGAAGAAATGCTCCAAAGAGAAGCTTTTGTTCTGATAGTGGTAGATCATTGTTATACGATGGTATATTTTCTTTTTTCCCCTTGGATCTAGCTATATCACACTTAATTTTGGATACCTAATTTAGGTTCCAAGTGTTAAGAGGCTAGACTTTCTCCAGTCAGTGGAGAAGCACTGGCACCATTAGGAGAGATTCAGATGAAAAGCCTGGAGGTACCTCTTTCTCTTTGCATGTTGAATCTCAGACCAATAAGCTTCTAAGTGAGGTGCCCAAATGTAGATGGGAGCAATCGGGTCTTCCTGCGCAAATTCTACTAAAATGTGTCTTTCTACTGGGGGATTAGTCAGAATAAACTAGGAATCGCGAGGAAGCAATGGCTAGAAGCTGTAGGCAAGATGTATCTCTGGTCGTTTGACGTACTCTAACTGAAAAACCTTCTTTTCTTGTGGCTGGAGAGGTTGGGTGCTGCTGTCAGGCAAGCTTTAGCTGAAAAGGTTCAGGAATTTTTCTCACACCAGTTGTTCAAAAAAGGTTGTTTTGAAAAGGTTGACTGCCTGTGATTGCTGTCATGTGTTTGAGAGAAGCGGGTGAGAAGGCTGACTGTGTGTTGCTGAGGATGGGAGAAATGAGAGTTGCTTTTTAATGTAATTGCATTAATATAGTTGCTAACTCTTTTTTTTTTTTTTTTTTTACATTTTTTTTAAATGCTAGTTGTTTGCCATCACCAAAACTTCTGAATTTCAGTATGCCTTCAGCTTTTATTAAAGTATGTTTACTTAGGCCTAAAAATGCCCTTTGTGGGTTTTTGTAGAATTGTTGTTCTTAAGACCATAGCAGTTTACTAAGCTTAATAGACTTGATATAATTGTGGTTCTATGACTGGTATCCAGTTTATTACATATTTTTTGTGGAAACAAAATAAAAGGTTTCTTAGACTAGAAAAAAAAATGTTTTGTACAAATAATTTTTTCCCTTGCTCTAGCAGGTGTTTTGGTTTTTAGGTCCAACAACTAGAGTTTTCAGAGGATGCTTTTTATATAGTTTTTATCTTGATTTATTTAAATCTGATCATTTGTCTCATGGACCTTA
The DNA here is from genome assembly GCF_963924245.1 of Chroicocephalus ridibundus. Taxonomy (NCBI): domain Eukaryota; kingdom Metazoa; phylum Chordata; class Aves; order Charadriiformes; family Laridae; genus Chroicocephalus; species Chroicocephalus ridibundus. The sequence goes on along the minus strand of NC_086284.1, from coordinate 31,876,617 downwards.
TTTAATTCATTTTTTAAACTGTTTTATATTTATTATGGTAGCATCACTATCATGTGATAGTTAAATGAAGATACGTTGCCACACGTTTTCTTCACTTAAGCATACCTGTGAAAGCATATACCCTCTTCCAGTCATTTGAAATGACTGTTTCTTACTAACTTAGTAACATCTATTGATTAAAGTAAAATTGTCTTGTCAGGAGGAGTACTTCTGTAGCTTTACAGCTGGTTTGCTGCTGGCCGGAAACAAATAGATCTCTTTGAGAGAGGGTTAACTGTTGGAAGAAAACCTACCATCGCCACCAAGAAACCTTTCCCCAGCTTTTAGGAGAGCATAATAAACTTGGACAGTTTAATCTTTTCTGGGTCTCAGTATCTCATTCTTTCTTCCTGTTATATGGACTTTATAAATCATATTGAACTAGTGTTCACATACTAGAAAAGTGTGTGATTGATTGATTCTTTTCTTCATTCTTTGTATAATTTTGATTTTAAGACCTGATATAAAACAGACATATCAACCATTTACATAAAATTTCCCACACTGTAACATACTAATCTAAAGGGATAGCAGCTCTTAAGAATTGTTTTGACAGGTGGACAAAGGCAGCTCACTGCATCCATGAAGCTGAATGCTGTAATTATACTGATCTGCAGTGTCTGCTTTTCATTTCAGGCTTTTGAGGATCTCAGCAAACTAATGGAGAAGGTATGGCACGTGTCACTTACTCAAGTAGGCTTATGCTTGTTTTCTCGGTTTTAAGCATGCTTTTTTTTCTGTTGAGCTGAAAGTTGACTTATCTCTGTGCCTTTCTTGATAGGCTAAGGAAATGGTGGAGCTATCCAAGTCAATAGCTAATAAGATTAAAGAAAAACAAGGTGACATCACTGAGGATGAGGTAAATGAATTTTGTTTTTAAAGTCAACCGAAATGTTCCTGTGCAAAGCCAAAAGCTATCGGCTTAATACATGTAACGTTAATAAAGAATACTCGATGGTTGGGCTTTTTTGTGTTTTAATTCTACATAAAGTAAAAGTGACTTACTTGTTTGGTGTTCGCTTTTCTTTTGACCCTTTCTTAAAAGCAAAGATTTTATTGCCTTGGTGTAAATTTTTGTATTTTTGACCTTTTGCTGGTCAAAAATAAATTGTAATAAGTCTCACCTTCTCTCTGCTAGTAATTGACTTTATTGATAGTAAACTGAACGGATTTATCACCAAAACTGTCTTACAGTAATAAAATCAAAGACTTTTAAAAACCAGAATCATTCACTAGCTGATGTAGTAATTTATTTATTTGTTTAGACTATTAGGTTCAAGTCCTATCTACTGAGTATGGGTATAGCTAATCCAGTTACTAGGGAAACATATGGATCTGGTACACATTACCACATGCAACTGGCGAAGCAACTAGCTGGAATACTGCAGACACCATTAGAGGTAAAGTACCTAATTTTGCACCAGCAGTTTCCATGTGTTGCTGAATTTTGATGTCAATGTCTTTTGCCTGTAGTACTGTGCCTCTTTTTAAAGTCTCAGATTTAGCAGCACAGCCGCCTCATATTTAGTGTTTATGGAAGGAATATATATCCTCTTTTTGAATAAGAAATTTTAAATATAAGTAAAAATTTTTCTTTGAGTAATGGCATCTCAACTTCTAATTCGCAAAATATCAGTGATGTTTAGAAAATCATACTAGCAGTCTTTCTGCTGTTAGAACAGCCCTGTATTCATCCCTGGCTGCAGAATATTACTTTTTTAAAGAAAGAATGAAACAACATTGACTTTGAAAATATAAGTAGTCAGTCTTTAAACTGCTTAAAAATTACATATTTTGCAAATATAGCACAGAGTCATTACATAGGTAGTAATTTATCTGAAGCTATTACAGAATTGCAGATTCTCACCAAAAAGTTAGATTTCATGTTGCAGCTTACAAGGCTGTGCATCTACTAAAAAGCGTACTTACTACGGTATTTTTGTGAAAGCTATGTGCTATCTACTATGATCAGAATGGAAAACTGAGCGTGTCTGAAGAGTAAAAACAGTAAATTGATTTTAAAGCAGAGAATAAATCACAGGAACAAGGAATTGCAATATATCAAATATATCAATCAAAGTAACTCACAGTCTTTGGATATAGTATCAGCGTTTTGCATTTTAAAATGATTAGAGAAAGATACAACAACTTACCTTTCATGCTAGAAATATGTGGTATTGCCTGGGTAGTTTTTTTCATTAAGGTCCATCATTTAGCTCTTCTGTTTTACCTGTTTCATCGGTCAAATGCAAGTTGAGATACTGTGTTTACTAGATTAATGCTATTTCTCTTACCAGTCTTGTGCTTAACACAGGAGCGAGGAGGGATCATGTCACTTACAGAAGTGTACTGTCTAGTAAATCGTGCACGAGGATTGGAGGTGAGAAATTGGTTTTATATAAATATTTTTATAAAATTTACTTCAATGATATAAGGTAATTAAAGAAAAAAGGAAAAAATGTTCTCTACCAGTTCCTCATTCTACCTAACAGCATGAAGTGACCAGCCTGTTATTAAAATTAGGGGGTTTACCTTTTTCCTTTCACCTTCTTCCATGTAATGTTTACGTATCCTCTATAAGTTGTGATAACGTATGCTGCTTTTTATAATACCATGTAAAAGGGTAATTCCATCCTGATCAGGAAAGAAAACTGAAAGGACAGAAAATACTAAAGAATGGTGAATGTTTTTTGTTTGTGTTTTGGTTTTTGGGGTGTTTTTGACAAAATACATCAATTCTTTCTGTAAACAGGGCAAGAAAGATTACTGTAGAACACATAGTAAGGGAACAAAAAGGAGCATAGAAGCCAAGAAAATAGACTGGACAATAGAAAGGAAGAAAACTAAAAACATTGCGTAGCCTGGTATATTTTATAGCTGTAGTTATTAAAACTGTTTGTTTTGGTGTTATGTTGTATCCTTGAAATACAAGCTGTGAATAAATATGTTTTACTATTTTAATAGTTGCTGTCACCAGAAGACTTAGTAAATGCTTGTAAGATGCTGGAGTCACTGAAACTGCCACTAAGGTAAAAGCTTTACAGATGTATTTATAAACCATGGCACTCGTAAGTCAAACCATGGTGCTTGGATGACTTAATATTTTACCTGCAGTGGATTTCTTTGGTTTTTTTAAACAAAGTCATTCTTTGCTTAAATTATGCTGCTGTGTGCACCAACATCAGCTCTACGTTAAAACATGAATTTTTAACTATGGTTCACTTTCCTAGGAAGACAACATTCTTTGTGCTTCCGATACAATTTTTTCAGACTGGGTAAAGTGTGTAGCTGAGACCAGGCATATTGCTGTGCTTTTTTCATTCTTTTCAGATTTTGAAGGTGCTTTTAATGTTAAGTTCATTTTATAGAGCTTTTTAATTTTTTTTTCCTTTTGTAATGTGACTATAGGTGTAGATGCATTAGAACTGTGGCCATAGGTGATGTGCACAGGGTTTTTAGTTATTTTGACCCTTTCTTTTTATTTTAGGCTTCGGATATTTGACAGTGGTGTGATGGTGATTGAACTCCAGTCTCATAATGAAGAGGAAATGGTAGCTTCTGCTTTAGAGACAGTAAGTGTACTTCACTTCCTTCAGTGTTCTGACCATGCTAGGGAAATTTAAACACATTAGGTATAAAAACTTGAGATACAGGATTTCCTTTTGAGGTTTTGAAATACAGAATATTCCATTTCCAAATCTTCTAGCAGTAATACTTAAATAGCACTTTTCATCTTCAAAGTGCTGTGCAGGCCATAGTCTTAGTCATTGCTTTCTCCTTAAGGAATAAATCACTTTTCCATCTCTTTTCAAACTTCATTAACCTTCAGCCTCCCTCCAAATCTTGTGCACTGTAGGATGAAATTCATGTCATGTATTAAGCATTTAACAGAAGTGGACTTCAGACACCGTACACAATGTGCTTGAAGGCAGTGAAAGTAGCTCTTAAATGTCGATATAGGCAGTTGTTTGGTTTGGGTTTATTTCATGAAATAGCACATTTTATGCGTAACATCTTGTGCTGAGTTTGCCGCTGTGAAGAGCACTCAGTTGGAGAGTAGTGTGTATAGAATCAGGAAGAAAAAATAGTGTCAGTTTCTCAGCGTGGTAAACCTTCGTGGTCTTGCTACCTCTGGACTGTTTAAAAAGTCCTGCTATCCCATTATTTGATGCATTTTCCTGTGTCTTTTTCAGTGGGATGTAATTTTTTGGTTTTCATAGAGTAGAGGCTGATTTAGTGTATACAAAGTTAAACATCAGAGTCAAAGAGGACTTTGACTTGAGCAGTCAAGAAAAAGTAGCGCTATCACAGAGAACTTTGCACTTGATCTATGGGGTAGACCGTTCAGTGCATTTTGCATGATTGTTTCCATATAGTTTTCTCTCACCAAAAAGATTTTTATATAATTGTACATAGCTGTCTAAAAGATCCCATCATAAATTATCAAAACTAAAATACTTAAATCTTTCAATATATATTAATCCTTTCAGTTTATTATATATACAGAAAAATATCTAGTCCATCTTGAGGGGTTTTTTTCTGATTATTTTGGGTTTCTGATTGATTTGTTGCCTTCAGTAAGAGTGCTTATCTCTTTGAAAGGAAAGGAAAAACATTTTCTTGATAACAAATGAGGTCAACTGCAAAAAACAACAGATGTTTGATTTATTAGTGAAGTGCCTTTTTTCTTTTATTTTCATAATATGAGACTTTGACTCCATAGAAAAAATACAAGGTAGAGGCTTTGAATGAAGAAGGCAAGCCCATAAGGGAAATGGAAGATGAGATCAGACTTGTGGCCAAAAGCACCCTGTACTTAACGTATAATGTCGAGTAACGTGAGACTTCTGAGAAAAAGTGAAGGAAGTAACAGTTTCAGACAGGAGAGAGATGTGGTTTTGAACAGCTGGTGAAGACAGGAAATGATAGGGAAGTCAAAGGAACCAAAAGTCACCCTTGATGAGAGTAGTGGTTTGGGAAGGAAAGATAATTAATCACCCATGTGCATATGAGATTGCATAGCTGACTTCCATTACTCAGATTTGATCACTTAGCTTCATAAAATCTCAAGTTAGGACTAACTTAATCTGAGTTTCTGTAAAAAGGATACTGCTGAGAATGCCGCAGAATAGACCCCTCCCCAATCAGTTATGTGGAAATCAGGAAATGGCAACTACATCTGGATTTAAAAGTTTGCTTGAATCTGAATCAATGGAGAAATGGAAGAATTATTAATTTGTAGGGTAATAAAACACGTTTTTATGGGAAATTCAGTGCAGTAATAAGCCCTGACTTCACATCTAGTATCTTGAACGTCCGCAGGTCCAACCTATGTGAAAACGTTTCATTTTAGCATGCATTTACCAGTGTGGTTGAGACAGCGAGAACGAAGTTTTGAGTCTCAAGACTGAACTTATCTTCTGTCTATTTTGAATGTGATGGTGGCTTTTTACTGATGCCACTAGTATGCCATAATCTAGGGTGGGGTATCAAGATTTTTGGATATACTGTGAGTAGTGGGGATATTTTAAATCAACTCAAATTCTCCACTTTCATCTGAGGTAACTTAAATTTGTAAATCAATGACATGTCTTGAACTGCAGCGTTTTATTTCCGTGCTCAGTCTTCACTGTTTGCAGAATCACTTGGTACAGTTGGGCTGTATGAATACCAATTGTGACCATAGACTGCAGTCTGTGAGCTATTTTAATTTTTCCACTTATTTTGTTCCAAGGCATTGTTTAAAAAAAAAACTGAAAGATTTTTTTTACAGATTTAACTTTTTTCTGCATTCCTCTTTTATACTTAGCAATTTTCCCAGGACACAGAAAAGGCATTTTTAAGGGGAAATACTCATAATTATTTGTACTTTTTAAAGAGACAAGCAAACTACTTGTCTTCGCAAGGGACTTGCTATCAATTTATCACATCACAAAACTAGACCTGATACAGTAGCTGAGAGAACTTTGTTTTCTTTTAATGCCATAGTTTGTTTATTTGTGTGTGGTCATGTTTTGTTGTGGTTTTTTTTTTTTTTTTACAGGTTTCTGAAAAGGGTTCTCTCACAGCTGACGAGTTTGCTAAGCTGGTGGGGATGTCTGTTCTCTTAGCCAAAGAAAGGTAAGTAGTTTATTAATACCTGTGTTTAATAATACCTTTGTTATCCGGTTGTCCTCAAGTAATACAGCACGTCTTCTTTTGCTTTCTCCAGGCTGCTTCTTGCTGAAAAGATGGGCCATCTTTGCAGAGATGATTCAGTGGAAGGCTTGAGATTCTACCCAAATTTATTTATGACACAAAGCTAATGTAGTTTGTGTACAATTTTTTACGTTAACAGCTAAACATGAAAGCAGAGGGCAGAACCCTTCCAACAACTGACTTTAGAATTTTTATTTTGTTAGTCAACTGCAACAGCAATGGACATTGCAATGCTTTACAGTTCTCAGGTATTTCAAGTGCTGAATCCTCTTACGTGGAACTGAAAGGAAACGGGAATCACGGAGTCAGAAGCATGTTAATTGTCTCAAGACGGCTAGCTCACATTTCAAGTTTTATTTGGTGTGCTCTGTAGTTTCTCATTTCAAGAGAAGTCAGATGAAGATTCCATACAAGTGAAAGTGAAGAGAATATCCCTGTAGCCTGTCATGAGGGTCGGCACCCAGAAGACAGGTTACTGCATACTCCAATTTCAGTTTGTTTATGTCTAGAGCAACAAAGCAGACAGATGTATCCGCAGTGATAAGAAAAGTGACTTTGGTGTGTACTGAGGTATGAGGAACAAATTAGTGCAGAATAACCCCTTCTCCCTGAAGTGATGAACAGTTTTCCAAGAGAGGATCTTGGGCTCCTTGTACTTTGAGACAGAAAGAACCTGCTGCAGGAGACATTAACATATATTTATGTGAATTTAGAAAACTTCATGTTTATTTCGTCATGTCTTATGCTAGTATCTCAGATAGAAGCATTGTTAGCACAGACTTCCTCCCTTCTCTTTCCTTGCCATCTTCCTTCCTGTCTCATTATGTTGCACTTTGGGTGCTCTTTCTCTGTCCTCTCTTTATGTAGCAGCGTGGAGTAGCCTGCTGTCACTCTACTAGACTCTGTGCTTTAATGTGCTTGGTTTTCATCTTGTATTTCCAATGAAAGATCATTTGTTCGTTTCATCAGCCTGCTACCTGTTTTGGAGAGATGGTTCATTTGCTTATATCTTGTGTGCAAAAATTAATGTGCTTTCAATATTGAAGGAAGGAAGAAGACCATCTCCCTGTGTTTAATAGTCATGAGGTATTGTATTGTTTGGTATTGCAGTGTTCACACTGAATGCAATTTGATAGTCTCAGCTTTCATAACTCCAGTGGAGTTGTTACATTACTCAAAGATCTGTTGTTGTGGTAATAATGGTAAGTGGATGTTTATGATCCACATCACTTAAATTTTTGGCATTTTGAAATGACCAGTTTTAATAAACAATGATATTAATTCAAGGTATGGGCAAGGACAACGTTCATGTAACTGCATTGTGGTTGTAATGGCCAAATTGACATCAGTAAAAAGAGGAGAAAAAGGCTTTTAAGAGCCTGAAAATATCTTCAGGACTATTTTGATGTTACCATAGCTTGGACAAGAGAGCCTGCCAATAACGAGTTCAATGAAGACATCCCTACAGTGATGATGCTTTTGGTTCTAGGATGCTCATTTAGATCCAGGAAATTGTGTCCTCTTACCCTCGTCACGATCAAACTTCTATGCAGTGCTTTCTTTAGGACAGTTTTTCTCTGTTTCATGAAGGTGCTAAAACTAATGCATTTGACGCAGCTGAAGGTTCCACATTGTTCTTACTATGTTAACTTGCTAGCATCATCTCTTCAGGAGCCTTATGGCTTGCTGCTTTTCTCCATCCTCCCCACAACCCACAGAAGAGATCTATGTGAGGTACGCCAAGCATCACACATCTAAGGAGGGACTGAAAAGAGAGACATTCAGAAGCAAGAAGCTGGTTTACGACAACTGTTTCTTTTGTCCCAAACCTGTCAAGGGAAAGACCAGTGGTTTGTGGGCTTGAACCTCTCCCCACAAGGGGGCATGTCTTCTGCAGAAACAACAAAATCAGAAAGGAAATGTTGAGCGTAAACTCCCAGCCTCGGTTGCTCCAATCCTGAGCATGTCATTATCTTAATTAAGCAATAACAATACAGTCTATTTAGAATGATGGTACCTTCTCGAGCTTTTCTTTCCCAAGATTTTTCCTTGTCTTTTTTTTTTTTCTACAGAGAAGAAATCTATAGGGTAAATTTTATAGCTGGTTTAGAATTTAAACATACACATGAGAAAATGACTACTAGAAAGTGATTAAAAGATTTTCTTAAATAGACTGTTCTGTTGGTTTTTTTCCTTCCTAAATGTTTTGGGCAGCTTTAAAATCTTTACACACCAAAATCTTTTGGTTCAGTGGGGCAGGTTTTTAAAGCGTATCATCTTTTTGCTGTCTTGTTTTGTACCTAAAAGGATACATGATTGTTTTGATCAAAAATTAAAAGGCAGAATTAAATGTAACTAGAATGTCCTAGTTCTGTTGCTGAGTAGCCCATGACCCATCCCAGCCAGAACTGCAAAACTACAGCTGCCTACACAAACACCAGTTTCGTGAGGGAGCCCGTCTGAGTCTGAGCCACAGATATATCCTGTGTGTCCTGTGCTAGTGTTGGAAAGGTGCTTGACACATTTGGAAAGGTCCTTGACACATTTGAATGTATTTACCCAGCTGAAAGATAACAGAAATGATGTATCTGATACCATACTGAGAGCCAGCTGTCAGGAGAACAAGCGGAGTGACATGTTTATGGGCATGTGGTATCGTGGTAGTCCATCACACTGTTCTAAACTGTCGTTGCCCGCTCCTGTTCCCATTGGTACTACCAGCAAAAAATCTATTGACTACATTGAAGCAGGATTGTTGGAGAGAGGAAAACGTAGGAATTGCCATTTTCACAGATCGTTCTAGTTTAGTACAGAAGGTGTCTGTATGAACCTTTCATGTTTTGATTATTCCTAGAATATTTGCCTCATGACATAAGGACATTATCTCATTTTGCCAGGGCTGCCCAATTACCCAGTCCTTTGAACAAAGGTTTGTAACAGAGGTGTGTTCAAAAAGTGCTTGGTTTTTTATGGAGCAGTCTTAAATGGTGATTATGCTTTTCATTTGAAAAGATGGGCCTTTTTATACTTCTGACAGGAAAAAAATGCTGCTAAGGAATCTGTACATCTTGTCCATTTCTCCTTTGCCTTTGTTTTCAGGAAAATTATATTCAGCCTATGGAAACATGGATCTAATCTGAACCGTATTTCTGAAGTGCAAGCATTTTTTTTCTCTGAAAGATAGATGTGTATCTTTAATAATCACTACTGGTTGCGTATTGATTAGCTAAATGCTTAGAAGTTCAGTTCTTCTATCAGGATGTTTGTCCAAAGGGCCCAACTGCGCTTCTTGTAAAATGAATGGAAGTATTGTAACCCATTTCATGGGGACGGTAGTGGGAGCCTGTTGGGGACGGTAGTGGGAGCCTGTTACTGACGGTAGAAATTCCTCCTTCCTCAAGCCTGGGTGGCTCATTTGCAACTGGACAGTTCTTTCAAAGTACACACTGAAGGGGCAGGAATGGCTGATTCAAAATTATTTGTGGATTTGATATGAAATCATTTTATTTGGGAGGAACCCCCCTCTCCAGTGTTTGTTGTTGGTTTGGTTTTTTTTTTTTCTGAGCTAGATTCACAAATCTAACAACTACGTTGCTTCTCCTGTTTTAGCAATTCCCCTTTCATCCTAATTCTCTGCCTCAGGCATTCACATGAAATGCAAGACCTTAGTTCTAGGTTGTCATCTGCTGGGAAGATTTCAACTATCATTTTGTTCTCCCAAGAATGATCTGCAAGTACTCATGCTAAGAGGATATTCTGGGCATGTCTGTTGGCAACGTTTGTCTTTATTTTAAGGAAATACTTAAATACTTTTTGGAGCAGAGGCCCAAGTGTCATACCTCCCAGGTAGCTGTCCTGGCCAGCAGGCTTGAGAGTAATTTTTCCTTGTGTATTGAAGTATTATTCAAATATTAAAAAAAAAATCAAAACACAAAAACTTCAGGAGTGAGTGAGGAAACCTGAGTTTCAGAAAACACCATAGCCTGCTAGTTAGACCTGACAGAAGCACCCTGCTTCATATCTCTGCTCCAGACCAAAGACCAGGTAGGATCTTGGGTCTCCCACTTTCCCACTGGACTGTGAATGCCGGGACTTCAAATTCCCACTCATGAAAAGAGCACATTAAACTGCTCTGCTGTACTCACAGCAACGATGGACAGCAAGTTCGAGGTGAAAGGGGCTGGTGCTGCTGGAATAGTCGCGGCACTTTTGGGAATCTATTCCCAAAAGCATAAGGCTCAGACTATTTAGACATTTTGCATTGTTTTATTCAATTCAAAGTATTTTATGTACTTGGAGAGTTTCACTTGGATGATGATGAATTATCATCAGAGTGATCTCAGGAGGTAAAGGAAGGGACTGATAGAATCTAAATGCTGTTTTGCTGTATTTTTGAAGTCAGCAGTCAAATAAATCAGCGCTTCTGTGTCCCTTGCTTCATACATGCAGAACACGCCCAGAAACTCAAAGACAGAACTTGTTATTTTAACCAAAAAGTTTGCAGGGGGATACGTACTGTGTGAAGTCCTTTCTTTTTGCAAAGAACAATAAAGGCAGCACAGTTGCATAGAATAAATTTTTGTCTGTTGCTGGTATAGCATTTGTTCTGTGGCTATTGAATGATTCACTTCATGTAGGTAGAATTCTTTTCAAATGTTGCCTAAATATAACAATATTTGACGTGGTGTATGAGAAATGTCTGTTCTTTCAGCCAGACTCAGCAGTTGTGTGTGTGTGTGGCACAATTCGCCCGAGTTTCACTTTGCATTGGATGGAGAATTTGAGGTGTGTCCTTAAATTGCAAAGATCCTCTGGTCTGATCCACCCATTAAACGAGAATGGCAAAACTCCCACCAACTTCAAACCCAACCTTCGTTATAATTATCAAATATTGACTAGTTAATGGCTGAGCTCTGCCGGCAAGAAGGAAGACCTTAAAAGACATTCTGGAATAAGATCACAAAATGTTTTGGTCTCTTTAGTAGAAATACCGAAGTAGGCACAACTGTTACAAAGTGACTATTTCTGATCTTTCTGCTTTCCTATTGTTTTTTCCACAGTGTTTTGGGAAAGCCCGAGATAAGGACAATTTTTTTTTTCCACTGGGACTCTATTTATAGGTTACAAGGCCAGAAGAGACTACTACAAACATTTCGCTTGACCTCTCGGGTAACAGAAGCTGTAGGACTTCCCTTAGTTGATTTGTGTTTGGAGTAGAACTCCTCTTTAAGGAACAACAAGAGATTCTGGGAAATCCCACCGTAGCTCTTGGCAAATTATTCCAATGACTATTACCTGTTGTAAAAATGTTTTCAGTGTACATAATCAGAGTTTGTTTAGTTTTAGCTTCCAGCCACTGGACCTTATATTTAATAAATCCTTTATTAAGAGTGAGTTCCCTTCGTGCCAGTTGTCCTGGAATGTAACTGTTTCTTAAAGAGATAAATCATTTGGAGTCTTTCTGTCCACTATGTTGTCCTATTTTCTGCTCTCCCAAGGTTTTCCATAGTTACCTAATAACCACTTTAAATTGTGAACACCAGCACTGGACCAAGAAAAGCTATTGCAAAAGTACTAATTGCAGAGGTAACTTTTTTCCACAATTTTTGTACTCCCAGCCATCACATGTAGACTGTGTGCCCATGCAATCAAATGTGCTTAAAAACTATGTTTGTGTTTAATTCACTCCCCATCCACATGCCCAGATGCGAATGTGACTTAGATGTCAGACTTCTGCTGGACTCTCATTCCTATGGGTATCTTAAGAAAGATGGAAAGTGGATTTTGAGGGTGGTCTCCTGTAGAACCGCACCAGGCTAAGTGCACTGCAGCCCGGTTTCCCAGTGGGTGTCCCAAGCCAGGCTGTTCCTAAGCAAAGTATAAAAACCATGGACTGAACCACAGTGGGGTTATTAACCAACAGCGAGGATGGAAAGGCTTGGGGCTCCGTATGATTAAGCTGCTCTGCAGCTTCCCCGTCAGCTTACAGACGCTTTCCTGCAGACTTGCTTCCTCAGGGGTTGTCCTTTGCGCTGTGGTTGCGTGATTATTTCTCATAGTGACAGGTGAATTTCACTTCATAATCTCGCCATTTTTATATCAACGGTAACTGCTCTCTCCCTGATTTTCCTACAAGTTTTGTGTTTCCTCATAGCAATTCGATCGAGGTCTTATTTCTTGCGCTTGGTTATGCTACTTTCAGGTGGGATAGTGGCAAAAGCCTGGTAAAAGTAAAAAGTGACATCTTTTGCTCCTCGAAACCTGTGGGCAGCAGCACAAACTAACCGACAGTGGGAGCTCAGGATGAGGTAACAACCCAGTACGATCCCCAGATCTTTGTAATGAGTACCCAGGAGGGAACTGCAGCACATCCTATAAAGCATGTCCTGCAGCCTTTGTTCCTAGATACGTAATTTTATGGGAGCTACATTAAAATATGTATTGTTTGCCAAAGCCCAGCTTACTCAGAGATCTGGATTGCTCAGCGGTAGTGACCTGCCTTCAGGATGTACCATTCTCACAGTTTGTGTGTTACCTGAAAACTTGCACAGTGACGGTGTTACATCCTCTTTTAGGTCTCTAATCAAAGTTTTAAATTGCTAAAGCCATGCTTAAATCTTTAGATAAATACATCCTGCATGAAGATGATACATTAAAATGACGTTTTGAGACCAATTAGTCAACATTTAATCCTTTTAATGCACGCTGTGCTAATTTTGCAGCAATGTCCTTGGTGGAAATGTCAGGGGTTACCAAGGCAAATGTTCTATGGAGATGTAAAGTATTGTTAAATTATACCTTTACTCACCAAACTCGTAACTTTATCTGAAATACATTTTCCACCAACCTTTGTCCAAGTGGCATTGGTGATGGTACCATCCCTTTTTATTACCAGCTTTCCTACCCTTGTGTCTGGAATCTGGGTAAGGCTGATGGGTCTGTAGCAGCCTGGGCTGCTCTCACTTTACAAACCACCAATACCCCACCATGAGTATTCATCCAGTGGTCTGAAACCTCCACAGCATCTCCAGGCTGATGGGAAAAAAAGAACGTTACAGATTATGGGATGCAAGTTTATCCAGAGCTGCTGATTTTAAGTTGTTTAACTGGACCTGCTCTTATTTTACATTCTCAGGCTTGCATTGGACCAGAAAGTATTTTGTTGCCATCCTGGAATATGGCTCAATTGTCTGCTTCCCCCCACAAAACAGAACAGAAATATTTATTGAACATTTGTGCTTCTTTTCCTTTCCAGTTGACAAGTCAAATTTTACACATAGCGGTAGATCGGTAGGATAGCTACCATTCCTCTGTTTCAAACATATATTAAAATCAAAAAAGCCTTCATCACTCAACATCACTGGCTGCAGATCTCACCTTAAGTGCTTCACCAGTTTTAGGCTTCTAATTTCTACCAATTCCTGACAATTTTACCTTTTTTCTACTTATTTTTATTAATTTAAATGCCTTCTGTAGTTAAATTACTAGTATTGTAAGTTGGTTTTTTTTTTGATAGCTTGAGAAATTTTAACAAGTCGGAGGTACCATTTTCAAAAGGGTACATTTCAGTTTCTCACTGTTTTCCAGCTTTCTGAAGTTTCCTCCTAAACCAACAAATATTTACATTACTGTTTTGGCCCTTACCTTGTTCATCCATAACAGATGACTAGCTCGTACCCCTGCCAGCTCTACTTTGGGGCTTTCACAAGTAATTCTTCTTTGCCAGTGCAGATGAGGGCAAATAGAGACTTCCCTTGCTTGCACGCTTTTCTTCACGAGTCAGGATATTATTACTGCTCCCATTAGGAAGCTTGAGGGCATTTTAATATCAGCAAGAGGAGACTTTTAGCATATTTTGCATAGATAGAAATCAAACACAATGTCGCATCTTTCCGCCTATACAGAGCACAGAGGGAATTTGGTAGCCAGCCATTCTGCTTTCACACCTGGTGGTCTGTAGTCAATATGTGCTACTACACGATCTTGGTTTTATGCCAATGGAAAAAAAGGACATTTTCTTCCCAACCCAACTGTGCTGGCAGGGGAGAGAGCCACAAACCAACACACCACCTTATGCCCACTGAAAACCACCGGCACAGCCAATCTGGTGGTGGTGCCCTTCGTATAAATACCCTTGATTTGGTTTGGGTAAAATCAGGGACATCAGTTTTAGCTCGTGGCTGTAGTCAACGTGGCTGCTCTGGCCTGGCGAAGCAGGCGGCAGCTGCCCGCAGCCTCCGACACTGCCTGTCACTACACACGCAAGCGTATTCTGCACAGCTGCCAGCAGCTGGAAAACAGGTGATCCCATTTTTACAGGCCAGGATGCTTTTCCCTGCCTGTCACGGCTGCCTTTAACATTTCAGCCGTGGGGGCCACCTCAGCACAGCGGTGGGGTCTGCGCTCAGGTGGGATCTGTCTGCGCGCTCCTCGCTTGTTTATCACACCGGTGGCTGGTGCTACAGATCAGCAATTAAAGGCCACTCTCTCTTTGTATCCTTCGGTGTCTAAATTCATTTTGTTCTCAGCATTATGGTTGTGGGCTAAATGAGTATTCGTCTGCTCCCTCTTTCTCCTGTCCCTTCTGTTATTAGTTTCTCACTCTCCAGGGAGACCGACTTTAATGGCAAGGAAGCCAGCATTTCATCCGCCCCTAGCCAGATGCCTCAGAGACCAGCTCCGCTGAAGTATTTTAATGAAAAATATGTTCCTGATGAAATTTGGACGGCACGTTAACAAAGACAGATCTTAGTCTTTAGCATCACAGCAGGTGTGTTGTGTGCAAACATAATCCAGTGTGCTTCAAAGGGTTTAATAATGTAGTCTCTGTATTTATCCTGTGCTCATCCTCCTGTTATTTGGGGCCTTTACAATTTCTATCATATAATCATAGGGGCCGACTTCTGTTTTTTAATCACTGATTTTGGACTGTGTCCCCTTTTGGATATGTTGACACAAAGGCAAGATGGGTCTAAAAGAAGGCACGGAGGGGAAGTGCGGGGACCTGAGCTGCAGTTGTCGTTTTTTGTTTCTGGCTTTACAATTTAAGCATAATCTCAGTGAATTGGTTCGCTCTGTCAGAAAAATGAAGACAAAGCCTTTGTCATCAAAAGTGGGAGACAAAAAGACCAAAGATCACTCATAACTCATAAAATACTCTAAGGCCATTGGATCAAAGGCACTATAATAAGTGCAAAATACTGAGATATGAGTAAAACATCTTTCCACATGTTCCAGACTCCTTCCTGCTGTGCGGAATTCTTTACTTTCTCCTCTGTATTAGAATGGAGGAATGACATTTTTTTCTTAGTGATTAAATTTTTAAGAAGTTGTGGTCGTAGAGGAACAGAAGTCTGGCAAAACACTCACCAATACAAGATTTTTCAAATGTTAAACGTAGGCAGCAAGTGAGACTGCAGTGTCAGTCCCGGGACTTCAGCACACGTTTCGAAGCAGGGAACCTCCTCTCCTCTGAACTTTCCCCATCATCTGTGATCTCCTTGCAGTATTATTTTCTTTATTACCACACGTGATTTATCACCTGTTTTATACAAACCAAACTTAGAGCAACGACACCTCCACTTGTGTCAGCTGGTACCTTTTGTGATCGATGTGAAAGGAGCTCCTGGCACGACTGTGTTCCTGTGCGCCTCAGCACGCCCATGGCGGCACGGCCTGGAGCCGAATCCTTGCTGTCAGTGACACAGACGGGGACAGGAACGGGAAACTCCTTGGCATTCAAAGGAAGGGCTGAGCTATGTCACGGTGAGACATGGAACAGATCGTGTAGCCGCAAGTGTTTGATGGCAAAATGCAGTGACTTCACTTATTAGACTGGATACACACACATGTGTACCCCTTCTCCTCCGAAACATCAAACAAAATCTTACAGACACCAAAAAGACGTCCGAGTTTAGGAAAAAAAAAAGTACACACCTCTATTAAAACAAAACAGAATTTTAGGAATTTGGATTGTTCAAACGTTTAAAAACAGCCTGGAAAAATCTGTATGATACATAAATACTTCACTCTTTGATGTCCAGAACACAGTCTGAGTTCCTCAGCAAGCATTTAACTTGCTTTCCTGAAGGTGTTTGACGGTACTCCAGATGGCAGTGTGCCTGCAAAGCATTAACCACCGCAGACCCCAGCGAGCGAATGGAAAAGGGTTTGAGCACAGGCTGATCACAGCCAAGTGGAAGCGGGAAGGCAGAGGACAACGAGGGGATAGGGTGGGCGGCAGCCCTCATCAGCTGCTCGGGCTCAGCACTTGCGTGGGGCCGGGACACTCATGTTGTGTGGAAGTTGCATTTTCTTTATCATAGAGACGACGAAAGTTAACCAGGAGCGATATTTTGGTTTACTTTTAATTTTGGACACCAAAAGTTGACAATTACTTCCTCTTGGGCCTTTACGCTGTGCCCACGCTTACTGAAGATGAATTAGGGAAAGGAGGAAGATTCTTTACACATAACATCAGTCGATTTAAATGCCCCTTGAAATCCTTCCGTAGCTTTGTGGGCATGTGGGTGTCCATCGGTCTGTATTTAAATCACAGACTCCACGACAGGGAAATAAATTTAACTGTGGTTTGAGATAAACGGATGACTCTGTTGTATAAAAACAGATGGAAACTTTTCTTTTCAAGCAGTCTCTCTGCAAGAGGATAATTTTATCCTGTCACAATAGTCCCTGAATACTATCCATGAACACTGGGCATGACAAATAACCATGCATACGTGAACTCTGGCTGCAGACAGGCACGTTAAGGAGCCAAGACTGTTCTTTCCCACTGAAGAGATCCTTTGATGCCCTGTCTTCACTGCTGCAAGTTGGCTCTGGAGAGCAGCCCCTGGTCTGTCTGCTGCTTTCTTCATGAGATAATGACCAACTCCGATGGCTGGCTCCGACATGCAAGCTTGTGCATGGATGGATGCCTTTACAAATGCCCGGCAGAAAGGGACTTTGTGGCGAGGACTCGCCACCAACCACAAAGGAGGCTTGCGTGGAGGTGCAAGAGGTGGGGACCGCCACGCATCTGTGGAGAAATGGTGGCTTGGGCCGCTCTGACAGCCCGGCCTGCCTCCCAAGCACTGCCTCAACCGCGGCTCTCCACCTTCTTCATGACCGAAGGGAAGGCCATGACCGCTTACCCCGGGGCCACGTAAACCGCGAAGAGAACTGCTGGAGGCCTGAGTCCGGCAGAGCCCTCACCGGGGCAGGCCCCTCACCGGCCCAGCCCGGAACGCGAAAGGCGAAGGGGATCCCGACACCTCCCTCTCTCCCTCCCTCGGCGGGCTGCCGCGGCCGCGTCCTTCCCGGAGGCCCCTCTGCCACCGGGGCCGCCACACCCCGGCGGCGAGCGGGAAGGCGTGTGAAGGCGGCGCGGCCCCGGCGGGGCTGGGCAGGGCAGGGCTGGGCTGGGCCTCGCCGCGCCTCGCCGCCAGGGGCGCGGGCTCCCCTCGCCGCCGCCCCGCGCCCCGCTGACAGCCGCCCTGACAGCCGCGCCGCCATTTAACCCTCCCCCCGCCGCCCGCCGGGCCGGCCCGGGCGCCGCCGCCGCCGCCGCCGCCGGAGGTGAGTGAGCGCCCGCCCGCCGGCCGCTGAGGGAAGGATCACGCCGGTGCCGCGGGCAGCAGCGGCACGGAGGTGAGCGGGGTGGCGGGCGGAGAAGGGAACGGCGTCTCCCGCCCGGACGGAGTTTCCCCTTGACGGCACGGCGGGCGAGGGGGATCGCGGGCCTCGCTGAGGCGCCGTCGGCGGGGCGCGGGTGGGCTACCCGGCGGCGGCGGTCCCCTCGCCGCGGGTGAGGAGGTGATTGAGCCGCGGGGCAGCCCCGGGCTACCTCAGGCTGGGTGGCGACCAGCGGCACGGAGCCCCGCCGGCACCGGCTGGGGAAACCTCGTCGGCCGCCTGCGAGGGGTGCTGAGGGGACCCTGCGGTGTTTACCCTAACGCTGGGTTATTCAGGCTTTTTTTAAAAAAAAAAAAAAAGCAAAAAACAAAAAACGTCCGTGTGGGTTCGGGTTCTGGTTTTACATCTGCCCGCTGCCTGGGTTTTCCCTGTGATTTTCCCTCTCCCCGTGAGGCAGCGACCGTCCCGCCGGCCGCCTCAGCGCTGCCCAAGTGCCGGTAGCACCGACACGTACAGCAGTTTCGGTGGGTTTTGTGAGTCTGTGATACGTAGGATTAATTTTAGCTTTTTTTTTTTAATTTCAGTATGTTTGGTTATTTCTGCTTTATATCTGTCGCTAGATGAAACCGTGTGAGTCTAGGACAAAAATTCAGTGTAAAGCCTAGAAGGCAGCTTCCCAGTTCTCTTTTTAGTATTCATACTTCATGATATTTCAGACTTGCTTCTCAAATGTATTTCTGATTATTTCAGCTGTGCAATATATATTCCCCATACTGTGATCTTTAAGCTAAACTTCACCAAAAGGGGAATTCCAGAAACAGTGAACAATATATATATACTTTTAAGAAATCTAGGGGGGAAAGGAAAGAATGGATGACTGCATTCCATCCCTTATGCCGTAAGGGGTGATCTAATGTATTTAATTCTTCGAATTCATTATTTATTATTGCTTGGACACTTTCCCAAATCTTATGCTTAATAAACTTATTTTCACTGTACATTTTCCAAAGTAAATCTCATCCATATATTCAGTCTACTGTAGCCCTTAGGTTTCAAAGGACAGATGTTGCTGGCCAGCTAGCTCTTGAATTGCTGAGTTGATATCAAAAGGAGCTGAGAAATCCCAGGATTTTGTGAGATCAGACCCAAAATGTTGATGAAAATAGGTTTTACCAGCTAATTATTGGGGGTTTTTTTTCTTGCACACAGAGAATCTGGTACTGTCAGCTTCACCCTGGTGAATTTAGATGCATAATTTTAACAAAGTCATTATCTGATAACAGTGTAAAATTGTCTGATGTGTAAATAAGAATGAAAGATGCCTTTGAGGATGTCAGCTCTAGCCCCCTGCTGTGGCAGACATTGCATATATACTTTCCTTGCTAAACCCATCTTCTGAGGAGTGGCATATTTTTGGCCCTGACCACTCTGACTGGTCAGCAGTGATTAGATTTTGATAAAATGTGATGTACACCTGAGCTGCTCCCTCTTTAATGTCGAAGGGAGAGGATTATATGCGAAGTTCTGAAATTCCCAGCAGGTGGTAACACTTCAATAGCTGCCTCATCCCACATTGCAATAAGCGAATGCTGTTTGAAAATAATTAATCTCTTTCCTGTTATACAGATAAAATGTCTTAAATTTGCGGAAATGTTGCAGATACACATTTCTTTTTGCTGTTAGTGCTGCTTGGCATTCCTCAAGTGAAAGGTAGGGAGAATTTAGGGACTTTTCAGGCTTTTCCATCTCTAGCCTATTTTACTACCATCCTCTCATGCATAACCGGAATTGTGCAAATTTAAAGTTGCAAATATGACTGAAAAATGTTTACTAATGGACAGCTATTAAGGAAACTGTTTCTCATCTGGGATTGTTTTTTTTTTCCCTTTACATTCTGGCAGCATTTTGCTTGTTTTATTTTAAATTCCAATAGATAACTTCATTTTTCTGACAGACCGGTTCCCTGGCTTCATCGGAGTGGCTGGGGTACATGCTGCTGTGCCGGGGGGAGGCAGGCTGGCTCTGAGAGGATCAGTCCACAGCCCGACCCCCCCACTTACTCCTTCCCAAGCCCTTTTCCCGCCTCGCTCT
The DNA here is from genome assembly GCF_963924245.1 of Chroicocephalus ridibundus. Lineage (NCBI taxonomy): Eukaryota > Metazoa > Chordata > Aves > Charadriiformes > Laridae > Chroicocephalus > Chroicocephalus ridibundus. The sequence continues at coordinate 31,856,655 of NC_086284.1, read as the reverse complement.
CACGTGCACCCCGAGTCTTGGGGAGTCCTGTACTGTGGCTGGGTCCACCTTCGCCTGGAGCTGAAGGGCCTGGGGGACAAGGAGGGACAGGGCTGCACTTGGGGGAGAGATGCACGAGGACAAGCCACCCTCCATTTCCTGAAGGAGGATGGAGTTAGGGCAGGGGAGGGCTCAGCTCTTGCCAGGGATTTGCAAAGAGGAAAGGAGGAGGAGGGTTGAGGATACCCGTGGCAAAATATGGGATCCATCAGCAGCACTCCCCTTCATGGGAAAAAGGCTCTGTAGCAGAGGTTTCGAGTGCGGTGAGCTTGTGTTCTCATTAAACTCTGTGCTTGGTAATGGAGTAGCTGATTAATTCCTGATGGCCCTTTCTTAACTGCAGGGCTTGTTTGCCCCTCATCTCCCATATGAAGGGGGAGTAGCTGCTGCACGCTATGCTGTTGCAGCTGATGAAGCTGGTAACCGGTTAGCTGTGCTAAATCAGCAGGTGACAGCGCTCGGAAGAGGTGGCCGGCTTGTGAAATGTCATGTCTGCTCTGTGGCCTTGGATACTGCTGCAAAAAGTACTGGGAGTCATAAATCCAGTTGGCGTGTGGTTTGTTGTTGGTTTGGGTTTGGTCTTTTGCTTTGTTTGTAAAACCAAAAGGATCACAGAATCACTTTATGATTTTAATGATGTAGCGAAATAGGGACATTATTTGAATAGATTAATATATATGACTCTAGTAGTCAGTAGATACAGCCTGTTCTGTTAGTTCTTTACTTGCAAAAAATACTGTAAATAAAATGGTAAATTTCATGTTTGTTTCTTACACAGTTCCTGACACTGGTGCCTGTAAGCCTTGTGGTTCATGGTGGATTTATTCTTGTAATACCCATACCAGATAGTGAGGTGCTATTTCCAGTGGAGAGCAGTGACACAGGAAAGCTAAGTGATGTGACCAAGATTGCACAGGAAATCTGTTGCAGAGCAGGGACTCGAAGTTTTCCTGTGTCATTTGTGTTACACACAAGCCTCTTGGTCTTCATTTCCAAGGCCCTTTATGGCTTATCCCCTCCTCATCTGTCATTTCCAGTTCCCTTTGGAGAGGAAGTCTTCCACTTCCAATCAGCCCATTACACCGTCTCTTGGAAGAAGAAAGCATCTTTTTATGTTGCTCTGCTTCTGCTGCGTCTTACACAATAGACTCTCAGTTTGTGCTTGTCCTCGAGAGCAATACATTAAAAAAGCCAATTATTCCAAGTCCGATAGCCTTCTCTGTTTGATCGTTTTTCGTTTCATTAAGTCAATGAACTTGAGGTAGAAGATCCCGGTAGAGTAGAAACCATTTAAGATGTACTGTCTGCCTTGAAAAGCAAAATTTTATGCTAGTGTGAAAAATGGAAGACTAATGGAGCGGGGGGCAGGAGGCAAAGAATTAGAGAAGTTTGAAGAAGACCTAAAAATGAGAAGAAATCTAGAAAGAAGTTGGCTTAGGGAAGACTGAGGGGAGAAGTCTGAACTGAGCCAAGTTCAGAAGTCTGAACCTGAATTTAGGCATGTCCAAAACTGAGGCAAGGGGAAGGGAGGGAAAACTGAAGGGAAAAGGAACAAACCTGTGGAGAAAGAGAGGAGGAGTGGGGCAATACCACACCAGAAATGGGCCAGCAATTCTTGCATTCAAAGCTGCTCTTAGAATTGAGCTAGCAAAGGTGCAAAAAGAGGCTTCCTGGAGACACTTTGTTGGGAGCTTTATTCAAAGGCTGTATTGCAGCTGGTGGCCTGAAGTGGCTGTGGGTGAGGTGGGAGTGACCACAGAGGGTGAAGGAGCCCCGGGCTAGGCTTCCAGTGGTACCTGACCTCACTAATTGGAAGTTAGTTTTGGTACCATTTCAAGTACTCCATTTCTAGCCTGGGTGTTGCCCGTGCTGCCTTTTTCCCCAAGTGAGCGAAGATAGCAGAGAGGGAAGGGTGAGAGGGAAGGAGGTTTTGGTCTGAGGAATGATCAGCGTTACTGAAACACCCAAGGGCCCCGGCACAGGGCTCTGTCCCTGGGATTGGTTAGAAGGAGTCCCTGTCCTGGAAAGTCTGTCCTACAGATACAGAGCAGGAGGGGTGGGGTGGGGAAGAGAGGAGCTGAGTAAGGCTGCAGTTTGCTGACCTCATCTGCCTGGCAGTGGCAGGAACACGACCAGGAGTCAGGTCTCTCGTGCCTCCCACCGGTGCCCTGTCTCGGGAACCACACTGGGTTGGGCTGACATGCACAAATTAAGATGCAAGGTGACTATCTTGACTTGAGAGTGTTGTCCCATGTGGGCTTTCTTCTTTCTTCCCTGGGATTTAATCTCTCTTCCATAGCTTCGTTTCCTCTCTGCAATGTGTCGCTCATTAGGCTGAGATTGGGATTGTTTTAATTTCACCTATCAGAGTGTGACTCTCTGAAAGAAGTATTTGTAAAAGCCATTTGAAACATACGCAGCTAGGAAAGCTAGAAATGGAAAGGAGCTGTTAAATCATCCAGCACAATCACGGTGTGTCCCACAAAGCATTTTTTCCCCTCTTTATTTCAGAGCAGTTTACAGCAACGCTGCGTAAATTCTGCTGTTTCCCTTGAGCAGTTATGCTAGAGGCCAAGGCATCTATTGCAATTATTATTTTTTTTAAATGAAACCTGCTTTTTCTTCCTTGGACCACTGTGATGCTTTGTTTTGATTAACTGATTCATGGTCCTTAATGATACGTGAAAAGAATTGACATCCCCGACATGATGCCGTGCCTGCTGTGGTAGCCGTGGGCCGCCCGGGGAAGGCGGGCTGGCTCCCCACCACCCTCTGTGAGCAGCCCGCCCCTGTCTTGAGGCATAAGGTTTGTCTTCCTGTAATTTACGGTGTATCAAGTGAAATGGTGGGTGGTGGCGGCGGTATCACTGTCCCTATCTAATTCTTTCTGGAGCCTTGTCAAGTTCGTGGGCCAGATGATGATTATTCCCTTCAGATATGTACAGCTATTATTGTAATGGGCTTTTACTGAGCAAAGCCATGCTGTTAGTCTTTTCTTAGAAATTATTGTCTCCAGCCACTTGGCACAGAGAACAGTTTAAAAAGCTTTCAAATAACATGTCTGCTGTCTCTTAGTTCAATGAGTCTAGCAATGTAATTGTTGAAATATCTCGTTTGTGATTCCTAAAGACGTACCTGATCTGTACCATACCTGGTTCCTATGTTTTACCTTTATACTCTGCAGCTTTGTTTGCTTCTAACTTATGTCTGCTCCAGGGCCAGATTTCTCTCATAAAATTAGGCTGTAAACTTTATGGAACAAGAACTTTCTTGCATGTTTGCATGATGCTGAGCGCAGTTAAGACTGACGCTCCTATGCAGTACAAAAGAGCAATTCTTATATTTTGAGAATGGTTCCCTTGAGCTAGATCTTCTCCTTTTAGATTCTCCCCTACTTCTGTTTCTGAAGCTGTCATTGTGCTTCCAACCTGTTTTATGTGATTATTATGAGACTCATAAACACTAGTTTAAAGCACATGGACATAAAATTGTGAAGCTTGCCAAAAGGAACTTTATTTTTTGTTGGCTTTATCAAGGCTGCAGAGAAAGGAAACTTAAAAAACGGTGGAGGAAAAAGTGGAAGTTAGCACCTTTTCCATGTGATCAGTCTGAATGACATAAAAGGCAGTTATAGATCTTTTATAAATCTAGCAAAATAACTAAATATATTACTGGACCTGAATCACAGGTCAGTTTGAGGACCAAAATGGTAGTTTTCTACTGAGTCTTTTTCATGCTTGAAAGCAGTTGACAGTAAGCGATATGAATTGTGTAGCAGCAATAACTCTTCAATATCAATATGTGCTGAGGTCAGAGTTACATTTTGTACAAAATACTTGTTATTTCACTATCATGAGTCTTGCTCTTCATCTAAGACATGTACAGTGGCAGTTACTGCAGTGCGAAGGTAAATTGTTGTGATCTGTCTCTGTTCTGGTTCAGGAGGTGACATTTCAGGAGGGAAAATTTATTGTTCAGTGAACTGTAGTTGTGCTTATTCAGATCCATTGATACAATATTAGAAATTGTTAAGTAAATGGGAGAAAAATGTTGTTTAATAGTGTATTTTTTTTTCTTATTAGTGTGATGTCTTCCTTCCTGTATTTTATGAAGCGAGGTCAACACAGCTGTAACTTTTTAGCTTTCAGGTGTTCTGGGAAAAAAGTGCCTGCACTTCGGAGCTGAAGAAGGACATGAGGAGTAAAAGGACCTGGGATCTCACTGGTCAGAATGAAACAGATGTTGAAAGATTTTTCAAATCTGTTGTTAGTAGTGCTCTGTGACTATGGTGAGTATTAGAGTTATCAAGGGAAAACTGTGAGATGTGTATTCACACGGTGGTTTTGGATGGTGCTGTTTCCAGGTGATCTGTTGAAATCAGATGCCACAGAAGCCACCACTGGTACGCACAGAATACAGTCTAGATCTTATGCAATATTTAGGTGGAAAACACAGCTTGCATAAACTGCCCCTGTAGATCAGAGTGTCAGGAACCTTTCCTGCTGTAAATTTGCTCAGAGAATAAACAAGATAAATGAACAGATTTCTGTGGGCATCATTGGGGGACTGGCTGTGTTAGAAGCAGTAACTGGAACTCTGCTCTCTTGTAAGGCTCGTGTTTCATAATATTTAATGAATGTCATGAAACATAGACCTATTTTAGGTATCCATACCAGGATGGGTGGAACTGCTCGTACAACTGCCTGTTTCTCTCCTTTAACTATAAAAGGAACCTATGGTGGTTGGCTGAGATGTAAGCGTCTACAGTATGGGCAACCTTCTAGGAGTGAGTGAGCCCCCATCCAATGGACCTAAGCTGCCACTTGGAGAGCTTTTGAGAACAACAGAGGTGTTCTTTCCTTGACTGTATAATAAACCAAAGGATGGTATTCATATTCATTCAATTTCAGTCATGTAAAATTAGGCAGCTAGTCAGAGGCAATCAGTCTCCTTTGAGTAGTCCACGAATAAATCAGCACATATTGAAAGCAGCTTCAAGCCATCTGCAATCTGAGATGTGTGGAATGAAAAAGCACCTCCTCACCGTAAGCTGCCAATGAGAGAGGTTAGACATCTAAGTTCAACAACTGTAAGATGTCTGCAAGCTGAGGGGCATTCTATGCATGGCGTCTTATCTTTTCCAAGAATGTAATAAGTAGGAAGTATATTTGCAAAGGGAATTAATTCCTCATTGCACAGTGAATTAGAAATTTTGAAAATGGGACTCTTAATTCCTAAATAATACATATGTTTTCAAAAGTTACATTCATAGTTTAAAAGTAGTGTTCTGACAGCTGCAGTACATTGTCAAACCATGCTAAAGGATTAAGCCATGCACTGCTGAAATGTCTATAGCATGGAAAAAATGGAAAAATGATTGTTTAGTCCCTGCTTGTGCAATAGGCTGTGGTAGCAGGTAGTTAACGCACCAAATGGCTGAAGATGTCTTACAAAGAAGAGAAATGTCTGCAGTTTGCTCTTCTTTTATGAGTGAGGAAAGTCTGACTATAGGTAATGACTGAATACTAAGTACGCTCAGCTACTCAAGCCTCAGTGCTTGCTCCATCTCCGGTCTAGAACACGGGATCACTAGAAGGTGTAAGAAACCTAGAATTGCCATCTTTTAGATGAACTTAATTCCAGTAGAAGTGGAGACGCTTGTCTGTGGCTTTTAGTACCATTTCTTCTTTTAATAAGATAATTAGCCAAGTTAAGAACACTGCACTGAGTGGGAAACACGGTGAAAGTACGTATTAAATTCACTTAACCCAAGAAGTGAGGTGAATGATTGCAATATCCACTGGTTCTTGGTGAGCCAGTCCTGTAGGCGTTCACAACTAGTTGACTCAGAGGTAAAAGCTATTATTCCTGAACTTTATAGAGCATAGCACAGTAAGTAATTACAAGGTGCAGTTAAAGAGCTAAACCTCTGCTGCAAACTTTAGGTGCATCATATTTTGCCTTATTTCCAGTTAAAGGGTAGTCCATAGTTCAGAAAAAGCCTTCCAGACAGTTCTGCGGATACACATTGTTGAGTATCACATGTACACATAGTTTTTAGATAGCTATTTCACTCATACTTTTTTGTTTCAGACCAAGACTATTTTTTAAATGATCCAGTATGCTCTGGAAAATTACTGTAATGCTAAAAAAAGTCCTAACTTACAACAAAACAGTATTCTCATTTCTTATCAGTTTTTCTGATGTGTTTATTCTTCTTAGCTGTGTGCTACTGGTGGCTGACAGGCCAACAGCACAACCCAAGTTGGTTTAAACACAATTAAAGATAAATAAATATCAGAATAGCACCCTCAAATAATTCTTCTTGCTCTTCGGTAAAAAACAAGGATTTTCCTTTTGATCTTTCCAAGTGTGAGTTCTTGCAAAGACTCCTCTGGCAGGTTGTTGACGCCACAGGCAGGCTCCATTCAATGGGAGACCATTGTAATAACTACCAAAAATATACAAATGCATTGAAAGCTGCCCCGACTGGCTGTCCAAACAACTGGGACCAAGTTTTGGCGTGTGATACAGCCACGCGCAAGCAGTAGGCTGGCGGGCAGCTGAAGGAGCTTGTGGTGGAAGCTGGCTACTTCTGATGGGTGCCTTTTTGGAACATCATGTAAAACTGCCATGTGGGCTGTCCAAGGGCACAAACTTCCTGTGTTGCTAACCAAAGATGGGGGAAAGGATGCTGTGAACTGAGGTGCACCAGCCAGAGCTCTGTAATGCTCTAACGCCATCCTCCAGTAATGCTCATTTCCCTCACTTCCCAAATGATCTCCATTAGGGTTGATGGGAGCTACATGGAAGTCCCCTGGCCTCTCTCCAGTCCGCCCACACACATGCACAGTGGTGTTAATTCTTCTCATCTGAGCCTTTCCAAATAAAAAACAGTGCAAGAGAGTCAAGACAGTTCTAAAAGAGAGTAAGGACAGTAGAGCAGTAGGTAAAAACATCAGTGCTTTTCGTTACTATCACTTGAATGTTTTTCTTGTAAGTTTAAAGTGTGAAGTTGGGTTTTTGCCATGGTCTGATTTCTTTTTCCTTTATAATGTTTCAGCTACATTGAATCTAGGCCAATTCCTTTGTAGAGAAATGCATCATTTTGCCCATGTTCAAAGAAACCAAAACCAGCAACTGGCAACCATTTCACTGGGAAAGTCTAACACAGCTGTGGGAACTTCATGTCAGAGTGCTCATGGTGGCTTGGGACATGCTTTCTGCTGTCCTTATGAAGATTTTCCCAGACTTGGTCCAGATAGAAGTCCTTGTAAATGAGTTAGTGATGAAATTCTCTGAAGGGTCAAGCGTGCCCCCACTCCTGCTGGCTCCTCTTGCCAGCCCCACGTACTACTGTGCATGCTCCAACCCAGAGCAGCAGAGTTCCCACACATTTGTAATATCAGGCACTAGAGTTGCCCGTCCTGTGCTCTCTGCTGTCATGCCAGCAGCGAGCAAGAAAGGTGGGAACTTGCTGGAGTAAATTGCAGACCCAAAGAACAGGAAAAGGTAGAAGAGCTGTAAGGCAAAGAGATGAGGGCAGGAGTTTGGAGAGCTGTGATAACGGTAATGCAGTTAGGATAGTACCCAAGAGATATTGACAGTAAGCGACAGTAGGAAAAGGACTGGAAAACATGGAGAGGCACAGATGACCGAACCAAAACGTGAAGAACAAGGAGAATGCGTTGCTGGGAAGTTCATAGCCATTTTTCACAGGCATTCAGGGTCTGTTTCCTACTCTGAGTGGAGATGAGGTTTGCTGGGGTGCCATGTGCTCGCCGCAGCTGGTATCAGTGGGATCCTGCTTTGGATGTCTTTGGATGATATTTAAAATCACGTCCTGGGTTTCTTAGGGCTTCCACAATTAGTTGATACTTGACAGTTTTCACCTTTGTGCCTGTGCCTTGGCTCCTAACACACTAGACAAGAATAGTCACATCCTCTCATCTTTTGGGAATAGGATAAATCATTAATATTTCTAATGCACTAATATACTATGATAAGAGCACAATAGAAGAGTCCATGCGGGAAATGAATAATTCTGTGTTATCAGGATGGATTTTGGATGGTGTAAAGTCAATAATACATGGGACCACCCATGGAAGAATGAGAACAAAAGAGCCCTCTGGTAACGAGCACCATCCATCTGCCAATGAAGCAGCATATTGCGGAAAAAGTGGTACTGAGTCATGCCAATTAAAGACTGAGTTATAGCACATATATGTTATGCATGATTTATATGTGTAAGGCTGTGTGTGCCACCTTCATTCGGAATTTATGGATGTGGTGGGAGCTGGTTATTTTAAGCATGTGTTTTAGCTGTTGGAGAGTAATAGGCACTTCTAGTGCACACTGCACCTCACCCTGATGTAAATGTCTATAGCTGGTCAGATGAATTTCCTCCTGAAAATGTTCCCTGCTGACAAGAAAGTGAATCCAAGGTGACTAACTCAAATTGAAGCTTAGAGTGGTAGGCGTCCAATATTATGGGAGATGAGTCCTGCTACTCCTGACTGCTGAGTGCTTGGCTTGGCAGTTGCAGTGTTTTTCCAGCAAAGCTTTCTTGAGGTAATCTTAAGACATGTGTAACAGATTTTACAAGTCAAAGTATTGTTAGTTGATACTACTTATGAAAGGATTGCTTTAACTGAAGTTTTACATTTACGTAGCACCTTCCATCCAGGACTCAGAAGACTTTTCCCAGACAATTAAATAAAGATGTCTCACAGCACATTCTGTATCTGAAATAGATGTATGCAGTTCCCATTTTTCAGATAACCTTTCTATGTCTGAAATCCTTAAGTTTCAAACAGAAAATTTAGCAGAGCTGAGAACCAAAATGTGATCTTCCCAATCCATTGCTTTAGATATCATCTATCCCCACTAGTTACAGCATGTCTCAGGATAATTTGGCAGCTTGCACAAACATGGTCATGCAAGAAGTGCATTTAAAAAGACTGTGCCATTTATGATGAAATGATGTCATTTAGACATGTTGCACCACATCTGAGACAAGAAAAGTGCTGCAGTCACCATCACTGTTATTTTCAGCTCTTTCACTCAAGTGTCTCTGTGATGCAAATGAGCAAAATGAAAGATTCATAAGACAGAGCAAGAGAGAAGCTTCAAAAAGCATCATGCAGACTTCCTATTTTACTTAATTTAAGGGACATTTTTCATGTTTCTGTATTAAGAAACTACTGTCCTTTTTTGCTAAAGTAAGTGGAGCAACAGCCGGCCACTGTGAAGTGGACTTTAAGAATCTCTAAGTGAAACAAGTTGAGAGGATTGAGAATCTACCCTCATAAATAAGGTTTTCTGTGAATATTTTGGGTTGGGCTTTTTTGTTTTGTTCTGTTTTTTGTTTTTTTTTTTTTTTTTTAAAACCTTGTTTTTAACCTTCCTGAACATGTTACTGCAGTGGACTTTGAGCTGCTCCAAACCACATCCCTGCACAAAGGAGAGGTAGTGAGCTTTAATTGTTAACAGCTAGGACCTCTTCTTTTGTTCTTTTTTTTTTTTTTAACTGATTCACTTGAAAAAGTTTGAGAACCACTTCTTAAATATCCACTTTATACTTTCATTTTCTTCCACAAGGTAGGTTAGATAAACATACCAGTTTATATATCAGTATATATATCAGTTGTCTCTTTGGTTCTTAATACTGTCGTGAAACCGTTTTCCTTTCAGTTCTCGGTGAAGTGGAGTATCTCCTGTTGGAGCGCGCAGGTCATGTAGCCTTCAGCAATGATACAGTGTCTGTGGAATACCAGTACTATAATGGTGGTAATGTGTCAGCAGAGCATCTGTCCATCCTGTTGCTGGATGCCAGCACCAACGAGATAATTGCAAGAAAACAGCTTCCAGCAAATCAGTCCCAGGGGATGGTAGAGTTTGAGTGTTTCCATTTCAAGAGTGCTGGGGACTTCTTGTTCAGAATGGTCTCTCCCAGCGATAATGGCAGTGCTGCCCAGTGGAGCAGAAGAAGCACGTCCAGCCTCCATGTGGAATGGCCTGTATTTCACATTGATTTGAACAAGAGTTCAGAGGTGCTTGGGAACTCCCTTCAAGTTGGACTTTTTACAAATGAGCAGTTGTGTGCCATGAACAAGACAGTGGTTTCGCTGGATGTGATATTCACCAGCACCCTTTATGAATTCAGAAGAGTAAGCTCTGATGGGACTCTGGGCATTAGAACTAGCAAAGGAATCCCACTCTCTAGGTCCCAGTGGGTAGAGTTTGACTGCCCACCTGTTGGTCAAGAAACATACATCACTGTGTTACTGAAATCGTTAGAAACACATTCCATCATTGCTTCCATAGGACCCATAGATCTCCTCCACAAATTTGGATACAGACTGGTTGTGGCATCAGAAGCAACATGCAAAACTTTGGTTCAGGTCTTCATAGTCTCTCCACCGTGCACTTCTATCAGCGGAAAAATTGTCGTCTATAAAGAGGACCTCAAACTTCCTAGTCAAAGAACAACTTGGCTGTATGAAAACACCCTTCACCCAGGAGACAACAGGACAGAATTTAACTGCACTTTGTTTGATGTGGGGAAGAACAAATACTGCTTTGACTTCTTTAATTTCTCAAACCGAAGCCATTTCCCAACAAGAGTTAAGGAGTGTATGATGATCCAAAGGAATATGGGTTTGTATTGATGTTTGTCCTCTTTTAGCTAAAATCAGCACTCTTACCTGCCAACGTGGGTAATGATAAATAGGTTTGATTGTGGTGTCCCCTGTTGAATAGCTACTTTTTTGGGTCTCCTACACCAGACAAAATAGTTGCAGTGTCATATGCAGATGGGAACAAGACGGAGTAGACTGTTATGTAGAGGCATACACAAGGACATTTGGTAGCAAATGGCACTGTGGTAGCTTACAGCTGCAATAAGTTAACACTAAGTACCAGCCAAAACTGTGTGGGGCATTCTGAATAATCTATCTAGTCTGGGTAAAATTGAAATTTGGCCCTCTCAGTGAGGTAAGAAGTTACTGCAGTAGATCTGGCCCATTGGAGACACTGAAGGTAGGATTAGTCTTACCTACCTTTAAGTGTCTAAAAGCCAAGGATCCAACATTAAGTAGTTGTCTAGCTTTTTAGTCAAGAGAGACAGGCATCTCACAAGGGTGATTCATGGCTATAGAAGAAACATGGGCTGAATCCTCACCTGGGTGTCTCGTTCTCTAGCCCATTTGCTGTAGGAGTTTAGAATCACAGTTTTTACATACACAAATTTTGGTGAAATGAATCAGGATTTGGCCATAATGAAAGACACTATTGGGTCACTTGGACAGCTTGCAGGTTTTTCAAGCAGCCTTTAAAGACATGTCTCTGCTGCTGCTTAAAACAAACCAGGGTGTATTTTCTGATCTATAAGGCCACCTGGCAGATCATGGGTCACATTCGTATAGCTAAACTTTTCCTCTCAGAAAAGATTAGAATCATATAGACTGACAGCTAGAGACAGTCTGTGGTCCATATAGTCATTTGAGCCATGATCAGATGTGGTTTGGGAGGGTGCTGGTTGGCAGAAGCCAAAGCCATGTCCAGGAGTATGAGTGATCATGGTTAGGGAGTGATTGCAGTTAAGTATGATCACAAGACAGAGCTTGAACCCATTCCTCAGCCCTATTTAAGGAATATCTATACATTTTATTTATATCTATATGTCTTATGCAAACGTAGCTTCAGAGGTGTCAGTCCATGGTTTGGCAGAGTCAACAAATCACAGTAGCACGGCAGAGGAAGCAGATGAGCTAAAAGTCCTCCTCATCCCTTGTTTGTGGAAGGCAGCCAGAGTGAGGGATGGGCTGTATGTGCATGAGGGCATTGGGGTTGGGTTATGTTAGATTGTGTTGCCTACACCTGGAACAGAAAAGTAAATGTTCACATTTGGAGCAGGCTTAATGAATTAGTCTTTCCCATGTAAACACTTCAAATAGTTTGGGTTGAAAGGTTTGAGATGTACACTGTTTTCTACACCTCCTCACTCCGGTGTCCCTGAAAAGGAAGTGCGGGAACGCGAGACAAAAAAGGGTCACTGGGCTTCATGGGCAGGTCTCTGAGTGGAGTCATCAGGAGACCAGAAGTGTAGGACATGGTCCATAGCACACAGTCCAGACGCAGCCTATATTAATTAGGTTCCTAGTGTCATGTGGTCTTACTTTGTACTATTTCATAAATTCTAGAACTGTTAGCTCTTTAATTACCATGCTGTACTAAAAATGACCTCTATTTTTCCCGTATGCCAAACTCAGTGCATAGTTCTTCTCTTCATCTTAACTTCCCATCTGCGTTCTCTGTTGGCACTCTCTCTCTTCCTTTGGCATAAGAAAGTCTATTTAAAATGAAAGCATATTATTTTCTTAATGGAGCTAATTCTCAAGGAAAAAGGAAGAGAGAATTGTAATTCTTTCTCTGTACTTGAGTGGTATGTTACACTGATACGATCTACATAATTACCCTGACAGATGAATACCTAGGATATGACATAGATATGTTTCTGTGCCCAGTATTTGACTGTTTTAATTGATGAGATGCACCTTAAGCAATGACTCCCTGCAATCTGCTTTGTTTTCTTGGGTTCCCCGATAGCACCATCCTTACAACTGCAGTCGAAAGAATCAGGCTATGCCTGCGAAGAACAGAGTTAAGTCAATAGCTGCCAAGTTAGAAGTGTCAAATCTACAAAGACGATGAAAGCGAAACCACACCGCTTAGCCGTAAATAAAATGTCAATCTGAAATTAATTAGACTGCAGCACATCTGACTTCATGCCTGTATCTGCGAGACTTCAAAGCCCGCAGGCAGCGTTTGAAAGGAGCAGGGTGTTCTGGGAGGGGTGCATCAGCCTGAAGCCAAGACAGGTAGAGCGAACCTGCACTGCCTGCGGTGGCCATCTGCCTCCCAGCTGCTTTGGAAAGTCTTCTCCTGGGCTCAGGAGTGTCTCTCACCCTGCTGCAGGCCACTGTGCATAGACCCAGATCCCTGCTAGCTCTTCATCTAAAACATACAGCTGCTGCACAGCAGGTGCCTCTCCACCAGTCACTTATTTTCTGCTTTGGACTTCCTGAACTCACTCAGTTTAAGGCAAGGAGAGGTGATAAATCCTCTAGTCTGGGCTCCTGTGCAGCACGGGCCATCACTTTTCATCTAATTACCCTGGTGTTGAGTCCCATAACTAGTCTTTGCATTCGACTGCCGTTTATCCTCCAGAGAGTTATCCAGTCTTTTGTTGAAGGCACCACAAAACTGAGAGCCTTCTGCTAATTTCTCTCAATACTCTTAATTTTATTTTTTTTTAAAAAAAGGCATCTCTGTGTTCCATAACTAAACCTCATCTAGCTTAATCCTCTAGTGACTGTCTGTCACTCTGCTGCTCTGTGCTAGAGGAGACAGCTGTTTCCTATCCACTGTCTTCCCCCTGCGAAGGCATTTGCACATCCACATGATCTCAATCCTTCCAGATAGTATGAGCGTTCTTTTTAATAAACTGAAAAGATTAAGTCTTTATTTGGAAGGTATTTTCTTCAGGATTTGGTTAATTTTCTGGCTTTTTGGCTCCATTTCCATATTTTTAAACAGTCCTTTTGTTTGATGACAGGGTTACCAGCTTTGGGTACTGTGTTCTGATGTCCTGCTGACCGGTGCCTCTTGAGCAGCTACTTAGTGGTCCTCTGCTTTAATCTCCACTGATTGCATTAGCTAATTTTGCTATAACTTTTACCCTGTAAACTCCTCTTGAAGTGTTTTTGTGTATGGCCTTTCAATATGTAGTCTGCCATCCTGCAGGTACAATTCGTATTCCTTCTTGCTACATTTTACATTTTCCTGATTTACAATCTAATTTGCTTGAGTTATCCTAACTTATCAAGTAACCTACATTGCTCATACAACTGCAGTATTTGCTTATGTCATCACAGGAGTGACATATTTCCTCGGTAATGGTTTTATATTTATTTTCCCATCAACTAGGCAAGCACTGTACAGCACTGAGCCTTATACTAATGCCTTTGGAATCTCTCCAAACGCATTCCCACTTGGTGATGGTTTTCTGTTGACAATTGCATATCAAATCTGTCACTCAGCCAGTTCTTACTTCATTTAGCATATGCTCCATTATTATGAAGCAGAGATACCGTCTTGTAAAAGATCAAAGCTCCTAAATCATTAAAATTATCTTCATCCAAACCACAGAGGATGAGATAAAAGATTATTTTGCCACACCCATTTTCTGTAGGTTGGGCATCAGTTATATTCCTGACCCTTCATCAGTCTTGCTCTTCACTCCTCATCCCAGCCAGGGTTAGTCCAGCCTGTGGAACAGGAATCCAGCTTGTGTGTGGAGTAGGAAGGAGAAGGCTCCCGGTGGCCCTGATTGAGCCAGGACAGCAGCTCCTCCAGCCCAGGTCATCAGCTTCAGAATGAGTGTCGCAGAAAAATCTTGTGCTATCTAAGACTGTGAATATATCTATTAAAGGTGGGGAATTCATCTATTAAATGTGAGCCAGAACTTGTGCAGCTTTATGTAGAGTCCGACAGGAGAACCCGTGAAAAAATAACAGCGAGATGTGAGTCACTTCATTCATCTCAGTGGGGTGTTAACTGTTTCACACAGGTGACTTAGAGAAAGTCACACAGCTCATTTTTTCCCTGTGTTTGACCAGATTATTTGAATGTCTGAGGTAGGAAACTGTGTTAGATCATCTCACCCAGCAACAGATGCACTGCAGGCTCATTCTTTTCAATGCTTTATCCTGTGCTTTGCTCATCTGGGATTTAAGTGTCCCCAGCAGCGAGACTTCTGCACTCCTTAGAAGGATGGTCCATTTCCTAGCGTGTATCCCACTTGAAACATTCAGGATGAGACTGATAAAATGAATCAGTAATGCTACAGCATAGAAATGGGCATATTTTCTTCATATTTCCAGTATTAATTAACTTTCTTTTACAGTTCTTAGTCACTCCAGAGACGGGTTTCAGCTTTGGTGTAACTCTCTTGCGCTTGCCGACACCAGAGATGAATTTTGTTCATCTGACTTTTGCTAACCGTCAAAAAAGGTCAGCAGGGCATAAGAAATGCAGCCGTTGCCAGCAAAGGGAAAGAGGAAGGTAGGGGAAGACCTTCTGAAGGGAAAAGTGGTCAGTAAAGGAGGAGAGGAGTAAGTAGAGTATCTAGGGGTCAGGCAGGGATATATAACTTCCATCAAATTCTTGCTCCCTGAATAAGACTGTATGAATCAGACCTCTTATCTGTAGGAGAATCTGGGAACCAATTAGCTCTATTGCCTGAAACTGTACCTGGCTTGCATTTATTTAGAAATAGGCAGATGCAGGGGATCTGGGTGTGCCAGGGCTGGTTTGTGCCCCAACCCCTTCTCCTGTGTCAGTGAATGCTTCATCTCCACACCCCCAGTATTTTAGGAATAAATTGGGTGTTACAGGCTCACTGGGATAGCTCTTCACTTCTGAAAAAGAATTTGTAGGTAGTGCCTCTGCAATTCTTAAAGATGCCTGTTTACGGGGGAAAAGACTGTAATTTGCCCAGGTAGAGTCTAGGTTTTCTTCCTTTAAAGGGATCCTGTCCTTTCATTGTCCAAATTAGTAACCTGTTGGAGCATGCCACCCTTTCAGTGCACTCAGGCTTCATTTCCATGGAAATAGAGAAACACAGAATGGGTGAGAAAGGTCTTTTCCCAGGTCTTATCCAAACACTAATACAATGTGTGTACAGCCAATTTCAGGACATAAAAACTCATCTCAGCTTCCACAAATCCTGCAATCCCCCAGGCTAGCGTAGGCGCTTACATGAGCCTGTAGATGATTTTGTCCCATATAACTGGTCTTGTTGAAGTGCTTAGGACTATCACATGCATCAGGGTGGAAGGATGATACTGAGCATCCCTTGCTGACTGCGCCATTGGATAGCACTGCACGCTCAGTCTTACGAACACAGAAATTTGAGGGGAGATATTTATGCAGAGCAACAATTAACACAGTTAATTGCATTTATCTTTCATGTTGGCAGATCTGCCAATTATTTCAGACTAACTCATCAGTTAGGTGTCTTCACGTTGATAATTGATTCCTCAATTGTATGTGAAAAAATTCACACTTATTAGAGCTAGTTTGCAGTGCATACCTTCTGGTTTTTCCCCTGGCGCTTTGGATCTGTTTGTCTTAAATGGAGGTTAATAATTTCATTTCCTTGGGGGAGAGTAAACTATGCTTCATTTTCTTTTACATTCTGGTAATTGCAGGAGGTTGCAGAGCAAGTTGCAGGAGTTTAAATCTCCCGTCTTTCAGGGAGCTGGAGCATTTCCTGCTCTCCTGCTGTTTAAGGCACATATTCTTAGCCCCAAAGCCATGCATGCCACGTGTTTTTGCTAAGGAACTCTGTGCCCTCAGCTGAAGCTGAAGTCAGTGAAAAGTGCCCTGGAGCAATGGGCACATCATAGATTTGATATCAAAGTTAGAAAGTTATTTATCCCAAATGTTCCTGTACGTTGAAGCCCGCAGGCATTGATGTGGAGGCTGCTGAGCACTCCCCACTGTCACCAGTGTTAGCACTGGAGGCAAACAGAACCTTTCTGGGTCTGGCTCTATATCTGACTGTAATTAATGGAAGTTTAAATGAGCAGAGAATGTGGAGAGGGAAATGAGCTAACTCATGCACTGGAAATTATGGCAGGGACTCACCAAGCTGCTCACATAAAGTAGTCTACAAGCAGGTGGGTGCTTCTCCAGCTAGCCTGCCTCCCTCTGCCTGTGATGAGGGACACTGCTGGAGCCTTTAATGATACTCATATGAAGAAAAGTATTGTGAGATCTCCAAATACTGTGATACCGTGAAGTCTTTTGGAAGAGGGATCAGTGGGCCCTTGACTGACTATTGATTATGGCCATTTTTCTTGCTGCCCTTGCTGATAGCTCTGCTCGCTAGCTGATGTGATTTTGCAGCTGTCCAGGCTCTGTACCTTTGAGGGACTCCTTACCCCAGCAAACTTCCCCAGTTCCCCCGTCCTTGGCATCCTCTGACTCCCTTTCCTCCCAACACCACTCACTATCTAGTCTTGCTCTGTTTCACACCTTACTAGGAACCGCTGCAGCTGCAAACTGGAGAAGGAATGCAAAAGCTCAGCCTGCCTCTGGGCTCCTCTCCCCTTCGATAGCAACCCTCCAGCTCCAGAGACAGAGGGGTGAAAGCAGAGAGGTGCACAAAGAGCACAAAGTGAAAGACAGCCTGGGATTATGGATGTCGCAATATTGTGGTAGAGTCAGTGGCAAATAGCTGGGGAGGTCACTTGGTGTTGTGTGGGCTTAAAACTGCAGCACCACCAGGGTTTCTTGCCATGCCCGTCTCTATCCTGCATCAGGTGAGGCAGATGTACTCAAAACATGTATGCACACAGATGTGCACGAGTACGTGCCCACACATGCTTCACAGCCTTGGCTGCCAGCACAAGTGTAAGCTCAAAACCTCTGGGCCCCATCCTGCAATGCAGGTGAGTACCTGCACGCAGCAGAGCGGCCCCGCTGGTTCTGTTACGCTGCTCACATTAACATCATTCATGCCGGCGTGCTCACAAAAATTTGTAGGACAGGGTCCAAAGCAGTTAAAATTTCATGTTTGTTAAAACACAGCTGTGTTTATTTTTGTTCGAGACTTTTAAAAATAATAACGCACTGTGAACAATACAGCAACCAATATAACGCGAAATCATAAAGCCATTTCCAGTCACACAATGCTGTCTAGTCCTTTAACATCATAAATTGTCTCCTGATCAGGAGCTCGGTGGCATGCTAGCAACAAAGCAACGGTGTAAGAAAATTAAAGATCATGACCTGTGTTGGCAGTAGCAACACCATAAATTATTTAAAAGAGCAAACTTTAGCAAATGTAATCTACATTTTGTGTTTTAGCTGATTTTCCACTCTATCTCTGAGCAGTGAAATGGAGTTAAGTGGTCTATTTTTTCTCTCTCTGGCACATTTCAAAGCCAGGTCACTGACTCAGCTCACCCATAGGAGGGTCCCCAGGGTATCTGTCCTTAAAGGTTGTACCTGGACTCTTGCATTGGTTTGGAATTTAAAGTTGTGGTCCTGCTTCAGTGTCACAGCTGTCAGATACGGGCAGGAATGGTCCCATTCTCTCTCTGAATTCTTGCCTCTGTAAAGTTTGAGTGTTGAACACTGGATGAGGATGTTGTCTAAGCAAAAGAGGGATTTCATTACATATTAAAACATGATAATATTCGAGGCAGCATTAGAAGCTGAGCCTGCTTCCACTTAAAATAAATAAATGAACCTGCAAAATTTCATCTTGAGTTAATTGCCTAACCATAAGCAATAAAACAAAAGGGACCTGTAAGCTGTCAAATGAATGATTCAATAACACGTTTGTGTGCTGAGAAGATAATAAAGAGAAGAACCAATATTGCTGTTTCATTGGGCCTTGTAGGCTTATCCTCCTTTCACAATCATATAAATCAGGAGTAACTACACTT
Organism: Chroicocephalus ridibundus; assembly: GCF_963924245.1. Lineage (NCBI taxonomy): Eukaryota > Metazoa > Chordata > Aves > Charadriiformes > Laridae > Chroicocephalus > Chroicocephalus ridibundus. Next base: position 31,838,095 of record NC_086284.1, on the reverse strand, counting down.
AAGTCAATGAAGTTATCCTGCTGTAAAAGCACTATTTGTCAGGCAGGAATTGGATTAAGATATAAATTACAAACCCATTCCAAAGATTTGTGGATTAATTTCCATTTGCTGTCGTTCCAGGCAGGTCCTGCCAGCCTCAGTTAACTGATCGCTGTGTCACTGGCTGGCACTGGAGTGAAAAAAGGAAGAAGAAGTGGGAGCATTGCCCCAGACTTTCATGGCAGCAGGAGCAGGTTCCTCGATGCTGCTTGCTCTTTTGGTGTTGCCATTTGCATTGTTTGGGTTTTTATTGTTTTTTTTTTTAAGTAAGAGAAGACAAATGGCTGTGTCTTTAAGGTAAGGAGGGAGACGGGTTCCTCATTGCTGTGAGCTTGTGTATTTGCAGAAACGTGGAGCCCGTGGCAGCCCTGGAGCCCCTGCAGTGTTACCTGCGGGGACGGCGTCCGTGAGCGCTTCCGAGAGTGCCTCACCTCCTCGCCGGCAAAACCAGGCTGTGCTGGATCACCGAGGGAGACTTCCTTGTGTTCGCTGGAGGAGTGTTTGTGTATGTAGCTCTGCTGTCCTCTTCCCTGGGGTCGCGTGTCTGTCTTCGCAAAAGCAAAGGCCCTGTTATTAGAAGGGCTTTTTAAAATGGAAGCATCTGATTTCTCCTTCAGTCATATTGATGTGGGGGGGATGTCACATTCCTGCGGTTGATGGAGTAGGGCGGTAGCCTACATGCATTTGTAGGACAGTTGGAGGTAGGGCTCCAAGTTTTCTGCGTGCTGTGAGTGCCATGGAAGGGCTGGGGAAGGGATCTTGGGGCTAGAAGAACATGTTCAGTACAGAAGGCCAAAAACTCCAGGCAGTGGAAACCTATTAAGAAGTGAAAACCAATTAAAAGAAGACTGGTTCCAGCTGGAACCCACAGTGTGGAGATCCCACTCTGGGATTTTTTTGAGGTGGCAGTGCCAGGTCTCCCCCTGCTCCAGCCTGCCACCGCTGTTGGCTGGTGACAGGGCAGGGTGGCTGGTGCTGGTGGGTGGAAAGTGGGTGCAGATACAGGAGACTTGAACCTCCTGTAAGGCGAGAGGGGGTTAAGAAGGGGTTACAGCAGCTGCATGGCCCCCCATGAGGCTGGATGATGCTGTGCCAGCACTATCATGGAGTGCTTGCAGCCGGCTGAGGGGCAGGAGAAAGAGTGTTTTAAGGGGGCGATGGTGAAAACTTTTGCTTCTTGCAAAAAACTTTTGCTTCTTTTCCTGCTGAAAAGAAGGGTGCTGATGCTTGGCCCTGGAGGTCTCTGGAGAAACTGGCTGATCTACAAGCTCCAATGCTTTCATGTCCCACAGGTGCCACAGAGGGCAGGGATGGGGAAGGGAAAGTGCCCAGGGACTGTGCAGGCTCCTGGGCTCTCAGGCTGTAATTTAAGCTATTACAAAATTAACAATGCCTTACCCTTTGCTTTGGCTGCTTCCATGCACTGCCTTGTGCTGGCAGAAGTGGAGCATGAAGAACTGGAATGGAGCCAACTAAAAAATGGACAGTTTGGGGACGTGGAGGAGTTGTTTATCACACGGCCACTGCAATGCTTGTGCCACTGAAAAGGGAAGGGCAGCAGAGGGGGAGAAGGTGTAGCTGGAGCAGGAAGAGGGGAGGACTCCTTTTTTGATGGAGGTGTTAGCTTGAACCAGCTTCAAGGTGTTTGTTGACTGAATGCCTCAGAAGTGTATGGGCAGGACTGAAATGTATTGTAGAGCACTGTAAGAAATTAGTTGGTATTGAACAAAAGGTTGGGTGAAGGGAAATATTAAAAATTGCATTCCATCAAGCCAGATATTGCATTTTGTCAGTGTTCGTGCAGCACTTGGCATGTTTTAACAGTTTGTTGTTACAGTGTCTGGTGTTCTGTGTTTGATGTTTTTAATGACTGGAAAATGCTGTCCCTGTGGGTTTGCTTATTTCATAAAGCTGTGACTGTAGGCAGAGAGGAACAAGTCAGATGTTTAGGGGCCCAGCTAAAGGCTAATGCCCAGCTCTAGGGCTAGTTGTCTTCTCTCTGCCAAACTCTGTCAGACTGGTGCAGGCAGTGCTGCCACCAGCGAAACGCAGTGGGGTAGCTGGTGTTTTTCTAAAGCTGATGCTGAGCTGTGCTATTCCATGCCTCCTGTTACCTGCTGGAGGGGTATTTCCCGAAGCACAGTGTTTGGCTTGGCTCCTCGCTGGCTCAGAGAGCAGTCCCAGTGCACAGAGCTCCCCAGCGGAGGGTCTGTGCGTGTGAAGTATGTGCTGGACACCTGATTTGGGTGTGCAGAGAAGTGACAGGCCCCTCTGCTCTGATGCTTCTCAGAGGTGTCACTCTTTCCACGCAGGTGTCATATAATGCCTGTATAAGGCACATGATGGTTTCCAGAGAGGTCAGCTATTCTCCACATACGCAGTGCATGTGCCCATGGCAATCTGGTTGGAGTTACTGTCTGACAGCGCTCAGCAGGTCTGGACAATCCTCAAATTCCAGTGGGGTCTCTGAGTTAATAAAGAAGGTTTATATATAGAAAACCCAGATGCACGGGAGGCCTCCCTCTGCACCCATTGCCGTGGAATCATCTAGAGGAACTACCTCACTTCTCTCCTGCTCTAATCCTTCTGCTCCCACATTTCACATTCTGATTATAGAATCACTTACATGATGCAGGCTGCTGGAGAAGTGACTGGACACTGTGATCTTATGGTGTTCGTTTGCTGTATGATCTCAGGCTGGGACTGTCATTCCTCTCCACCCCCCAGCTGCCTGAACCTTTCTGAAGCAGGAAAGCTTTTTTTCAGCATAACAATGTTTGCAGTCATTAGTCCAGCAGATGGAGCAAATGGCTGAATAAACGAAACCAGCACATAGTCTAGGGGCAGAGGTAGATAAGGTGGAGAGAAGCAAACCTAATTGACTAAGTCTTTTTTCAAACCTCTCTGTTTGCCAGCTGTTAGCTGTCTACTCCAAGTAATACAGCACAGTGTGCATTACAGATAGAAAATGGAGTCTTTAGAAAGTAGCTGTGAGACTGAGAGAAGGATGAGCAATGAAGGAATTGCTCTGCTGTGGTGGTACTGAACAGGGCAAATGCTCATCCTGCCTTCTCCCCTGGGATCAGCGTGCTCACTCTCTGCTCGGGGCCTCAGAACAGCAGTGCTCCGTGCTGCAGGCGTGATGGCATTGGTCTGAATGCAAGCTTTAGGGATCTTCCAAAAAAGGTTCAGCAGGCAGTGGTCTTGTTCTTTATACTGATGTCGAGCTCTCGGAGTGACATGAAGATCAAGGTTATTCCCATGGCAGCATTTTTCAAAGGTCTTGGGGCTGTCAGGTCCCAAGCTGCCAAAGAAATGGGTCTCCTGTCCACCCAGCACCCTACAACTCTGTTATTGTAGTGGCCTGAGACCTTCTGGCCTGTGTTCATCAGTGTGGTTGTGCATCCTGCACACCTAATAGTTGTGCTATTAGCTAATTGTTGAATGAGTGTTCTTTTGGGTTACGGGAAGTACATGGTGTCTACTTCTTGCTCTTGTCCAAACGCATTTTCTATGGCTGGATTGTCACTGTGGTGTGGGCAGGAGCACTTGTCAAGTTTTACAGCAGACTGTCCATCACCCTGATGGAAGGCTCTGGGTTAAAACTAGAGGCTGGGAGAAGGTTGTTAAGTTTTAAGTTTGAGCTCACAGCTTCGCAGCCAGCTCTTGTCAACCACAACTGAGCAGCCTTGTCCTCCAACAGCATTTTCATGGCCTCGTGAAGCTGATATTTGGCCACAAGAAGTTGGGAAATGAGCGCTACCTAATACTAAAATTAGCTGTCTGAGCAATTCATCCATCAGCCGGGCTGTTGTCTGCCCAGGGCTGCCACCAAAATGCTGCAGACCTCGTCCAAAAAAAAGAATAATTAACCTCTCATTGCTTCAGCTGTCTGTAGTGTGGTGCAGTGTGCAGGCGAGAGGTTTAAATAGGGCTGTGGAAAGCTCTGAGATGTTCACATTACAGGTTTGCAGAGTATTTTTCCCCATTTGAAGGCCCATCTCCAGTCCACGACAGAAGAATGTCAGTACCAGAACACCAGGGGCACCAGAGCAATGGCCGCGATGGCCCTGCTGTGGAGGGGAGGGTTTTGTCCTTTGGGGCTGTGACACTGGGTGGTGGTGGAAGAAGCACCCTCAGAGGACTGCTTAGAAAAGTTTCACTGCCCCTGCTAGTGCTGCCTCTCTGCTCTCCAAACTCACTGCGATTCTCACACCCACTTAAGCGATCCTAAAAATAATTTTAAAGTGATACCTGAAGTACTGGCCTGGGTTGGGTTATTTTTACCCCTTTTATGGCACTTTTCACCAGGGAATCTCAATGTACTTCATAAAGGAGGGAAAATATTCTTATCTGGTTTTACACGTATTTGGGAGTGCCTTATGGAAATGGCAGAACAGGCAAAAATAATAATTACATTCGAAAGGTCCATGGGAGCCTTGGTTTAGAGTAAGCATATCTGTTCCTGCCAGTTTGAAGACATCAGTAATAAGTCATCTAAAATAAGCAAATTTTAACTTCCTGTACTGTATTAACTGGTTATTTTTTCCTTGTAGTTAAGTATCCATCCTAAAATACCAAAACACTGATTATGGTACAACTCTGACAGACCTGTGTGCTCTTTTTGTTACAGCTATCAAGCCTCCCACCCCACCTTCTGTCCAGCCAGGAGAGGACGAGAAAGCAAATAATATAGTCACCATCACAGGTATCTCCTTATGCTTGTTCATCATCTTTGCCACCGTTCTTATCACCCTCTGGAGGAAGCTCTGCAGAGCTCAGAAGTGCAGCACCGCTGTCCGCCGAAACTCCGTCCATTCCCCGGGCTTCCGCAAAAACTCCGACGAAGAGAACATTTGCCAAGGAAACAAGCAGCGGGACAGCTTCGCTGAAGGAGGGGATGCCCCTGTTAACATTCCTCTGACCTACAGGCGAAGCCTCCAATTTGCCCAAGAAGATGATGCCTCTGGAAGTGAGAACTTTCAGCCAAATGCCCAAAAAATAATCCCTCCAATCTTCAGCTACCGCCTGGCACAGCAGCAGCTGAAAGAGATGAAGAAGAAAGGCCTGACTGAGACCACCAAGGTGTACCACGTCTCTCAGAATCCCCTCACGGACACTGTTGTTGGTGCCACCACGATGCTTCCCCTGAGTGGTGAAAACCAAGAGGAGGCAACAGCAAACAAATTTAGGATCAAATCTCCATTTCTGGACCAGCCAGTCAGTCAGCCCAAATTCCTGGGAGAAGGCTCTCATGCTAGGCTGGATTTTCCATTCTCACAGGCCAATCCTGCAATGAGCACTACCCAAACCTTGGTAAGAAGAGCTCATTTCAAGCACCAGGATAACAGAGGGGACTTGCCTGAGAGGGGCTCTCACAGAAATCCGCAGTTTAGAAGAACAGCCAGTTTCCATGAAACTAAAAAGGCCAGGCCTTTCAGAGAGAGAAGCATGTCCACCCTCACCCCCCGACAGACTCCCCTCTACAACTCCAGGACCAGGACGTGGGACCAGGGTTTGGAGGACAGGACGCGGCCAAAATCAAGAAGCGCTAATCCCACTTGTGAAAAGCTGGATCAGCCCCACAGCACTGTGCCGGGGTGTGAACCGCAGGGCCACGGCGCAAAGTGCCACCACAGGGCAGGTCCCCCGGTGAAGAAGCTGGACCTGATCACCGACCGCCAGCCTGCTGGTCAGGAGAAGGCAGCTGAGAAGCATGAGACCAGCCGAAGTAAGAGGGGCCCTTCACCAAACCCCAGAGGTGCGTGGCGGAAGGAAACAGGCTCGGCTGGCAAAGATAATTCCCAGAGAGGCCTGAGTGTAAGCCCTGCCCAGTACCGAAGGGACAAGTGCCAGAGCTTCCCCTTGGACCCTGAGTTTGCCTTTTACGATAATACTACTTTTGGCTTAACAGAGGCAGAGCAGCAGATGATCGACCTCCCTGGGTATTTTGGCTCAAATGAAGAGGATGAAACAAGTACTTTAAGCATTGAGAAGCTGGTGATCTGAGTGACTCATGGCAGCCCTGCAGGAGGGGCCTGCGCAGGAGAGGATCTGCAGAATCTCTTGGCTTCTGGTGGAAGGAGCAGCGGGAATCGTGTTCCCTCCACACAGAGCAGAAGGGAATAGTGCCCTAAGTCTGGCTTGTGGGAACACATTCCTTTCTAATTACCGGAAAGTGCTTCCGTATCATTATTTTTTGTATGTATGTGTGTACAATAAACACAAAATACCTTGGGAAAGCACTTGTTAGTGAAGGCGTGATGCAGGAATAGCCAATGGATTTTATTGCGTAAATCGGTCACGTTTTGTGCATCATACATGGTGAATGCCACTGATTTAGCCTTTCTAACCTTGTGGACTGTGTACTAGTAGATTATGATGTCCTAAAGCATCCATTGTCCAATATCCTCAAGCATCTGTCCTAATTAGTGAATCATTTCCCATTTAGAAAACACAAATCTCAAGTTGTGAGCAGCTTTCTTCGTTTTGCTGGTAGTCGTTATTGAACTGCGTTGATTCGTCATAGTTGCTCAAATTAAGTCTTATGCTGGTGTTTCTTTTAGCTGGTTGCATGAAAGTGCAAACAACTGACGCTGAGTACTTGGAGTGAATTTAAAATTGCGGGGGCATTTTTCATCCTTCAAGACTTTGATATTTTCTTTCTGCTGATATTTATACCAACACAACAGTAATGTACAAATATTTGCAGGAAACGAGTAGAAAAGGGCATGCTGCTGGGAGGGCAAAGAAAATGGATGATCAGATTTTATTCCTCACAGAAATGTTACTGCAGCATTTAACCACCTGGAAAAGGCAGTGAGAGAACTGTTGAATCACCCATCCTTTCCATAATAAGCTTTGCCTTTATTAAACGTTTTTTTTTTTTAAATGTAAATAAATTGACAATAATTCTACTACAGCAAGCTCAAAATAAATTATGAACAAAACCAACAAGCAACAAATTTATTTGATGAATACCTGTTTTGCGAACAAAAAGAAAAAAATAAAATGGCTTGACAACATCTGGTGATTCCCAGAGAATCTTAATGGTGAAGTACAAAAGTTAACCTTTTTTTGTTGTGTCGGGCTTTAAAACCAGAGATCACAAATTGGCAATTACACACTGCTGCAAGTGTTCAGAGCTGGGTTGAAACCCCAGTTAACAACAAGAGACAGAGCTCGAGCCAGCGAGAATGAGTCAGAGACTTTGCTTGGCATTTGTTAGGATAACCGTCTCTTCGGGGAACTTGCGAAGACCAGGGGAATGCTCTTGGGCAAGAAAAGAGGAGCTGCTGCCTGCAGAGGCTGGAGTGAGAGAAGGTAGGTTCGGGCAGAGGACTGTCAGTCTTCAAACAGCTCTTCCATAAGGATCCCAGCCCCACGTGCCCTTTAACCCGCCTTGTGGGTGTGAAGGAAAAACGAGCCTGTGCTCAGTTCTTTGCCAGTAGGATGCTATTGTTCTCAAAACTGGCTTTCTGAGCAGGAAAATAGATTTCCCAATCCCACGCTTTTTTTTTTTTCTCCAAACCAACAATAATTGTAAAGGGAGAGCAGCATCGCGGTGCGTTAGCCAGTTACCGATGGCGCCCCACTGAAGTGTCCAAAGCGTGCGCAGGTAACTTGACAGGCGCACAGCGGAAGGGCTTGCTATGGCAGCCTCGGAGGAGCCAGATGCTCGGCGTTTGCCCACCAGAGCCAAACCCCGCCATTTGCCCGGCCTTTTTGATGGGTGACGTTTTGCAGCTGCCGCCGGAGCACCGGCCCCGATGCGCCGGGTGACGTGAGCTCCCTCTTTCCCGGGAGCTGCACCAGCACGCCGCGTTGTCGGTGTTCAGCCCTTCGGCCCAGTGCAGCGCAGCGTTCGTTCGCACCAGCTGTGCATAAACTGTCAGCTTGAAATGCTGCTGAAAGCTTTTGAGAACATGTCCACACTTGAGAACCAATGCAAGGCTAATCAAATGTAACGAGTCTTTAAATTGACTTAAATGAGCTGGAAATCACACCTTTGAAGCAGTTGTTGCTCGGGTTACTTACGGGCTTGTGCGAGGGTAAACGCTGTGTGGAGCGCGTTCGCCCTGAAGCAGTGATCTGTCAGCGTTAGACCTGCAGTGCTACAATATCTGCTTGCGGTTTTGGTGAGCCTCTCAGCACGGGAGAACCTGGAGAAATGGGAGATGAAATGTACAGCGCAGCGACGTTCAGCGCACATTTCGCTGACCTTCAGTGGGAGTGATTGGAGCGTGGCGGTAGCCCTCAGATCAAATACGTACTCTGCTAGTGGGATTTTACCCTGCTTGTTAAGTTAAGGAGGGTTCTAAAACATTTCCTGGGGTTTGCTGGGGGGGGTTGCGGGGTCCTGTGCAAAGCCCTATGACCCCCGCTTCTCTGAGGGGGTTCCCTGCGTTGCAGGAGGGCAGGGGAGGGGGAGCCTTGCTCTAAGCCAGACCCTGCTTCCTGCGGCCCTGTCTCAGTGTCAGGCTACGTTCAGAACAGCTGCTGTGATGCATTAGATAGATAGACTTAATTACATCTAAGACAGCAAGCCAGACCTCTTCCCTCCCAGCCTGTGAGATCTTGCCCCCTTCTTCTTTCTCAGAGAGAGGAAAAAACCCCACTAACTTCCGGATGCTGGCTGAAGTCCAACTGTAATGCCCACCTCTCCATAGTGACACAGGGCAAAACAGGCTCCGTACTCTGGACTTTCGATCAGTCACTGCTCACCCGCTGGGGAACTGGGCTGGGTAGCACTTGTCTAAGCTCTGATGGCTTTGTCTTCTGCTTGTTACTCCATTTTCAGATGGGTTGTTGGCTGCTCAATGAACTGTCAAATCAATAATGCTGGCCCTTCGGTGCGGTAGTTGATTTCCAGCATGCAGAGTTGAGTATCACTGGTCTCATCTTTACCCTGCTTCCCTAGCCCTCTCCTGAACAGTGGCGTTGAGTATCATCTGCCTTGACAAAAATGGTCCTTCCTGCCCTCAGCACTGCATCAGCAGCCACGTGGTTCTAACACGTGCACAGTGAGCCCTTATGTTCACGACACGCAGTTACAACCTTGCACTAAGATTTTACCATAGTAAAATCCAGAAGTAGCGCTCAGAAAGGAAATAGTACACGCTGGCTGTTTGCAGCCCTTTCTCCCCAAGGGCAACCTCATTTCGAGATGTAGGTGCAAGTTTCATTCCACGCGGGTACGGGCCAACACTTGGGACGAGGGCAGAGCCTCGCCAGGGCACAGGCTTCAGGAGCACGGCTCCCTGGACTGCTGGCCCGTTGCACTCCGGAGTTTACGTTTGCGATCGCTGGGATGTCTGGAAAGAAGTGAGAAGAGGATTCGCTGGGATGTTTGGGAAGAAGTGAGAACAAGGTTCACCTGTTGACAAAGCAGAGGAACCAAAGCAAATTTTACACTGAATGTTCACATGTCTCTGCATTGTCTCCAGGACAGCTTGAGCCATGGAAATGAAACTGACCTTGCAGACCCTCTACACTACCCAGGACAGCAGGCGCAAAAGCACAAGGGCCAACACCAAAAGAACGAAATTCTCATATTATGAGCTTTCTCAAGATTTTCACTTGTATTTCTGTTCACGTTCCTACTGTTGAAAACCAGATACAAGATTTAAAGTCCTACTCAGATGGTTTTATTACACGCTTTATGGATATATAAAACAGATTACAATATGTATGAATCTAAAAGCAAATATGTGGAAAAGAACTGCCAGTTTAAAAAAGTTATTGTCATTCAGAAAAAAAAATAGGCTCATTCTACAACATGGTAGTTAAATGATTTGCATCAAGCTGATATTACTGTTCATTTTTAACTGTTGTTATTAACAACGTGTGGAAAATAAATTCTCACTATTCCACTTCTTTCGGTCTTTTGTGTTGCTCTTTTGTTTCAGTCCGATGAGACGACAAAAGCCGTGTGCCTTATGGTTCAGTCTCTTTCCACTTTCTCATTCCCCTTCATGAACTCAAAGTCATCTGGTAAATTACATGAGAATGTACAAATGAATCATGACTGTGTTTTATGAACTCCTAAGAATATCTGTGCTCATCTTAAATTTAGTAAAATCTGACTAATTTTAATCTGGGGCTTAAGTCTGGTCAGCTGCATTGTCTTTGTCTGCAGTAACGTATCGTGCTCTGCTATAGAACTGGATCTGCAGTGGGAAGCTGTTGGCAATGAAACCCAGTGTCCACCCTGTCCGTGTTGTGGCGGTTTACTTTGAAGTAGCCTTAGTCTGGATGCACGTTAGTGGCTGGAGCACGTCCATCCGCTGGTTTGGTTTCACGCACGCCAGGAACGTTCTGCAGCTGAAGTGTGGCAACTGGGGACCGTTGCGAGAGTTGCTTATAAACATTCTCCTGATGCAGAGCAAAGCACTAACGACGGCACACCAGATGAAGTCCAGTTCCCCAGCACCTTGTTGTTTCTATTCTTATGTTGTCATAACTGAAGCACTGGTGGTTAAAATCAAGATGAGAAAGATTTAGCCCTTGAAGAGTACAGAAAGCTAAAAGAACATGCTTGATCATTCAAGGTCCAGAGAACTTTACATAAACACTCTCCAATGCAGTCCTGAAAATTACTGAAAAAGAAAACTAGTTATTCCATGACTGAGATCCATATGTTTTCCATTAAATTTTTGGCTGGCTGTGCTCACACAACTTGCGACATTAGCTTCAGCTAGTAGAAACAGGTGCAACTCCAGTTATCACAGTGCAGGTTTGGCAATTGGCAGCAGCAGAGGGCTGGCTATTAGCTTGCACAATTCCTGTCAGCCCGTGCTTTTTTTCTTTCCAAAGCAGCAGGTTTCAGCTGCCCTGACTGTTCTCACCGTCTCCACTCTCGCTGTCAACAAAGAAGGGAGCCCTGATTTTCATGGCTGAGTATTTTAGCGAGTACCACATCCCGTGCCACGTAGACCAAACTATGCCGTTGTCGTGGGATCCATTGTATCTTCCTGTTCTGTAGTACCATCCATTGAGGTTTACGGCATGGCACCTTGTAACGAGAGATTTGGTTTAGCGTGGGAAGACATTGCGTCATGACAGTGAAGTACAGTTTTCACACAGCATACATTTAGAAATACCAGGGTGGGATTCATTGACAGGTTCAGACACGTAGCTATATCTGTACTGAACTGGTTATCTAAAGTCCTCCTATAGCCTGTGGAGATCTAGTTAGTGCATTTAGTGGAACCCAGAGAAGCATGTGGGTCATCCTGAAATAGACACCTACGCTGGTCAGATAATTCAACCTGTTGACTCCTTCAAGTGTATTAACTAGGGACATGATTCAGTTGCCTAAACAGAGGGGCGTAGTGCCATTTGGTAGGCTTTAGCTTGAGAGTAGGCAGCTACATATTGACACCAAAAATGCAGATGTCTTTTAATCAAGTCGAATCCCACTATTGATGTATGTTTTTGTAGCTCTACTGATTTCAATTTGTATGTGATGAGGACTTGGTCAAAGAAGAGGCTCATCCTACACTAAATCAGAGAAAAACAGCGCGGTGTGTCCACGCTCCCAGGGCTGGTGAACCTGAGTCCCTCTCTGTTGATGTGTGGGGTATGCCCAATTAGCAAATGTACCATCAGGACCATTAAGGGGCAGCTCACCGCCTAGATGTGCTCCACAACAGGGAGCACACACTTCACCTCGCAGTGGCTACAGTTGTTTTCATTGTTTTACTTCCTAGCATACAACCCAAAACACTTGAAGGAATTTTAATTTGCCTCTTTTCCTTCCAGGTCTTTCCCCCCGCCCCGTGCATTTATTCTGACCCATTTTCTTAAAAATGATGCAGCTTACCTGTGGCGCAGTTTCTTAAAATGAACACAACTTACCTGCTTTGCTTCATAATGAAAAGAAGCAGGTTGCTTTCCTTTGAGGATCTGTAGGTCTTAGATCTGCCTGTGCGAGGTGGCATGAGCACACAGCAACCTCCAGCTGCTGCGAAGCAGACAAGTCCTCTCAGCCGTACAGCCACCCACACCCTGTGCCTCTGAAAGGAATCAACTCTTTTCCATACCTGTTAAACCACCAGCCGCCCTTGTTCTCTAACGCACAGTTGCCTGCCAGGAATCGATCGTGGTCCTTGTCAGATGTGGTGAACTGCATCCCTCTGTGAGAGGCTGACCACTGATCTTCAAAATTGCTCCCACCAGACAGAGCGTCGCCAGCGTTACCAGAATAGGTGCCAATCCATAACCTGTAATTGTCCTGCAAGAACACGTGAAACACGGCTTTGATATCGGCTCTTTCTGCCCTTCCTCCCATTTTTGAGATCAAATTTGCTCTGACCATTGTATCCACTGTCAAAGGCATGACTGTTGAAGTCAAGGGTGACTTTTGTCCCCATGCTTTAATGACCCTAGTGTAAATCACTGCAGGATTTAAACTTCCAGAAGGGATTGCTAATTATTGCTGCTGCTACAAAGGGCTTCAGGTTTTATTGTCTTTCAATAACAGTTTGATAAACTATCCAAGAAGCTGGAATGCTCTTCCTGGCTCATCAGGAACAACTTGGCAGGAAACTGTGCCAAGTAGTTGCCATCATGAACTCATCAGTTGTTCAGCTAGAAGAACTCCTGGAGGAATTTTGCTCCTGCAAGAGCTAATAGCCGTTTCATTTCTAGCTAAATGGCCATGTCCTGGTAGGAATACTTAGAAGAATAGTTCCGTTGTGGGCAGCTAACAGCTCTGGGAGACATTTGATATTAGGTGGATGATTACTTTTCTTGGTGTGAGCTTCTTCGGCCTGTTATCATATTCCACTTTTATTTATGAAAAATAGAAGTAAGGCATTAAATCAAGCTGTTAAAACTTTTAATAAGAAAGCTCTAATTGCAAACCGAACAAAATGCATACATTTCTGGAGCAGTGATGGAGTTGGAACTAGGACTGGTCCATGCAATGGAACTCAAGTCCTTGGGTATTCGGGCTACTTACAGTTGTTGTGCAGAGAGGCAAGCCTGCGGAGCTGCACCTGCATTGAGCAGGAGACTCTCCAAAGCCAGAACGCAAACATGAAAATACAGGGATTTTCTGTCCTTGGGCTTTCACTACTAAGTGTAGTGCTGTAAGTGCCTCTATTAAAGACAAGAACTTACGACTGCTCTTCCAAAGCTTGGATTAGAGTTCACTGCTTAGAGGGGGTTTGTTTTGGTGGTTGCGGTTTATGTGACAGCCTGAAGCACTCTCCTAGGAAGCAGGAGAACAGGGCTCAGTTTCCCTGCAGAGGTTCAAACCCTTATCTCCTCCCTCACGGAAGACCTTTTTAACCATGAGGCCGGAGGCAAACGCACATGGGAACCCCTGTGCCCTGCAGCAAAGAGCTGCCCTCCATACAGCAGCAGAGTTAGCAAGAGAGCATGTGAGACCTGTCACCCGGTGTCTTGGGCACTCAGCCGTTTTGAGGAAGAAGTCACAGACTCCCGTCCCTGCTCCCAGGCCTGTTCGTCAGTCAGCCAAACCAGGAATCCCAGGGAACCAGAGCAGATAAGTTTTGCAGAGCTGTAATTACAACCCTGATACTGAAGTCTGATTGCTGCACATGCAGATGCTCCACCCTCACAGATAAAACAGGTAAATGGCCACTTGCTCCACGTCTTACCTGCTCATTCGCAAGCTGGAAATTTTCATAGACTGCATAACGTCTTTCCCCATGCCAGTCCATCAGGTCAATCTTTAACGAGCTCTCTCCTAAACACAAAGCGGTGTTAAATGAACTATCATCTCATGCGAATTGGAAAGAAATCTGTGAAGGGAAAATACTTGCACCTCTAGCAAGCAGGTCATAGATGTGGTCGTTGCCCAGCCAGTATTCATCGTTCTTGCCCTGGAATTTCCCAAATCCCAGTTTGTAATCATCCCATTTCCTGCAGTGAGATGCAAACATCAGTTTCAGCATGTGAGGGAATTAGAGAGTTAGTGACACTTAGCTAGTAAAACTTCAGCTGTATCTCTAGACATTGTTTTCTAAAAGTATGTGATTCGTTGCAAGCTGAGCTGAGATTTGTCACTCTGCCTTAGAAGTAAATACAACTCACAGCTTCCTTCTTTGCCTGCTAAATCTGCGCTCACACGTATATTGGGACCAAACCTTCAAAGTGCCAGATGCGGTGCTCGCAGAATGAGGTTGTCAGTCAGATGGGAAGGGAAAGCAGCAGCTGTCATATTGGTTTTCAGCAAAGTGTCTGATATTGTTCTTCAGCAAGTGGTAATTCAAATGCACTCCTGGCTGGAAATTAATGTTGAGTCTAAAATACGCTATAATCTTGGATGCCTGATGTGGTACAGTGAAGAATCAGAAACTGAATAGAAGCTGCAAACAAACGTTTCCAGATGAAATTAAAAGGAAAATATCTGGGTCTGCTTTGTGCTCCTGTTTCATTTAAATCTATTTTTGATTCATTGACGACTCTCACCTCTGCTTTTTTGCAGAATCCCTGTTCAGATGTGGCAACTTGTCCTTCAAAGACATGTACTTACTTTTCATCAGGCTTCATCTTTCTAAGACAACTCTCCTGCTGCTACTTTCTTCTCATCATCTCATTCTCTTAAAATCTCCTCTGTTATTTATGTATTATCTTTGATGTTCACATAGACTTCCCGTGTATCATCCGTTGCAGTTTTACTAACCCCGTGTTTATTGTCTCTCTCATGTTGTTGTTAAGGATATTAATCCTGCCTGACCTACAGACTAGTCAATGCTCCTCTCCAGGATGTTTTTCTTTCACCTGTGCTGCGAGTGGAACTACCATGGCTAGATAGCTACCACTCTCTGGGCACGCCAGCTTAGAGCCAGTTGAGGTAGCTTTGCAGTGGACTGCACGTACTATAAGAGACACTAGACATGCCCTAAAAGTGTGTGTGCTGTGATAGTGAATTAATCTGCATGGGGATGCTGCTTCTTTATGGTGCTACCACAGCATCTCTCCTCCTGGAGATTTCCAGGTAAAAGTCACCTCTCTGGGATTTTGCATAGAGAAAGGACAATCTGGACCGGTGGTTTGGCATCTTTTTGAACGATCTGAATAAAGAAATAAATGTTACACCATGCCGAACATAATTCTTGATACGAGAATAGATAATATGTTCAACGGGTCTCAGTCTATGTGCTGGCAGCAGATACCTGCCAATTAGGAGTCTTGGACAGTCTCCAGTAATGATAGAACAAATATGCACACATTTACACACTTACTCAAATGCAGAGAAGCCATGGAAAAGGTGCTATAGGTCCATTTTGAAAATGGCCTCCCGCTACCAATATGCACCACCAGATTGTCCCAATGCAAAGAATTATCATCACTAAAATATAGTCTTGCATATCCTGCTTCTCAGATTCTGGGTTTTGCCAGGCAGCAGGAATGGGGGTGGGAGCTGGAGGCCTGACTGCGAGCCCTGTTGGTGCAACCACAACGCACCCACCTGTTGAAATTCTCCTTGCCGTTGCTCCGCCGTTGAATGACGGTCCACCCTCCGCCATCAGACATGTCACAGTATGCCAGGAAAGGCTCCCGGTCCGCTCTGGGCCTGATCCGGTAGTAGCCGTTTTTGGTCTCCTTCCGATTGTACACAGCAGAGCAATCTAGGCAGAAAAACATTGGTTTGTTAAACAGGAGGGAAAACAAAGCAAAGAAAAGACATCACCGAGAGGCTGTATGGGACAAGGACACTTGGCCAGCCTGTGTACAGCTCTGCAAGCCCTGCAAGGCCAAAGCACGTGGTTCAGTGAGGCAGTAGCAATGCTGGTTTCCAAACTGCTGGGCCTGATGAAGAGCGTCAAGGCTTGAGAGCCTTTACAGCCATGTCCTCTGAGGGACTAATTCCCAAATCTTCGGTGAGATACAGGACTGCTGCAGCTCAGGCTGGGGCTATAGCATGGGAGCAACACAGGAGGACCAGGACTGGCTCTGTCAGCAAGATCATCTGCAGGGAAGCCAGTTTCCATGTGGAAGGTAACCTCAGCTGTACTTCAGACTGGATTGGGGCCCAAAATTTCTAAAATAAGAGGCTGAGCTCCTGTGAGCAGATCTACCAGGGCTGTATCAGGAAAGTGAGCGCCTTTAAGGACCTCAGAGCTTCACAATTTCAATGTAATGACCATGAAGGATGAAATCTTGGCCACAGGCCACAATTCCAGCTATGACAGTGTTCTCAAAGTGACACCAAGGAACAGAGCATGCATGCCTGCTACTGTGCCACAGAAGTGATAGAAGAGCCAAGGAACAGGGAGGCTGGGCTCCTCCAAACAGGTTTCAGTGCCCACAGCTGAGCCAGGCACTCTGGGCTCCCCTAAGTCACTCAGGGGAAAAGGGCTCTTCAAGAGCAAGACCCATCTCTTCCTACAGCAGATGTAAGTAGGTCTGATGGAAAACAGCTGAGAGGTGCCTGTTCTCGCTGCGCCAGGGTCCCAGGTGAGACGCCCAGTTGCAGGTGTCTGCGTTGTACCTGGGTGGTAGCTGCCTAAAGCTGGCCAGCTGACTCCGGCCACAGGGGATGTCTGCTGGTAACGGGGCCACCAGTCTGCCTTTCTTCTTCCCACGTATCTGACTGCATTTTAAAACACAGTCCACTTTAAAAATTCTGAAACTTTTAGCAGAAATAAAATACAACACATGGGACACTGCAGGGAGAAATAAACATTTTGGCAAGCTGAAATTTCCACATACACTACTGCAAACCGTACCTTGATCGTAGACTATCAAATTTCCACTGGTTGTGGGTAAAAGCGTCTCATGCTGCATGCTCCTGTTGCCTACGAACAGCCCACTTTTTGTTCTGTGGTAAGTGTTCTCCAGGATGTCCTTCAGTTGCAGTTCATATAAGTAAAGCAAGTCTTGAAGATGTTTTAACCTTTGTCTTAATTTATTGTTGTCCAGGAGGCAGATATCTTCTTCCTATAGAGAAAATAAAACAAAAAAACCCCCACACTTCAGTCAGTGGTAAGAACAGAGAGGTCTTCTCTTAATCCTAACATTTCACACTGCCTCTGTAGATTAAGATGATTCAATCGTGGTCTCTCCCTAAGATACACGAATCTTGCACAGCTTGGGCTGTTGAGTTGAACCCAGTTGGAAAAGGGTTTTCTACAATGACCTTGCCACTGCTCAGAGCATCCCAGAATATGATCAGATACGCAGAAAATTACTTTGGACAAATATAATTCAGCTCGACTCCCTTTTAATGAACTTAAAGGTGAGCGTTTGCAGACTATGAAACTAGTCAGTGTAGTAAGAGGGGGAAAAAACAGCTCTCGCACTGCAGCCAGGCCAAGCGAGGTTCCAGAAATATCTTCTTGTAAAATTGGAAGATAAAAGAGCGGATATTTGGTGCAAATCAGTGGAAAACAGCGAGCCTACTGGCATCAGTGGAGTAACTTCGGAGCTGCATTACTGGAACAAAGACCAGAAAGTTGCCCAAACTGGCTGGGATAAACATTTTTAGTAACAATTTAGTCTGTAGCTGGTGTTACTCCATTAAAAATGTAACAAAACAGAGCAAAATCTCTTCCAAGACAACCAAGCAAACCCGTGCAACAGGAATCACTGGCTCTGAGCAAGCTGGCTTGGGTGATACCAGGTCAGGACCAGTTCTAGGCACAAGCAAAACAAGCAGTTGCCCAGGACAGCAGACTGCCGAGCATGCTTAAACGTGGCCTCCCAGCTGCCTCTTCCTCTCCTAGGCCTGTTGGTTTTCCTCCATAGAGGAGGAATTCCAGGCTGGAAGCACACAGGGACCTGCTGCAGACAGCCCCCAGCTCGCCAAACTCTACTTGCCAAGATCTGTACCTCCTTGGCATAATCCAGAAGTAATTTTCTCATCAGACGAGTACAGATTGGCTCAGACTATGCCTACCTCCTCTTCCCCTTCCCATTCTTTAAATCACAATGCATAAAAAGAAGGCAGTTTTCCCTGGGGGAATGGAGTGGAGCATTTCTTCACTAGCCGTAAAATCTACTTTTTCTTTTCTTTAAAGGGTTTTTTTTGTTGTTGTTTTCAATTCTTGTCAATGTCAGTCCAGCCACCCAGAGAGCTGCACAGCCCCTAATGCTGTGAAAACCCTATATTATGAGGACAGCAAGAATGACCTTCCTTTAGCTGCAGACACCTTTCTGCTCCGCTCTCGCAGGCCCATGTCCTTTTGTGGGGGGAGCACTTATCTCTACATCACTGGGAATGATAAACCATTGACATGCCGTAGAGAGATTGTACAGACATTAGCTAAAAGATACGCACCGAAAATCTGGGTGCAGCTGAGCCGAAGCTGACCAGAAGGAGCAGCAGCAACCAGAGCATCATCACACTCATTTCTTACCACCTGAAAAGAAGCATTGACAGGCTGCACTGGAAGTTTCTTTAGTTCCTCTCACAACTTAATCCCCCCTCACAATCATATTTCATTCCCCAGAAAATGCTGCAGAATTTGTTAAGGTTGCTTGAAACTACAGACCGGACAAAATCAGGGAAAAGATGCATGTTAGGGAGAAGCTGGGGCACCAGTGCAGCGTGCTGACAGGGGGACCGCGGTTTGGGTCCAAGCTCCTGCTTCCCTGGAGAAATAAATACCCGTTGTGACTCTCCAGCAGCCTCTGCCCCTTATCCCAAGTGCCCATGCAGATGGGAAGTTACTCAACAATAATGCCTCCTTGGAGGGTTCCTTGCCAAACTGGTTGGCCAAAACCACACAGTCATTCTGTCCAAACTCCCCAGAGTTAAGAGGAATTTTGCCTCCTGGTTGAGCGAGCACAGGCATTGCCTCTCCTCGGTCCCTGGAGCGGTCTGTTGGGATGGGATTACCTTGGAGCCCAAGGGCAAAAGTCGCCCGTGGGACAGAGTGGGCATGGGAGAGTTTTTGCTTGGATTTCAGTGGAAGAGATCTCTGCTGCCCACCTGCGCCAGCACACAGATGGGGCTTTGGTTGGAGAGTCTCAGCTAGAAAAAACACTAAGTGAGCACTACTGGGAACACACAGCTGAACATCAGCACAGTACAAATTGTTCGCAGTGTGCTTGTATGCTGCTTTAAAGAAAAAAAAATCAGAAAGAATTAAAAAAATCTGAAAAATAGGCTAAAACCAACTCCCCCGCTTCACATCTGGAAGTGCTGCAGAAACTTGGCTTCCCAGCTCTACACTGTCAGCGACGTGCTTTGTTTCAGCAAGGGCTCTATGAGCTTCCCCGCGGTGGCTGATGCCAGGGCCGCTTCCGGAGACGGCAAAGCCGCTGGCGACAGGGGAACCATCTGCCGAGCCGGGCAGGCAGGGCCCAAAGCAAGCCGAGAGAAGCAGCCCCCTGTGGAAGTCACCGATAAAAGATGTCATGCAGACGGGTGCCCTGGCAATGTGGCATTTTTTCATCTCGTGAGTGAAGAGCTCAGTATTACAGCAGGGAACCCCCGCAGCCCGTGATGGCTGGTGCTGCCCATTCCCACCACCCCGCAGCAGCCGTGCCAGTGGCTGCAGCACCGGTGCTGAGGTCAGGATCAGGCCCCATAGCATGTGGGCGGAGGCAAAAAGCTAACAGGAAGGATGGGTTTGAGCGATGGCTCCTGAAAACCAGAGAGTGCAGATCGGAGGGAAAGAAAGCAACTTCATCTACGTCTTTATCAACATGTATCAAATGCACATACCTGTAACTCGCCTTTCCTTCAGACCTCCTCCTGATAAGATTATCTCCCTTGGAAGTCAACTGCAAAAGAAAGTATCATAAACCTGGCTGCGTTTCTAGAGGCTGATGAGATTTTCCTCTCCAGATGGCCCACATCAAGGGCGCAGACGAAGAACATTTCATACGACTAGGCAGTTCCACAGAAAAGATGCTTGCAGTTCCTCACCTGAAAGAGTTACCCAAACTCCGGTTTATCTGTTGTTACCCAACACTCATCCTGCTGCTTCCCAGTCAGGATAAATGACAGTCAGGTTTCTACCAGCGGTGCTCTCCCAAGGAGAGGGGCTCTGCTGGTTGTGCACCATTACCCACCTTATTTGAGTAGGAACTGAGGCTGACTTTTAGTGTTTATATGAATCACTCAGACTAATGCTCCCTGCGGGAGTTTTATCTCATGTTTAATACAGCCAGGCTCATTTCAGTAAGTCCTGCAAGGTGGAAATAACGCAGCTTTTCCGTTCAGCATTCCTTTTCCTGTTTTATCTGGTTTATATGTAAAAGCACAGCACAGCTGTAATGCCAAAGGAGCTGCAAATCTGAAGCAAGAAGCGAACACAAGGGTATTAAGCAAGATTCGCTATTAAACTGAAATCTCAGGAGGTTTGCGGTTGTGTAACTCTCCTTTGAGCTGGATGATTAGATTTGCTAGTTAACACAAACAAGGACATTTGTGGAAGAGAGAAAAAAAACACCCAAACAAACAGATGGGTGCCTCCCTTTGCATTATGGCCAAGGAATTACAGATGATTTTTAAGAAAACAGCAGGAATGTTCCATTTTACATCTAGAGGATAGACCATGGGGCAAAAAGACAAGGCATATAAGCCCATCGTAAACTTCTGCATTACTCTCCACCATCTACCAGCTATTACCAATTATAGTGATGCTGTTTATTTCTTAAAACCTGCATTCCTCTTCTCCTGCAAGAACCGCTGACCCATTTCACTGCCAAAGGATTATGTAAATGGAGCTTTTCTTCTCACTTGTTCTCTACCCCCAGTTTTAGGCTGGTTTTGGAAGCTGTGAAATTAGATGTGTGAAACATCTCCTCTCCTTCTCAGTAAGTACTTGGCCCTTTCTTCCGCCCCTTTGTCCAGCGGCTGCAGCTAGTGGTGGGGTGCTCGGGTACCACTCTCCCGAGCACAGGGGAGCTGCATGCCATCCCCTGGGGTGTTCATCCACAGCAGCCTCGTCCTTAACCGGAGCCAGTGCTTGAGACGCTGCACACAAATTCATGCTCTTCCCTTAATGGCAAACAACCTCCTTGACCTCCCGATCCTGGGTGGGATTGACAACGGGCCTGGGTCTGCGGTGGCAGTGTTGGAGTCACGCTGTGACTGACAGGAAACCTCAGGCCGCACGTCTCTAATTCCTGCTGTCCTGCTGTCCCTGGAGAGGAGAGGGTGGTGGAGCTGCAGTCCCAGTGGGACTCACATGTGTATATTATGTGACTGCAACTTTGCAGAAGCAGGACTCAAAGCCCAACTCTCCTTCAGAGACCCCTCAAACACCTCTCAGAGCCAAGACATTTGGAGCACTCTCATGCTCTCTCGAGGACGCCACCAGTGTTAGCCTCACCACTGTCTGCATGTGAAAAACCCGGTCGGCTGGAACGTGTTCCATGCATACTTGCTTCACGATGAACTTGTTTTCCCAGGCTAGATGAAGCTTTAGGAATATCTGAAGCACAAGAGAGGATTTTCCATGAGCTTGACTTCACGTGAGGTGGGTCTAGCAGGAGGGTGTGTTCATGTACTGCTCCACTGGCCCGGAGCTAAAATAATCAAGTCATCGTAAAGAACACGGACACTGTGTGATCACCAGTGTTGTTTCCTCACAGATGTTGAAGTCCCTAGGCAATGGGATTGTAAATGCTCCTCTTTTTTTTTTTTTTCTTTTTCCTGGAATACACATGCTTCACACATATTCTGCAGTGCAAATCCCTGCTTATTTTCTTGGAAGGAGATCAAATTCCCTCTTCTTAAGATACTCAGTGATCTTGTCAGCAAATAATAACAGTTTCATTAACTAAAAACTTCCCCACCCTGCTCTCCTCCACCCTCCTTCCAGCAAAAGTACGTAGGTGCTGAATAACAGTCATAAAAAACTATTATTCACACATTAAATGCACAGCCAGCGCAGCAAGAATGCAAACTGGTGGATAAACAAGAATGAAGAGGGTGGCTCTGGGACAGCTCTTGGGATTCCTGCAGTCACGGGGCACTGGGCTCCCCCAGAAAGAACAGCTTGGGATGAAGACATGAAGGTGACGCCCAACGGACCTTCACTCCCCCAGAGCCCAATGGAACATCACTGCAGCTCAAAGACTGTGGTGGCCTCTCAAAACTCTCCCAAAACCAGTTCCTCGATGATTGCTTGTTCTTAAAGGGGGGAGGGAAGAAACGAGGCGGACTGCTTCAGACTCCAAAGGAGGTACAGAGACCTGAGGTTTTCACAGCAAGAGTCTGGGTGCCTAGCTGTGCCCTAGGAAAATTCAGAGTAGTCTAGAGCCAGCACAAAGCAAAACAGCTCGTTTGCACTGAATCCAGGTGCTTTATGCATTTGCCATTATATTTATACTCCTCTATCACATCCCACCTTCCATGAACATCCTGCTCCCCGGGAGAGACTGTGGACCAGGCTCCTTTGCAGGCACTGCAGGTGTGGAGGTACCAGGGGCCTCCATGTGTGAACTGCTGTACATCTTCCGTAGGAATCTGGTCTGCTGGGTTTTTTAAAACAAAGTTAATGTCTGAGATCTGGAACAAATTTTTTATTATTTTTTTTTAAATCTAACAATAAAGGGTTTCATATAAAGCAAGATAAATTTAAAAGATCCAGATGACATCAGCCGCCATAGTTTCAATCTACGAAATAACCGAAACCAGCATATGCGCATTAAAGGTCTGTGGTTTGTTAGCAAGGAGTAACCACAGAAATCTGTGTACAAAGAAGGAGTAATGGTGGCAGACCATGAAACATGCTAGATCTAAATGTTTTGATAACGTTCAAAGAGCAAAGGCATAATTCAGTCTAACTAATGAGTCTGCATGCAGCTTATGAGTATCTAATGGGTTGACACAACAAACGTAATTAGTTTATAAGTTCCTGAGGGCAAGCACAGGTCCGAGCGGATCTCACTTACATCAGGAATGGCTGTACCAAAGGGAATTAGTCACAAGGCCAGAGGGAGTATGTGAATTATCTGCATGATCTTCTACCTACCTCAGGTCAGAGAACTCCTCTGACCTAATTCACTCCCATTTGAAGTAGAGCACCTCTTTGAGAAAAAGACATTTTGGTGTAAAAAATTCAGCGTTTGAAGAACCAGCCACAGACCTTAGCACGCTCTTCCACTGCTTAATTACCCACGTTGTTAATTATTATTGGTTTTTGTCCTGAGTCTGAATGCTCCAAGTCTCATCCTGCAGCTTTTTAATCTCATGCCTTACTCTGCGAAGGGGAAGAGCCCTCTGCTGCCAAATGTCTTTTCCCCTGTTTATGGCTAGGTCCAAGTACCTACAAGCTGTGTGCCTGCCCCTGCCTGGGAACCTGAACCCCGGGAGCTGCCTCGGCTGCGGGTGTGAGTGCTGGGGGAAAGTCATGGAGCAAGGGGTGGCATGGAGCTTGTCCCGGGCAAGGCTGGGCACCCCAGTAAGTGCACCAGTGGGTAGGGGACTCGGCTGGCATAGGGAGGGAGGAAGGGCAAGAGCAAGTTCTGCTCCTGGGATGATTTCATTGAGGGTTGTTTAATGCAGACCACGTACACAGAGGTGAGAAAAGCTATGGGTGGTGTATGGTGGGGTGTGGTGGAGACAAGTTGAGGGGGGTCCGGGGACTGTAATACTCCTCTGCGTATTTTTGGAATCCTGATCCACCCTAGGCAGGGGCAAGCAGCAGAGTTACATGGCCAGGGGCAGAACTGCAGGGGGAATTCCAGGGGGAATCTGTGCAGCACAACAGAGAGGTACCCAATCAATTTAACTTGCCTATAGGATTAGGCAGCTGCTGAACAAGTACCTTTCTATACCTAATTTAAGTCTGTTTACACCCCTTTTAGGGCACCTTTCCACATCCAGTCCTGACCAACTGTGATTATGTCACTTCTTAACTTTTCTTTTAGAAGACAGACAGCTTTGAGCTCCCCAGCCCAGGTGCGATGAGGTGCACTTCACAGCCTTTTACTCACATCATGGTTCTTCCCTCTTTGTTCTGGAGTCGTGCTTACCAGGACTGGAAAGCTGAGAACAGGCAGAAGGCAAGTAAAGATCTCAAGCAATGTTTCCAACCCAATATCTTTCCTTTTTGTGGATCCAAGGATCTTGTTATTCCTTTTGCCACAGAGCCACATGCCACAATTACCTGTGGCTGGCTACTCCCCTATACCACTACCCCAGGATTTTTCAGTTACCTGTTTTCATACTGCCGTCATTGATAATCCAAGTCTGACTTGCCATGGTGGTATCCCCTGCAGTCAGGATGATTGTGATTTGCAACACATGAGAAGCTAGTCCAGAAATGCTTGCAAGCTTTTTGACATGCACACACATACCCCATGCAGGTGGCAGGTGCCTCACAGGGACAGTCAGTGGGACTGTAAGTAGACCAAGGATTTTTTTTAGTGATGTTGCATGGTCCTTCAGGTACCGAGGGCTGAAAAGCACCATCCTGAGGTTCTTTGTTCTGAGATTGACAGTGGATGTATGGAAATGCACGTTGCTCACTCATCTGCACTTGCCAGATGTTACAATTCACTCAGTGCTAGGTGGCCATCCTTCTGTCCAACCTCTTTTCCAACCTCTGTGTCAGCTGCAAACTTCAGCAGTAGAGTTTTTATCCGGGGCATGGTTTAAAACAAAACAACACAACATTAAACAGCATAAGACAGCACCCAGTCCCTGCAGAACCTCTCTGTAAAGGAATTACTTAAGCATGGTTCTCCTGTTAGTTATTTTAAGACTAGTGTGTTGGGTTTTCACCAATGTGAACCAGATTGAATTTATATTTTTCTACCTTTTTAATCAAATGTGATTTTCTAGCCAGGCCGTTGCTCACAGAAGCAACAAAGTACTTTTATTTTATCAGTAAAACTTGTAATCTTGTTTTAGAAATATAAATTATTTTGACAGGAATTATTTTCCCTAATCCCATGTTGATTGGCGGCTATTATTATTTTTATTATTATTATTAAGCTTCTTTAATATTTTATTAGCTGAAGCCTCTATCTGCTATGCTGTCACTTCATCTGGGGGCAAAGCCAAGCTGAGAGATCTACCGTGATCAGGTCATCTGATCTACCTGCTTTTAATATTGGCAGAGAATTGATTTTCCCCACTTATCTCCATATTTCTGCTATCCCAAAACTTAATAAAAAGAAAATTATTTTTCTTGGCCACGTCTCTTAAGAATATCAAGTATAAATGAGCCATACCTACTGATTTTAAAATCTGTCAAGATAAGAGATTCTGTTTACCACCCTCTCTGTTATTTTTGGAATGTGGAGTATGTCATCACCCCTCTGAGATATGCATACTTCTTCCTGCTCTCTACCCAGTATGCAACTGGATTATTTACTAAATATTTCAATCTTTTCTGCATTTTGTTGACAATTCTGCTGTTTTACAGTGATGAATAATTGTCAAGGGATCAGAACTGGGTTCTGAGGGGTTTTTAAATGTCAGTATCATGAGTTAACCAGCACAATATAATGACAATGATTTACAAGTCTTGAATTTAAAAACCAGAATATTTTCAGTGCTTCCCTTTTAGCTTTACGAACCTTGGTTCTTGTTCCTACGCTTTTCTCCACCAGCTGAGAGCTAGAAATTTGATTTTATTAATAAAAAAGTGGTGTTTTTATTTTAGTCATCTGATCCCAGAAGTTAGGGTTTTAAGAAAATAGACCAAGCACCAGGAAACTCATGATGACGCATGAGAGCTGGCAAATCTTCTACAGCATCACCAGTGCTCTAAGATTAGCAACGTTGAAAGGAACAGCTACAGTGTTATCACTGGCAATGCAGCATCTACCTATTTGATAAAAATGGGAAAAAACGTTTCTCCTTTTTAAGAGCATCTGCAACCTCTAGCAAGCTGGTTCATTCATGGCCCTGGCATTCACTCTGAGCGCCCAGCTGGAAGGCTCCCAGCCTCCAGCCCCTCCTTTGACCGGCTGTTACAGGTTGCTCTGTGAAAAGTCCCCTTCAATACCCAAACTGCTTTCACACCTCAGTGTTTTCAGGGTCCAGTACAAGGGAAACTGGATTTCTGTATTTCTGCACTCCAATATGGTCCTTCCTGTGAAGGTGCTTCACAAGCATAAGCTTCTGTGCAGAGTAACTCACAGGATCCCCACATGGTTCACAGGATCAAGCCTGTATCATATAATCTGCATATGTAAACTTTTTTTCAGAACTAATAGGAAATTAATCAAATTTTTCTTCTCATCATCCAGCTTAGTTTCCATCCATGTTTAGCTGCTTCTTGAATACATAATTATCTGAATATACCAAACATATTTTGCTCATTAATTGCTACCACTGTCTGCACTAGCTACTTACTCATGTATTTACATACATGACAGACTTGAAAGGGAAACTTTCTGTTTAGCCGGCTGCCCATAAACGATCCCTATTCTCAGCATACATCCTAAAGATTTTCTTTCTTTTGGGCAAGACGCATGTGGAAAGGCTCCTGCCATGGGACCAAGCTCCAGCAGCCCTGGGAGCAGCCCCCAAAAGCTGGCTTTGAGCTCCCTCTGCTGCCCACCCTGCTGGAGAGACCCTTTCCCAGCCCAGCGCCGGCCTCACCAGCAGCAGCGTGTTCCGCCATAGGATGCTCATGCTCAGGGGCTGCTTGTCACTTGCTGGTAAGCGACCAGGTAGGCGTGAAGCCTCTGCAGAGCACAGGGTAACGCGACATATTCTGCCCTGCAGGCTACCACTCTGCAAAAAATAAAAAAAAGTCAGTGCTCAGTGTTATGTGAGAAACATCAGTGCTCAATGTTACGTGAGAAACACCAGCCCTCAATATTATGTGAGAAACACCAGCGCTCGATGTGAGGCGTCTCCGGCCTGGACGGCGGCAGTCGCCATCGCAGGCCTTGGAGGCCCAAGTGGCGGCCGACCCGCACCAACCCCGTCCCCATCGCAGCCTCCCCAAAGCCGCCATCCCGCGGGAAACACATTAAGAGATGTCAAAGCCCAGCAGCAGCACCACCAAGGCTACAAAACCCGAAGGGCCCAGGCTGGGGAGAAGGCGGCAGGCCCTGCTAGGGCGGCCTCCCTGCTCCTGCGGACCTTGGCGGGCCTGGGATGGCGTGGCCCCGGGGGGACGGGCAGCCTTGCCCCGGGGGGCCCCGAGGGGCCGCCGCGGGACCGTTGCCCACCCGCTGCTCCTGCTGCTGCTGCTGACCGGCAGGTGTCGGGAGCGGCGGCGGAGCCGTGGCCATGGCAGCGGGCGGGCCCGACCCCGGCCCAGGTGCAGCCGCTTGGCGCCGCTGGCCCATTTAGCCGCGGCCCGGCGAGGGGGGGAAGGCTGAGGCGTGTTCGTGCTCCGCAGCTCGCCCTCGCCTCGGCGGGTGAGTGGGGCTCCGCAGCCCGGTCCGGGGGAGGGAGGGAAGGCGGGAGGTCCGGGAGAACAGCCCTCAGGAAGTCTAACGCAACTTTCCGCTGAGGCCGCCGGGGGCGGGTGTCCGGGCTCGACTTTGAGCCCGGTGGGCGGCCGTGCTGAGGTGAGGGCGGTTTTGGGGGGAGAGAGAGACCGAGCACCCGTGCGGCGGCCGGGGCTCAGCCTGCGGGGCCTCCGCCGTGCTGCCGGCCCCTCTCCAGGGGCGGAGCTGCTGGCGGCACCGTACCGTGGGGTTCCCTGCCCGGGGCTGCGGGGCTGTGCCCGGGGTGGGTCTGAGGGAGGAGAGGGGGACGAGGTGCGGGGCTCCCGGCGGGAGCTGATGGACCCGCTCCCCGCGGCTTCCAGCCTGCCTTTGCCGGGGCTGTGCCCCTCCCGGAGGTGTCAGCGGGGGCTCTTGTGTGTTTCACGGCGTGAAGCCGGGGGGAAAACTTCATCGTGAGATGAAGACGCTGTTTTAGGGTTATTGTCACTGTGGGCTTTTAGGTATAGTCAAAAAACCTTCATCACGCTGCTGAGTGCACTAGCTCTCACTGGTCTTATAGGTAAAGATTGTGCTCTATCAGCTGTAGGGGGGAAATACTTGAAAATGAAGCAGAAACCTGTCTGCTGGTAATGTGAGCGTGAGGCTGCTGGTATCCACCGTTTCTCCTACTGACCCCTCTTTAACTAGATATGTTTCTCTTAAGACCAGCAGAGCAAGAACAGGCACGATGACAACGGTGAGGTACGAACAAGGGGCAGAGCTGACAGAAGGGTCCGGGTGAGTGAAATGAACCGCACCGGTGTATGGGTTTGGGATTGAAGTGTGCTGTCTGTGGGCCCCTGTCTGGACTTTATTACTGCTTTAAATATAACAATGGGAAGAATGGAGTGCTTGAAGTTTATATAGCATGTAGCCTTTGTATTTCCCTGCCCCTCCTTAAAATGCTGTTGTCTGAGATGAGTAATATCTTTGAGAGAAATATGCTGTCGTGATTGTCTTATTGCAAGTAGTTAAGAACTAAAGAAGTACAGAGCACCCAGCCCTGGTATAATAAACTAACTCATGGCAGTAAAGCCTCGTGTCTTCTAGCATCCAGAAGGTCAAGGTCTCTTGTAGAGCAAGATGCTCTTGCTCTGCTCTCCTTAAAAGCCTCAAGTATGAAGTTCCCTTTAGCTGTGAGCAGTCCAAAAAGCTTATGCTCTGTACGGAGAGCGTGTGTGTGGAAGAACTAGGTTCTTCTTGTATATCCTCATTTTCTTCTCCTCCACTCCAGTAGTCAAAGACCAGATCTGGTAGCTTGTGGCAGAGGGCTTGTTTCGGCTTGGACAACAAGTAGATATAGAATGCTCAGAAAAACAAACTCCCTCTGAGGAAAGCATTATCTGGAACTGAATTTTTGTGTGATAGCACAGTGGGAACAGTGTAATCCGGCTTGACTTCTGTTTTCTTTTTGTGTTAAAGATTGGCTTCCTAACCCAAAACACTACTGTTGTTCATTCTTATTTTGGCATATTTTAATCACAGTAGATAAAAAGTGGCTTATGGTGTACTTCACATGTCTACAAGTATAAGCAAGTGTCCTGCAGCAAAATTGCTGTGGCAGCAGTAAGCTGCTTTAATGAGTAAAGCATTTCAGCTGTACATTAAGTGGAAATTCCTAAGTGAATATCCCATAAGAATGGCTGTGAAGCAAAGCTGAATAGCAAGACATCACTAGAGCTTTGCTTCAGTTCTAGGAACAAAGTGAGGATGCTGGTGTCAGCTGGAGATGCTGGAGCTGGAAAACTAGCTTTAAATACCAAAATTGTTGGGGGGGTGGGGAGGGAAAGAATTCTTCTCTTCAGCCTGATACTGAGTGCAGGTAGTGAACCATCAGTACTGGTTGCTGACACTGTAGGAAATGCATCATTAAACTTCTTGCTTAAAAGGGGGTTAGCCCACACTGTAGAAGCAGTTGTGGAGGGTGAATAATACTTGGATCCTCTGAGTTGTTACACTAATGCTTCAAAAATGCTAGGTTGCCTCAGAACAGCATGGAAACATCAATATTGAATATGTGTATGTACTTACTCCTGCCCGAGAAGCAAAGATGCCAGAGACAGAGCCACAGCAAACACTGGCTTCTTGCAGTGCTATTATGCAGCATAGTATTTACTTGGAGGAGGCTGAGTTAGAAACTCCTGGATTTGGATGTTACACTTTATTTTCTGTGAAGTCAATCATGTGGCCTTCAAAGCTTCTCAGGTAGCCCAACAAAAATGTGGTCTAAAGAGATCCTTTTAAGGAAGTTATGGCAAGCAGCCACTACCCTGAAAAAATGCTGTTCTAGCACTAGCTCAGCTGCTGCTGCTCTGGTCTTCCAGTTTCCGGTCTGGTATCCTGCTTTGCACAAAAAATCTCTGTGCTATGGATTTTCCTGGTGAAAGCATTCGTTCTCTGAACAAGTAGTTTACTGTAACAACATTAATGGCTTTTGGACTCGAAGCAGTTTTGCATATGCATGTTTCCAGCACTTCCAGAGTCTGGCCTGGACTGTTAAGCCCTCAGCAGACTCTTGGATGCCCAGCTTCAAAGCCCTTTATCCTATCGCTAAACACACCTGTTCCCTTCCTCCCCCAGAAGAGAAAGTTTTGAAAGATGGATTGCTAATGGGAACTGAGTCAGTACAAGCCAAGAGGTTCTGCTGTGCCAACACATGGAATGTGTTTCTTCCCCTGGTACTAGGCTTGTGCTGTGACCCAGGCTACTTCTCACTGCTCAGCTGACAGTTAATATTCTTTTCTCTGGAATAATGAAGGGTAAAAATGTATAAAGTTGACATCTGTATCAGTATTTGACTTGTATTTTTCCTTTGCCAGCTCTCCAACTGCAGAAGAGCCCACAGTAAAGATTGATGATGGTCGTGATGAGGATAATGAACCAGACAGCTGTTCCAAGTAAGCTCATGGTATACTAAATGCCTTGCTTTCCCCCAAAGTGGAAACTTCTTAGACAAAATAAGAAGGCAGATGGCTTGCTGAAGTAGAGATAAGCCCAGTAAATCACTTGATATTGACACTTGTTCTAGTAGATAAGAAGCTTCCTGAACTTATTTGCCTTTATTTATGCCTCTGGAGGTGAAAGCCCAACTCAAGAACTAGCTACAAGTCCATCATATTATGGAGAATGCACAGTCCAAACTGCATTGATTGAATTTTCACAAAGGAATGAGTTTGGGAGAACACAGAGGAATGAACACTGAGAAAATGAGGTGAATGAGTATCTGAGGCAAATAATAAGCATCATGCCCTTGTCAAAACTAATCTGCCGGAGCTTGCTAGTGATTGACTCTGTTCTTGAAGTAGTTATTTACTAACAGTGTTTAGCTCTTGTCACCAGATTACTCTTATAGCATATTTACTCTAGTCTAGAAACAAGTGAATAGACTTGTTTCTCCGTTCCTGCAGCTCAAGAACAGTAAGATTAAACCTGTTATCTCAGGTCTCCTATGTGACAACATGTCTTTCTAGAACTCAGAAGTTGGCATTTACAAAGGCTTTAAGCTAAGTACTTGAGCAAATGTGCCACACTTTCTTCAACTGTTTTAAGATGTTGGCAGGCCGAATTGGAGTGGTGTGTATATGTTTCAGTCTTTAGTGTACCTAACAAAGGTGCTTGTCCTTATACCGTGGAAGTTGAAGTCTTGGTGTACCTACTACATTTGTAGGATTGACTGGGTAAAGACATGGACCAGCAAACAGTTAGTGTAGTTACTGCAGTGATTCCTCAGATATTACACATTCTAAATACAAGGAAAACATCCTATATGCTCAGCTGCCTTAAGGGTAAGACTTGTTGTTACATCCTTGATTTCCATGGAGAAAAGTGGGTGCTACAACCTAAGTATCTCCTTCCTGTTTAAGGATGCGGATGTTTCCTGGCTAGATCTTGTTTTTAGTTAAAAGTTTGAACTTAATAATGAGAAGTATGGGCTAATTCAGTAAGCCCATCAAGATGCTTCCTCATTGCTTCAAAGATACCCAACCTTGTCTTAAACAGAGTTATTGAGGTGTTAAGGGTATGCACCAGGTACAAAGCAATGCTCAAGTTACCCTAGACGAAAAACAAGTAGGTCAGACAGGATAACTGGGGTGCAATATGCATTATTGAGCTGACAAAGACTTCCTGTAACAGTGGTATCTCTAATGTTGGTAGGGAGGGGAAGTGTAGTGACTGTATATAACAGGAAAGATAGGGTAGATATGTGAACAATACAAAAGGAAGCTACCAGTACTTTTTGTCAGTATGTCAGAACTCTTGGTAGGTCCCACTGTTAGTGATATACTTAGAGAAGGTGTTTTCTTTTAAGTGTCTAAGAAAAGACTTGGTGCTTACAGTAGTTAAGTAATCCTGAGATTACTTAACAGACTGGCAATCTGTTTTTCAAAATGTCAGGACTTGGGACTTGCAGATAATTGTTTCTACCTTACTTCTTGGTGTAGCCTAAAGATACTTTCAGCTAGTAAGATGGTT
The DNA here is from genome assembly GCF_963924245.1 of Chroicocephalus ridibundus. Taxonomy (NCBI): domain Eukaryota; kingdom Metazoa; phylum Chordata; class Aves; order Charadriiformes; family Laridae; genus Chroicocephalus; species Chroicocephalus ridibundus. The sequence goes on along the minus strand of NC_086284.1, from coordinate 31,806,247 downwards.
ACATAAAGGCCTAGCTTTAAACCAGAAGGCTTAGAGCATACCAAAGAGGCAACAAATCTTCCGTAACTGAAAACAGGAGCTGTAACTCTGCTAGGGCTGGAGATAACTCTCATAATTGCAATAACTTAGCTTCAGTAACTAATTTTCTTAAAAGGCACTGGAGTCTTCAATCTGAAAGCCAAACAAATGTTTCCTTTTAAAGGTAGAAGAGGGATTTGTCTTCCTCTATTCCAAGAGTACAGCAGTAGTGGAGCTATTAACAAGTGCAGCTTTTTCCAGGCCTGGGGGGGAAAAAATCTCTGATATAATAAGCTAATATCTTGAACAAGATACCTTAGGAGATATTTATCCTTTAATGTTCCTCTTGACCAATAACTATTATATAAGCCCACTTATAGCTTTTAACTGGGCATTAAGCCAGACTTCTAGTGTCACTGGAATTGTGACACTGAGTAGTGTTATGCATAAGTACGTACTGCTGTGCTTCTGGGGTCTGTAACTGATGAATACTACTTCTAACAAGTGGTCAAAGTACTGCTTTCAAGTACTGTCTTAGCCTATGTACTTCATGAATGCAACTGAATAATCTCCTCTTAAAGAAATCACTACTACACAAAATTTTGAAACAAAAAGAATGTAACAGTGCTCTTGTGGCTAATGTCAGTAGCAAAATGTCACTTGTCTTAATGCCAGTTCTCTTCTCTTGCAGAGCAATTAGGAGAAAAATTTCCCCATTTGTGATGTCATTTGGATTCAGGTAAAAGATCACGCTTGTAATGATATTGGCAAGGTAGAAATAGTCCTTACTTTTGGTGGAAGAACTTGTAGAGTTCCTTGAACAACAGTGACTCCAGCCTGCTCTGTCTGGAAAGTACTGAATCCCCTGTCACCCCCTGAAAGGGTGACTTGAGAAAAGTATTTTGATGGGAAAGAAATCTTAAATAGAGATGACTGCATTCTCCAAAGAGATGAAAGTCAGAACTGTAAATACTGTTGACTGGGATAAAGGCTTTTTAATGGCTTACTTCAGGCTGTGTCAGCCTTCGAACAGCCAGTTGGTCAGTTGTATACAGTCTAGGTGCTGAAACAAGGTAAGCCTTTAAAGACAGTTATTTATAAGGGACTACACCAAGTCATGAGTGGGAGGGAGGGTGAGTAAGCTGAAAGGTAGCACTGACACTTGTGTGCATTAAAGCATTCAGGTTTGCACTGCTTCTAGGTAGCTGTGGAATTATGGGTTAATATCTACAGCTGAGTCTGAGGTAAATATACAGTTCCACATGGTTGATGTATTCTGTGCAGATCACTTTAAAAATGCAATTCCAATCTTTCAGCTGCATATACAAGCAGGCCTCAATCTGTATGTAAGAGAAAACACTCTCGCTGAAACAGCTTAAAACAAATATCTGGGCTTGTGCTGTTCAGTCTAATGTCAGCAATTCATTCCTACCTCTCAAACTGTATTTTTCTTTTTTTGCAGAGTATTTGGAGTTGTACTTATCATTGTGGACATTATAGTTGTGATTGTGGATCTGGCTATCAGTGAGAAGAAGGGTGTCAGAGAGATTCTTGAAGGTGTTTCCCTGGCAATAGCACTCTTCTTTCTCATCGATGTTCTCCTGAGGGTGTTTGTTGAAGGGTAAGACATGGGCAAAAGTTAAGTCAGTGTGGCTAGTAAGGAAGCAATAGTTCAAGCTTGGACTATAAATGTGTCCTGTAGGTTGGCCATAGACAATGGTCACATCTGTTCTTGGCCGTGTATATTGTCTGTCACCCTTCTATAGAATAATCTGTAAAGTGCTTTTGATATAAGTGAGCACTTGGAAACGGTGTCAGCTTTGCTGTGACTTATGTGTGTAGACCAGATGAAGGATTATTTTCTTAGTGAGTCTTCAGTGCTTAGTGTTAAGAACTGCTTCAGGAGAGACTGTCTCTAGCAGTAGTTCTATATAGGTGGTTCTCTTCCTGAAGATGTCTCAGTTTTTGCTATCTATATGGGCATCTGTCTGAAACTCTCATTTGTTTCAGGTTCAGGAACTATTTCCGGTCCAAACTGAATATTTTGGATGCATTCATAGTGGTTGGCACTCTGTTAATTAACATGACATATTCCTTCTCAGACCTTGCTGCAACAGATCAGATACCAAGGTAAGAATGGTAAAGAAGCCATTAAAAGTGAACTCTCTCTTCTTGCTAGTCTTCTAAGAATTTTCTTGGGCACCTCTAAGCTAGATGTGTGCATAGGAGATCATGAATATGGCTGTCATGGTACAGACTAATGAAGGATAGAGACACCTAATCTTGGTTTACAGTTATAGTGTAGACTGTCCCTGTATTAAAGGCAGTGAAGATCTAAATGTATCAGCTGGGGTAACCAACAGTGAATAGTGAGGCTATCAAATGCTGTGATTCAAGGATGTTTTTGGGGGAAGGTGTGCAGCAACCCTGATGAAGAGAGGCGAGTTTGAAGAAAGTCAGGAAGAAGAGTTGGATTATAATAGCAAATGGAACAGACAACTGAGGGAGGATCTCCATTTAGTGGATCTTGAAATAGAAAGAGTTGCCACACTGTTTCTTCTACCTTGCTTTCCCAAAAGTCTCATGGTAACATATGTTGGATGCCCTGGCAGGGAGAAACATGCTGTTTATGTGCATAAGTTAATTCAAGTCACACTTCAGTCTGATTTCTGTAGCTTGATCAGATGATAACCTGTGAGAGGAATCAAGTCCTGATGGAGAGAGAACTAAAACTCTAAGATTAGTTTATCTACACTAGGCTTGAATCGGTGAAACTTGCTTGCATCAGCCGGGGAAAGAAGTTGAGGTTTGTGTGTTTTGCCTTTTTTTTTTTTTTTAAAAAAAATACCCTCCCCATTCAACTGGCTACTGGGCACAAGGGGGGAAAACCTTCTTCTAGAAGAAACTAACTCAAAGTCCAGTTATTGAAGAACCCAGAGTAGCTGGACAAACATCTAGAAGTATTGGTTGTCTCTCCAAATGCCAGATAAACTCAGGTTTCAAAAAGTAGAACTGTCAAAGGAATAGCTTTTGCAACCTCAGAATTGTAAAAGGCTGTTTCTTTCTAGGTCTTTTTAAACATTAAGCTGAGTTTAATTATTACTTCCTATTTCTCTGGGCACGTTTTCTCTAAAGCAGCTTTCATCTTATGGCAGCATCCAGTTAAAGGTAGCAGAAGCAGCAGTGCAGTTTACTCTGTCACAGTGCTATCTTTACTAGGCTGTCAGTAGTAGGCCTGATCCTGCACTTGACCCATCCTGTTGCAGGTCAGTGTGCACAAGTTCTTTGTATTCTGACTTGCTGAAGTTGATGGAGATTTAGAATAGGCTTTTGGGTCACAAAAAGGAGTTCACACTCATCTCAGATGATACTTGTCTGGGGCCTACCATGCAATTCTTGAGGCCCTCTGTAAGGTTTCCCTTGTTAAGGGCTCCTCAGTCCTGTTCTGACCAAAGTGTTACTACCAGGCACTGGGTGATACCTCAGACTTGGCCAAATCCCACATGTTGAGATGGTCTTCCCACTTAACGTTGCAGTAGTGTCCATGCAATTCAGCTAACTTCCAATAGTCTACCTGGGGTTTATTCTTCTTTTCTGACAGACCTTCCTCAAGAAGCAAGCTGCAGTCTTAAAGCACCTCATGTATCTCAGAATAGTTAAATCTGAGCAGATTTTATGTGGATGAAAGCATATATGTGACGAGTGAGATTTCAGTGGCAGTCCACAGAGGTAGCAGGCCACGATGGAGGGGTATGGTCTCTATTTCTGTCTAGTCTAGTGTGCATTGGAATGAGTTACCTGTTTCCTTGAAGTCTGACCTGTTAAAGGACATTGAGGAATGAGAGCTGGTATCAGTCTGGGAGCTAATGTTTAATGGGCTAACTTCCTAAAGGGCAGAATGCAAACTGCTTTTATCCTGAACAGCTGCTGCTTGCAGTTGTGGTTCAGGCTGGGGAGAATGGCCATGGAGTCTTCACTCTAACATTGGTTTATCTCCTTGGCTTCCAACTCCAAGGGAACTCTGTTTTGAAAACAGCAGGGTGATCCTAGACTAGGAAGGAGCTGGGGAAAAACCCGAAGCTTTCCTCCGGGTGTCTGGGACAACCTTGTTTTGCTGGCTTTAAGCTCCACATCGGTGGAGAGCAGACTGTCTTCAACTACAAGGTGATGGGATAATGTTTCCATAATATTTATCACCCTTACTGTAGGTGTTCACCAGGATTCTTACCTAAGTGTATCAGGACCTGAAATATGTGTGTGTGCTCCTATGATCACATACCCACTTCAGGAATAAATGTTAGTTTGTCCCGGTCCCTAAGGGTATATGAAAGCAGCTGCCCCTGTTCAGTTGTTTCCATAGAACCACTCACATAAGCATCTTGCCTGCTTCAAAGTTCAACAGCAGTTCAAAGTTCTTCAAACCATGTCATCAGCTCAAGTTGCTGAATGATTAAACCCAGGGTTTATACTGACTTTTTTTTTTCACAGGCTTCTCAATCAAGGTATGATGTATAGCTTTTTTTCCAACTATTTTTCAGGTGGCTGCTTACACTAAATGTATACTTGAAAACAAACTTCAAGGAAAAAGAATTTAGGGATAATAACATAGGTAGTGTTAGGGGAATTTCCTGCTTGCTGGGAAGAGGTGCCTGGGAAAGTCTGTTTGAGCAAGTAAGGGATTTCCTAGTTCTGCTAGCTGTTCAGAACATGTATTCCTCAAAAAAAAAAAAAACCTTGATAAAACCATGGTATTCCTCAAGCATAGTATTCTCTCTCCAAAATCAGCCTGAGAAGTCCTAGTTCAGTATATGAAACAAAGCTTTAAGCTGTCTCTGAAACAGCTTTTAAATAGCTTTAAGCTTTGTATTTAAGTTTAATTGTGTTCATTTTCTTTCATGGTGAATCTGACTCCCATCTAGGATGGTTACTTTCCTCCGAGTTCTGAGAATTGTCATCTTAATAAGAATATTTCGCCTGGCTTCACAAAAGAAGCAACTTGAAGTGGTGACCAGGAGAATGGTAAGTTGGCCTCTTAGATGTATCTAGGGTACTGTTACTGCTTCCAACGCTATCTCTTTCTCCAAGCAGCCATCAATGGTGAGTAGGAAGACTGCCCACAGCCTATTGGTCTCCAACTGATAATATTGCCGAAGCAGCATGTTTGTTCAGTGTCCCCGGCAGGGTACCAGAGCTCTGCCTTCAACTTCAGAATAGCTAATAATTCTTAACTTTACGCAAGTCAGCAGCAACTTGACCTGGAAGGCCGGCATATCGAAGCGATTGCAACACCGCTGTGTGTCTCAACTGATAATTTCTAGTTTGTGTGGTACCTAGACTGTTTTTCCTCACATGGTGGAGGATGGGAATTTTAATGCTTCTGCTGCTTATTCCAGGTGAAAACAAAACAATCTAGCTGTTGAAGCCCTAATCATTGTAAATGCCCCTTATTTTCATCAGGGGCACTATAGTGGTACTAAAGCTTCAAGTATGTCATCTTGCTCAGGAATAAGCAGTCTTGGTTATGCTGCCCTTAACTTTCTTCTTCCTCCTCTCAGCCCCCAAACACTCAAATGACAATGACAGATTCATACTGCAGTCTGCAGAGAATCTGCAGGGTTGCTTCCACTAGAATAAACTGATACTTCAGGGTAAAAATTCCTTATGGACCTTCTACCTAACACAATAAATGTTATTCTTGGCTAATTCTGTGAACTTTGCTATAGCAAAATAAGGCTCTGCTGCTCATGACTTAACTTCAGACTCTAAATGGTTTTTCCAAGTAACAGGCACCACTTGTTGATCTTTGGCATTCGTTTGGGAGACTAACTCTACTCTCTTTTTGGCAGGTCTCTGAAAACAAAAGGCGTTATATGAAAGATGGCTTTGATCTGGATCTCACTTATGTTACTGGTTTGTAGAAGCAAATGACACTTTGCAGCATGTTACATCCTGCTAACACTAGTCAGTTAATAAGTGCTTGACATGAAACACAGGCAATGTTTTAGATTAATGAAACTGAAGTATGAAGTCAAACCAGGCTTACTCCTTTTCTGTGGGATTTTGAAATATGGATTCTTGACTCTGACACGGTTCTCAAGGATTAGCCTTCTGGGAGAGAGGTTGTACATGCTTTATGTAATGATAGAAATTCTCCTGAGGCCTAGGGTACTAGAGCTGAGAAACTACTGACTATCTCATAGTATTTTTGCCTGTGATTCTATGGAGACTGACACTTAATGGTAGATGATGCTTCAGGAAGCATTATTCTCCTTCTCTAGCTATATAAAATGCAGAAGAAAACCTCAACAAAATGGGTAGGTCATTCTTATTAGGGTGGAAATAAGCTGTTACATAATGATGTTGCTTTCAATCGTGTAGCTCCTACATGTGGGGAGGGTTCTCTCAATGCTTCTGATTGCTGTCTTTTTCACAGATCGCATTATTGCAATGTCATTTCCATCTTCTGGGAAGCAGTCTTTCTATAGGAACCCCATAGAGGTAAAAATATCTCCTCTCCTCCTCTAAATTCATTATTTCTGAATGCTGATTCACTTGTATGTTCCCACTAATCTGCATGTGGACTAGGTTGTCAAGTCAATCCTAGTCCTGCTGTCTTGGCTGGTTGGAATGATTAAGTGATGGTCTCCACTGTGCTGTACTGCTTGCGTTGTAGTCTCTTAGCAAAGCCTAGTGGGATGTATCTTGCAGCGTGCACACACTGGTGCTCTGATGCTGCTGTTCCTTGGGAATGCTTCAGAGAATCAAGTTGGCTCTGTCCCAGGCTAGTAATAGTATGAGTGATGAGAACTGTATCACAGAATGGTAGGGGTTAGAAGGGGCCTCTGGAGATCATCTAGCCCAGCCCCCCTGCCAGAGCAGGGTCACCTCGAGCAGGTTGCACAGGAATGCATCCAGGCGGGTTTTGAATGTCTCCAAGTTGGAGACTCCACCACCTCTCTGGGCAGCCTGTTCCAGTCTTCTGCCACCCTCAGGGTAAAGAAGTTCCTCCTCATGTTTAGGTGGAACTTCCTATGCTCAAGTTTGTGCCCATTACCTCTTGTCCTGTCCCTGGGCACCACTGAAAAGAGCCTGGCCCCATCCTCCTGACACCCACCCTTTAAGTATTTATGTGTGTTGATAAGGTCCCCCGTCAGTTGTCTTTTTTCCAGACTGAAGAGACCCAAATCCCTCAGTCTTTCTTCATAAGAGAGGTGTTCCAGTCCCCTAATCATCTTGGTAGCCCTTTGCTGCACCCTCTCCAGCAGTTCCCTGTCCTTCTTGAACTGGGCACGGTACTCCAGATGCATCCTCACCAAGGCAGAGTAGAGGGGGAGGATGACCTCCCTCGACCTGCTGGCCACACTCTTCTTGATGCAGCCCAGGATGCCACTGGCCTTCTTGGCCACAAGGGCACATTGCTGGCTCATGGTCATCTAAGTAAAGATGTTAAAAGATCTGCCTTTACGCCCTTCAGGGCTATGCTGCCTGATACTGTGGAAACACAAATACATCAGAGAAGATAGTTGCAGTAGTACTTCTGTTCCAGACAGGAACCTAAGCTCTTGGGCTGGAAAGGCCAATATCTGTCCAAGGGTTGTTTATGAATGCAGTTGCTGGACCCCTCTTGGGGTGGCAGTAGAAATAAGGAGTAGAGCACTAACTACTCTGAACTTGTATCTTGTTATTGCTTTAGGAAGTTGCAAGATTTTTGGACACCAAACATGCAGACCACTATAAAGTCTACAATCTCTGCAGTAAGTATGTTTAGCTGCTGAACTGTATTGAAATACTGCTAAACAGGAAAACATCTTATCAAGGTATGATGCTGGCAATCTCCAAGAACTTAGAGTTTCTCAAAAGCACGCAGTTGTGTCTGACTGCCTTCTGTCCTGAATGTCACTGTTGACTTTTAGTATCTATTATATTGTACTGAAGCTTGCAAAGGAGATACTGGATGCCTTGCAGTTTAGACTTCCTTGCTCATGCTGAACAACTGCTTCAGTGTTCCAAAACTCTTACTAAAGAAGTGGAATACTAAACCTGGGCTAAAACTTGAGGTGATGTTGGAGGATTTATCTAATGATGGCTTAGAAGAATGAGGTGAATGAAGAGTTAAAAGCTCCTCTGCTTAGAGGTGGTTAAAACAATGAAAAATACTTCAGGAACAACTACTCTGTGGTTCCTGCTTTTGTAGTAGATCATCACAGCTGGGAGTAAACGGGGTATGATATAGAAGCATTGATACTGAAGCTGTGAAAAAGAAGCTGTCCTCTGGCTAACAGGGGTAGATGAGGTGTGTGGTGTTAGCAGCTCCTTAACACTTTGTAGGTGGTGTTGCTGTGGTTGACCCTGAGAGTACATCAGAATATTAACTTTCAGATCCCTAAATAACCCCTATGAAAAAGAATGGCCATCTGGGCCTGGAGATGAATTTTCACTTAAGTGAGAGGTGTGAAACTAGAAGCTAAGCAAGCATGGTCTTAGCCAAATTACTCCTAGTTTTTCCACTTTGATCTGTCTATTTTTACTACTGTAGTTTAACAACTAAATACGCTCAGGCCAGCAGTTGTGTGTCAAAGTAACTTTCTTTGTTGCAAGTCTGTTCACTTTCCTGGCATAACTCAAGATCTTTCTTTGTAGGTGAAAAAGGCTATGACCCCAAGTACTTCCACTACAGGGTGGAAAGGATTTTTATTGATGACCACAATGTCCCAGCACTACAGTGAGTCTTGTCAAGAAATACATACACCATGACAGTTCTTTGTGAGCATTTGCTTTGATCTGCTAATTTTCCCCTTATCTAGGGACATGCTGAAATTCACTGCCAGTGTCCGTGAATGGATGAGTCAAGATGAAAAGAACATCATAGCAATTCATTGTAAAGGAGGCAAAGGTAGGACTTCTCAAACGTAATCTGTGTATGTTACAAACTATGTGTTATTCTTACCATGACTTCTTTGATTAAAGTATGGCCTTAAGACATAGCATGAGATGGGTTTAGAGCATAATTTGACAAATTCTGCAGACACTGTGATGACTAGCAACAGTATAGTGCTGTGTGTTTACTATTACACAGCCCCATTTGCAGGTGCCTAAATTGGTACTTAATCTAAGATGTCATCTGACCTCTTAAAAAGGTCTTCAATAACTTCCTGCTTTCCCGACTGCTGGGACAGCAGTCTCCCAGGAGAGGCTGGGGATAGGAAGCTGCTGAAACCGCTACTGTCAAAAGCGTTAGGCTGCTGCTTTGGCTCCCTGGCAGCTAGTCACCTACACTAAATATTCTGCACTGTAATGTACCTCCAGTGTTTTAATTTCTTGCAGTGGGGGCTAGGTACTGGATCTTTACATCAAGATACACAAGGTATTATGTGATAGAGTACAATGTAGTCTTATGGGAACAGGCTAGTCAAAGCTACTGCATGTGAGCTGACATGTGGGTGCTATCTGCAGCCTGTAGTAGTGCAGGAGCTGTTTGAAGTGCTTAGGTAGCTGTGTAAATAAGCCAAATTTCCCTGCAGACATCTGCTGCATCTTTAGCTGCCTGCTGTTACTACTGCAAATACTTGGCTTAAACCAGGTGGTTACTTAAGGTAAAGAAGGCTCTTTCCCCCACTTGAAACCACAGCTTAAAAGGTTTTGCAAAACTGAATATTGAAACTACCTGCAGGCCAAAACCAGCTTGAAGAACAAGTGTAGGGAGGGGTGATTTGACCTCTGAGATCTTAAGTTCAAATCTGAGACTATATTGGAGTCTTTGTGCTAGCAGTCTTGATGCCTTCATAGTAGGGTTGGGGGGGAGGGAGTTGGAGCAGAGAAGCATCTCTTGAGGCTTAGAGCATTGGTAAGTGCCAGTCTATAACCTAATCTAGTAGTGTGTACTTAACTCTGCCCCCTGCTAAATGCAGCATGCAGATACTGGCCAGCTTCCTAAGCATGTCTAGGAATACTAAGAAGAAATGTGGGGAATGCTTTCAAGGAAGTTCACAAACTGCTGTATCTTGTCTTTAACTCATTCTTCTCAGAAATACAGGCACTTGACTACTCTAGTGTCACTTATCTCCTGTGTGTGTATGTCTTCTATTTTAAAAGTTAAACTTCACAAAAATAATCCTAAATACCTTTGAATTCCTGTAGTTCAACCTGTCTCTTACTTCTAATACAGGCAGGACTGGAACAATGGTCTGTACCTGGCTCATAGACAGTGACCAGTTTGAGAGTGCAAAGGTAAAAACTGGTGTTTATTTTTTGATTCTTCTAGTATTCAAAATGTCCCTTAGAACCTACTTAATTCATGAAATGCAATAATATTCTACAAAAAGTGTATACTGGAAAAAGGATACTGTGAACAATCTGTTCTACAAAAAAATTCTTGCAAATTATGATGCTATGTAAATTCCTTTCTGATAAAGGCTACTCTTGATCATGACGAACTGGGAAAGTAGAATTTAACAGGATACCAACTCTGGATCACTTTTTTTTTTGAGGCATAATAGACCTAGGATCATGAGCAACAATTTTCTTAATCTGTAGATAGCTTCTGAGCATGTGTTACTAAAGATAATGTCATTGGTTTTGAGTGCAATTTTTTCCCCGACCTCCTGCCAAGTAATGTGAGGCATCAAGAATTGTCTTGGCTGCCAGCATTACAGCAAGAAGCCTTTCTGGGGAAAGGGAGAAAGACCAGCAAATCCCAGCCAGGACAGATGCATGTGCTGCTTTAGTATCCCAGGTCTGGTGTATCAATCTGGACCTGGGTTGCAGAAGGCCCAGGTCACTCAAGGTAGTCTGGCCAGCATGTGTATCCATCTAATCACTTGCTTTTCTCTGAGTCTGGCTTGTGAAGGTCCAAACTAATGTTCAGCTTGGTCTGCCACAACCATATGAGAAACATAAATGGTTCTAAAGCAATTGGTTAAAGCATATTGCTTTCTTCATTCAATGAACTTTATTAGAACACTTTCATGGATGACAGACTTCATATATCTGACTTCCTAATTAGTACTTTTTTATTCCAGTTAAAAGCCTCCTTTAGAAGGTACAACAACTATTGCATATTTGTACTTGCATTCACTTATTGGAATTGACTAGTGTAATTCTAGTTGACTACCCACTTCTCAGGAAGTGGAATGGTGGTTGGATGAATATCAGCCCTTGAAATTATCTTCCTATGTAGGAAAGTTTGGACTACTTTGGGGAGAGAAGAACTGATAGAAGCACAAGTACCAAGTTTCAAGGAGTTGAAACTCCATCCCAGGTAAGCTTGAGCAGGTCCAGCAACAGTAGCCAAACCAACACTAGCCTTGGGAGTGCTTATGCTACCCCACCTCCCCGCCTTGTTTCAGAGTAGGCTCCTACTAATGCTTAACTCCTGAACTTTCTGTACTTTCTTTAAGGGCTGGAAGACTACCAACGGGTAGGGTTGCACTGCTTCTCCCCCCCTACTCCCATTTGTCCAAGCATATTCCTTATTGTCTTTCTCTCTGTAATATCATCAAATCTGAATTACGGTACCTAAGATAACAGGATTGTTGACATTAGGAGAGCTTTCAGTGCAACCCCAATATTCAAGCAGGGTGAGCTAGAGCAGGCTGCCTAGGGCCATGTCCAGTCAGGCCTAGAATATCTCCACAGCCTCTCTGGGCAACCTGTTGCAGTGTTTGCCTGTTCTCACAGGAGCATGACCCTATAAGACAATTATGCTGTTTATTGAGGATGCACTGAAGCCTGCAGCCTGGTCTGGGGAGGGCTACGGCGCTGGGCGGAGGAATGCATCCTCTAGAGACTGCATTCACAAGGAAAAACTAAGCAAGTCAGTACCTCAGACTACAGCTTGGGGCTTTGCTCTTTTTGATTCACTGTGTACTGTGAGATGAAGCTGGTGACAGAGGTACTTTTAGTTGCTGGCATAAAATAAATGGAAGTACAGCTGTCCTTCAGAACATGCTTCTGTAACATGGCAGTATCTTGTACACTTAAACATTCTGCCCCTTAAAAAGCTACAATATAAAAGCTCCTGGCTTCTTGCTGAACTCAAAAGTACAGAATTCCTCTTAGAACACGAAGTTTAAATACTGCTTAAAAATGCAGATGTTGAATTTGTCTAGGATTGTTTGAACTGGGAGGGGGAAGGAGAACAAATGGCTACTTTCTTCTTAGCTTTGGACTTAGGAGAGCCAAGAACTTGGCATAGAAGATCTATTTAATCCTACTTCTGCCTATGATTAGTCTCTGTGGGGTACAGAAACTGCATAATGTGTCTGGGTTTTTTGCGTTACAGAGTAGGTATGTTGGGTATTATGAGATCCTGAAAAACAAGTATAACTTGAAACTCCCACCAGAGAGACAACTCAAAATAAAAAACCTCAAAATCCACTCTATACATGGTAAGAACTCTTGAATTTGGGCATTCCTCTATCTGGTAATGGTTTCCTAGAACAGGCAGCTGATCTCTACTGTCTCTCTTGACAAGCCCATGATAGGAATGTAGACTTACTGGGATTTCAGAATTCAAATGGCACAGTTAAAATACAATGAAAAGCATTTTGGAGTGCAATTGCCCCATGTGTTCTGTCACTTTCTGGGTAGCTTGTCAAATGGTGGCTCACATACAACCTGCTCTGTTTTGGGAGGGGAATCACTTCTCAAGTGAGATTAACTCCACATGTGGAACTAGGTCTGCTAGTGTTTATCAACTTGATATCTACACACACCTGTTTCCATACGCATGCACTGATAATTTTGATAAAAGGCTGGAATTTCAGCACTAATTGTTCAATGTTTCAAACTACTGTTCTTGTTCAGTTGGTGGAACTAGACTCTAGCCTGTTCCTGTTCCACTAGTAGGATTCACTGCTACTTCAAAATACAGCTTTTGACCACTGAATCTTGAGCTACCTTTAGGATTTGAGTTCTCTAAAGTCTATAGCAAGGCATTCTGGAAAGAAGGTGCTTTTTAATAGGGTTGCACTTGGTTTTCATGACCACTTGTGTTTCCAGATAATGTATGTACTGTGGTATAATGTAACTCTTTCTTCCTAGGAGTTGGGAAAGGCAATGGAACTGACATGAAGGTGCAGATAATAGTGAAGAAGCAAGTTGTACTAGAATGTGTATGTGCCAGTCAAGGAAACTGCAAGGTGAGAGTACTATGAAATCATGTCAGTTGAGTCTCAGAACCTGAAAGCTGACTTAAAGGTCAAAAGTGTCTTCCTGTAAAAGTTGAATACTGGACATAAAACTATCTAAATAAATGGACGTTGTGAATTCTGAGAGAATGAAAAACTAAGAGTTGCTAGATCACAGGGGAAGTAGTGGTAAAATAGTGAAAGACTTTCCTAGAAGTCAACTAAACACAATAGCTTGCTCTGACCAGAGTAGCTAAAATTGTTGGCTATTATTCTAGCACTGCTATTGAATTTGTATACCATGGATGAGTAGCTAGGTATTGTCATGAATTGGTCCCTTGTCTCTCTGCAGTAACTTCTTATAAAAAGTAATGCTTTATTCTGTTATCCAGCTCTTCTTTGATTCTGAAAGTGACTCTGTAGTCATTGGCTTGGAAGACAGCCCTGTTATAAGTGGAGATGTGAAAGTCCGATTTGAATCGCATTCTGTAAGTATAACAGCATGAAGACCTTCACTTGAGTATCAGGAGAGGCTGCAGTGCAAACAGCAGCTGGGCTGCGTGGGGCAGAATCTGTTCTTCTCCTGTGGCTCCTGCTGTGTGGGGTGTCCCCGCTGTAGCAGCTGTCATTCCATCTGTGTGCAGCGAGTGATGCAGCAAATGTTGCTACGTCAGCCTGTGCAGGCGGGGGAGGCATCTGGCAGGGGAGGCATCTGGCTGGTCGTACAATACAACCAAGACATCTTAATTGAGTACCTGCGGCTTCTAACATGGATTTCTTACTTCATTGTATTAAATTTGAGTGACCTACTCCTGGAATAACTTCAGTGAAATTAGTGATCTGGGTGTAATATTGGGCTCTTCAAGCGTACTGACTCTGGCACCGTAGCTTTGTAAACCAGACTACTGAGTATGGGTGGGTACTCTTGCTCTGCAAAAAATGAGTCCTCTTGTCTAATGGAGTCCTTCAACAAGGTCTTTGTGTTTAGGATCTGCCAAAAGGCTATGATGACTGCCCATTCTTCTTCTGGTTCAACACTTCCTTTATTGAAAATAACAGGTAAGTGATCATAGTGACTGCCTTCAGATCCTAACTTCTGGTGTCCAAACAGAGTTAAAACTTCCTAAATGTGGTACTGAAAGCTGAGATAGCTGGCTGATCAACCCTGCCTTGGCTTCTCTGTGGGTACTGGTCTCTGACTCTCAATTGTAACTTGCAAGCAGGCAGTCAGTGCTCACTTGCTTGCACTGTTCCAAGTGTCTTAAACATGCGAGCTCTTTATCAACTTAACTCATTGGACTTTTTCCCTCAGCACTCTAAGTATTGTTAGTGAGCTTGAATTCAAAAGATATTGCTAACTATTCAAACCAAAGGCAACTCTGCCATCCTCTATAGTATGGCTGCCTGAGAGGCTGGAACTCATTCAGCAGCTTAGCAAGCAAACATTAAGACCAGAGTTAGAGGTGCTGATGCTTGGGATCCCAAAGAAAGGATCTCTTGCTGCTTGTCATGCTTTGGTTAAAGTTAGAAAGTACTGTGGCTCCTCTTACTGAGACAAGAATTCCTGGGGGAGCTCCAGCCAGTGGAAGTTGGGCTTGTCTGTCTCGCTAGGGGAGTGATGTAGAAACGCATAGACAGGAGATCCTTCTCTTCTGGCTACCAAACTTGTCAGATTTAGACAGAGGAACAGTGAACTTGACATTTGAGATGTAATAACTAGAATAGGAAGGAAATAACTGATCCCATTGGAGCATGTGGAGAGGTAGCTGTGAGTCTGTGTTCATAACTCTAGACTTAATATGCTGAGCCAGCAATGCACCTTGCAGCCTAGGTTCAGACACTTGGCTGGACCAAACTGGTGCTGGGAGAAATGTATGCCTGCTGTCTGACAGCCCTGCACCAATGCTATCTCAAAAGCTTCACCCAAGTGCTTTGTTTCCACCAGTGCTAGGGAGGATGCCTCACCAGAGCATCTTTTAGACCTAATGTAGTAGAAACTCTCTCCCTTTCTGCCCAGAGAAGCCTAGTGGACCTGTGGTGGACTATATCTGATCAGAAGTGAAACAGCTGCTAAGGCAGTGTTCCTATCTCTATATCTCTAATTCAGTCACAGCTGATGCGCAAGTGCTATTAAGTGATTACCAAATTCACATCTAGTTAGCATTAGAAGTGGAGAACATGCCTGATGAGCTTGACTGAGTACTGAAACAAATCCTTGTCACTAGGAAGGTCAGTTATCAAATTCCTGCCACTTGCATCCCATCAGGAGGCCTTGAGCTGAACATAACACTGATTTTAATCTAATAATCTTGCACTGTGGGGCTCTGGGGGAGAAAAACCCAAACCTACGAACCCATCAGGTTGACTGTATGTTTCTCAGACTACTTCAGATCCAAAGCCCTGTGCAGGCATGGCTGATGTCTATCTGAATTCAAGATCTGCGGCTATATTTGGTATTCCAGGGCTGAGCTTGAGGTTCTCTTCACTGACTGAAAGCAAGAACATGTCTTAGGCTGTAAGATATGCTACTGAATTTTGTCTTTCAGACTCTACCTTCCCAGGAATGAGCTGGATAACCCTCACAAGTCTAAAACGTGGAAAGTCTATAGTGAGACATTTGCTGTGGAAGTGAACTTTATTGAACCATAAGGGAAAGCCAAAAGAAGGGAAACGTGTAAAATGTATCTCTCTTCCTGGAGAATGTCTTGCTGCTTCAGTATGAAGTGAAGCAGTCTCATTTTGGTGTACTTAATGTATTTCTGTGTAGATACAACTTCTCAAATAAACTTACATGAAGTTCTGTTGTGCAGAGCAATAATCTTCTGAGGAGTTCCTTAGTGTGAGTTGACTGTCATGTTAATGAGCTGTTGGATCCTTTGGAGCTTAGATGTCCCTACATACAGGTACTCCCTACTTTATTAATCTAAGATAATTGTCTGGCTTTAAGCAAGAACATTGATGTGATGGTGGAGACCAGCAGTCTACAGGAGACTGATGGAAAAATCTGACACGCCTTCCCTCAGTATCAGGGTTTTCCACAAGTCTGGAATATGGGAATTTGGAGGGAGAAAGATTAGTCTACCCGTGCCACACTACCTCTTCTTCAGTAGCAGTCTTGTTATTGAACCACATTTCATCAGAAATCCAGTGATGTAGGATTTGAGTAACACCTGGCCTGGGAGCCGAATTGGGGGTTGGAGGCTGCACAGCTGCTGCTCTGCTGCTCTACCCTCCCTGCTGCACCCCGCCCCCCCGGCCCCTTCTGACAAAGGGCTGAGATGGCCCCATGCCCTAAGCCTTCCTCAAGTCTGCATCTCACCAGCTCCTGGGTGTGCCAACTGCCTGGGATCAGTTAGCCAGGCTTGCCTTAATACCTGCATGCAATGGGCTTGATCTGTGCACTTGCTCCTTTGAGCTAATACTGCAAATGCTCACTGACTTCTCTTGAGCTGGACTAAGACCTGTAATGCGCAAACTTCCAGGATGCTTATTTTTGCCTCCAGATGTTCTCAGCTGTGCGGCTCTTCTGTGGGGACTGTTCAGGTCTTCCTTGATGTGAAACGTGTGGAGGTTAGCTTCTTGGTTCTGGTGCTTCCTTAATCTTTTTATTCAAAGAATGGTTTGGGTTGGAGTGGACCTTAAACATCATCTAGTTCCATGGGCAGGTTGCTTGAAGTCCCATCCAGCCTGGCTTTGAACGCCTCCAGGGCGGGGGCATCCACAACTTCCCTGGGCAACCTGTTCCAGTGTCTCACCACCCTCACAGTAAAGAATTTCTTCCTAATATCTCATCTAAATCTCCCCTCTTTCAGTTTAAAACAGTTCCTCCTTGTCCTATCACTACACTCCCTGATGAAGAGTCACTCCCCATCTCTCCTGTAGGCCCCCTTTAGGTACTGGAAGGCTGATATAAGGTCTCCCTCGAGCCTTCTTTTCTCCAGGCTGAGCAACCCCAACTCTCTCAGCCTGTCTTCATAGGTGAGGTGCTCCAGCCCTCTGATCATCTTCATGGCCCTCCTCTGGAACCAAGAGTGGAAGGGGGGTGACATAGCTTTCCATAGCTTATACCAGTTAATGAGGTAAACAGAGGTCACATACCTTCCCTGTGCTCACCAGAGGGTAGTGGTACACTATTAAGTACATGTATGGACTCAACTTCTGCTATTGTTGTGTAATTAGCTTTAATTACTGTAATTACCTGCCTTTAGGAGTCGGGCTGTTGGAAACTCCTACGGTGTTGGAAGCTGCTTCTATCAGCACTGTACTTCAAGGGTGGAGGCTGAAACTTGTCTTGAAT
This sequence comes from Chroicocephalus ridibundus, assembly GCF_963924245.1. Lineage (NCBI taxonomy): Eukaryota > Metazoa > Chordata > Aves > Charadriiformes > Laridae > Chroicocephalus > Chroicocephalus ridibundus. The sequence goes on along the minus strand of NC_086284.1, from coordinate 31,788,805 downwards.
GACCAACAGTGATCCACCAGCTGTGTGCAGTTCTAGGTGCAGGATAGTGAGCCTGGGTCACAGATACATGAAGTCCAAGCTCCTGTGCAGAACAGGCACAGCTGGAGCTGGCTCTCACAACCTAGTTCAGTTGTGTATATCTCACGCAAGACTTAAACTTATTGCTACTTTTCCTTCCTAGTTGGAATTCCCCGTGTTCCAAGTTGTAGCTGTTGCATCTTGTCCTGCCCCTGTATGCCTCTGAGAAGAGCCTGGCTCTGTGCCTTCCCATGAATGAGGTAACTGTACACAGCAGTAAGATCTCTCCTCAGTTTCTGTTATGGCTGAACGAATGCAGTTTTCTCCACCATCCTCATTGCCCTCTGACTTGCTCCAGTATGCCCCTGCCTGCCTTATACTGGGGAATGTGAAATGGGATGTGGTACTCCATGTCTGCTCCGACAGATGTGAGAGGTATGAGCAGAGGGTCAGACCTGTCTGACGTGCTGGCTCTAGAGCCCGCTGTGGCAGCCTAGCCTTTGCCGGAAGGGTGTGCTGGCTCACGCTCAACTTCTGCGATGCTGGTCCCCAAACTAGTGTTGCTTCAGCGGCTGCACGTGTTATTGCACATAAACTTAATAAACTGGCCCTCAAGGTTAAGGGGTTCTGGCAAAGCATGTCCGGCTTGAGAAAAGGAAGGAATAGCCGCTCACCCAGGAGTGAGACCACAGCCGCATCGCTAGAGGGCGATGGAGCAAGAAGGCAGGTCAGGCCTCCGCAGTCTGCACTGAATGGAGGAGGAGCGGGACGGGGATGCCGTTTTATTGCAGCTGGAAGCGGCTGATGACTAAGTTCCTTTTGGCTTAGCTCGGGCAATTGGATAGCCCTGTCCTAGGATGCCCTTCCTAATAGTTTGCAGGGCTGTTAAGGTGAACCTTCCTGTTTATGGAGTAAGCTAATCTCAAGTAGCAGCAGCAAAGGCTGTGAGTCAGGCTCTTCCAGCTCCAGCATGCAGTTAAGTAAAAACTACTGTCTAAGCAGGAATGAGTAACAAAATAGCTGTATGGGGGAGATACTACATTCAAGCACCACTGATCAGAAGATGGCACTGACCTTGTCTGGCTTCAGGGTAGCGGACACTCATCCCTTACGTATGTGGAATTTAGATGACCTGTACTGGCCTCCTGGCATTCTTCTGGCAGGAAACTTAACTTATAGGATGTATCATGGTAATCAGTGATCCAGACAGTTGGAAGTTGAGTTGAACCTTCATAGTGGAGCTGATTTCAGTACTAACAAAGCACCAGGCTGAGGGCTAATCTATGGGCTTTATTTTTCCATAGTAGATAATGTAAAATCTGCAGTTGTTCCATAGCACCTTGTTATAGCTGGCACTTTCCCTTCAGCTTTGAGGGTTTTATACGTTCATTGATTGCAAAACCCTTTTCCTTTAATTCTGGAGGGGTGCTGACACTGGCTTCAACCTCTCTTTGCTCTTCAGCTAGACAAGCTTGTTAAGTGTTGTTACATAAATAATAGCCAGGCACTCAGTTAACAAAATCAAACTTTATTCCCCTGAATTCCAATATGAACATATAAAGTTCTGAGCTGAACAACTGCTACGTGTGTACAGCTTAAGCAGCTGTGAATGGAAAAAGTACTGCTTACAGAAACTTCAAAAGGTAAACTCTTAAAATGCATGTGTCTCAGCCACCAGCTTCTTGCTGTAGGTTCAGTTCTAAATATCCTGCATCTCTTGAAGCTTCAACTTTTGTATTAAAAACTGCAACCATCAGCTTTAAAAAATGAAAGCAAAGACAAATCTAAGAAATAGATTGAAGTATTCCACTGACGTGGAATCAGTCCTCACCTTTTCGTAACTATTAGAAATGTATACAAATATACTATTTCTCTTGGGTAGACAACTTGGAAAAGAAGGGGAAGTCTAACAACCCTTAAAGCCTCACCTTTGTACCTGAATTGTTTAAACATTTGGCATACATTCTTTTTAAATACTGACTGTACACAGTGTTACTGCCCCTAGTGTACTGGTCATCCAGGGTAAGCTGGTGCAGAGACTGAAGGCTCTTCAGCCATGCCCTGCTTTAACTGCCTTATATCTTGGATGCATGAAAGGGAGATGAGCAATTCTTGCTGCAGATGAAGGCTGGAGAAGCGAGAAGAGTTTGTAGAACTGCCCCAACCACCTTTCATCAAAGAGAAGCTGGTTTTTGTGCACCCTGGTGGCACTGCCTGGCTTTCCTCTATGCCTAAAGCTGCTTCCTCGCTCTGGGATCTGAAGGGGAAACTGTAACATGCAGAACTGAGCTGTTCCAGCTGTGACTGTTGTCACTTGTCACTAACAAGTTGTGGTTGCTGTGGCAAGCTGCTGGTCTCTGTGCAACGCTGATGATTGTGCTCTGTCTGTGCCCTCCACAAGGGTGGGCTGTGACAGTGTACAGGTGCCATCCCTCTGTACACCTCCAGGCCCAAGTCATGAATTGTGTTTCTCTGAGATCTGCTTTGCCTTCTCCCAGGGTAGGCGATAGCTGCTTCTTACAAGGTAGAGCACACTTGTATAAAGAACACTCTACTTCAAGAACAAGACCAGCACCTAGAAATAGGCATGATAGGCATTATTGCATCATTTTGGGTAACACTCACTAACTGCATGTTTAATCAAGTAACATGACCCAGCCGGCATGCCCGCCAGGCCTGAAGGTGATACGTACTATCCAGTCATATGAGCTTTTTCCACTCAGCTTGAAGAGACACAGCAAGTGGCAGGACTCTGGCCCAAGTTAAGCACATGCTACACCACAGAGACCATGGTGTCAGTTGTCTTTAAGAACCCAGTTCTGGCTTTCTACTCCTCTTTAGTGTCTTGTCCTTCAAGCACATGGACTCATTCATGCCAAGGTGACCCAAAACAGGAGCCTGCACAAAGTTACAATCCTGTGCTCAGAGCCAGCAGCTATTTTCAGCAGTCTCCCTTACATTAAGTGTTTAAATCACTCCAGCACTTCTTGGAAGGATTTAGAAAATAATAAAATGGTGCATGGTCTCCTTAACCCCAGTAACTATGTGTTTTTATCTTTTTATGGCTTTAAGTCATACAACGTAGGGGGTAAGCACTTCCTCCTTTTATAAGCACATCTAGAGTACACAATTCAGGCACCAACTGCCATAACCTTGAAAAGTTACAGAGCAGAAGGGAGCTGGAGAAGGGCTAGATGAGGGCCACAGACAGGACTTCTGTTATTTTGAGTCAAAGACTTGCCAGCAACAACTGGGAAAGCTCACCACCACAGATTTTGAAACCTTAAACAAATCACAGCTTACTGCTGCATGTTATGTTAACATATGACCCAACAGGTCAACATAAGTCTTTCTTAGCACCATCACAGGTCAGGAAAATATATTTATGACATGCGATGTACCTAGTGCAGAATCTGCAAGGTGGAGATAGTTCTGCTGGTCCAATTGAAGCAGCATGTACACATTCTGTAAAATCACCTGAATTTAAAAGATTACAAATCCTAAACTGGAGTTGAGTTCCTAAAATTAAGTCACTGATTTGGCCCTGCTCAGACCACGTTTTTGATCGTTTATTTAAATGATCCTTAAACAACCTTTTGTCCTCCATCTCCTAGAAGGTATCAGTAAGAATCTACTTGTTTCATCATAAGTTTCCGGCTGTACTCATAGGCAAGGAAGAGTGCCCCGTTGGCCAGGAATGCACGGATCATAGTTGGCTTTAGTCCAGAATACAAGGCAAGTACACCTGGAAATGAAATCAGAACCAGTTAGCAACTGATTTAATTGCCTGTCTGCATCAACCACTGTGCTTTTTTTACCTTCGAAGGATACTGAAGTAATGTTTCTGCTTAGAGGAGCATGCACACAGAGAGCTGAACTCACCCATGCAGCTGCTAACCACAGTGTTACTGTATTTCGACATAGGAGTTATCTGGAATTGTAACATGAGTTTAGCCATTTAAATGCTTATTTAGAAGCTTATCTCAGTTATGACAGGGTCTTCAGAAGGGTACCTTGGTCACCTGAGGATACAGTTCATAGCAGCTGTACCACAGCTGGCAAGGGGACAGAAAGAACAGCAGGACTACACTGGAGCTGTGTCCCAAGCCAGACCCCTGCTCTGATGAGTATCTTCTCTTAGCAAGAGGGCCAGGAATTCACACCTGCTGCCATGTACATTCTTACACCATCTTCTGAAGTGCCTGGTGCAGGCCTTTTCCAGATATGAGACACCAAGGTAGAAGCCCCACATTGCCAGGCTTTGATTTATCAAAATCCAGCCAGGATTGATTTATCAAACAGCCCTTGGTCAGCCATACATTAACTTGTAGAGGTGAAGAAAAATTCTGTACTGAACTTAACCAGTTCCTTTAATTTTCATATATAGGTTTGGTCACGTGTAAGGAAGCTCATTCCTTTATCTGCTTTTGTTAGCTTTAAGTGAATTGTCTCCTGAACCAAGAGGCGTGGCAGACACAGTAGGTCTCAATTCTAGATTCCAAGCTTTCCAGACTACATGAAGCATCAATATTTCTGTTGGTTAGAAACCGTTTTTGTCCATCTCTAACACGTTATCGGTGGACTAGATTTCTTAAGCAATTTTTGGTATTGGAGAGTATAGATTTCAATCTGTAGCCGTACGGATACAGCTGATATGCTTAATGCATACTCACCTTCAGTTCTCACAACAGTTACAAATGTTCCCATAAAGCCTGTCTGTTTTCCAGCCATTGAAAGAACCTGAATTCTGGATTTGACACAGTCCACGGGATACACAGCAATCCAAAGACAGCTGCCTCCAAAACCACCACTTAGTAGCAAAGGAATGGGACCTACAGTTAAAAAAAAATAAGCTTTCATACACACCACAAAATATTCACCGATATAAATATCACATTGTTTCATCTACAGAAGTCAAAGAGAACACAGAGGAATCTGCTTTATGACAAGAGAGCAGTTTCCACTCCCCCACAAACCTTTAAGTTAATTTTAAGCTATTGGTAAGTTGCAAGTCCAGCTAGAAGCTCAAAGGTTATAAGGAGTGCCTCCTTGTTTATGGGCCATGCTAAAAAAGCATAACTCAGAATTCTGTTTTGACTGTATTAACTAAATTAACTCCACTCGTTTCACACTTGTAATCACTTTCCAATGTTGTGAAATGGTTTAGAGTAACATCACAAAGTGTCATCTATAGAAAGTCCAGAATTTTTCATGATGCAACCTCATTTTGTGTTACAGCTCAGATGCTTACAAATATTTTGCAAAAACAAAGACCAGAACACCCAGAGCTGAAATGCTAACTCCCAGCAAGACAAAGTAGGATTGTGCAGACTTTCAACAGGAGACAAGCAATCTTTATTCTGGCATCTCCTCATTTTTTTTCCACGTCTAATTTTCAATCTCAGTGTTCTCTTACTATCATTGTTACGACAACTGATGGTCAGCATACATTTCAGCATGCACTTGAACATACGGTTCAAGACAATACAGCTAAAGACGTCAAAATCGCTCTGAACAGTTACGGAAATGAAATAGTTCAGAGTTTCATTACACTGTAGAGTCAGATATTTAAGTAGCTTTGTAATATTACTGTTAACTCACTGTATCCATCTACAATACATCCTGCTCCACTGAAATATATACATTCATTACTATATTTACATAAAATGCAGACCTCCATATAGTATATGTCCAGTTTCCTTCATTTTACACATATTTTATAACTGCTGTGCATAATTAGCATATCTCCCTCCCTTATGTTCCCCACAACAGCAAGCTAGAATCCACCTGGAAAAAAGGGGCACTGTACCTAATTCATCTTTTGATCTCCCAGAGGCAAAGAACGTCCGGCTCAGTTCATATCCTCCAAAGAAGAAGAAATAGCCTGGGACTTCCCGCAGCAAAGTGCTTGACAGGCCACGGTAAAATCCAAGGGGACCATCCTTTTGAAGAACACCCTTTACTACTGACCAAACTGTACTGATAGAAAGGTTGATCCAGTTAGTGATGCTCAATAGCCAGATAATAAGAAGGTTACAGGACAATAGGCAACTGCAGTGACAATTAAGGGTTAGATCTATTGCGTAGACAATAGGACTCATGCAACACTTAGAACGAGATCCTGCCAGGAGCCCTTCACTGGTGCCTGAAAGATTTCCAGGCCGCGACCCTCCCAGCCACAACTCATCTCCGGTTAACAGCGCACTACAAATGTGACACTGCGCCAATACAGAATTAAAAATAATAAAGAGACGTAAAAGGGTTTCAGAGATACCGTGCAGGGTGTATACTTACTTGTGTCCCTGGATTATCTTTCCTGACAACTGCATTTCATGCATGGCCTGCAGCCGGCACTTCACCAGCTCCGTGGGACAGAGGACGAGGGTGGCAAAGGCAGAGGCGAAGGAGCCCGCAGCAGCGTTCTGCAGATCACTGCATGAGAGAAACTGCAGAGGGTATTTGGGCACTGACCTTCAGTGCAGCGGAGCCACTGCACCAGCAATCAGCTTGCTGAACCTGTACTCAAAATACCATCAAGAAAAACTGATGGACAGTCTTGGGGGGAAAGAGCCTCAAGGGAAAAGGGCTGTTACTTGAACTAGAGAGATGAAGAACCTAGCTCATCCCATCTTCGTATACAACTCAAATACATAATTTTGACACCTGAGAAGATATATTGCAACCTTTGCCTTTTTTGTTTTACTTTCCTGATTGCAGCAGAATAAGCACTATCAAATCTTCCCCATCTTGGCTTTTATAAAAGTTTACATAGACTTGTTTTACTGAACAGCTTTTGGGTACTAGTTACTTCCTCAAAGAAAACAGGAAAAATAATCACCTCATGCAGATATCAGTATTCCCAAATTCACCTTACCAGTATTAATACAGGTTTTCAGTGGAAGATGCTAGAAATCTGAAACCACAGCACAATGGACCACCATAATCTTTCTGTGGATGTGATACCCTGAATGCAACCGTGTGAACCTGAGATAGCGCAGTCAAACCACGCCACTGAACAGGACAGCACTGTAACCTGTATTGACTCACGGTATTCCAAAACCAATACTTGCTTTGCGGTGATTTTACACATATTGCAAAGTCTGGGCGCTAAACTGCCAGGACTCAAGAGGCTGGTACTCCAGGATCATACTGCTTTATGATATACATTTAAAACAGGCTCCTACAGACACTGGTGTGTTGGACAGGAGCTGCACAATAGCACGGAACAAGGCTGACTTTCAGAGCCTGGGCAGTCAGCAGAGCAAAGACTGACCTTGCTGCTGCACAGAATGTCCTTCCGTGCAAGGGAAGATGTTAACCCAGCGCCCAGCAGTTCTGTGCACCTACAGTATCAGAGCTTAAAGCTACAACTTTTCGCCTTACATCATATAACTAAAGTTGTGACGTGAAGCAAAGCTCGTGACATTCAGATGTGGCAGTGGCAAGAACCGTCAAACTGGAAGAAATCAGTAACTGCCTGCAGAGCAGCAATTGAATAATACACAGTAAATAAGAAGTGGCAACACTGATTGCACAACGCTCTTGCAGCATGCCAACTTGTGTGCGCAACAGGGATCTGAGGTGCAACCCACTGAAGGTCAAGACAGAGGAAGGCAGAGTTAAAAATACAGTACATAGCTGAACCCCGCGGTCATTAAGCTATGAGCTAGAGCAAAGCAATAAGGTTACGCTTTGGAGAATTAGGATAGGAAAATCCAGAAGAGGTGCCTTCTAACCATGCACTAAAGAGTGCACAGGATCTTTCTTCCTTCAAGAGAGAAAAAAAAATCAACCCCAGATGCTATCAGTCTTGAAAAGAGCTCTAACACATGAACATAAAGGACTAGACTTAGCCATAATTCAGATCTTTTCTACTTTTGCCTGATGATGTTTAATTCTACATACAAAAATTCAACTAGACCCACTGTTTAGGCTTTGGTCTTTAATATATTAAGCCTCACTGCAGAAGTGATAAGCCTTGAATCCTGTTCAAGTTCCTTCTCAACTCAAAATGCCTAATTCGGTGTTTTTTCTGGCTGGGAGAGTTTTGATCACACAGCACAGCAGCAAGAATCTTCTGCTCTCACACAGCTGCGTCTTCTAGAAATGGCATTTATCTTGTTTTGTCAAAGAAAATAACCTGCTGAAGATGACTAGTCACGTACTCAAAAAGTCAAACTGAGGTAAACAAGGATAATAGTTCTCTCAGTTTAGACTTTAGCATAGAACAAAATCAATTTGGTTGGACTAAATGGGCCTTTAGCACTTCTCTTTCCATTTGGTTGTCTCAGTTTGGACTTTAGCATAGAATGAAATCAGTTTGGTTGGACTAAATAGATGTTAAATGAAATTAAGTATTTCTCTCTCCATTTGTTTGTTGGATTTTTATTTTTTTTTTTGACTCCCACATCAGTGGCATGCATTCCTTTAACTGTAAAAAGTGATGTTTTGTAACTGTCCTTGTAACTGTTTTGCAAGGCTTCACACACTGAGCGGGATCTCCCTAAACACAGGCAGGCTGGGCAAGCTTGTTTCCACACCATTTAAAGGTATGACTGAAAAGGTAACTTAAAGCAAAACCAAACTATCATAGCTGGTTTTGAGAAATAGCAAACAGAAAATAATGAAAAAGTGAGGAGCAATTGCTTAGATATGGGTAAGGAAAATGGTCAGGTTCACCTCAGTTTGTGACCTGAAGCATTTTCTTCTTCAGGCTAAGACCGTATGACAGTTTTTAAACAGCAGAGGCAATGAAGGTAATTATAGTTCTTCACTTGTCACGGCTGAAGGATGGCCACCTCATCAGGGTTTCTTTCCTCCCCTACAGCACACTACAAGGGCTTCTTAACTCTTCCACAACGAGAATGGGTGGAGAAGTCCTGGACAGACCACACGTACTCAGGGCACCACTGCAGACCATGTCAATACAATTCTCTCACACAGGCACCTCATAAGATGCCCCCATAATGATCCAGATGAAGAGTCCAATGGAGCAACAATAAGGGAGAAACCTTTCAAGTAAACTTAAATCCTTTAGTCTTTTGTCCTAGTACAGCTATGCAATCACACTATTTGCTCTTCAGTCAACAATGGAGCCTGGATCCAAAAAGTACTACCAGTACCTGACCAAGGAAAGAAGCGTCAGATGTCAGAAGCACTTGCTATTGCTGCATATTCAAATTACATTCTCATTCCATATCCTACTCCAAAGATATGTAGAGTAGTACACCTATGTATACTGTTTGAAAGTTTCCTGTGCCACCTCCCCTACATACACCCTAAACATGCTGCCTCAGTCAGCTGAAGAGATGATCTGCAAGTCTGTGGTCTATCCCCCAGCAGGATCACAAAAGATGCTAAGCAAAGCAAGCTGTTGCTAGGCCTACCTCTTACATTTTAGTGCGCTGAAGAAGATGAGGGGTCTGTAAACTGAGCAAGCAGAAAATCCCTAATCTAAGAAAGCAGTAGAAAAGGTGGGGACAATTCTGTCTCAGCTAGAGGTCTTGACTGCCAGAAAACAGTGAAAGAGAATGCAAGTAGAGAGCAATTAATATAAGTTTCTTCATTGCTTCATATTCCCTCATAGCAGGCCTCAGACTTAAGATAGAGCACATATTAACGTGTGACAGGAGAACACCTCACATCATAACGCCACTTTTAGATACTTGTCTTGCACTTCAGTAGCTACCTGTGTCATGTCAGAGATCTCAACCGCAGAATCATGGCCTCCTCAGCTACTTCCATTCGGAGACAGACATGACAGAGGCAAAACAAAGCTATTAATGAAAAGCTGGATGTGGTTAACCTTGTGTTACTCTTTGAATGGAGTTAGGACAGTATGAGAAGTCTTTTACACACTGTGGCACAGCACAAGGATGGAGAAGGTGCAGCTACTCTCAGTACTGCACAGAAGACATACCTTGAGAAATGCGCAATGCTAAGGCACACTGAGACTGTTGGACCACTGTCAGCTCTGAAGTGATGCACCTGGAGAAAAGCTGTCCTAGCTAGAAAGAGATTATGATCGTTATGCCAGTGCATAAATCCACAACTTGTTCACACCCTGAATACTCTGTACCGCTCTGGTCTCATGAGCTCAAGCCCAGATGCATTAGAATTACAAGAGTTTCAGAGAAAGGCAACAAGGACAGCTAAAGGAAGAGCTCCCGAGTGCTCACTGACTAGGAGGGCTGGGAACATGGAATGGTTCGAGTTGGAAGGGACCTTAAAGATCATCTAGTTCCAACCCCCCTGCCATGGGCGGGGACACCTCCCACTAGACCAGGCTGCTCAAAGCCCCATCCAGCCTGGCCTTGATCCTCCCACCTAGGAAAAGACTCAGGTGGGGAAAAGGGGCACGGACCGATGGATAGAGGTCTACAAAATCCCAAGTGGCACAGAGACAGTGGCTATGGACCAACTGCCTCTTCCAGTTACAGACTTAATGATTATCATCTGCAGAACTCCCTGCCAAAGTGCACCGCAGATGCAAGGAACTTAAAAGAATTTGAGGGGGGACTGGAAAAGTGCTCCAAAAAAGATCCAAAGTGACGGATTGGATCACATAAGGCACAAGAAATCCTCTGAACTAAAAACACAGCCTGGCAGAGGACTTGGAGTTAAATATCAAACACTTTCTTTCTTCTTTCTCATTCCTTTGGCAACCACCTATTGCCAGTACTGTAGACAACACACTGTGCAAAATCAGACCCTTGTTTAATCCCCATTACATTCAAGCTTTTGGAACTTAAATAAATATATTCAAAAAGCAAGGCAATATTAGAAAAGCATCCTTTCCCCTTAGTAAGCCTCCTGGTATGAGAAACCATTACGTCCTCTGCAAAATCAGGACAACCTAGAGATCAAGGCAATACCAACTTTCAGGTGTCACAGCGCTCATTCCCTTTGGTAAGATGTTCCAGGTCTTGAATATTCCAATTAAGTTGTGATTTTCTAAAGCAGCCAACTGCAGTGACAGGTAGATGGCTGTGTTGTAGTCAGACACCATATCCTAGCACAAAGATCTGTGTTCCAACACTTACTACACTGCATACTGGCAGAGGGGGAGCCAGGACACCAGCTGCACCCTGACAATATTGTATTTGCAAGTAGCAGTTGCATGACTTTTTATTTATTTTAAAATATGAAACGGATTTCTATTACTAACCTGAGCTTTGTTTTTCTGTCTACTCCAACAATTCTTCTTACAATTTGTTGGCAAAATCCATAGCACATGAACAGAACGGAGTTCTCTGCGATGTTGGCTACAAGTGCCGGTGTGGTTCCCTTGTAGAAGCCTCGAAACCCCACTTGCTTATAGGTTTTCATAAAACAGTCAACAATTCCTTTGTACATTTCGGGGAACGTCTGCATCTTCACCTTTGCAGTGTCAAAGGGCTGGCCAGTCACCACACATGCTGTCCCACCTAGAGCAAGCAGTGGAAGTTAAGAGGGTGGCTGAAGGTTATCACAACTGAAATGCCTATACACAAACAGCACTATTAGGAAAACCATGCAGAAAGCAAAGATGAAAGAATTCTCCGCATGAAAAGACAACTGCACCGTTTTTAGCACAATGGCATCAACTGTCAGTGGTGAATTTAGTTACCTGAAGAAAGAAAATCATGCATAAGAGAAGTAACAGCTTCGTTCCCATTAAGCATTTCTTTACCTTACTAAAAGCAAGCATCTAAATGAATCAGTTCACTTACATAAACAGGCACCGAATTAGAGGTATTGTTCTGCAATCAAGTCACTTGTGTTAATGAGTTAAGCAACATTTTCCCTTGCTCATTAATACAGTGGTTCAGAAGCCATGTGATTTTACATTCCAGCAATAATAAAAAACTGAAAGATTTGTAATCAAGTGAGACAAAGATTCCCCTAGGACAAGAGGAACACTGCTGAGAGAGTGCTAAAACTGATGATGCATTATAAATTGATTACAAAGACTCAAGCTCTTTACTTCACAACTCCAGATGATTCTTATTTACATTTATACCCTCATACTGGAAGAAAGCGTCCAGGATAAGCTGAAAAAGGGGCAAAAGGGCAAAGTTTCTCAACATATTATCTTTTCCAAACTGAACTGCAAGGTCAATACCCCGGAAACTTGTGAGATATTTCCATCAGTGTCATCAATAACCGCTTTGCCCACCATGCAGTGTTCTTCCGCAAGATCTAACTCAATTCAGTAGTCTGCAGATAGAGCTAACGTTACACTTTTTTGGGAAGAAATACCAGCGTACACTGAGAGCAATCTATTAGGAGCCAATACCTAACAGGAAGCATATGACAGGTGTACCTTACATAAAATTTATGGTTTTGCTTTTTTAGCAAGAAAGAACCACCATCCTAAGCCAGAAGCCGATCTTTAACCGAACCACAGTTGACACGCATATGCCTTAAAGAGGGCAAGTTAACAAAATGTTTTTTCAGCTATGAAACCAAAATAATTATCTGTAAATGCAGATAATGTAAAGAAACTGAAATAGAAACAAATGTGCGAATCCAATTAAGATTAGTTATTTTTCTTCTAAGTGGGGAGTAGAAGAGTAAGCAAGTATTTGTTTAACCGTGGTGATTTTCAATCGATTTTACTCTTCGCAAACACATTTGTGTTACATTGTTGCTGCTCCTCGGCAAAGAGGCACTTCAGGTCTTTAAGAGGAACTCAAGATCATGGCTCCCATAAAACCTCATTCTCAGCCAGATGGATCATTAAAAGCTTAGTGCTTCCTTGCATGACTCCCTCTGAAGAGCTTCTTGCTCTGGGAGGGATAACAAAGGAGAGAAGTAGCTGGCTCAGACCACTAACATCCATGTCAGCCTCAGATGAAAAGCAGGGCTGGAAAGGCTCAGACAATGCTACTTGCAGGCAAGCCAGGGAGGTATTAATCTACAGGACAAGCGCTAGGCTCCTGGGTAAAGGTGGACCTATAACATCCACATATAGTAAAATAATGGCTGCTGGCAGAAGCCCAAGAAAAACATGAATGGTCTTGGGAATGCAAAGCTGAAAAATTGGGAGTGGACTATGAACAGCTGTTCCAAAAAGAGAAAGGGCTCTCCTTACACTGTCATTGGAGGTAGCACAAGAAGCCCAGTAAAATACAGCAGTGAACTTTGTAAGCCTCAAGCGAAAGACCAAGAGTCCCAGTTAATGTCTAAAATATTAAAGAAAAAAAAGATATTCTTCCAGCCAGCAGTAACGAGTCTAAAAAAGCAGTAACAACAAAAGCAAAACAAACTAGAAAACCAAAAAAAGTCAATCCTGCTTGAACGTTTAGACAAATGTGGTCCTAATAATAACACGGGGATAGTGGGGAAGAGTCCTACTTAATCAAAGAAGTGATTAGAGGTTGCTCAGATCCTAGGCAAAGGACCATGACCCACAGGCAGATAAATGACTTATTCTTGTTCAGAGTTTACTTGCCCCAACACATCATTACTTATCAGCTCATCAAGACTATATCTGAAGAGGAAGGTAAAATCAGGTTACGCATTTGCTGGAGGAACTAGCTATTTGCCTAGTTATATACACTTTCTAAAGGGTGCAGAGACACGTGTAATACAGAAATGAGCACTATCCATGAACACAGGCAATACAAAGCAAGGATGTGAAAAGAATACAGAAAATAAATACTAGAGGAACAGCAAAACTGTCTATCACAACAAAAGTAGCAAAGAAAAAGAACAAGAGCAATGATTTACAATTACTGAAGTCACATTGAAAAAGGTCTGAATTCCTTCATCTTATCGGAAAGAAGGAAGAACTACACCAGAGAAGAAAACAGCATAATTAGTTCTAAGTTCCTCTAAGCTCTACTGCCAAAAACCAGGCAAACCTCAAGCACATGCCCTGTTACAGTGAACGCGGGCATGGAACAGAATCAGATGATAAATCTATCAATAGATTTCTAAGCTAATGCTGGTCTCCAGCTCTTGCGGTTGCCAAGATGAAACACACCAGGCTTCAACACAGAAAGACAACTTCCTAAGCCAGAGCGCTCCGCTGCCCTGGATGTTAACAGCAGCATTCCTGAGATGAAGTACCTGGAAGGAAAGCAATCACACCTCCTACTTAAGCACCTGGGAACACCCCCAAAACCATCAAGAACTGCACAGATATGAAATTCCTATTTTGGGAAATAGAGCAGATATAATAGCTATTCTTTACTGAGGACCCAAAACCCAAGGAGAATGAACAGACTAGCAGAAACATGTTTTTCCTAAGGCAATGAAGGAATAATAACAGAAATACTTCTCTTCCCTTGCTGGGAAAGCGGGTGTAGCCTAGTCAATAACGTATTTTGCAAAGGCTAACAAAGCAGGTATTCACTGGGGAAGATGTAGTGGCAGATGAAATGCTTTATGAAGGTGCCACATTGGACTCACGTTATCTGTCACCCCTTGCTCTCTCTGCACTAAGTAAGGTTAACTCCACTCTGATAAATAACTCCTCCAATAACTACCCTGAATGCACTTAACACCATTAATATTGTCATATCCACAGCATTAACACAGTCATAAAAGGACTATTTGTAATAGCTGTTGTATGGGCAAGAAAACACATTAAATTGTTTAAACTGATTACAACGGTACAACAAATAAATCTTTCCTTCCACCTTTTTCGTATGAACATTGCCAAATTAACTATTCTATCCCAATGTTTGTTACCTGTTCTGGACATCATGCAAGCTTCCATTGGAAACTAGTATCTCTGTGGCTAAGGCTACCCTCATGTCAAAAGCTTTTCCAGTACTTCTACAATAGCTTTTTTCACCCGTAGATGAAACTTAGAAATGTCAAAAAGACCCCTTTTCCCCCGTAGAGTTAACAACTGATTCATGGTAATGTCAATGAGACAATGCAACTGTTTCCACACTTGTGATTGTCACAACTGGTCCCGCAAAACTTTATAGCACGGACTAGATCAAAATAGAAGTTAGTTAAGTGAGTTAAATTAAATTAGTGTTAAATTAGAGAGGGTTCCTGGACAAAAGCAGCACCTCAGTCTGCAAAACTCCACTTGTGACCGATTTTTAAACTCACGTAAACATGAGAACTTACACTGAAACTTAAACCTCCTCCTAGAAAATCATTAGTCTGAAATAGGGATTACACCTTCACTTTTTGGCAGAGGTTTCACCACAGAGGAGCAATAGTGATGCAGCTACAATGCTGGCTAAGGTCAGCTGCTTCACCTCCTTCTCCTTAAAATACAGGAGGTGAGATTTTTTTTTTTTTAATAGAAATGGGAAATTGCTTTTACACTTGTCAAAGGTATCAAAACTGTCCCTCATAAGTTCTGTGCAATTACGTTCTCTCCAGCATTACCTGCAGCTCCTGCTGTGAGGTCAATAGCAGCCTGAATAGCAGAGTTGATCCTCATGCTTCACAGTTGTTTATCAGTTACTTCAGAGTGAAGTCTCCTGCTTTCTGGCACGTGTCGAGATACTTGTCTCCTGAGGGAAGAGAAAGATGAAGCCTTCAGAATTTACAACAATAACTGACAGGCAAAAGCATCACATGAATGCTTTTACTTCCACTCTTCCATTTAGCTGTTCTAAATCACTTAGAGACAGAAAATGTTTGTCCACGGGACAGAGGTAGCGTATTTGTATTTTGACCGACTAGTTTCGCCGCATTAGGCAAGTCTTCTGGATTGTCACTGCCTAGCTTCAGATTACGCGGGCTTTCCAGCTTCTAGTCTCTCTGGATCTCTCAAATGAAAGCAAAGTGTACCTCCAGGGAACAGCGCTGAGCATTACCTTTCTATTGATTATAGAAGCGTAGTCCCCATCAGGTGTCTAAGGCTAGCTGGCAGGAATATTTCCCCTCTGTCTCAGGCTCCCCACCCATAAAGCAAAACAGAGAATTGCTCTCCTCATGGCGGACAGCAGCTAAGAAAACCATATCCATGATGATACAGCCACATGAGGTATTTCTATGTGGCGCTCAGAAGATACAAGTAGAAGAGGAATGAATATGAACACCTAGAATTGTGTCTGGCTGTCATGTTGCCAGTGCAAGCCCCTCACACACTGGCATAGTATAAATAAAAATCACACCTCATCTCTCAAGAAGGCAGCTGGAAAGCAGAAATGCAAAGGCGACACTTTCAAATAAAACATTGAAATGAATTCAGTTATCAAGTTTGCAGCAAGGTAATTTCACTAGGCAAACATTTAAAACAAGCTTGCTTATCTGGAATAAAATCACTGAGCCAAAGAGCTCCCACTGTTTCAGAACCATGTTGCTGCGCTAGACACTTGGCTTGTCAAAAAAGTTGCATGAGTCTTAAAAAACACACAAATACACACATGAATCAGCCCTTCATTGACTGTTAAGCTTGCCTTCAAGCGGAATACATCAGTAAACAGAACATTTTTCACTCTTCTACCTAATGCAATGCTTCTTTTGAAGCCTGTTCTCTCTCAAAATATATTTGGGAGTAATATGAATGGGAAACATAATTTCCAGTAGGCTACATTGAAAGAATAATTAAAAAAACCCACCCACGCTGTATGAACCATATTCTTTTTACAACTTCCATGTTACAAGCACAGGTACTTGCATACAAGCAAGGCTTTAAGAAAGACTGTCTCTAAACACATTTATTACTCCTGAAGCTTAAAAAAAGCCAGTAGGCCAAATACTGTCACTCAGTAACTCCACACATCTGTTTAAGATGTGTTGCAGGAATCTGAACATAATGGGCTTAAAAGAAAATAGTCAGTACTCTTGTAATAAATTACACTAATATATGCTATTTCCAAGTTGTGGTTACAGATTTGAACCATTTCACTACTGACAGCATAGTATGCTAGGTGTTATTTCAAAACGGAGGTGCCAAGACCAAGCTACACTTTATTATCCTATATGCCTCATTAGCGTTCACACAGGACTCTGCAGTTTTGCTTCTCATTTAGAGGAAGAAAAGAACGACAGATCAGCGAGACTGCCTCTGAATGAAGGGAATTACTACAGAGCAACAATTGCCTGCCTTCAGTAAAACGTACACGGCTTGCATCATGCTGAGTGCCCATCAGCTTGTGCCAGTCCCCAAAGGGAGCACATGCCAAATCACCCGCAGATACCCGCTGAAAGCTTGGCAGTGGAAAGAAAAAGAGAGATGCCTATAAAAATATGGAAATTTTAAGAGCCAAGAAAGATCAGTTCCCTGATCCATAAGAGCACATTGACACTTTCAGGAGATTTAAGACTCAGACAAAACTACACCAGTGTTATGTACACACATACCTCCCCTCCTATTCTTTTTACTATTTGTAATAACAGTAGCAGACAAAAAACTGCTCGTAGATATCGCAAGGCGACAACTCCTGTTAATTCCAAAGCGAATCCAAGCCTCAAGCCTGGGAACGCAGAGGCGTTGGTGAGTGTAACAGGTCCCACAGAGTCCTCCTACACCCAAAGCCCCAGACATTATTCTCTGCCGACGCGTTCCCCACACACCGAGACACCCAGACGGCAGCACAGCCCCTCGCAAGGGCCCGCGAAGGCAGGCCGCCCCGCCGCTTCCCAAGGTCACAGCAGGCCACCGCCGGGCTGTCACACACACGCTCGGGGCCACCGCAGAGACGGTCTCTGCCCTGCCCAGAGCGCCAGCCCCAGGCTGGGGATAGCCGAAAGGAAGGCTCGGGCTGCAGCCGCGATAACCCGCCCCAGCCCCTAGAACACCCACCCCGGTTTGGAGCAGCAAAGCCCCGACCGGCGTTTTGGCGGGGCGGCGCGGAGAGAGGGCCGAGGCCCGTCGGGACAGGAGCCCGCCTAAACCCCGCGCCGCCCCCGGCCCGACGCCTCTCCCCCGGCTTCCCGGGGGGGCCGCCACCACCGGCTGAGCTCCGAGGCCGCCCGGCCGCCAGGCCCCACCGGCCGCGGGGCTGCCCTGCTCCGCACCTAGGGACCTCTCCGCTCCGCGGCCGGCCCGGCTCGCTCAGGGAGAGAGCAAGGCCGCCCACCCGCCCGGCCGCCATCACTCACCACAGCACGCCGCCCGCCCGGGCGGCCCCGCCACCCCGCCGCCGCTGCCGCTGCCCCTATATAGGCGGCCGAGGGAGGCGGCGCGGCCCCCCCGCGGCCCCGCGAACGGCGCGGGCCGGGGAGGCGGTGGGCGGGCGGCGGGGCCGGGCCGGGCCAGGCGGCGGCCTCCGGTGCCCCCGGCGGCGAGAGGCGGCTCCGGGCGGGGAAACCCCCTGCGGTGGGCTCTGTTCGAGCTTACTGGTCAGGATTTAACCGAATTTTTTGGTTTTTTTTTTTTTTTTTAAAGAAGGATTTATTTAGGAATTGAGTACCCTGACGCAACAACAGCGTGTGCCTGCGGGGGAACTGCAGCAGAGCTGCCCTAACTCCCGGCACCGGTATTTATCCAGGCCGACTACAGCTTTTTTTATTTTGGCCTCCTGCTAGTTTGCAGAATTTCACACATCTTTTCAATGTCATTCCAGCAATGCAGGAGAAGGAAAATTAACCTGTGGCCATCTTTTTGTACCACATGCTTGAACAGCAGTTACGTCAATCAAAAATGATGACTCCCCCTTCCCTAAAATACAAAATTCCCCATTAACTTTCACATTACCTGTTAGAGGACTAAGCCATACAGGTTTAGAGCTGTTTTATACTTAAAAAAAATAAAGATAGAGCAGTCTAAAATCTTATATTTAAAAGTATAAAGTTATACCTGACACCTTGGATACTGACTAAAAGGATTTTCTTCTGCCTCTCTAATTGGATTGAATAGTCAAATAATTGTGGAGATACAAAGTAAGAGGTGCTCTTGTTCACGTCTGCTAAAAACTCTAGCTTTACTTGCACAAAAAAGACAGTGACATGTTGGACGTGGACATGGTCATTCATAAGCAATTTGCTGCAGATCAACAAGCGACTTCCGCTAAGCTAAGGCATCACTTCTGTGGTCCTAACTTTTTGGCAATATGAAGTGGAATACGGTGGCTTAAACCACCATGTTGAGGGTTAATCCCACTTTCCTCGTCTGAAACTATGCAAAACTCCATTGCTTTTTTTTTCCTTCTTTTTTGGATTAGGAATTAATAGAAGTGCTTGCAATAAGGCTCTCCAGAAGCAACGCCCAGGTGAAAGCCATAGGCCACTGTACAGCCTGTGGAAAGGTAAATGAGCATTATTGATAACATAAATCAGTGATCAGTAATACTCGCAATACTATGCCAGACGAGGGAAGCACTGTATACTTGCAATCCCTGCTGAGCTGCACGTGGATTGAGACACGCATACCTACATAGTTGAGCTTAGGTCCATGGTGTTTTCCCCAAATTAAAACTGACTGCTCCTACTTTCAAAGCCCAAACCAAGGAAAAAACATTATAAGTACCAGAAAGTTAAATGTACATTTTTTCCTGTCACTTTTAATTGATTGTAGGCATGATTTTTCTATACGGTTATTTTCTTGAAACATTTATTTGAAACGGTTTGGGGCTACTCTTCAAAGTATGTAAATTGTTAAGGAAGAGCTGGCTAGGTTATAAATGGTTTTAGAAACAATACATCAAATTGTAAATTAGGTTTTAGAAACAATACATCAAATTGTAAATTACTTTATTGCTTTAATGTAGAAATAATTGCTGAGTCTGGGGTAACCAATTAGTGATGGTGAGTTAGTTGTGCATCTCAAATGATCTGAAATAATTAGAGATTACTGTTTAGTCACAAAGAATTTTGACCTGTGGGCTGACTTCTTTTTTAGCAGGACTGCAGCACTGTTGGAAGATTCAGTTGGTGAAAAATATCAAACCCCTAATGTAATGAAGCTTGCAACTAATATACCATTAAATCATGTGCTGCCTGCTGTTGCCATTTGCCAGCTGAAACAACGGGCCTTCAGTATTTCAGAACGCTTGTTCAGAACCGCATTCCTTGGGCAGACCACCAGGCCTGGTCTGCTCTTGTTTGGACCCTGTACAAAAGATGGAGATGGTGAGAGCACTTGAAGTGTTGCCTGGGAGATTTATAGCCGTGAAATGCAGCACTACAATGAGCATATTGCCACCACATGGCTATTTCTGCTACCTGCACCCCTGTCTACTAAGCCAAATTAGTTTTTGCCTCTACACTGTGCTGGCGTGGAGGTTCTAACGGACAATTTGTTTGGGGCTTAACTTCAAGCTTCCTCTCAAAGGATTTAGGCAGGAAAGAAACGGGACACGTGTGCAGAGAGCTTGGTTTGCAAGTGCTTTGTAGGAACGTGGAAGTGCTTTCTGGGACTGAAGGGATCTGGCTTGGGGTATGGCTGATTGGCTTTGGGATGTGATGGCCCACTGTGTGATGGGAGGGGCACAACACCTTTTGAGCAGAGTGTTTCAGCACTGGAGGGATGGGTAACCTCTGGGAGCTGAAAAGCTGGGAGGCGAATACCGTGGAAACTTGTCTGATGCAGGAGAGGAAAGGGTTTCCTTGCAACGTGTGTTCCTTTCCATCCTGCAGGATCTCAGCTGTTTGAGCCTGTGTCCTGCACCCACCATCTCCAGCCAACCACAGGGAAACCATTTGCTCCCTGAAAGCCGTTTTGCCTTTCCTAATTCTTAGGGCAATCCTCACTGCCCAGGAGGATGAATGTCAGTTCTTTGCAAGTATCATGCCAGAAGAGCAGACAGAGCTGCAGAAACAAAACCATCAAAACTCACCCAGCACCTTGCAGTGGATGTTGACCAGGCTGTTTGGAGAGGTGGGTCAAGCAGTACAGTACCACATGGGGATTGTACATGGAGGAAAAGTAAGATGGCATCTGCATGTAAGGCTTTACACAGGTGATAGTGATTTGAGTACTGATGTAGTACTGTCAGCTGCAAGTGAGAGGACAGTGTTGGCCTTTCCAGAGTAGGTTGCAGTCAAGGAAGTGAAGGTTTGGGGGACAGCTTTGAACCACATGTTTCAGAAGGAAGTTTGGCCCTGATGTAATGTAAAATAGACTCCCCAGGTCAGAGGTGAGGAGGCTCAGCACTACACATTTCAGTCTGCTGGTCTGTTTCTGTTGCACCAAATTAATTACCAGTCCCACCACCTTGGGAACTCCAGAACTTCCGGGACTGTGGCATCTTCCTAGTAAGCGTGGAGATTGAAGACCTTACTCAAATCTATCTGGAAGCACAGGATGATGGATAGTGCAATGCTGAGGGGGGAAAAAAGCTCATATTCTTGCTATAAGGATCATTCTGAGAGAGAAGAGACTAGCTGCAGCCACCATTTTATCACGTGGTATTTGCTCACTGTGACTCTAAACCAATGGAGGGCATGCAGGTAAACGGTGCAGCTGGGCAGTGCAGGATGCACCTGAAGACCACCAAAATAATTTTGAGTGGATTTGATGACACAAACATTACTGTGACTACTGATGCCAACAGGAGTGAAAACATCCGAAGTGTTCAGCTGTGTTTGAGGATTGCTTTGATATGGTCTGATTTACAGCCGAGTAAACCACCTGCAGAGATAGGTCTGTGGAGGAATGTTTCTTTGCAGAGTAAGAATTGTAATTCCAGGTTCTGTTTTCTATACTTTGCACAGTAAATCATTTTTCTTTTTGTTTAGTATTCTTGAAAACTACCAGTCGCTATAGAGTTAGGTGCACCATGAGCCTTTTCTGCCTGTTTATCAGCCAACTGCAACCCAGAAGACCAACACACAGAGCTGAAAATGTATGTTTCTTGGACATTTTTATAAGACTTCTATCCATTTTTTTAATGACTTATGGTTCAGGCATGCAATGGAGTTATGGAGAGCTAGTTTCTGAACATCAACCAAACTCTGGGTACGTTCTCTCAGCCTGGGCAACGTGATACTACCAGGCAGCAGCTCCCAGGGAAGGAGGATTGTGAATTTTTAGGATTAAAAGTCATTTGTTAGTGAAGTTACCTAGATCGGAAGATCTTGGGGGGGGGAAATACGGGACAATTGTATACCAAACGTATAAAAGTCGCTTGAAAATTGCTATTGCAGGCAATAGGAAAAAAAAAAACCACACAGGGAGAACAAAAAACACGCGGACAAGTGAGTTTTGCCAAAAGTCAGACAGAGTTTGAGGAAACTGGCCAACAGCAGCAGTTCCCAGTTCACTGGGGTTTTGTTTTCAGTTTGGTTTCAGACTGATTTGAGCCAGACCCAATATTTTCCTTCCATTTCTGGTACATCTGAAGTTCCTCTGATCCTCTTCATCTAGATCAGGGTTCTCATTAGTATTTGTGCTCACAGCAGGAAGACATTTTCCTCAGCAACAGCCTCAAGGCAGATCCAGTGCATGTGTTTTCCCCCAGGCTGGACACCTCAAAACCAATATGGGCATATCCTGGAGCAGAGACTGGGAAAACACCGGATTTCATCTCTTGGCTATTTGTAAGCCCTGTTATTCTTCAATTGTGGACAGATTTTGTCCAGAAAAAGAAGGTTGTGTCTTTTCCCTTCCCTTGACGGCTTCTGCTTCCTACATGACACCTCTGAGCCGTGGTTGACGTCTTCTACCCAACCGGAAGCGAAAAAGCGTGGCAGCCGTGCCAGAAGCAGAGAGGGACTCCATACTCCTTGGGCACCTGATCTCCCTCTGAAAATGGCGAGAAGCGAGGCAGTGAACAGGAGGCGGGTGCCGAAACACCGCTGTGGGACCAGCCACACACCAAAAGCGCCTTATGGGCTGGAGCCCAAGGCCCGTTGTTTTACACTTAATTTTTTCAGTACCACAAGCTTTAGAGAAAGGTGAGAGGTGCTTGAATTATCTGGCTGTAACGGAATTTCCTTTAAAATGTCTTCTAAAACAATTTATGCTCTGAAAGACAAGACCGTCTGTCCGTCAGAGGGATAACTTTGGTCTCCAGATACCATGGCAGCACAGTTCTGGATGCTGCTACCTGTTTTGTTTGTCTTCATCCGTACTGCTGACAAGTGGAAAAAAAGACTCGTTTTGGAACTTACATCTATGGAATCTATTAAATCTATTTCTTAAATATCAAGAAATACGTACTTAACGCTTAGGAAACTGGCGTGGGTGAGCCATCGTCCCACTGGAGCAGAACTGGTGTCCCTAACGCAGTGCCAACTTAGTGAGTGTTCAGTAGTGGAAATAATAAGAAACGCCTGACTAGTGTGAACTTAATAAATGCAGATATTTTTGTTTCCTCCACAAAATCATTAGAGTAAGTGCTTTGTGGCCCCAACTGAAGCCCTCATGGGCATCTCCTCTTCCCCAAGCATTGAGCGCTTCACAGGGGCCATCCCCAGGCTTGGCTTACGTGCAACTCCTGGCACCAGGTGAAAAATCTGTAAGCAGCTGGCTGCGACTGGGGTGGTTTTGGCAGAGGACCAGGGCCCCTGCTCGCAGCCGGAGCCCGCACGGAGCCGAGCAGGGGCAGGCGGAACGCTGGTGCCCGGAACGCCGGGCGCCGCTCCCGTTCCCAGCCGGCAGCGCCGGAGGGACCGCGCACGGGGGGCGGGCCGCTGCCGGTCGGGTCGCCGGGCCGCGGGCAGCATGTGGAACCGCGTCCGGGGCTGGAGTGGCGCGGTCGGCGGCTCCTGTCGCCTCGCCGCCCGGCTCCTCGCCGCGCCAGCGAGCGGCCGGGAGGCGGCGGGAGCAGCGCGGCAGGCGGGGAGGCCGCACAGGTACCGTCGCCTCCCGTAAATCCTTTACCTGGGCGAGCGGGCGCCCGCCGGCGGCGGCGGCCGGGGGGGGGGGGGCTGTTTGCCGGGTCACCACCCCCAGCCGCGGTTCTCTGAGGGGATGGGGTTTGCTGGGCTCCGCAGGGAAAGCCGCCACCGGTGGGGCTGGGCCCGTCCTCCCTGGGCGGGGGTTGCCGCGCCGCGGCCTGCGCCCCGCGGGCGGGTTGCCGCCGTTGTCCTTGGCGTTAAACGTGTTTTTAGCGACTTTCTCCCGGGACCGTGGCGCCTGCATCGGGCGACGGGGCGCGGGGCCTGCCCGGTGCGCGCCGGCTGCCGCCCTGCCCCGAGGCTGCTCTCTTCCCGGGTGCCGCGGGGCTGGAGCCCGCTGGGGCGGCGAGCAGGCCGGGCCCGGGTCCGTCTGTCCGGCATTGACAGCGGTGTGCAGGACTCGTCGGGAGGGGGAAGTCAAATAGAGGGGAATGGTTCGGGCTGTGTTTCATTTTGCTTTCCTTGCTAGCCTGCGCATCAGCGCTACGGGCTCGGGGAAGAGTGGCTGGAAAGCTGCCCGGCGGAAAAGGACCTGGGGGTGTTTCTCGACTGCTGTCTGAATGTGAGCCAGCAGTTTGCCCAGGTGGCCAAGAAGGCCAACAGGAATAGTGTAATAGTGTGCTCAGCAAGACTAAGGAAATGATTGTTCCCCTGTACTCAGCACTGGTGAGGCTGCATCTTGAGTACTGCGTCCAGTTTTGGGCCTCTCACCACAAAGAAGACACTGAGGTGCTGGAGCGGGCCCAGAGAAGGGCAACAAAGCTGGTGAGGGGTCTGGAGAACAAGTCTTATGAGGAGCATCTGAGGGAGCTAGGGCTGTTTAGCCTGGAGAAAAGGAGGGTGAGGGGAGACCTTATCGTTCTCTACAGCTACCTGAAAGGGGGTTGTGGTGAGGTGGGGGTCGGTCTCTTCTCCCAAATAACAGGCGATAGGACAAGAGGAAATGGCCTCAGGTTGCGCCAGAGGAAGTTTAGATTGGATATTAGGAAAAACTTTTATACGGAAGGTGTTGTCAAGCATTGGAACAGGCTGCCCAGGGAAGTAAGTGGTGGAATCGCCATCCCTGGAGGTATTTAAAAGACAGGTAGACATGGTGCATAGGGATATGGTTTAGCGACAGATTTTGTCAGAGTTACGTTGATGGCTGGACTAGATGATCTGAAAGGTCCCTTCCAACCCAGGTGATTCTATGATTCTGTCTGTGAGTGCTGTGAACAGCGCTCCTGTGTGAGCCCAACAGAATTTTTGTACCAGCAGAGCTGTGCTGCCTGTTGTCAGGGGTACATGCCCAAAGCACTGTCCAAAAGTAGTATTTGGAAGTTCATTTTTGCTTTTATTAAAATACTTTTTTATGAATGAAAAATCAGTTGTGCCTGTATTTTTTTATTTTTTATTTCAAAGCTCCTTTATCTTTTTGAACAAGCTCCGATACTGTGCTAGCCTAATGTGTAAAGCGGGTTGGTTTCTTTTGTAGCAGTGTTTGCTTTCTAAGGCTGGGTGGGGTTTGTCTGACCAGAAGACAAACCCAATGGCAGGTGAAATACTATAATGCAAACTGCAATGTACTACTGACTTTAAATGTTTAAGGCTTGCAGTCTTGGTGTGTTTTTTTCTGACATGTAAGCAGAGATTTCTGAATGGATAAATATTTTTCAGGAGCATGCAGCCTGAATTAATGAAAAACATGTATCTGAAAGAGATCTGTGGAGAACAGCTGAATGTAAAACAGCAGGACTCCTACTGTCTTCTCAATAATGTGGTTCTGAAGCTTTCGTTAAATTTGCCTGTTGCTTCTCAACATCGAAATTTAGGGTTTAATGCTGACAATTTAATGCCAACAATTTATTAAGTGCAGACTGACTAAAGTAATAATGTGGTGCCTGTTGGTAGAAGCAGATTATTTTTCTTTTTTAGCCAGAGAGAGGTGTGTATGAGGGTGGAAGGTATGGCAAAATTCCTTCAGATTTGTTGAAGTGTTTTAAGGTCTGTTGAAGTGTTCTATTTTGAATCAAAATAAATACTTGATCGCAAGGGTTTTTTTTTATTTTAATAACTTGAAAGTGATTTTTAAACGAAGAAGTACTTTTGAATTTAAAGATTATAACATTTCATTTTGGAATGTTAAAGAGAACAGATCTTTGAATTTCATGATAGTTTTCCCAGAGAATACAGTTGTATCTGTGTTGCAGCAATATCCTGAGCAACTCCCTGCTGTCCCTGGCTTCACATCCTTACCTGCACTGTGCCAATTTTAACTTCTTTGCAGTGATGTGGTAAACTAGGTAGAGGAGCTGTTCCAGAGGGAAAAATAACCAAAATGACTGTTTTTCTTTCTTACTGAGTTATCTTGCAGCAGGATCCATTTCCCCATATGGGTGCACAAATGGTTGGCTGCTATATTGCAGGGCATAGCGTAAGGAAATGTGATCTGTAGTAGTGCCACATGTGTGAAACAATGTGAAGCTAAATGTGTGTGCACAGTCTTTTTTCAGCTGTGATCTCTTTTTTCCCTCATTTTAAGAGCATTGCTGAGTTTTCTATAGCACTAATGAATTTGATTATCAGGTGCCAGTAGATTCGAACGCCCAGTCTGCTACCTAATGCAGGGATACTTTAAAAGTTTGAAGTTCATAAATTAAGCGCAGTTTATTTGTGGAGGTAATAAAGTTGTTTACGTGATTTTGGGGAGGAGGAAACCATAAATAACCAAGAGTTTTAAATACTGCCCTAGTCTGTCTCAAAAGTCGAAAGGTGCTTGATGTGTACTTAACGTACTCAGTTTGTACTCAACTAGGCCTAGACAATTGTAATTAAATTTTTTTTGATAGGCTTAAAAAATTCAGCCTTGGACCCTATTTGTAACTTCTGTTGTTTTTTTTTTTTTTAAAAAAAAAAACCAAACTTTTTGTATCATCAGCAAAATACAGAAACTCTTCAGCACAAGCAGCGTGCTGTCTACTGAGAAAGATGAATCTACCGCTTCCAAAGACAGCACCACTGAAGTGTCATCAAAGAGTCAGGAGAGCGCAGCAGAAACACCAAAGCAGAAGTTGTTAGACATTATTGGTAATATGAAAGTAGAAGTGACCTACAGGAAGAAACTCCAACAGCTAAAAGCACGTGAGATCAAAAAGCAAGCCACAAACAAGCTGGAAGGCCCAGCCAGTGAAGGTACTGTGCTTCAGAAAGCTACAGAAGACATCCAGCGGTAAAGTATAACAAACATTTTTTTATCCCCTTTTCTCCTTTTTTCAGATTTGTTTTTTTCATTATCTAGGAAAAAATAAAGCATGAAATGCCATTTCCGAGTATGGAAAAGGAGCCTTGCAAGGGAATGTAGTGTAGATGTAGATTGCAGTAAGTCATGGGAGAACCTGGACAGAAGCTGTTGTATGCGTTCTACGGGGTGCTGCCTTTTTCTGCACTGGGACTCTTGAGAGGTGGCACTAGCATCTGCCTGTGGAAAGTTACTTTAATGGGAGAGGGGAAGTAATATGCGGGTAAAATACAATAAAACTGAGGAAAAAGGGGGAAAAAAATGATTAAGAATGGCATCATGGTTGTCAAGTCTTGCTGGTGGCTGCCCTCCACAATGTGTTACATCATGTTTATATCCCTGCAGGTCTACGTTGCCTGTAGTCTTCAGAGCTTCACGTCCAAGGGGCTGTGCAGTGGTGTAGGGCTGCAGTTTCCCCGAGTTCGAGAAAAAGGGCTTGTCAGTGGCATTTGGCAGTTGATGACTGTGCAACATAGGGCAAACCTGGCTGTCCCTCTGGCCACCCCCAATTGGGATAATGTGTAACTGTAACTTCTGAGTTATTAAGACATAAAATGACAGTACAGAAATGACAATTTAAATATACTAAGCCTTTTTTTTTTTTTTTATTTCCGTATCTGTTGCGTCTCTTACAGAGGCAAACCTTTAAATCCAGAACTGGTGGAGGCTGTTTCTGCAGTTGCGTCTTCCCTACCACACAACAAGAAACAGACAGAATCAGAACTGCTTGCACAACTAAGACGACACGAAGAAACCACAGAAAAACAGAAGAAGGGGGGAACTATTAACATACGGTCTGTATATTGAATTTTATTCTCAATAATTTTCGAAATTCTGATTTTGCAATGTCATCTTGAAGGTGGATGGGTTCTGTGTTGGAAAGATGGCCGTAAAAGACACATTTGGACAGGTTATGCTCGGAATTAATGAATAATGGGAACGTCATTGGTCTGGTTATAACAGACTCCCTAAATTTTGCCATCCTCGTTCTAAAATGGTTTTGCAGAAATGGAATTGTTTTCCTGCCTAGGATCATTACTTTCTTGGACAGGCTAGCAAAATAACAGATTTTTTTTTTTTTTTTTTTTAAGCTTCCGAAATTCTCACACAATGGATGGGTTTGTAGAAGTTTCAGACGTTCTGTCTGGACTGGTGGATTTTCATGACAGCTCTGCATAGCTGAACTAGAGCAGCTCTATTTATAACCCCACCCTTCCTTTCAGAACTTTCCAGTCAACCCAAGAAACTCATCTCTTGGCTTAACTCCGTTTCCAGTGTGGCTTTCAAACAGATGAGAAACATTTGTTTGGAAACGGAAACAGTTGTGCATACTGCTCTTTTGGACGATGGTTAAAGACAGTTTTTTCATTTTCTTTTTTTAAGCTAGTATTCAGATACCTACTCAGAAAATAAGGCATTAAATCCAGGTGAAATGCTGAACTAAACAGAAAATTGGATCTTCAGCAAAATAGGAATGTGGAATCTTTATTTATAGCTGTTTGTGTTGTGAACTGCAAGGTGCTTGTCTTAATTTATTCTGTGAAAATGAATTTGTCCCAAACTAGGATTTAAGTTTGGCCCATTTTTGTATTATTATTTGTAGGTTGCTCTAGGGATCAGTAAAGTATTTGCTTTGTATGTTTATCAACGAGCTGCAAACAGTAGTCAACAAACTAGGGATGTTTGTGGCTGATGTCTGCCTTTATGTGAGTGAAAACTAAGGAAGGATGTTACAGATGCTTGCAAATAAATCGTGTTAGATGGTTGGAAATAGATTGGGAAGCGTAATGCTCAGTGAGTGACTTTGTTAAGCAAAATGCATGTTCTTCAGAGGTTGTGAAGGGAAAAGGGAGAAACTGTGCAAGTTTCCCTTTTAGCCTGTATTTATGATTCTTTCTACCAAAAGCTCTAATGGTGGTTGTGGAGAGCAGAATGAAATTCTCTCCAAACATGTGAAGTCTGTGCTATTTGAGGAGGAAGTGTGGTTTTAGGTAGTACGCGCAACCATCTCCAAAGGCTGTGTGTGTGCTCAGTTTTCATAATGTCTTCTCAGCCTGAATATAGGAGATGTCAAGAACTTGACAGAACCTTATCTCTCCATGGGCTTTTGGAGCCAAAATGAGTAGCTTTCAAGGTCAGACATCTTGTTTGTTTTATGTAAAATTGATGTTTTTCTGCGTTTTCTGGGTGGGTTTTTTTGTGTGCAGTATTACCAAAAAACCTAAGAGACACTTCTTAATATAGGGGGAATAAATAAGGAATATATTACCTAAAGAATATATTCATTCAACTATTAATTTCCAGTGAGGTTGTTCCATCTCTGTCACTGGGTTTTTAGAAAAGCAGAGTACACAAACATCTTAATAATAGCATTGCTTGTGGGTGGCCAACTTAAATGTAATTAGAACCTACTTCAATTTCTGATAAGATGTTGGAGGACTGTACTGACACTGACTGAGCTAATACATGCAGTGGCTAACCTCGCGTGCTCCTGTACGTGTTCCTTAAGGTATAAGGAGCAAGGGCTGTTCGGTAAGGTATAAGGAACGTGGCAACAAGGGCTTGCTGTCCTTACAACCCATTGCACGTTCCCTGAAGAACCTACACAGATTTGGCTCTGTGGAAGAAAGAAGGCATCTAAGGAAGTTGTAGTCTAAGCAAAAAGGCTTTTTTCTATTGAGAGGTTAAATTCTTCAGAAATTAAAAAATACTGAAGTCCCTGCAACTGTATAGCACTGCTGTATAGTTGATCGATTGGTTAAGATGTGCTATTACAATGGCTTATAACATGCTTGTGTGCGAATCATTATGGTTAGAAAAATGCATTTTCCTCAACCAAAACCAGCCGTTTGGGTTGGCTAGGAATGTCATGGCTGGCTTGCTCTGTTTTGAGTTGGCAAGTTCCACTTCCTGAGGCAGCTTTGTGAACTGTCTTGCTTCTACCTGGGAATATATGTTTGTTTTTTTTTTAATTATGTGCTGAAAAGTTCCATTTTCTTCCTTAATAGCTAGGTGACAGTTTGAAACTCTATCAATGGATGAGTTTTCTAGAAAGACCAGCAATCCCTGCTGATGTTGATGACTGAAAACTTGGTTAATAGTTAGACTTTGAGGTGAATGTGGTACTTTTGGCTTTCTGATCAGTGTTAAAACTGTTGATTTTTAAAAGTCCAGCAGAAGGCACTAAAATGCTTTTTAATATATTAGAAAGCAATTACATGATTATTTTGTGTTGATTTGTGTTTGACAACAAGAGAATACAGGCAACTTAACTTTCTATTTTTTTCCATAAAGGTTTTCCATTCAATATACTGACACATTTTAAAAGACAGTATACACACCTCCATTATTTAAAACTATTTAAAAATGAGATACCTGCACAAGCAGCAAAGCCATATAATGCTCAACTGCAAAATATCAGATGCTGCTATCGAGATTTATGAAGGTGTGAAATAAATTGTATGTTGTCTGGATCTCTTGTTCCCAGGATTGTGGCGTGGCCTCCAGAGGTCACTGTTGTATGCAGTTGTCTCATCGCAGTGTTTTGTAGACAGCATGAGGACAGCGTGTTCGCTAGGAGGGGAAAATATTAACAATACAGGAATTTAGTTTTCTCAGCGTGGGATGAAGTTTCACTCAGTGGAAATTACAACAGCACTATACCAAAATAAAATCTGCAGTATTACAAGTTGAAATTGCAGCTCCTGTTTTGGGTGAAGGAGTAGTAAAGTAGTTCAGAGCTTAGACTAAAGTATATCCAAAGCTCCTTGGGTCTCTGTTTTTAATGTTAACCATTATTGATTGGTGATGAGGAAGGAGAGAGAATCTGTTCTTGTTACAAAAGCTCTACCTCTTCCCATCTCTGGAAAGCAGAAGTATCTAGGAGTTTATTTTTTTAGCCCCATGTTGTGACATGGGGTAATATGTCATATCTAACCACTGCAGGTACACTGGGGTTGGAGTATGAAGTTGTAAGCTGATGTTTTTAATTACAAAAGACACTAAAAACATCTTTGTAGTTTTATTTTTAGTTAATACAGGGGCACTTTTAATGATGGAGTGATGAACATTGCTGCCAGAAATGTTCATATACCAACGATGGGGTGACATTAGGACTTTTCAGTGAGAATGATACCATTGACTGCATGTCCTGATAACTTGGTAGCATAGTTTGTCCAGACCTGCTGTGCAAAACCACAAATAAATCAGTGTCGGCTCTAAGAAGAGCTTCTCCGAGGAAGCCTGATCCCCCTGTAGCACAGGAACACTCCAGCCTTGTAGGCTGCAGCCAAGCCAAGCGGTTGGGCTGGGCCACGTGTGACCTTAGGAATTATGTCCCCTTGACACTCAGAAGTGTGTCAAGCCTCCCAACACCAGCTCAGTAATGCCAGTAGGCACTTCATAGAGTAATTTCTAGTGTGAGATACGCAACTAATCTGAGGTTGTTTTTTCTTTAAAATGAAATGAGTTAAAACTTTTCGGATGCCTTTCTTTCAGAGTAGGTACTTGAAGCGCTATGCTAGTCTTGTTCTGCCATCCAAAACCACATCTAAGACTGAAGAGGAATCCTACTGTTGCTGTGGCAATTAGCTTTTACAATTTTCCAGAAGTATTTCTTCCTTGTGAATAAAGTCTCTTGACTTAAGCTACTAAAAACATAGTTTGAACTTCATTCAGATTTTCATAAAATGGCTATGCAGTGTTTTTGACTCGGCCTATTTTGTTTTTTGAGACTGTACTTATGTTTTAAAATGTGAGCGTTGCAAACTTGTATGACTGTGTGTTACTGGCGGCAGTTGGGTGGAGAGGGTGGCTGTGAGGAACAGTTACCAGCTTGGTCTTTACCGACCATCACTTACCAGTTAAAGGGACTAATGGGCAGAGGCAGCAAAGTGGTGTGTTTTGCCCTTTGCATGCAGAATGAGCTGCAAATCGCGTCAGAAGAAGTCAGAGCATTTGTTCTTCACGTATGATTTTTGACTACAGAATTATGAAGAAAGATGTCGTCTGTTAATGCCGTAATATGATTACACAACGCAACAGATTGCAGTGGATCAGGAAAGGTGACCTACTTATTAGGGTGGCATGATTGACCCATGTCAGCTGATGTGTGAGGGCGAGCTTCCTTTTGGTCCGCAGCAGCACAGCTCTGTCCCTGGGCAGTGCTGGCTCCTGTCCAAAAACCTGGTGATTTTTACCTACCTATTTCAGTGTATTCTTTGTATCCAGACAAATTCCTCATTTACTTAAACAGAACACCTCTAACGCACTCTGTGAATATTGGCATGCAGATATATGAAATTTTTCTTTTAGTTGGAAACTAAATAATTTCAAAGAAAGCATTCACTGTAGATTTAGTAGGCTGAAATAGCACTTTTCATTTAATCTATACAGAATGTAACAGCTGAGATGGTTTAAAAAGTAAGACTTGAATGATAACTTAAAAATGCATGTATTTTGTGAGGAATGTGTAATTCTATTTTATAGAGGCTTATGAAAACAATTGAGAGTAGAGTTTCTGGTTGATACATGTGACAAATTTCCTTGCTTTGTTGATCTGTTGAGTTCTTACATTCATGTTTTTAATTTCAGCAACGTTATTTCAGAAATGTCAGTTAAAAGGCAGTCCCCAGCTGAGAGAGGTGTGAGGATATCCAGTCGCATTTCCTTGGAGTTGGATGAGGATGGTCGAAGAATCAAGCCTGGAAGATTGTCATTCCAGTCGTTTGATTCCAGAAGGTATTTTTGTTGTGTTCCCTTCCAATAGAAGGAGCATGCAGAAAATTAACAATGAATAATATTTTAGATTTAGTTCTACGTATTCATGTCACCACAGTACTTCAGAGCTTAAACAAATTACTTAAGTATTTTTGAAAAAAAGTGCTGTTAATGTTGAAATAAACTTCTGTGAGAACACATCAGTTAATGTTAACCAGCTAATCAAATAATGTGCACTTTTTAATATCAAATTTTAGATAATTAAAAATATTTGGTGCTGCAATGTAATTGTGTTTGTTTTAACTAGTTTAAATTATTCTCACTTATGCATAGTATGATTTTATATCACTTTTTGGGAAATGGAGGCTTTGGAGGCTTGGTTTTATCTAATGGAAAACTTTGATAAATGTTCTATGTTAAAGGATTTTTTTATTTTTTACTATCTTGTTGCAATTGGTAAGTCATTCTGTAATTAGTATCTCTATTGTCTGTGACATTAGAATGGTTTATGAAATTAACTTTATCATTTATATGATGATTTCACAGTCCTCCTTAAATTTATCTCGCTGCTGTTTGTGTGGCCAGTCTATTTCTTAATGAAGTAAAGAATGCTCTTAAATTTCCATTTATTTATTTTTTTAACTCCCATAAGCTATGCTTTCTTGCCTGTTGTCTTTTGATTTTCCCATGGCAGCTCATCATCGCATTCCTTTTCAGTATATCCTTTCTCTAGCAGTTCCGTTTTTAGTAAGATTAACTTTTCTAATCATTAATTTAATTTGCAAATGAATCCCCTTTTCTTGGGGTTAGGGTCTGGAACTTGAGGGAGTTGTTTGTGATTAGATAGATAACGCTCAAGGCAGAATTTGGATAACTAAGAAAAAAAAAAAAGGCATAAATTTATGGGTAAGTAGTTGTACAATATTCTGCCCTCTTTGGCAGAGATCTATTTCAGTATATCATAAACAGAGAGTTGTGACTTTCCATAAGGAACAAATTGTAACACATGCATTGAGCCATGTGGATCACCCAGAAACCTCAAGGATGTGGCTGTAGCCAGTCATTAGAAGAACTTTGCTTGCTTGCTGAAATGTCTCTGAGTGACTTCCTTGTTCTTGAACTACCAAACTGTTAAGGTGTCTTAGGGAAGTATCTCTTGGGCCTCTTCAATGTTATAAGGCCAGCAAGCAGCGTTTTCTTTTCCTGATGCAAAGCTCATAGAAAGTGCGAGAGGGGCTTCTTGTAATGGAAATTGAACGGAAGAAGTGGAACAAGGTTCTAGACTAAGCCCTCCTGACATAGATATTTCTGTCCTGAGCTGCCAGTTTGAGGAGCAACGGAACTGACTTCATTGTCAGGGCTGAATAGCTCTATAGATATTTTTAATCTGGGGATAATTACCAGACAGAGTTGGTAGTCACATGAAAGTAATTTTGTTATTAGACTGTGATTCTTGCCTGACTATGAGAAATACTTTCTTTAAGGTGTTGGATTAAAAGTTTTTCAAAGTTTGAAAGAATAGAAATAGTACAATCTAGAAGTATAAACTGAAAACCTGAGCTTTTCATTTATTAACATACTGCTAAGGAAAGTGAATTTCACATATGTTTGAGAACATTTATTACATTTATGATATCTGAGAAGCTGTCTCACCCTCTTTATGTGATGAAACTGTACTTGGTATATAACTTCAGGAATAGTACCTTAAAATAGTTTTTAAAATCCCTGTAATGAGCAAACTGTCTCCAGTTTCAGTCCTAAGTTTCCTCCTGCATCCCTGAAAATCTAACTGGTATTCTTATCTATTGATAATATGAAAATAATGGGTTAGGAAGAATATCTAAGTTCAAATAGAGTTAATAGATTTCAATGAGTGATGTTGCTTTATAGTAATTTGAACTAGTAATTTTCAAATAAATTTTCTTCCAAGTCATGCTTGTATCTTCGGCCAATGTTACTGGGAGTTACACAAAGATAGGAAAATATAATCCTAAATCAACATTCTTTTAAGGCTGTGTAGTTAGATTGCTCTGTGCTGAAATAGATCCAGGGTAATTACATCAGTAAAATGTAATATGACAAGAGCAGGTTTGCAGAAGTAGCTGTGGCCATCAGAAATCTGCAGTAAATCCAGAGAGGTGAAAATTTAAGGTCGGGAAGGGCAAGTTTTCCAGGGTAACAGTGAATATGTAATAACATAAAGTAGGAATTATTAGAATTTCAGTGGAAACTTGGAAGATTGTGTGATTAAAAGAATCATTTGTTCACACGCTCAGTGTGTTCTACAGTAAAAGCATTGATTTTTATTTTTTCCATTTATAAAAAAAATTTGATTACTTGTTGAACTCATGTATTTTTTTTCTTAGTATAGGCTTATGCTAAAGATAAATATGATTAAAAATAGATGGTCAGAGAGACCATCAAGGTGATGCTTTTTAAAATATATCATACAGATATACTTTGAGTGTTTGCCATGTGGCAGAGGAGGTGGCTGTGTGATCTTCCAAATAGGCTATTTATGATAAAGCAGGAATTGTTTGATTTAGCTGTGATTTTTCTTTTCCTGAATTGTGCAATATTTTTTACAGGGAGAAAAGCCCAAATCACCAGATTCACTTTTTAGTTGCAGTTTTGTAAATTTGCTTGAGTACTGTGGTTTCATATGGTTTAGCTTTGTTCGGGTTCCTAAATATTTCAGTAAAAAATGGCTGCAAATATAATGTTTGATTTATGCTCATTCTTTCACACAGAAATGTTTTGGGAAGCTCTGTTACAGATGAATAATAAAGTCATAAACACTTTCTGGTTAAAAGCCTGAGGATTTAGTGAGAGTCACTATCTCATTATTTTTTTTTCCTCCAGAGATCTGTTAGTTCATGAGAATATTTTGTGCTTTTAAATTTGTTATCTGGCAATGTTGTGAAGTGTTGTGAAATACTAAATATCATTTTTCTTTTTTGTTTGTAGAAGTCTCAAAGTAGGAAGGAGGCTTAATATATTCACTAAGGCTTCTAAAGAAACAGAAAACGCACTGAAAACAGGTTAGTGGAAATTCAATAATGAAAAACTCAGTGAAGCCAAGTTCTGAATTTTTCGAATATCAAGAGATTCACTGTTGCGAAGGAGACTGATGACCTGTTAACTTCCTGCTTTCAGACCTATAAAACAATAAATACTTTAATGTATCTCTGTTTTTTAGTGAGCAAAACTTCCATGCAGTGTAATAGATTATTGTTTTCTGTACTAATCAGGACATTCTGTTACTGAACTTGAAGGATAAAACTGGCTTTTTGTCGCTAAGGCCGCTCTTTCTTCTGTGAGCGTAAACCAGCCTGGAGAATGGGTACATTTCCCCCAGTAGCTTATTTGATCAAGTTGCAAACTTGCTGCATTCATTTTATGGCAAAGAAACACAAGGCTGTGATCTCAGGGAAACAAGTGTGCTCTACAGGTGGCTAAGCATAAGTGGGGTTGGAAAAAAACCCAGGACCACGCGTTCAGTTGCTTTGTGGCCTTCTCTTTTTTAGTGTTGCATATGTAGCTTGAAAGATCCTCTAAGTGGCTGACAAACAATGCTTTTCTTTACCTACTGTAAAGCTCTTCATATACATTTAGAATCATAGAATGGTTTGGGTTGGAAAGGACCTTTAAAGGTCATCTAGTCCAACCCTCTGCAATGAGCAGGGACATCTTCAACTAGATCAGGTTGCTCAGAGCCCCATCCAACCTGACCTTGAAAGTTCTCAGGGATGGGGCATCTACCACCTCCTTGGGGAACATGTTCCAGTGTTTCACTACCCTCATTGTAAAAAATTTTGGCCTTATATCTGGTCTGAATCTACCCTGTTTTAGTTTAAAACCATCACCCCATGTCCTATTGCAACAGGCCCTACTAAAAAAATTTGTCCCCGTCTTTCTTATAAGCCCCCTTTAAGTACTGAAAGGCCACCATAAGGTTTCCCCGGAGCCTTCTCTTCTTCAGGTTGAACATCCCCAACTCTCTCAGCCTGTCCTCACAGGAGAGGTGTTCAATCCCTCTCATCATTTTTGTGGCCCTCTTCTGCACTCACTCCAACAGGCCCATGTCTTTCCCCTGCTGAGGGCTCCAGAGCTAGACACAGTACTCCAGGTGGGGTCTCACCAGAATGGAGTAGAGGGGCAGAATCACCTCCCTTGACCTGCTCACCGCACTTCTTTTGATGCTGCCCAGGATACAGTGGGCTTTCTGGGCTACGTGCGCATGTTATCGTCTCATGTCCAGCTTTTCATCCACCAGTACCCCCAAGCCCTTCTCATCAGGGCTGCTCTCAATCTCTTCATCCCCTGGTCTGTATTGATACTGGGAATTGCCCTGACCGAGGTGCAGGACCTTGCACTTGGCCTTGTTGAACCTCATGAGGTTCACACATGCCCACTTCTCGAGCTTGCCCAGGTCCCTCTGGATGGCATCCCATCCCTCAATGTGTCAACCACACCACTCAGCTTTATGTCATCTGCAAATTTGCTGAGAGTGCACTCAATCCCACTATGTCATTGATGAAGATACTAAACGGTACTGGTTCCAATATGGACCCCTGAGGGACACCACTTGTCACTGATTTTCATCCAGACATTGAGCCGTTAACAGGTACTCTTTGGATGTGACCATCCAGCCAATTCCTTATCCATCAAATATACATGCCAAAACTCATGTAAGATAAAACCAAAAAACAGTGGCAGAACAGGTATGACCCACCTTCATAGTCACTGAATGACACAGCTCTGCAGGAACAGTCTTAATGCTACATAACGGGGATAGCCTTCACGCACGAAGACTTAGCTCTACTACAGACTGGGTTTTGGCTAAGAGTATGTGAATATGGGCAAGTCATGTAAAGAACTCCCTCACTTTTCTTTCTGAACAGTGAAGCTATGCATTGTTAGCGCTGATCTTCAATATGCTCATTTGCCTGACCTATTCTGAGGCCCTTTGGGGAAAAAAAAACTTTATTCCAGTGTAGTGACTTCAAACTATGTATAAACCCAGCAGCTGCAGAAGAAATACTATTTCTCTCTGATATCTTAGAAAATGATATGTATTTGTTTCTGCTTTCAGAGTAGGACTGTTAGTTTTTGCCAGATTCTAGCTGAGTAGTTTTCTGCTTTTTTTTTTTAATGCTTGAAACAGCAGGGAGAAATTAATTTGTTTACTTAATTTCTTTAGTAAAATGTCAGATAGTGCTCTTTGCATATTTCCAAGCAGCTGTGAGCTTTCTGAATGCAGCCACCTCTGTGGTGGACTGTTAAAGTTGCTTATTAGAATGGAATTCAATTTGTTGGTGTTTAAGATGGCTATTTTCTTTAAAACTGGTCCATTTTACATAAAAAATCATAATGAATGATGCAGCGTTTGTTTTTAGCTGTC
The DNA here is from genome assembly GCF_963924245.1 of Chroicocephalus ridibundus. NCBI lineage: Eukaryota > Metazoa > Chordata > Aves > Charadriiformes > Laridae > Chroicocephalus > Chroicocephalus ridibundus. The sequence goes on along the minus strand of NC_086284.1, from coordinate 31,750,703 downwards.
TTGACAAATGTGATGTTCAATTAACTGGCATTTGAGTTGAATCAAATTTACTCAGGTAAAACGGTGAGAATTTAACCTTTCCCTTTTGCATGAGCACAATGCAGACGCAGTGGCACGTAGTCGTCGCCCTGGATGAAAAATTGACACTTTTTTTTTTTTTAACAAAAAACTGGAACGTGCACAAATTGTGTAAGAGAGGACTTTATTGGATTTGTAATTAGCTGTCAAGAAGTAAGCTTCTTTCAGCTTTTTATGTCGTGTTTCCTTGTTTGAGTCCAGGTAGCTTTGAGGAAATCTACAATATACTCTAAGCCAGGAAGCTTGTTACTTGGCTTACTGACTAAGCCTAATGACAAAAAAATATTTTTGCATTAATCTCAGGAAATACCAGTGTGATACTTGATACTTTGATTCATTTGCTTTCACTTTCTTGGCTTATACTAGTGGAGATAATGAGTTAAAATATTGTTTATATATGGCGGAAAAGCAAGTTCTGTGTTATATATTGAATATTTATTTTGAAAACCTGAATGTTAACTGGAAAGTAAATTGTCATCCTGAAAAAAATATTCATAACTATTAACATAAAATATCAGTAACTGGTAACATAAAATATCAGTAGTATTTTCTGTTTTGCAGAGGTGAAAATATAATGTTTATCACCTTTACTGCAGGCTTGAAAAAATGAGTTTCTACTCTCTTTTATCAGAAGATTTATTAATAATTCATTATTAGAAGGTATTCTAAGATGTGGACAATAATTTCATTCTGTTGTGGTTTCTCTTGTTGTCTTTTATCTGTATTTTATTCCTGCCTCCAGCCCTCAAATCAAAGTAGGCAGCTAGGGAATATAGTTCTGGAAATTTCCCTGCTTAGTAAGAAATCATTCGAAAAAGTATCTTCTGATTTAACACAAAAAATGAAAACAATTTCCAGTATATAAAAAATACTGTTTGCCCTTTCATCTTATTTTTTCTTAAAGGAGAGGGGTGATTTTTTTTTTTTTAAATCCAATTGTGTTGTAAGACACTGAGCCAAAGATGAAATTATATCTTAGTTTTAAATACTTAAGACTTATGAGTAGTAAAAGAATTACTGATTGGCCATGATCCCCCTCAAATGGACTGTAACATTTGAATTCACTTCAAGATCTCTGTTCCGAGGAGCGTCGGGTGAACTGATAACAGGGGGAGGCAAGAAAACAAAGGGGAGAGCGACTTAAGCCAGCTGATGAGGCGGCAGCCCAAGGCACTCCCAGCGGTTCCTCCCTGTCCTGTGGTAACAGCTTGTTCCCTTCTCTTCAGCAACGCGGTTCAGTCTGGGCTCCTGACCAGTTCTCCTGGGTGGAGGGGCAGGAACTCCTGCAGAGTAACTCTGCTGCCATACGAGTACACTTTGATTAAAAAGAAAAAAAAAAAAAATTACACGCATCAGGAAAGATGCATCCCTAAAGGGACTGTTTGGCTTTGGGAGAAGTATAGGAAATCAGGGTTTCTGAAGCCCAAGAGACAAAAACTGTGACAAGTAGGATTGCTGGAGAAGGAATTGCCATCATTTATAGATTGTCTCCCTGAAGGAGAGTGTAGTTGTGAAGTACTTGAAAACTCCTGTACTAAGCAAGATTCCTTTAGCCGAGTGCACCAGTCAAGTTCAGAGTTTGTTGTACGTACAATTTGTGAAAGACAAAAAGGAAAAATTAAATTCCTGCTCTGTGTGAAAGGCTTAAAAATAAATTGTCCCCTAGGAGTTCAGAATACATTTTCAGCAGACATTTGAGAATTTAATGGACTTTTGTTTCAACAGGGAGTTCTCATTTGAGAAAAGCGATGCTGGCATGTAAGGTAGAAAAACTTGCACAGCTGAAAGTATTCGTCTCTGTAAAGGTTAACGTTAAAGGACTTTGTTTTAGCTCATGAGAAGTCTTTGGCATGCTGACAGATCTTTACAAAATTTCTTTTTTTAGTATCTTCACCAACAATATGGGATCTGGAATTTGCGAAGGAGATTGCAGCAATAACTGCACAGCCTCCCCGAAACGGTTTTGAGGAGATGATCCAGTGGACAAAAGAAGGAATACTGTGGGAGTTCCCAATTGACAACGAAGCTGGTATGTGTGCCATTAGCTTTTATTATCTGTCTATATTTATATCTTTTTGAGAATTAGAGCATGTTATGACCTTTGACTGCTTTAACGCAGTGTTTCAGCTATGAGTCATACATTTGATAGAAAACAAATATAACTTTCCAACTGTCCCAAATCAGAGATGCTTCAGATGAACTCATTCTGGCACTCTTCAGGTGAAGTCCTGCAGGTGGTTTGGCTGATATGAAGACTGGCTGCTGCCAAAAAGGGGAGAACTCCCTCCCTCCCTCCCTCCCTCCGCCCTGACGTTTTCAACACCAAAATGCCATTCAAGTCTATTACATAATACTTTTTACTCTGCAGCTTCTTTAAAGAAGCTTCTAGCAGAGTATGGGGAACCTTAAAACTACCGCGTGTGTTCTATAACGCTGATTCTGTTGTTTGGTGTGGCTCTCAGACCAAGTCGCTAGCCGGATCCTAATCAGCTATCTGCTAGTTCTATGTCTGTGCCGTCTGAGTGTTAAAACAGTTGTTTGTTTGCTCCCCTTGTTCTGTCTATTTCATAAGAATAAACAGTCACAATATTCACCCACTCTGGGCATCTATCTTAACTAGACATCTTTGTGCACGGTATTTACTTTTATTACCATTTAAAAAAAAAAAAAACCCAAAAAACAACTCTGTGAAGTTAAGCCAGCAGAGAGAGAGCGAATGTTAAGAGAACAACTATACAAAGCAAGTGTACACATTGGGAAAGGGGACTTCACAACTTCAGGGAGAGCTTGGCTGTGGGTTTTCTTTTTTAAAAGACTTTAAAGACATCAAAAAGAACTTCTTTAGAATGATTCAGTCACTGAAAGCAAAACAGGTTAGTATCTGAAGCTGGGAGTCTTTGAAAATCTGTCCTATACTGAGTTTCAAATTGCATAATGTAGTTCATTGTTTCTTAATTTTTATTCTCATCCTATTTTGGCAGTTTCTTCACAGAATTTAATCACTGCTCCCCAAATTGATCTGTTCCATCATGTAGAAATCTGAGTATACTCTAGTCATGTTTTTGCAAGCATAAAACCACTGCGGCCAATGGTTTTCTGTTGTTGTAACGTGGCTGGAACCCTGCTGTCTGGGGCCATAAGTGGACCAGGCGTCTTTGGCAGCCAATGGTTTTTCTGTTTCAGCAATGCGACCGGAACTGTGCTGTCTGGGATGGGGTGGCAAATGGACAAAGAATCTTTACATATACTTAAACAAGAATCTTTATTGATTTGTCTACAAAGACTAGTCATGTGGAAAATTCCAGCGGAGCGTTCCAAAATCTGTCACCTCTCAGGTTGAAATATCAAGTCAGTAAATTCCATCCTATTCAAACTGCCAGCCACAGGCTGTTAATCAGATTAGATACATCAAAGCACAGTTAAAAGCTTGAGAATCTTGCTCCAATTATCTTAACATACTGTAATTTCAATGGCTCTGCAAAAGAAAGATGCCCCTTCCCGCTGTTAATTTTGCAGTTTTGTAACAGTCGTCTCCCTCAATAGAAGGACACGACCTCAGCTGCTTCTGTATCAAGAAATGCATGATTTTTCTTTTATGCCACAAGCATGTGGCTTTAAAAACATAAATGTAATTAAATTTTCTATTGAGGAAGCACGTATACTCAACTTTTACCATTATGAAAGCCTTTAAAATTTTAAATTAAATATAAAAAAAGAACGAAGACCGCTTATAACTGTATTTCTTGGCTCCAGAGCATCTCCGGTGTTCTTGTTAGAGTGCTTTACCAAGGCACATTGCTGTGCTTTGAGGCATTAGGGTATCGTTATTATTTTTAAAACTTCTCTGGCCTTGGTGCAAACATACGCAGATGCAGCTAGACGTAGTGGCTTGCTGCATTGTCCAGTAGCAGTCTTGTCCCCCTGACCCTTCTGCCCTGTTGTCTCTTCCTGCCTGCATGTCCCTTCCCTTATGTGATGCAGTTTATGTCACTGTTAGGCAGAAAACTACCTTTTTTTTCTCTCTGTCTCTCCACTGATTAATTTTTACCAGATTAACAAACCATTGGTGTAGCTTGTGTAACATCTTTCTCACTCCTCCTACTTTCTGCTTGTCTCTTCTGCTTCTAGTAGCTTTACATCTGCTCCATGACTTGCCATGGTGAAAAGTTGGGAAAAATGTTGATTTCTGCCACTTTTTAATATTATTTCTGTGTATCTATGCCTTGATGACTCCAGTCCTGAGAAGTGCAGTTCTTAAAAAGGACGGTGGAGAGTACTGGTGCTGCTTTGCAGCAAATACTTCTGGTGGACAGAGATTGTTACAGCAGAAGTGACAGGCTTAATGGAACTCTCGGAAAATTAATGCCTCAGTTGCCGCTTATGGCTTCTGTAGGCAAAAGTTCACCAAGTCCTGTTCTGGCTGTTTTGCTGGGATGCTGTTCCCAGCAGAGAAGCATTGGATCGGTTTGCCAAGAGCGGTGGCAAAAGTTAGACAACCATTACAGAGGGGGTCACTTTATTAATTCTGGGTCTATTCTAGGGACCTACAGTGAGAGCATGATTTATCTCATTCTAAAAATCCTGGAATCATCACATTTTTTGTGTTGGAAAGGGACCTTCAAAGATCATCTAGACTACCCCCCTGCCATGGCAGGGACATTTTTCACTACATCAGGATACTTAGACATTCAGCAACGTTCCCTGTAAGGATGGACATCTGCATTTGAGATGTCGTCTTTAAGGCAAGATTAGTCATGTCTTGGAAGGGTTAGGGTCTCTAGTAGGCTAGAGAAATTCCCCAGCCTTTCTGTTTTGTAGTACGCAGGGGATTGGAAATAGGATGTTGAGAGTGGGTGACTTCTTTCTTTGTTAAAGAAGAGCCTCTGCTTTAGACTCCCACCATGCATGTTCTTTCAAATTAGGTTTCTGAGGACAGTGGAGGAGAGGCTGAGGGACAGGCTTGTTCTTCCCGTGCAGCAGGGGTTACGGTTTGCTGGGGGTGGGGGGAGTCACGCAAGCATATCTCATCTAATCAGTTCCCACCAGAGGTCTCAGCCTCTGATGCTTTGGGCAATTGTGGTCTCTTTTTGTGATGCACACTTTACTTTTTTGAGGACTGAAATATGTGGTCTAACTGAAATGTTTGGACTTAACACTTTATCCCCAAACCATATATCATGTCTTTGACAAATGGGAGATCAAAATACATGATGGAATATTTCCTTCTGACCTGCGTTTTTGTGATACTATAAATGGTTTAATTTCTTTTGGGTTAGAGATGAAAATTGGTGAAATATTAATTAGATATAATCTCTCCTGATACCCTGTGTCTGTCCCCAAAAGAAGAGCATCCAGAAGGCCAAATTTTACTGTCGGCATTATTCAGATTTTTTCAGTAGTGGGTTCATTGGTTTAGTCCTCTTGTATTTTTGTGACCAGCAAAAGTATGGAAATCTGGAAAGGATGTTATCTTGTGAAAGCATCCAGCAGCATCCAGGCACAGTGAGATTCCACCTTCCCTTAATGGGGAAAGTCGGTGTGGGTAGTGTGGTAAAAGGATCATCTCTGTGCTTCTGTAAGTGAACACAGGTTTCCAAGCACGGCAGAAGTATACCCTCTGAAGCTGACATGACTTTTTTTTTTTTTTTTCCTTTTAACATAAAGGAAAGAGAGCTTCTGAAGAAGGAAACATGCTTTCTTTTTCAAGGACAAGGGAGATAAATGTGGCATGTAGCTGGTATTGATACACTCACATATTTCTGGGAAGAATCTGGGGGAAAAATAAAGGTATTTCCCAGCTCCTTGAGATATTGCAGTACTTAAAGTTTAAAACAGGAAAGAAATAATGCGAACTTAACGAGTACAAGCTGTGAGACTTCTCCATCTCAGAGATGTGCATAATTTCTTCTCAAACTGTAGAAGCTGTAACACAGGAGGAAGCCTAGGACTGACATGGTTTAATTACTTGAATTTTAATACTCTTGACTTAATGTTGTGAAATAATATATCGTATCCTAGCTAGTATAGAAAAACACCTCTGTGGTGTAGACTTCCCATTTTTGATGTCTGGAAATGTTCACATGCAATATTTTTTTTTCTCTAATAACAGATTTTTACTTAAAGGTGCAAATGTCACTTACAAATCTATAGCAAATTGGGATCGAATAAAAATTGTCGTGTATCCCTAACGGAAGAAAAATCTTTCAACTGCAGATCCCAGTTTGCCTTGGTTTTTTATCTCAGAATTAGGAACTGCGAAAGCAGCCTTTTTTGTCTGTATGTGGGAATTTGTGTTCTGAGTCTGTCTCGTGTATGCTAGCATCATAGTATGAACAACAGCAAAGGAGATCCACAGGAGAGAGAACAAAAATCTACCGTAGGATCTGAGCTGTGCTTGATTAGAGATCTACAGTAATCCCTTGTCCTGTGTTCCTGTGGATGCTTTTGAATGCGTCATCTTTTGCACTGGTTACGACTTAAAAGTAGCAGCTGGTGAGATAGACAACATTTTTACATCAGCATAAACGTACAGATTCAGAAACTGTTAGAAAAACAATTTTCTGTGCCCACCTGATAGCAATAGGCTGTTAAAGCCATGACTTGGAATGAACATGAAACTGTGTGTTCGCTCTTCAGGATTAGATACTTTATGAGGTTGCCTCATTTGTTCAAGACGAGCTTGTATTGTTTAGTCCTCTGCAGAATTTAGGCAACCAGTGTTTTCTTAAAGAATTTATTCAGAAAGTGTCCCCAGTCTAAAAGGTGGTGCCCATGGTGATTCAAAATTTTCACATACTGAACAGCTTTTTAGCAAGAGGATTGATTTATTTTTTTGATTATTCCCCCTGCTCCCGCCCTGTCTTCAGCTTTCAGTAAGATTACCAGCCAGAAAGTTGATTTAAATATTAGATATTCATATAAATGAGAGCGCAAAATGGAAGTAATATGGTAGACAACAGGAGTATGATATATGCTGACATTTTTTTGTGTGGAGGGAGAAATTGCTGTCTTAAAATTCTGCAGTTTCTTCCACTTTTGTGTGGTTGGCTTGACTGCAGAAGAATTAAAAGGCACATTAATTTTACTAATTTAAGATTATTTGCAAACTTTATCCTTATTTACTAATTTGCTGTTATATTATGATAATAACTGTCATTTTTTTGTCCCTTCTGTTAGGGATGGAGGATGATGCTGAATTTCATGAACATATCTTTCTGGAGAAACACCTCAAAGACTTTCCCAAGCAAGGCCCTATTCGACACTTCATGGAACTAGTCATCTGTGGGCTTTCGAAAAACCCGTACCTCAGTGTTAAACAGAAGATTGAACATATTGAGTGGTTTCATAAGTATTTTGAGGAAAAGAAGGAACTTCTTCAAGAGATTTGAAACTGGGGAAAGTGCTTCACCTTGAAATGAAGAATCATTGCATCAAGATTGATGATTTCTTATCATGGAAATACTGTCAGTGCATAGTAATCGTGTGACCTGAAAGTTGTATTTTGAATAAAAAACTGAAAGGTCATATTTTCATGTGTCTATGTCCATGTATGTGTAGATATTTTTTGGCAACAAAAGAAGGAACTGGAAAGTACGGCTTTTGTAGAATGTCCATTTAAGATTTAGTTTATCAAAGTTGTTGTCTTTTAAATTTGAAACTAATCTTTTGACTATACAAAACTTAGATCTAATTCCACTTCCTACACCCTCCGCACTTGGTGTGTATCTTGACAGATCTGATCGTCTTTCCCAATCTGAAAACCTTGCAGTGCTTCCTTTTTAAAAACTCCTGATACAGCTCTAATGTTGAAAAGCTGTTACTGAGATAGAACAGTTGATTTTGCTAATTCATTACATACACTGGTATTTGGATGGTATTAATCCTTCTTATCCTCCTTTCACTAATTATCTTTATTGGTTCATTTAAAATTTTTGGTAATGACTATGTCATTTGAATTGAATGCTTGTTAATTCATCTGCTCCATGAAAGGCTCTTGTATTCAGGAGATGTGTGCACAGCATAATACTGGTGAGTTTATATAAAGTAATACGAGAAGTCTCTCTCCTACCATCCATGTACCCATTCTGAAGCTTTTGAACAACTTCACAGCATTCTTTGTTGTTTAAAGATGTGTCTGGTTGTCAAGTAATCCATGAAGTTCTGTTTCACTAGAGCAGGCGGTTTTACGATTACCACAATGTTAGGAGCTGAGGCCTTATCTCCTGCATCTGCAGGGCTAGAAAGAGGACTTGACATTGCTGGCAAGGAGAGCTGTCACCTACCGATTGCCATCGCTCGGTGCCACTGCTGTTTTCTGTCTAGTCCTCGGATGTTGGTGAAGTGACTTCATATTTTCTAGATCATCCTTTATTCTAATGAAATGTGTATGGTTCTATGAATCTATTAAGCAATTGCAATATATTTTACTTCAGTTATCTCCTTTTACATTTTCATCCAGAGTTACTTGGTCATTCAGAATCCTGGATTACGTCTCGCTGCTTAACTTTCCAGAGCGTTTCCAGCCTCGCATATTGTGTTCTTGTTCTCTCGCGTTCATTCCAACCACTTCAGCAGCTATTGGTCCTATAAATATGCCCCTGTCTTTTTCTCACGTTTCCTCGTAACTCAAGCAGGAAGGAGGAAGTTACGGAATGAAGGTAAAACTCTGGCTTCATATGCAAGCTGATTTTTAAATCGGAATTACAAGAAAGCAAATGTAAAAAAAGAGAGTTTGCCTTTTCCTGTGAGTTGGAATATTGTTGCTGTGTTCTGCTCGCCTGCAGGACGTGAGTTTGCCTGGCTGGCAAAGGGCAAGGCTCAGGCTGTGGAAGGGAAAAGCAGCTTTTTGACTTTGTAGCTGTAAGAACAACAAGCTTCAAATTCTGCAGGAATTCTCAGAGGCTTCCTGGCTTCGGAATGGAGAGAGTGAGGATTATATCAAAGTATCTCCATTTAGTACTAGGATAGTTTTAATTAAATTCAATTTAATTGAATTCAGGTCAATGCCCAGGTACGTTTTACTTTCAAAACCACCATTCTTCCTACATCTCTACCAAACTGTGGTGCAGAGGCTGCGCTCTGCTGCATTTCAAGCCTTTTCTAAAACAAGGTACAGTGACTTTGAGTTCACCGCGAGCTTTTAGAAATAGCTCCTCTGTGGATTTGCGTCTAACCTCTGTTTTGTTGTGAAAGACAGGACACTCGCAGCTTGGCTCTTACTGGAAGATGTTCGGGAGCATTAGCTGTGCGTGAAAGTCTTGAATTTCACAGCACCGGGAGCGACGTGAATGTTACCGTTTAAACAGATTCATTAGGAGGTCAGTACTTCGACAAGCTCTTAAGAGCTCTTGGTGCTTAGGATCTTTGGAAAGCTGTAGTAATTCCGACTTAGGTGCTTAAATATAGATTTGAGAGTTAATACCAGGCAACAGGATTTGAATAATCAGACCTTGCTGCACATACGTACCGATGCTTACTGGGACTGCACAAGGCACGTTCAGAGGGCCCAAGTGGCAGGGGGCTTCTGTGTGTGTGGTTTTTTTAGTGTGTACACTTCTTGGTAGTCCCAAAAGAGAAGGCTTGGGGGAATTTAAAGTATTGCTTACAGATCAGTCACTTAGAAACATAAAAATCAGCCCTTTTCTTTTGCAGCCCAAAGGATAAAAGCTGTTTGCCCTTGTTAGAGCAGACCCAGTGCTGCAGCGAGTGATTCCCACGCTGGAGTCATTTGGGTTTTTCTTATGATGGTTGGTTTTCCCCTTCTTGTAACGGGTTGAGTGATACTATGTGTAACTCGATGGACTCAGCATTAGGATCTGTCCAAGGCAAAATAGTATTTGTAATGTTCTGCGGTCTTACATTTCCTTATTTATGCATGAAGCTGAGGTCTTGTTAATGCGCTGCTAATGCTATACCTCCATGACACCCACATTGGAAAGTTGTCTGGCTTTGGGGGGGCTGGGGCAGTTGATGCTGCCCTGAGGAGAGCAAGAAGATGGAGCAGACTAACCTGGAGCTGTAATTGCGGGGAAAATTGTCCATGTGCGGTTTTTAGGTGACAGTTTTTCCTCTGCGGTGGCTACAATGGGTACGTAGGAGGAGAACGTCTTGGAGATGGCTGAGCCGCTGCAAAGTTGCATGCAAAGGCATGGAGACTTTGTTGGTGACAGTGGTAGCTGTTGATAGCACTGAATGGTGGTCATGGCTTCCCCAGGTTGGCTGCTACACTGTGAAGGAAGTCTGAGCTCCTTTTCCTCACCTTTCCATCACACTTAGCTAGTCTCCATTTTCCACCCGTCTGGTGCTACCACAGCGGTTCCAGAGGGTCTCTGGCCATCTGGTAGGAGACAGAGGGACTGACACAGGTAGAAGATCTGGCAGAGGGCAGTGACTCCGTGTTGGCAGAGCGAGGGAAGAAAGATGGGGAATGAAAGGGGCCCAGATGGCTTGTAAAAGTGTAATGGAGAAGTTCAAGGCATTAACATTTATTACCTGCCTCTCTCTGTCCCTGTAACTTCTTTATTTCTGCTTCCCAAGGGCTAATCTTGCCCTGCCCTGCCGATGGTTGAACTGATTGTCGAAGTTAAGTTAAATCAAAGCACTTGCTCACAATCTGGTTTGAGCCTAGCTCTGTGTCTCCCCCCGCCCAACTGGACAAGTCAGAAAATGGGCTGGAAAAACCTAAACTTCTCAGGGATGGTCCCTTGCCCAAAGGGAAGGGTAGGAATGAGTAGGGTGAAAACCTCATGAAGGGCTGAGTAATTTATTGTGTTCACGCAGGGAGTCCCCGTGAGGTGTAAATGGCAGCCCCTTGGGTTGTACGCCAGCACAAACCTTGTCTTGGTGGCTCTTGATGGCACCCTCGGTTTTTCTGAAACCTATTTGATATGAATGGTTTGCTAGAAATCAGACTTGAAGAAGTGCTTTTTCCCCCGCTATGGAGCAAGCGTGAGGGTTTGCTGCCCAGCGTGGTATTGGGAAGAAGCTGGAGGAACTATTGTATGGTTTGGTTGCAAGATTATCTGTGCTGGGATTTCAGCTCTTGGCATTAACCCCTACCAAGCAATTACGCCGCAGCATTGATGTGGCCTGTGCCTAAAAAGGGAGTTGTGCTCCTCGAACGCTTAGCCGAGTACTGAAACTGGTGTAATTTAACTCTTCTGATCCGACAGAGGAGCTAAAATGAATGGGGTGAATAGGGAGGAAAACCTTGCACATGTTCCCAAACTGCAGGCAGTTTTAAACCATGTATTTTTAGATGAAGAGGAGCATTAAAGGAGTCCTGGAGTGCTACTCAGGTCCATTTTCTTCCAGCACTTACGGAGATAATAAAACTCCAGAATGAAAATAGCTCCTCAATGGAAGCTTGTGCTTTGATGAGAAGCCTGAAGCATCACGGCATTTATGCAAGAGGGGCCGTGGTATTACTTTCACTGAGAATTTAAAAATAAGTAGAGTCATTTTAGTTGGGTTTGCGAGGATCACTTAGCAAAGCGATATTTGTGGACAGAGAACGATGACTTCCGAGACTGCAGGGCCTGGTTTTCCCTGCGGACACACCTGCGGGTGCGTTGGGAAGTCCGGCAGCCGCTGCGATGGTGTCCAGCAGGACACAGTGAGGGTGGAAAATCCACCGTGCCGAGTGGCTGCGGCATTCCGGTCCCATGATCTCCACAAGATGTCAGTGTAGATTTATTGGATTAGATATAAAATGCTTGTGCTGTTCCCCCCACCCTCCCCCCCACCCCGGCAGATTAAAGCAAAAACTGTTTTAGAGCTGCACAATAGGTTTGATTGTGCTCTGGAATGTGTCGCCCCGTGGAGGAGCGACGCGGCCAGCGCTGGCGTCTGGGGAGGGGGGCGAGTGACACCCCGAAACAGGAGCAGAGCTCCTGGCAATAAAAGGGCAACGCGTTGCTCGTATCAAGGTGCCCTTACGCCCTTGGGGACAAGTTGCATATGTGTAATATGCAATTTTGCACTTGTGCAATGAAGCGTTCTATATTTTACTCAAAGAAAAGCTGGAAGCCTGAAGAAAAACTAGAAGGGCCAGCCCGGGCGGCAGGAAGGATCTAAGGGCGATTGGATCAAGTCACGTATTGGAGAAAGCTTAACTCTTGGCATGTGGTACCTAAAGCTTGCTTTGTTTCTTTACGTACAAAAAGTGGTCTTGCAGCGTTGAGCGGTGAGCTGTGACCCTGCGAAGAAACCAGGACATAGCATCCAACCCAAGGGACTTCCCCTTCACCTTTTAGCTTTTTTTTGCGTAGTGGTCCCTGCCTGTCAGAGAAACTTTTTAATGCCTGGCGAGGTGAATTCAGATGGATGTTGGCAACAGAGGAGTTTTTCCATGGGAGAAGATTCTCTGAAGCGCTGGCAGTGGGCAGTGGTGGAGGAGATGCTGATCCAAACCCAGGTCTGGCCCCCGTGCTGGAGGGAGCTTCCCCAGACAGTCTGGGCTTCTCTGTGCCCCTGCACTGCCCAGCCTCTCCTGGGACTACCCTGCTCTGGGCATTACTGGGCCAGCTGAAGTTCCCCTGGGCCACCAGCTCCTGGCTGCCGCGGCCACGGCAAGGAAAAGAGGCAGCATGGCCAGCAGCGAGCCAGCTTCCCTTTCTTCTCCATTGCAGACCCTGGCATTCCTTTCCATTTTCCCAATAAAAGCGAAATGCGATGCAGACCCCCCCACGCACCTCTCCTTGCAGCTGGGGCTGTGGTCCCCCTGCCCCGCGGCGCTGGCCTGGCGTGGGTGGCCCCGCTCCCACCGCCGTGCTCGAAAGCCGCGGGAGCCGCCGAGCGATGATTCATTTATGGTCCCCGGGCGCTGCACCCTGTCACCCGCCGGGGAGGGGAGGGGAGCGAAAGGTGACGGTATTTGTCAGCGGTGGCAGAAATAGCCACGTTTCAGATTTCACTGGGGAAGTGGGGAGGCAGGGAGGGAGATCAAGCCCAATGCGGTGCTCAGCCCCGTTCCCAGGCCTGCCACGCAGGGAAGGAGCACCCTGTTTTCCTTATGGGCAAGCATTTGCCTGAGAGGATCCCAGCTGCTCCCCAGCATTTGCATTGTCCAGATCAGCTAGAGATTAGGAAGAAATGCTTTACTGTGAGGGTGCTGAGGCACTGGAACAGGTTGCCCAGGGCAGTTGTCGCTGCCCCATCCCTGGAAGTGTTCAAGGCCAGGCTGGATGGGGCTTTGAGCAGCCTGGTCTAGTGGGAGGTGTCCCTGCCCATGGCAGGGGGTTGGAACTAGGTGACCTTTAAGGTCCCTTCCAACCCGAACCATTCTACGATTCCATGCAAACTCCCACTCCCTTCGGTGTGTTATGTACCAGCTCACTCTGGGGACAGCCGAGATGACTTTCTGGGGTCAAGGGGCTCCTGAGGAGGCACTCATGTTTTCCTGTCTTCCATGGCACAGCAGCCCCTGGATTCCACTTGACTGGCGGCCACACTGGAGAGTTATTCTTAATTTTCTGCTGGCAAAGGGGTTGTGCCCATTCAAGAGGTAGACTCTGCCCACATGTTTGCCACTGGTGCGGGATGTGCTCCCAGGCTGCTCAGGACAGGGGATGCTCTGCAAAGCCAGGCAGTTTTCAAAGGTAAAGGATAATCTTATCTTTAGAGCTGATTTTTAAATAGAATGAATCCTGATGCTCAGCGCAATGCGGCCACATTGGATAAGGGAAAAGGTGCAAACAAAACAGCCGCCCGGATTTAAGGGCAAAGCTGTGAGCTTGTTCCTCAGGTTAGCGATTACCTCCTGAAATCAATGGGATTGCTCAAGCAAATTGCCATTTTGGATATAAGAAGACTTTACTGTGAACTCGCCCTAAGCCTCCCTGGTGAGGGGATGTTTGCTTAGTGCTTTCCGAGGGGAAAAATGGAACTGGAGGCACATACCAACAGCTGCTCCTAAAAAACCTCCCAGTCCCTTAGACCGGGGTTTATGCCATTATATATGGTTGGACTTGATGATCCCAAGGGTCTTTTCCAACCTAAATGATTTTATGATTCTATATATTTTAGGTGTGATTGCCATAACATAGCAGCAAATGCAAAATTGTTTTGTGAAACTGGATTTTATAAACCCACAAGCTGTAAGACTAAAAAGGGGGAAATAAAAGGAAAAAGGGGAAAATAAAATAAAATATAAGGAATACTTCAAGTTTACCCCAATTTTAAGCTGCAAACGAGCATTTCAGCAGCGTTGCTCTCAATGTGATCAGCAACTGTGTTTTGCTCAAAAAGGCCCTGTGATCATTGAGTTAAAAACCCTGGGAAACATTGCTCTAGTGAAATTATTGGAAGACACTTCCCCCCGCCGCATCTTCTCTCCTGAAAGCAACTTAATATTGCAGTTTTTTGAAAAGGGTTGTTTGAGGACAGTCACAAGATATACAGGCCTGAGTGTGGCAGTGCTATATCAGATTGGCAGCGATGCTGAGCGGCAATATCCAGACCCGGATCGTGCCGGTGTCATGAGGGTGTAAATTCAAGTTTCCAATTGCTCCGAAATCAGAAGCAGCTGCCAGGCGTGTGAAAGGTTGGTTGCCTGAATTCAAGGCTGCAGTCAAATTGGTTCCTCTGTCTTTGCGAGCCGCCTGATTTACTAACCAGAGCAGCAGAGAGGGAGGAAGGCTGCCTGAAGCCATTCAAGGCACCTCCGTGGCTGGTGGGGCTGCCGCGGGTCTTGCCAGGATGGAGCGGGAAGGAGAGGGGTTTCCCAGTGCTCCGTGGAGGCAAGCTGTCCCACCCGCTGTTAATTTTCCACTTCCCCCTCTCCCAGACTCAAAACATCGCCTGCTCCTTTGTAAGCGCCTTCTGCAGATGTTTTAGAAGATTCTGTGCTGCGGGGGCTGCTCAGCTTCTGTCTGCTCCCTTCATGGAGAAAAGACTGAGGGGCATTTGCAAGTGGAATGAAGTTAAGGCTCCTTTCCCGATCTAATAATTTTTAAAGCTTTGGTGAAGCGAGCTTGGCGGGCTTCCCAGGTGCCTGCTGTGCCTCTCCTGCTTGCCCAGAGCTGTGGTTGTCACTCACAGGAGTGAGTGGAGGCCTGACCCCGTGCGTTGATTTCCACAGGAGCTTTGCCATTAACGTTATTGCTCCCAACATCAATCCCTGTGCGAGACGAGACTGGTACCCTTGTTTGGGATGTCAGGCTGGAGCTGTGGGCTTCCTGCTGGAGGAGACTTTGTGGCTGCGCATCTGCCAAGGGGCGATGTTGGAGGGGACGTGCCTTCTTCCAGGCTGCATCGACTCCCTGGCTACGTGCGTACCGTGTAATATGTAGGTTTGGTTTGAGCATAACCGCCACCCGAGGCAGTTTTCCTGCAGCGTGATGATAATAGGACTGACCGAAACTGTAGCTAAAACAGCCAGCCCTGACGTTTTGCTGCTGAGAACTGAGGGGCTGGGAATGGCCGCCTTTCCGAAGCCTCATCCTGCGCTGGGTTACACGGTGGTTCATTTTCTGCATGGAACAGTGATGGTAAAGAGGGGAGGGGAGCGGGCCTTGAAGGGACGCGTTTTAGTTCGGCACCGGGCAGCAAGCGAGGTGGACTTGGGTGGGCTGGTGCCCGTCCTGTATCCCCCTGGTCCCAGAGCCATGGTGTACCTGGCTGCACGCCACCGTCTCAGGGCTGTAGCTCCTGCAGCGCCTCAAGTCCTGGCTTTCACAAAATTTTAGAAGAAACCTGGGTTTCTGCCTTGGTAGTGGTGTGAAGGGGCTGCGCAAGGCTCGTTCCCAGTCCTCCACGGCCATTGGCAATAACTTGTTTTTTGTCTCTTCTTCTGCAGCACATCCCCCAAATGGGCCTTTAGTCAGATGCCAGTGTAGGAAGCAGACAGCTTTCACCTGCCTTATCACCTCCCCTGGAGTATTTCAACCATACTTCGATGGGGGGGAATTCTGCATCCCTCCCTGAGCCGTCCCCAGGTCTCCTCAGTTGCCAAAGTGCCGTGTAGGTAAGAGGAGCAGCCTTGGGCATGGCCAAGGAGGCCAAAGCTGGAGCTAGTGCCTGGTCAGGGGCCTATGGGTGATGTCCCTGCTCCTCTCCAGGATCTCCAGCACTTTGAGACCCAGCAGCGTCACCTCTGGCCATCAGCCAGCACCAAGGGGTGAGCGCTGCAGTTTTCCCTCTTGCCCAGCCCTGGGAAAAGTGCTGAGAACTGTTAATCAGATCTTCTCCCTCCTCCCACCATGCAGAAGCAGGGAAGGAAAAACCTGCACCCCTCCTCTCCTGTCCGGGAAGGGAAAGAGAAGCTGTATTTACTTTCTGCTGCCTCGTAGCTGGAAGGAGGAGGAAAAATGAGGATGTGGAAGAGGAGAAAGGAGAGATTCAGGGCATGGGGATCCCTATTGGTGACCACACTGGGGTTCACCGAAACCTGAAATGGGCAGACAAGGCGAGCAGCCTGTGGTGTGGCACCCCTGCTCGTAGAGAAAATGTTTCCAGAGCCGTACGGTAACAGTACAGGGAAAACTGGGAAGGCGACCCAGAGAAAAATCTGTCCCATCTGTGGTTGTGTCAGGGGTGTTGCTGCATGTTATTTATAACATTTAATTATTATTATTTTTACTTGTCCCAGTTCTTCCCAGACAGAGAAGGTCACTCAAGCCATTGCTCAGGAAAGAAAATGGTGTTAGGCTGGTAAAAAAAAGTGAAACTCCTGTGGGTTTTTTGTGTTGCTTTTTTTTTCTTCTCATAATTTTGCCATTCTCACTTTGGTGGGTGCTGAGATTTCCTACACACCTGGCCGGAACGAGAGCTGGGCCTGGCCGTTAAAAAGATGAGGAAGGGTGGAGTGGTACCGAGATATGGAGGTGAGTCTGGGTTACTGCTTGCAAAATAAAAGAAAAAAAATTAAAACAATTTCTTGGCGACAAGCAGCAGGGGTATGTGGCAGCTGGTGGGCGCTGGGGCTGTGGGATGGGGCAGGCAGCCGGGCGAGGGGTGAAGCCAGCAGAGGGTCCTCAGCCCCTGCCTGCCCCTGTCCTGTTTCTGTGTGATGCCTGGAGCTGGGTGAGTGAGAGGGAAAACCAGCCCTTCTTCCCAGATGGGATGGGTCTGGGCACCAGACGGGACATGCTGGTCCTGGAGAAGGTCACTTGTGGCAGCAGGTCTGGAAGAAGCTCTGGGGTTATGGCTGTGGCTTGCCTCTGCGGTGTGCAGGAGCAGTCACGGGCACCGAAGGAGCACCCCAAGCATCTGACTTGTGTGTGGCCTGAGGTTCACACATGGCCGGCATCATGTACCTGAGTCGGGAGAAGTTGTTACTGCTGCAAGAGGAGGCAGAATCAGGCATAAAATGTGAAACACGGGAAGAAATTAAAATCCCATGGTAAGTTTCTCCTACTTTCTGTTGCTCTCCCTATTCTTAAGAAAAGAGGAGCTGAGGGGCTTGGGACCTTCCACAAGCATTCCCCTTGGGCAGTCGGCTCCCAGCCTACCCTATTTTGAGCATGAAGTCCCTCCTTTGCTGTGGTCTGGTGTAACAGTGTCGCGTGGGACGAGCAGTGCCGCCTCTGCCCTGGCAGTGTGACCCTGCACAGGAGTAAATGACTGCAGCGGCTGTCAAGTAACTACAATAAAAATTAAGTGCTGCTGTTAACACACCTCTCCTCCCTCCGATTCTCATAATTAGGCCAGATAGAGCAGCTACTCATTTGAATAGTTTCTGTGGCTCCCCTCAGACAGCCTTTGCAGCAGCAGTCCCGGATTTTAATTGGGCTATGGAAAGACATTACCCTTTTCCGAACCATTTGCTAGACCTGCTCACCCCCACAAATGGTGACACATGATTTTACTGCACAGAAGCCAAACATAACAAATCAACAAATAACTCATGGTATCTGATAATCCAGGTGACGTAGGTGAATAATTGCCTAGAAACTTACAGGAAGACACTTGAATGCTGGTAGTGTTTTTTTTTTTTCCACGGTGACAAATGAACTGTGTGCATCAGATGATTGCCTGCTTTGGCTTTTTGCAGGAATGGCGATAAAGATTTGAGTCCAGAACATCTAGGGCTAAGTCAGTTCAAAGGTCCCTTGTCAGGGACCTTGTCTCTGGGAGGAATGTGCTTCACTCCTCATTAAAAGAGTCCTGTACGGAGACGGCTACGCTGCGCCGAGCTGCTCTTGCTGGCGGGTGAGGCTGTTCACCCCATCCCATGCCACCCTAGAGCTCCTGAATCCCCCATGTGAGCAAGAGCCAACGTTCATGGATCGTGAAGTCCAAGCAAGGCAACACAACCCTCTAATCTGGTATCATGTGCAACACAAGCCGGGTGGCTTATTAATTTCAACTAGAGCATCTTTTTTTCCAGAAAACCCAACCAAACAAGCCAAACATTTGGGACTTAATAATTTCCAGCAATGGAGAATCCACAGCATTGCTGGGTAAGTTGTTCCAGCGGTTAATTATGCTGATGAAGTCAATGGAGTTACTGTAAACTCAAGTTATACCAGTGTGACTGAATACAAAATTTGGCCTAGTTACCCAAAAGGAGCAGCACTTTGAAGTCTCTGTATGTCTTTAAATAAAATTATTCTCCAGCGGAAGATGCAGAAATGCAAGACTTTTCCTCTAAAGTATACTACAGCAGTCAACCGGTCTCCAGTATACTGCTGGAATATTAATACCAAATCCAAATTTCACCCATGTTTAAGACAGTTAATTTGGCTTATTTTATACATAACTCTGCCTGCCGTCGTTAGGACTATATTGCTGCTGGC
Source organism: Chroicocephalus ridibundus (assembly GCF_963924245.1). Classification (NCBI taxonomy): domain Eukaryota; kingdom Metazoa; phylum Chordata; class Aves; order Charadriiformes; family Laridae; genus Chroicocephalus; species Chroicocephalus ridibundus. The sequence goes on along the minus strand of NC_086284.1, from coordinate 31,731,888 downwards.
TGTGATAACATTTTTATCTGTTAACTTCCAAGCTGCTACAACTAACACCAGCTACTCACAAAATGAGTCAGCTAACTTTCCTTTTAACCGTTTGTTCTGCTCCCTGAAGGTGTTATGAATGTTGTGGTATGACAAGCTGGTCGACACTCATTCCTTTAAAGCTTATGTAGCAATTTTATTGTCACAATAGGCTTTCTAAAAAATGGGGTCAGAGTCTTGCAGCGGCTGGGCAAGAAACAGTTCCCACTTCAGTGCGAAGACCTGAGTGAAAACAATTGTTTTGATTTAAAAAGCATTTTGTGATAGAAATCGGTGTTACAAGATCCAGGCTTTTGCTCCCACAGGAACAATTCTTACAGGCTATCTGAATTATCCAGAAACTGCCAAGGCAGATTTATACTTAAACTGGCTTATAGGGAAACGAGCTGCAAACTGCTGCAACAAATCATTACTAATCACAATCAATGGGAATGATTAAAGCTCCGAAATCTCTCCTGACGTTGCGTTAGTGAATGAGAAATTGCATACGAATGGCACTGCGGTTCTCCGTCCCAGCCAGACCTTGTGCCTCTCGTCCCCTCTCTTGCCCAGCGCGCTGGAAGGTTTTCCCTTGAGCTGATGTCCCAATAAATGGCTTTTCCATCCTGGGTAAAGTTTCCACAGGAGGACAGGCGACATTTATCCCAGAGAAAAAACAAATGCTGCAGCTTGTTACGCCCTAGGAAGATGTTAACCCCTATAGACTAGTCACACCCTTACTCAGGTAAAATATTTTCGTGCTAGCTAACTTATCTTTTCACATGTAAAATGTCTGTGGTATTCTTCTTAACTTCCTGTGCCTAACTGCTGGTGCTATGGTTGCTATACATGGCCAAGAAGCTACGCTTTCCCACCCCTGACATGACATGAACAGAGAGCTCCAGCCTATATTCATCTTTTGTTTGCGTACTTCACAGAAATATTTTGAAGGTTAAGGAGTCTCTCAGATTACTTTTGTTCAGTGTTTCAGTAACCTCCTGTGAAAGTGCTTGCAAAGGATTATTCTTCTTTCTGGTCTGCGATGATTTACTCGTTCCTCCAACTCAACGTTTGCTTCATGCTGATTATAAGGGCCGTAAAACCATGGCACTGAAATACATCGTTTCCAGAGGCTGCTTGCTCTCTTTGCTGAGAGAAAATGAGGAATTGAGCCCCAGAGGATGCCTCCCGGATGGAGGATGGAGCCCGCTCTCCTGGGACTGCAGAGCTGGGTGACAAGATGCGGCTGTACCAGAAGCACACTGTCACCAGTGCTGACCGGGAGCAAGGGGTGATGGATGGCCTCAGGTATGTTCATGGCTAAGAGCATCTGAGGAAGGCCCCATAAAGCATAATCCATAATCGGTCTCCTCGGGAGCTCAGGAAGGGTGACATAGTTGGTGGGATATGGATGTATTTGAGCCCTTTGAAGACAGAAGAGGACGATAGTTCTTCCATGCCTATTGCGCTGGTGTGAACATGGCCTGCACAACAGGTCCTTTTGTAATGTCCCTGTGTTTTATCCTTACCCAAACCATGCAAAACAAAAATAAACAAGTCCCAGATTACCTAGTGCCCGCCTGCCTGTGCCCCCTGGGAGACAGATGTGAAGAGCCCGCTCTAGCCGGGAGGCAGAAGACGTGCCTACAGACATCAGCGCATGCATCTTGGAGAGCCGCGGAGTAATTGCTGAGTGGCGAATACCACTGTATCATGTTCTGGGATCCTTCCCCACGTACACCCACTTTATCTGCTTCTTCCCTGTTTAGAGGGGAGATTATCTCAGCCCATAAACACCCCTGTAGCGAGATAGCTTTGTGCAGCTCTCCGCTGTGTGGCAGAGGTGATGGTGAGGATGCCCAACGTCAGGAAACCTGTGCGCCACAGGACCTGTCCTCGGGGCTGTTCTGCTGCTGAGTGACTTTTTGAAGCCATCTCATCCAGCCGCTGCGCAGCAATAAACAGTGTCCGTGCTGCGTGTGCAGCGCTGAGACCACCGTCAGCTCAGGGGGGTGTCGCAGCCTCCGGAAGAGGCACTGCTGGGAAGAGATGTCAACACCCGCTTTAGGATGCTCCCATATCTCAACACAGCACGGATGTCCCTCAAAGGCTGGGAGAGGTGACCCAGATCCAGTGCATCATATCTCCCCAAAGGGTGTTGCTGCAAAGCGGTGCTTCTTGACGCAATTGCTTCTTAGTGCCAGGAATGAGGTAGGTGTGTTTTAATGAAGAGTGGCTTCAGCTACACCGTGAGTCCCCGTGTGGGAGGACTGCTCTGCAGTGGGTCAGCGCTGCGGGTGGGTTCACCCCGCTCCTCCGCAGTGTCGCTGGCCCCAGGCACTGCGCGATCACCCCTCCGGCTCCGGCCAGAAGTCACCTGAAGTCTCTCCTTGCTGCTGGTGCCGGTGTTGGTGAAGGAGGCGATGGGCTGGACTGATAGTTGTGTCTTCTGTGGAACAACAGATAAGCAAACAATTGAGGAGGAAGAAACTGGTGAGGGGAGAAGAAGAACCTGTATTTCTCCCGGTATCAGGATACCAGTGCTTGGCTAACAGGCTGATGTGAGCTGGGGCTGTGTCAAGCCAGAGTGTTTTAACGTGGCAAAAGGGACGGCTGGTCTTGGAGCCTGATCATCTTCCTCCTTTTGTAAAAGTTGAAGGGCTGTCTCCCCCGTAGGCCTGCCTGGATTTAATACTCACCTGAAAGGAATCAGGGGTGCCTCCACAAGCACTTAATGCTTCTGTGAGCCCACAGTTCATCCCTACAAATGGTTCCGTGTGTGCAAGAGTTTCAGCTCATGGGGTATCACAGAGCATTTTCTGCTTCATTTTTTTCATAGTATTTGTAAGAATTCCTATTTTTACCCTCAGCTGTTACTTCTGCAGTTAGATGCATGCACTTGCAGAGGATATTCATCCCTGACATTCGTCCCAGGTGACCTGGAGAGCCATCTGAGAGACTCCATGTACATGTTTGTTCCTGCCTTCGTGAGTCCTTGTCCTGTGCTATAGCTTCTCTCGGAGAAACCTAGCGTCTGACCCTAGTGTTGCCCCTCCATTCCTGTGAACAGTTTTATGATTTGCATATTCAAGGGTGTGTTCTGCCTAGTTCACAAATACTCACTGCTGAAATGATCCTCTAACTCCGAGCTGACCACGGGATGCTACGTTCGACAAAAGCAGGTTCACTCTTCAAGACCCTTCCTGCTGCCTCTTGGTGCAGCGTCGCTTTGTGAATCAGTGTCTCACTTCTCATGGTGAAGAGTCCCATTCAGAGTCAAGACGATGTTTCTGGCACTGAACATAGATGTCTTCTCAAAAGTCTTTCCTTCTCCTATTTAATCTTTCCCTTTTTAACCGAGCGGATTGTGCATGCTCTGCTTCTCAGTAGGTACTAGAAACACTTGTCTGAAGAGTCTTGCAAAACTGTTTTGCTTCTTTTAAGCAGAACAGCTCTTTGGAGAGCCCAAGCTAGTGTGCGTGTTTCTTTCCATGCTTTAGACAATCTTTCGCACTGTTTCCTCTAAGTTCATTTTTGGTGCTTCTTCCAGGCGTCTCCCTGGATTCCCAGTTTGTATCCCCTTTCAGTTCACATCGTTTTAAAGTAGTTCTTGCTACCTTCATGAAAAGACAAAAAATCCTCTCGTCGAGGTCAGTGCATTCCCCGGATTCTTCAGTGCCCTGGAATCCCTGGTTGCTGCCTCGAGGTTCCCACTTTGCTGGTCACCCTGCCTCCCCATCGCTCTTTGCCCTGCCTCCGCTTCTGATATGAAATCAGCGTTCTCTGCTGGTAGATAAGGTGAGCCTGGCGGCAGAGCGGCCAATGAAGATGAGGTTTTGTTGTAATAACAGGTTAACAGGTGAAGGGAGCAATCTACCTTACCCTGTAGAGATGGTAGGGGCAGATGACTCCATCTGCAGCTCTTCCAAACAAGAATATTCTGGTTTTCTAAAGGCCACTGGTAATATTGACTGTAACCCATGTAGGGGGATCAGTCTTTAAAGTCCTTGCCGGTCTTCTCTCCCTTTCCACCGACTCCATTTTCAGGTCAGCGTTTTTTAAGTTGCTATTAAGTCTACGACACTGGCATGTCATTTGGAAGTAAATTCAGTAGCAGAGGTTGAACAATGCTCGCAGATTAGCGATTTATGTAGCTTTTATCAAAGAAAAGTACACAAATGCGTTTAAATAATAGTCTTTTATTAATACCATCAATACTATTATTACATGCTACTGTCAAACATACAATTTTACATTTAGCCGCGAGTTTATTTTACAGAAAATAAAATGGTTTGCAGTTCCAGCTGAAGACCTCCCAGGTTAAGGAATGGTGTTGTATATAGCATGGCTGCTGGCTTTGATTTCTTGTCTGGAATGATGGGATTTGCCTTTGTGTAAAGAAAATGCGCGCTCTCTCAGTCTGCACTGCTGTTGGGCACCTGTAAATCATCTCAAAACTTAGCAATATGTGCAGGTTTTGCATCCAGAATTGAAGTGACGGCACTAGCCAACGCATTGTCTTCAAACACAGAGATTGCCTCAAAAGTATCAGTTGATATTTGATGTAGCTTGGATCAAATATTTGACAGCCCTTAAAAAAAGGAAAAAAAGGCAGTTGATTGACAGCTGTGAAGGCAGATTCCTTTTTTTTAATACTACTTTGAGGGAGGGCTTTCTGGGTCAATGTCCTGTCAGTGGAGCGGCCGTAAAGTTTAAGCCAGAGCCAAAGCTTACCAACTCTTTTGCTAATTGATGTGCTCTGATGTGTGATTTTGTGAGGGTTGGGATCACCCTCGGAGAACAAGCCTGGGCTATTGAAGCAGCTGCAGATATCTCTAGCAGCCTGCAGGAAGGGTGGACTTTGCACCCAGCTGTAGAGGTGTGAAGGTAACTCGTGTCCAGGTCAGCGGTAGCTCCTCTACGTTGTTCCCATCAAGTCAGAACAGAGGATCGCTCGGCTCTCCTGGCTTTCAGGCCAGGCTTTGGATAAATGAATTTTCTCTGCCTGTTTTTCCTCCTCAGCTACAAATGGAGCTGAAGATGGTTGGCAAGGACCTAAACGTTAAGTTTTAGATGCCTGAGTCACGGCAGGTGAATCTTACCCACACGTTGAGCTACTAAATGAAGCTGCACGCAGCCTCTTAAATGCCTATCTCCCCAGAAGCCTTGGCCAGCACAAAAGCGACTTGAAAGCCGCTCTTCCACCTTATGACTGGGAAGATTGCAGGTACTTTCCCCTTTGCCTGGAGATATTGTTAGAAGGCAGCAGAGGCCCGTTTTACTGCCATAACAAGTTAATTAACTCCATTTTCCCCCAACTGAGCCGAGCAAAGGTTTTGTGCAAGCCACATGTACTATATTGAGAAACAGGGCTTTTCTCCCACGTTCTTGCTGTGCCTGCAGTGATATGGCTAACAGAAGCTGTTGTCCTCCCAGAAGAAAAAAAAGCATCCTTCTGAATTGTTTCCAACGGCCTGGGTTGCTCTTTTGGTTTCTAACCAAACTCGCCGCCTCAGAAGAAATCCCTGTCGCGAATTGCCTGCTTCCCTCACCCAAGCCCACGTGAATCATCCACGAAGGAACAACACGGTGCCGCTACCGCGCTGAGCGCAGCAGCTGCCAGGCTGCTCGCCTCGTCTGCTGCAAGACGATGCCCAACATGAGCATTCAACAGCTTTCCTGGGTCCTGCACACGACTTTCAACTTTTTTGGCCTTTTTCCACCCCTACCCCCCCGCCCAGGTTGATTCAAACAAGATATGCCACCAGGGTTGTCACAAAAGAGGTTTCCAGATATTTTTTTTCCATAGCCGGGTTGCCTGTGACAAGAAGCGTAAAAAGCCCCTGCAAATCAGGAAACTTACTCTGCGGCGTAGTCAGTGTAGGGAAAAAGTTCACTCGCTGCTTTTTGCGCTTGGCTCTGCCAGTGCAGATTCAACATCTTGCAGCTTCGATTCCTGTGAAGCACTCTCAAAATATTTGTCACAGACTGCTTTTGCTCGAAATCTGCGGGAGTAGAGCAAGCTGTGCAAGGCAGCATGCCAGCATGCTTGTCAAAAATCCCTTCTGGATCCTTGTCACTGCTCTGCTTAGCATTTACCTTTGGTCTCGCCATAGCCATTTTCTTGACCTTGCGTTTACCTCCATGGCACGTACCCACTTCCTTGCTCAGCTGCAGATCTCGTTGGCTGGCTCAGACATCGTTGCACATGCAGCAATCTGTCAGCTAGACGGTAAACCCACTGAGGAAGAGATGTGCTGATTTCCTCTGACATTGGCACATGAATTTGATTAACATATCAAAGAAAGAATCCATTGACGTGGGTGTTTTTGAAGACCCGTTTGCACGACTTCACAGACGTTACCCAAATAGATGGTTTTTCTGATCATCATAAGAAAATCTTGGGTTTGACGATGGAGGAGGAGTTGCTACCCATGCCGTAACAACGGTGCTTGGGATGAAGAGTTGTGTAATCGATGTGCCAGTACTCCACAGCTCATGTTTTGCAAACCACCCATCTGGCTGCTGAACTCCTCTGGCTGCTGATTTCACAGCACCAGCAACCACCGAGTCTCCTTTCTCACCTGCAGCCGGATCAAGCTGAAAACCAAGGAGTGCACGAAGGTCATCTGGGCGACTGCTTCTGCAGGGACTTTCCTCTGGGCTGTGTTAGGCCACCAACTGCTATCTTGTCCTTGGAGAAACAAGAATCGAGGGGAAAGATTATAACGCAAACCCATAATGCTGCAAAACTGCATCAGGGCAAAGACATATTCCTGAAGATCTGTCAGAAAAGCAAAGAGAGATGAGAGCTGCTCTGGTGAGTCAGAAATATTTGCCCATCACTGTCTGCAACCTACAACCTTTGATAACCAGTCAGCTACTGAGAAATTCAAGGTACTCAATGGGGAGTTTTACGACCATCTCCCCTCGCAGCTACCAGATACTGATAGCTTTTTAGGAACATGATGACATCTTTTTGAGCTTCTTTGCTCTTGTCCGCTGTCTTGTTTTCTTCTTCTTTTCTTATCTCAGCAGTTAGGCCCATTCTTGAGCTACCTTTCCACCCTTCACAGAGACCTCCATAAGGTGACCAAACATCACCTTCTTCACTCTTTCTCCCTCTCTTCAAGCTGCCAAATGCTCAGCACTGGTTAAAGTTGGTGCCCTGGAGGGGTCTGAATGATGTAGATGCCAACACTGCAAGATAAGAAATTATTGTCCATTGGTCAGTCTCCGAGGTGACGAAGCTGGAGGCAGTTGGTGACTAACCAAGTCATCTCCACAGCCTCGGGACTCTGGGGAGGGTAAGTCATTTCCTCGCCTCTGTGGTTTTTTGGCAGGCTGAGGCATGGAGCCTGCCTGGTTTGGAGAACCAACTTTGAGCTGGATTCCGAGTTGCTCCGGAGGAGGCTGTACGTCTGCTTCACACCCGGAGTGCCCCTCTGCTAACAGGGGGTTGAGGAGGAGGGGTCTAGACGGGGTCAGACCGGTGCCTGTATTTGCACTCCTGATTTACTTCCAATATTTAAAAAAACCCTCATTAGATTCACATGATGGAGCAGCAAAGAAAGTGCCTATTTATGGAGGCTGAGGAGAATCCACAGAGATGTGGGTTGCTGTTGTTTGTCTGAATGGTGCCTCCTGGCATCACGAGTGGCTGGAAAGGCGTGTTCAGGAACAACGGAGACGGCAGCTCTGCCTGGCCATGTTAAAGCCCTAACGTAACACTTTCAGTATCCAGAATTGCACTTCTTGTCTTCCGTGATAGACGTCTTATTTTGCAGGAAGCTTCCTGTGCAGAGAAGGTAATGCTTTTTGAGTCTTGTGAGAAAAGTGTGCTCCTTACTTGTTTGCAAAGGGACTTTTCAACCATACCACGGCGATTTTACAAAGAGTAAGATCAGGTGTATATGTAGAAGAAATAAAAAAAAAAAAAAAGGCTGTAAGAAAAGGTTTCACTAAAAAAAAATTTTAGGAAGATATCAATTGAAAGGAAGACACATCCTTCAGATCTGGAAGAGTAACAGGCAGTCCTGCTTTTCTGCACGAAATTTCCTGTAGTGTAAAAATGCAATTTTGCCACCAAACTATACAAGGCTGAATTTTTTAACAAACCAACATATGTTAAGGAATTTTTTTAAATTCATTTCTGTCCCTTGTGCATTTTATTTTGACTCCTGAGTCCTCCTTCAAGTGTGTATCCAAACACGCAGCGGCCATCACTGCTGGGTTCCTCCTGGGCAGAACATTAGCAAGAAACACTGAGGGTGCCTTGGCATTTATTCAGGTGGGTCAAGGAGAGAGCAGCTGGCTGCCTGATTTACCACTTCATCAAGAGCTGTCAGTCCCTGGCATCCCTGAGCCCACCAGCCAATATGTTGTGCCTGGCTTTTTGGGACGGAGCACCACCAGGCCAGGGCTCCTTTGCCAACTCCAAATCTTGTGTCTTTTTGCAGCAGCACCTGGCTTTGCTGGAGACATCGCAGGGAAGAGCAGCCCAGGGGTGCTTAATCTAGACTTGGGTGTGCTGCAGGGCAACATCAGCTGTGCCCCAGGATAAAGGGACAGGAGATTCTGACGGGCTGATGCACGGCAGAAAGCGAGGCGCGGGACCAGCTTTGCAGCCCACTCTCGACCAGGTGGACTTCACTGCTGCATAAACTCTGGAAATGCAAAATTACTTCTGACTGAGCCAGGGGCAGGAGCTCTGGATACGTTCGGCCATTAAATCTCTGCAAGGCACACTGTGGTGTGGATGTGAATGTGGCCAGGGTGAGCCCTCTGGGAGCAACCCATGCAGACCTGCCCTGGACGCCTATGGAGGTCGCCCATTGTCCCTTGGAGGCATAGCTCTGGGATAACGGTCCTTCAGTGCCTTTTAAGTATTTTGTGGGTTCTCTGTTTTGCAAAAGCTCCAATTTGGGGCGCTTTAATACACGTCCTCCTTCTTCATACAGCGGCCGAGACTCTTTTCTCTCCTTGTTTTGTGCTTGTTTTCCTCCTTTTTATTTTTTTCCTTTCCTTTCTTCATGACTTTGCCCTTGTTGTGACTTCTTTTTGTGATTTCCTTATCTCCCTCCACCCTTTTCTTCCCATTTTTCTCTCAGCTCACTTTTCCTTCTGCCCCTTCATTGCGTTTCCCATTCTCCAGCGGCTCTGGCACCCGTTGGAGAGGACAAGGTGTCCTTGTGAGTCTGTGCCTCAATGAACCGACCCCTGCCCCGGCAAAGAGGGGGTACCAGGGAGTCCAGTTGCTGTCTGAGACTCTACTTCGGTTTTGTTTGCTTGGGGTTTTTTTTGGGTTTTGCATCTTTCTTGTTGCAAGCTGCTTCATCAGCCAACGAGGTTGGTAGCCACAACTGGAGCAAAGAGTGAAAGTGGGTGGCTTGCAGGGAGCCACTGCTGACTTCTTTGCAGCTGCAGCAGCGTTTCTGTAACGTGTGGGTGGACGCAGCTGAACAGCCCCACCATTTACCCCTTCTCACCTGATGCTTTTCTCTGCCTGAAGCCCCCTCCTAAATCTCACTGGAGATCCCCATCTCTTTCTCGGATAAAAAGAGAAGCCACCAAGCTGCCGCTCGCCATGTGCCTTCCTATCACTGATCACGTGGCACCAGCTCGTCTGACCCTGGTCCAGGTTCACTATTCGGGGCTTGGCAGATGCAAATGTAAAATTGAAACCAGTAGTTGCTCTTCTTATCTGTTTTCAGGCCGGTACGTGGTGTGCCTCTGCCTTTAGGCAGAACCTGCTGCTGGGACCTTGCTAGTTTCAGTTTCATCAGCACGTTCTCCTCGCAGGCCCGGCCTCAGCAAGGTTTGCATTTGCAGCACCAGATCTCAAAGTGCTTCAACTGTTGACTAACGGGGTTGCAATGGGCAGACATTTTTTATACCCATTTTACCGAGAGAGAAAAAAAAGCGCGGAGTAACTGCGTTTCACAAGAAGAAAGAGAGTGTAGCTGCCCGGGGTCGTCGTCCTTCCGCTGTGGACATTTACATTGTGGACAATATTTGTGCGCTATAAACCTTACCTATTGAGCATCCTGCCCAAGCACTGCCTCCTGTAATGTGTTAGTCACGAGCAGCACAGGAATATATGCACATATGTCAAAATACCGTCTCACTGTTATTGTCTAACCACGTTTGCATCTATATAAATCTAGCGTAAAATGTATATAAAGATACCATGCATATGCATTTGTGTAGAGTACACATAATGCACTCATTTGTATGCAAATACAGTTGTATACATATATAAATATGCTTTTCAAGCACGAATTCAACAATGGAAAAAAAAATATTTTTTTAAAAAAGTAAGCCTTTATCATGCCACAGCCTCCGTGCTGATTCTGGCTGTACATTATTTTTCTGGTTGGTGACAGGTAGCTATCGGTTTTCCAGTGAAACAAAGAGAAAGAAGATGAAATAGTTGTCAAGCATTGCATTGTAGCATGCCATGAATTTTCCTTCCTACAGGCTGAAGAGAAACCACTGAATTATACCGTAGCTGTGAAGAGTCCTGTTTTTAGTTTGTTGCTCAAACACAATAAAATTATTTAATATACAAAAGCTATCATGCGAAGCCAGTCAGTTTTTCCTCCAGCAATATATCAAGGAAAACGAGAAATGAGAAACGCACCTGAAAATGTTGAAACATTGACCGTAGGATGTGGGAGAATATTGTAATAAATCGTATTTACGACAAAACAGAAACCCAATACCCTGGAAAACATACACACCACTTGAACTGTGTTTACTTCCAGGCACATTGGCCTCTGCATAGGGGTGGGCCGGGTGATTCAGCTGAATCTGAAACCTGATAAACTCTTGCCTTCTGTTTTTACATCACAGCCAGTGATTGCACATGACACATTAAAAACAGATAGCGCTACGTAGACGCTACCTTTGGTATTTATCATATTGATCCTGGTAAGGATCATTTCTCGGGCATATTGTGCTTCAGTCTTTCGCTTCTGGATGTGTATGTGTGGGTGTGAGAGGATATATGTTTAAATGGCAGGTCTTCAGCCTAGATTGTGAGGGAGCTGAGAGATGGGTTTGTATGAAATATTTTCTGTAGTTTACCTTCTTCTGTTTACGAAATGTGGCAGCAGACTGTGGTTCCCAGCAATGTGCGCCTCGTTTGAGCTCGTTCAGTGGATACGGTTTTGTCCAAATGCTAAGAACGAACCACACTTAGTAGGAACTTGAGCTGCATTAATAGCACCAACCAGTAAGGCTGTATTATTATTTCTTTTCTTCGACTGGAAAAAACATATTAGTGCTTCTGACATGAATTCTTGCACAAGAAAATGTAAATTCTGAATCCTTCAAATAGTGCAACTTAGAAGTGGTCTCCATGAAACCTTGCCCTCAAATCTTAATTGTTTACATTTTTGCAGATACTGAAGACGAATGAGGTTCGAACAACATCAAAGGAAATTGTCCAAAAACATACAGTAAATATTTTTGCTAGCTATTTTTAATTTAAAAATTACTTTTTTTTCCCCCTAAATCCCTTTTAAAATTTATTTAACTAAATATTTATTGCAGCATTTCTTTTAAGCCAGGGTGGTCTGACCTCAGCAGCCACTAGGTCTGCACCGAGATTTTGGTGGCCCAACCCCGAGCAGCTCCATCTCCCAGTCTGGGGAGTGCAACCCCGCCTTCACCCCTCTTGATGGCTCCCTTTTGCCCTTCCTCCTGGCAGCAGCACCCGTTGAGCCCTTCAGCCGCTCCCTGCCACCGAATCTCCTATGGAAAAAATTGGGGAAGGGGAAAGGGACTGGCTGTGGGTTGTTGCTGTCTGGTTTGGAGACTTGCTGGTGATTGCTGTTGGTGAAGAAGAGGAGGTGAAGGAGGAAGAAGAGGAGGAGGATGAGAATGAGGAGGATGCAGCAGCTGCTGCAAGACCCTTGGTTGCAGCAGTCCAGCTTCCCCTGTCAGGCGATGAGGAGGTGAAGGAGATGGCATTTGGCTGTTGGGCAGCTTTCACATCTCCAACCATGGTTCCACATCTCCTCTGAGAAGAAAGGGTGGGCTGCCTAGAGTCTTTCTGGGGGCTGGATCTGCACCATGCTGTGCAAGGAACTGACAGTTCTCAACTCTGAAATATGTCCAGTGAGGTGAGCAGGCAGTGGAAGCAGCTCCTGGCCCTAATTTTGTCCATACAGATGTAAATCCAGAAGGGCCTTGCTGCCTCTACCGGGAGCATTCAGGATTTCCACCCGTGTATAGCAGGAGGTGGAGCTGAGAGAAGGTAATGTCAACTCCCACACTAGCAAGTATTCTGACAGCTATTTGGTGACATGAATTTTTTTTGTCTAAAGACTGGGACTTGGTAGACTTGGCTTCAAAGTCTGTCTCTGCCCATGCGTCCTCTGTGATGTCCTCTGCGTGTTATGCGAGTTCATGGTGGCCCAGTTTCCCCCCCTGCAAAGTAGAACTAATCGTTATACCTTTCTTTTGCCATCGCTCCGCAGTGCCCAGTTAGCCTGTTAGCCCAACGCTGGGTGGCATTGGCCTCTTTCTTACCGTTGAGCTCAGGAGGGCTGCAGCCCTTCTGGGGTGTATACGTGCTAGCGTACGTTGGATACCAAGAAATAATGTAAAAGTTTGTGCCAGGCAAGGCTGAGCGTCACTTTTTTTGCTTCAGCAAGTCATGCCTTGAGATCAGCATCCTCCTGCCCATCACTTTTGGCTTGCACTGAGCCACCAGACACTTCTGGAGCCCTGAAAATCCCAGGGATGTGACGGCAGGGGAAGCAGTGATTATGTGTTTTCCATGTGCTATAAAATGCCATGGGTGGGATTCACTGGCCTGAAGGCAACTGGCTGAAAATGAGTGTGAACTACTCGGAGCAAGAGCCTGGTATCGCCGTGGCTGGTAAACTCTGTCATCCGGGACGGCGAATCACCCATGGGGGGACGTGTTTCCCTCCCTTGACTGCGGAGGGAACCTAAATGCGACACCCACCTCTCCCCGGGCCAGTTGGACCCACCTGTGGGTGCTGCTGTGCGAGGCAGGAGGCAAAGGGCAGGATGGAGTCCCCAACATAAGAAGGACATGGACTTGTTGGAATGGGTCCAGCGGAGGGCCACGAAGATGATCAGAGAGCTGGAGCACCTCACCTATGAAGACGGGCTCAGAGCATTGGGGTTGTTCAGTCTGGGGAAGAGAAGGCTCCGAGGAGACCTTATAGGAGCTTTCCAGTACCTAAAGGGGGCCTACAGGAGGGATGGGGAGGGACTCTTTATCAGGGAGTGGAGTGATAGGATGAGGCATAACGGTTTTAAACTGAAAGAGGGGAGATTTAGATTAGATATTAGGAAGAAATTCTTTACTGTGAGGGTGGTGAGACACTGGAACAGGTTGCCCAGAGAAGCTGTGGATGTCCCATCCCTGGAAGTGTTCAAGGCCAGGCTGGATGGGGCTTTGAGCAGCCTGGTCTAGTGGGAGGTGTCCCTGCCCATGGCAGGGGGTTGGAACTAGATGACCTTTAAGGTCCCTTCCAACCCGAACCATTCAATGATTCTACGATTCTATGGAAAGGGGGTGGAGACATTAACACCATCAAATCATGGCAAGGGATTAGCAGATCCTTAAATTCTCTCTGTGGTTCCTTGGTTGGTGGGGAGACATGAGCACTCCTGGGAGGTAGCTCACAGCAGGAAGTTAAGATCCTGTTCCAAAATGCCCTGCAGAGGGACTGCCTTTCTCCAGCGGCTGTGTAAGAAGCCTTGGGTGGGTTGGGAGAGCTTCAGGCACCTTGAACTGCCTCAGCTGAGCAGCGTGGATGCCCCATCCACCCGGGACACGTCCAAACCCTGTTGTGTGGGGACACCCTCAGTCACCCTGAGCTGGGAGGGGATGTGACTGAAGTGCCACAGCACCCTTCCGATACCCAGGCTCCTGGGAAACGCAGACTGCAAACCAAAGTTGATCCCTTCTGAGAGACGTGGGAGGAAACTGGAGGTGCTGAACTCCCCCATCCTTCCTTGGAAAATAAGCTTTCTCCCAGCTCTTATGATACCAGGCGCAAACTGGTATTTCATCGTTGCTTTTTGTTCTGTTAAAACATTTGTACTCTCTCACCGCGCACATACATGTAGAAAAAAAGAGCTGTACATAGAGCACGAGTGCTTTCAACTTCATGTAATCTCCTGCTGAATTTGATCAAAACCTCAGAAAGTGAATTATACAGACGGTAGTAAAAAGAGAGTACAGATCCTTTATTTTGGCTGCCTCGAACCCAGAATATGAATAAAAGGCTCCGCTTTATTCCAGTGATGATAAAAGGCAATCTTCAGGTCTTTAATTTGAAAGAAAATACAAGTTGATGCTAAGGATGATAGGAGATATTGTATTGTAGAGGAGTGGAAAGCGGGAGCAGGAGTAGGAGTAGAGAAATGAAAAGGTGGAGTGTGGGAGGAGGACCGTGGGAGTAGAAAATGAATTGTGGTGCATCCATCAGCATTTCGGCATTGTGGGAGATGAGATAAACTTAACGCTGTCATTTGTAGATGCGGTAAAATTTCTTGTACTGAGCCATCGCTGTGCTGAGCTGTTTTGGGAGGAGGACACCCCCCCCCCCTCCATTTCAGCAGCTGAACGGGTGGTTTCATTCATGGCAGCGTGTCCTAAGGGTGGTCAATGCTGTCGGGGTGCACCGGGGGAGTGCTGCAGGTCGGGGTTACAGCATCCCGCTTGCATGACCCTCATATTATGCATGGCACGTGTGTCACTTCATTGCTTTCACTCTAAAATTGGTTGACGTGAAAGGATTCAACCCCCAAGCACTTACTGAAGCTTTGATGGAGAGAAGAAATCCTACGAGGAAAGCAGACGATCACGTACGTGCGGACTGGGTGGCCTTACAGAAGGACTCACCCACCCAGGCGGTTCTGCCGAAATCAGAGCAGACTGCCTGGATTACTCATCCCAGGAAAGTGCACAGCATCGTCTCGTCGGCCTTCATCCTTCCTCCAACCCTCGGCAGACCCTGGCCCAGCCGACAGCATGCGATAGTCGAAATCCCCGCGGAACAGAGAGAAGCCCTGGGTGTCGCGCTGTGAGTCACAGGGCCCCACTCACCCAGCAAACGCAGCATTCTGATGGCTCTGGTTTTATTTATCTGTACCTCCATGTCCCTCACCCTCCACTGCAAACTGCTCTCCCACTGTATTCGCTGCGAAGGTTTGAGCTGGAAGCAGCAACAAGGGGCACAAATGTGGCAGAACCCCGCCAAGAAGGGGAGATGAGCGATGGCAACGCCGTGTGGGGCGAAGAAAGGGCCATACAACCCTTATCCTGCAAAACGAGCCGGGCTGAACTAGGAACACACCAGGGCTTCCTAAAATCCCCAGCAGTAGCTTTCTTCCCAGTATTCACAGTTGGCATCTGACAAAGGAAAGCTATTTTTTCAACATCTGCGTATACCAATAGAGGTCAGGGAATAACATCTCTACTTTCAACAAAATAAAAGAGCAAGGAGTGCAAGTTTTTTTAAAAAAATCCTTAAAGAAAGCCTGGGTAATAAATCCTTTTCCTTGAGCAGGATGGGTGCCAGTCTGGCTCTTAGGGTTTTGGTTTTTTTTTTTCAGACTCTAAGGAAAGAAAAAGAAAATGTTTCAGTGTTCTCGGGCACTTCTTTTGTTTCGGCTCCCATTTAAACACGTCCATTCGCCGCGCGTCCCTGGCTGCTTCTCCCCTTTATATAATCTCCGCTTCTCCAAGGCAGGGTGCTCTCCCTTACTGCAGGGCAACTACTGTAGCCGAGTTGTGTAACGCTGCCGGATAAAGCTGTTCCAAGCTGAAAACGTGGCATGCAAGTTATTAGGTTGAACTGGGACTATTTTGCCTTCCTTTTTTTTTTTTAAACTGGAAAAAAAAAAGGGGGGGGGGCTTTCTAAAATCCGTGGGCTAAGCAATATAAATTTGTGGGTTGAATCCTTTGCAAGATTTGGAAAACATAGAAATAACTTAAAGGCAAAGCAACTCTGAAATTTGACGAGCAGCCAACCTATAATAAGGTATAATCACCTTTGGCATTTGTGAAAATAAACATGACAAAAACAGTCCTTTAAAATTTGATCAGTTACTATGCATTTATGCATATGTTGCCCTAACTATATAGTTAGGTGTCATCACATGTCTTAAAAAGTGTTTTCATAATAGACAGCATGTGTATGTAGATGTATGATCTGTCACTAAATTATATGCTGTGGGCCTAAATCCAGTCTTGTACTCTCTCTCCTTCATTATTGTTACTCATTTTCGGAAAATATTTTTATAGGAACAATGAACCGCATTTAAATAACATTAGCGCGCTCTGCCTCAATGCAGAGAGGAGGGAAGAGTAACAGGTTCGCGGTCTCAAAGGTGACAGTTACCCTGCTCCGGTGGTTCTTTGACAGGCGACATCAAATGCCAGGGCTGGTTGTGAATTTCGTGACTTACTAAGCCATGTCTGAAGTACGTTTTTTAAAAGCACTCCTTACTGGAAACAAAACGGATTTTCTACAAAAGTTGCCAGTTTGAACAAGGCGTTGAGTCGTTCCCCGTCCCTGGGATCGTTTCCCTAGCTTAAGCCAACGTCTTCCATTTAATTTTAAGTAGAATAACACTTCTGTGTTGCCTCAAACATATATCTCTTTGTATGTTTATGGGCTCGGAAGGCGGAGGTGGCATGTCCTGTAACTGCTGCCTCTTTGGAAGGGGGAATACGAGCCTTACTAAATTGCGTGGCCTTGGGGTTTGCCGGGAAAAATATAAAGCCTGTTTAATAGTTGACTTAAAATGAAATGAGCCCGAGCTCCCGTGCCTACCCACGGAATGAAACACCAGCTCACGGTATGAAAACACGCTCAGCCGAAGGGGAGGTCTATTACTTCGGGAGGCGCAGACGCTTTCTGGCGAGGAGCCGGCCTGGGAGGGAAGGAGGGAGGGAAGGAGGGACGGAAGGCAGCTGTCGCAGCCCCCGGTCCCGTCCCCCGGCGGCAGCCCCCACGGAGCGGGCGGCAGCGGCGCCCGGCCGGGTTGCTGGTGGGAGCGGGGAGCCGCCTGGCCCCCCCCGCTGTCTCCCCCCCAGCCGCCCCGCTGCAGGCGGGGGATGTCCCCAGGCCCCCCGCCGGTCCCCGGGGTCGGCAGGCACGGGGGCCGTCGGTGCGGGCGGCAGGACCCCGCCGGCAGCGACCACGGCAGACACGCTCTCACGGGGGCATTTTCCGTGGCCACCCCTCCCGCCCCCGCAGCTCGCCGTGCGAGCAGAGTTACTTCCCTCGCACCCCGCGGCCGAAGGGCTCTCACTCCCTCGGGGGGGGGGGGGGCAAGGCAGCTCCGGCTCCGCCCGCCCAGCCCGGGGGGCTGCGGTGGGTACCGCCGCTTCTCGCCGCCCCCCCACAACTCCTTCGCCGCCGGAAAACAAAAAAACCACCCAGAAACAGCACGGGGGCACCGGCACCCTCCTGCCAAACCGGCCCCGCGGCGGGAGGCGGGCGGGCGGCGCGGCGCTGCCATTGGCGCGGGGCGGGCCGTCCCTCCCCGCCGGGAGGAGGAGGAGGAGGAGGAGGAAGGCTGGAGGCGGGCCCGCGCGGGGCGGTCGCTCCAGTCGGTGCGCGCCGGGCGGCCGGGTCGCTGCTGCTGTTTGCTGCCGCCGCGGAGGACAGGGAGCCGGGCAGGGGCAGGGCGGCGGGGCCGGAGCTGCGAGGGGAGTTGGCGGCCGCGCCGTCGGGGCCGCCGCCGGTCCGCGCCCGGAGCCTGCATGGGGCGGCGGCGCTGAGCCCAGCCGCCCCGCTGCTGCCGCCGCCGCCACCGCCGCGCTCCCGCCCCGGCCCCACCATGGCCGAGGCACCGCAGCTGGTGGACATCGACCCCGACTTCGAGCCGCTGCCGCGGCCCCGCTCCTGCACCTGGCCCCTGCCGCGGCCGGAGTTCAACCCCCCCAGCTCGGCCACCTCCAGCCCGGCGCCGTCCTGCGGCGGACAGCCCGAGGGGGCGGCCGGGGCCGCGGCTGGTGCCGGTGCCGCCGCCTCGGGAGGGCTCAGCGCCGACTTCATCAGCAACCTCAGTTTGCTAGAGGAGAGCGAGGACTTCGCGCCGCTGCCCCCCGCCGCCGCCCCCCCGGAGGCGGCCGCCTGCCGCTGCGGGGACTTCCCGGCGCCCGAGGCCGGCTGCCGCCTCCACCCGCCGGGACCGCCGCCGGTGCCCCCGGTGCCGCAGCCCGTGGCCGGTCTGTCGCCGGGTCCTGTGGCCGGGCAGCCCCGCAAGAGCAGCTCGTCGCGCCGCAACGCCTGGGGCAACCTGTCCTACGCGGACCTCATCACCAAGGCCATCGAGAGCTCCCCCGAGAAGCGTCTCACCCTCTCCCAGATCTACGAGTGGATGGTCAAGAGCGTTCCCTACTTCAAGGATAAGGGCGACAGCAACAGCTCGGCCGGCTGGAAGGTGAGGACCGGGTGGCGGGGGACCCCCGTGTCGGAGGGGGATCCCGGGAGGCTCCGCCGCGGGGCTGCGAGCGGCTGGGCACGGTGCCCTCCCCCGGGCTGTTCGCTGCCCGCCGCGCAGTTCGCAGCGCTCCGGATTCATGGGGTTTTTTTGGTTCCCCCCCTTAAAATTTTACTTATTTTTCACCCTTCCGAAGGGGGGGAAAAAAAAAAAAAGCGTTTCTGCCCTCCCCCCCGGTGCAGCGCAGGAGGGGCCGGGGCCGGCCGCCCCCCCCCGGTTCGCCTCTCTCCGCCTCCCTCCCCCCCCCCCGCACTCCCCCCGCCCTGCCCCGCCGAAAGCAAAAGTTCACGCCGTGTCACGGCGCCGTCCCCGGGCAAACCCGGCGGGACCGCCGCCGCCTCCCGCTCCCTCGTGGCGACCGGCCGGGGCCGGGGTTCAACACCCGGGCGGTGGGGGGGTGGCCGTCGGGCGCTGCGGGGGGCTGCCCGGCCCCGGGGGGGGCCGTGCCGGCAGCCGTCCCGGCGCGGCGGGGTTTGCCGTCGGGCGGCGGAGAGGGGGCAGAAGCAAACAGGGATGGGGAAAGAGCCGGAGGCAGGACAAGGGTTGCAGAAATACCGTGTGTTTAATGAGTAAGCCGCCGTATTTGTCTTGATGGCTTTGTTAAACTTGGGTTGCGGGACCGTCTTTCTGCTGTTAAATAGTGGGACGGAGTTTCCTGCCGCAGCGCAGCCTCGGTAGCCGTAGCGGGCTGGCGGCGGCAACCTGTTGGCGACGGGGGTTTGTGCTCAGCCCTGCGCAGGCTGGAGCCGAGGGGCTGGTGCTGCCGTAAGGCCAGCTGCCGGAGCCCCGCCTCGCCCACAGGTCCCCGGGGGGCTCTGTGGGGACCAGCCGCCTTCCCGCGCAGGTGGCCCTGAGCCTGGCGTCGCTTTGCGAGGGGCTTTGTGGCCACGCTGACCCTCGCCCACCGGCTCTGCATCCCTCCCGGTGGTGAGCGCTTAACGCTGCTGTGAACAAATCCTCTTCCTCCGAGGCCTCTGTGGAGAAGGTGTCACCCGTCTGTGCCCCGGCTTGTGTCACCCACCTGTGCCCCGGCCCGTGGCGGAGGCAGAGCGCGTAGTTTCGTGGCACTGTTGCGTGACGGCATTGTCAGAATGAGCTTTAGCCGTCTGCGTAAAGGCAGAGCCTCCTCCACCCTGCGAGGGATTAAATGATGGCAATAAATGTGCGAGGTGCACGCACCTTGCATGGCATCAGCGCGTCCTGCTGCGTTGGTGACTTTGGTCCAGTTCGGGCCAGCCAGGCTCTGCAGTGCTGTAGCAGAACTGTCCATTTTCCACTTTTGCTTCACTTTCCAGTATCTGTAATATTTGCCTTTTAAAAAAAACACCAAAGTGTCAATTCTAATCCTGTATTTATGTATTTTTTAATTGCATGGCTAGGAATGTTTGTTATATCAGATTTTTATAAATTTATTATTTTTTTAGAGGTAAGCAACGTCCTTCTAAGGAAATGCAGATTAATCTCAAACTCCTTAGCTGAGGGCTTTTAAGGCTTTTAAAACTAATTTGTTAGCTTCTGTCGATGTGTTTGACTAAAAAATTTAAAGGATAATTGTCTGAAGACATCTTTCATGAAAACCCTTAATAGGAGTGAAATGATTGATAGCTGACAACTTTTAAATAAGGCAACCTGTCACTTGAAAACGCTGGTTTTTTTTCTTCCAGTGGTATTTCACTCTCGGGGGTGGGGGGGGGGGGAAGGCAAGATACATCAGGTGCCTCTTCAGAACGAGAAGAGAACTAAAAAACCAAACAAACCAAAATAAAATCAAAGAACTCCCAAATTCAAGCGAGCAAGTAAGAAACTCTGCTAACTGTGCTACTTATTAGGTGCTTCCTATTTTATTGCTGCTCTTCCTGTGGTGCTTCAGCAAATAAGAAGCCTCGCACAACCTCCGTCCAACTGCTTGAGCTCTTCCTATCCTCTCATACCTCCGCTGTGACGGGGAGAGCCGTTACTGGTCTGTTTTTTGGCTGTGGTACCCCCTGGTAGGGCGCAGCAGGTACCCCGCCGCTGCTGGTGGGGAAATCCACATGTACTCTGCTAGCATAATTAAATAGTTACTGTGTTCTGCGTTGGACACATGTTGCCCTAGTCCCTTCCTCTGGCTGCCTCCCTGCCGGGCTGCTCAGAAAGTCATAGGCTTGCAGGTTTTGCCCCTTTAGCCAGATAAGTGCAACGTTTCTAAAACATATTTTCAAGTGCAGGTAGTGGCAGCCGCTGGGTGACAGCGCTGTAACTGATCTGCTGGAGGCGTGCGGCCCGTTTGCCTCGTTTATCACCATTTATCCAGGGCTCAGCTTGAGGAAGGAGTATTTTTATTTTTCAGTTGGGGGGCCGTTGGTTTCGCTCGTGCTCTGGGGGCCGGGGACCTGCTGTCGCTGTGGGCGCAGGGGGCTGGGAGCGAAGCCGGAGTCAGGCCAGGGCCCCGGCAGAGGAGGAGCGTCGCTCCGGCCATGAGCAGGGTTCGGCGGTGGATTTTTCTGCTGACAGAGGGAGCGCGGGTTCGCCTTAGAGCCTGGCACTGACTTAGGGCCGGCAGTACATACTGCGTGGGTGTTTAGCAGAATGAGAGAGGGTGTTTGGTGGGTTTTTTTTAGTTTGTTTTTATTTTTTTTTATCCCCCCCCTTCCACTTCATCTTGTTGGAGTTTGCATAGTTGCAAGTGCAACAAGGCACCTTTCAAACTATACACAAAACCTATGGAATACACAAGAAATTAAAAAGAATGTGCGCTTTCTGTGTAGTGGCAAGGCTGTGTTTCTCACCCAGAAGACAAGGGCTCCCGGCTCTCATGATTGTGAATGTGTACTGCCCTGATTTAATGTCTGATGCTGAGCTGCTTTTTCATTTTTTTTTTTTTTTTTTTTCACTGAATAAAAAAGTTCAACGGTGCCAACATTATCTGCTGGGAGCTCAAAATAGCATCCGAGTTCTTCTGAATAAAAACATTCAAATAAAAATGGCTTTTTAAATAAGAACAGAAGCTAAAGGTGGTAACATAATATTAATAGTAACCTATTAAAGGAGGTAAAGTTGTTCTCAGTTGTACATACAAAGTATTTTATTCCAGACTTTCTTAGCACAAACTCTGCTATCACAGAATCACGGAATCTTCAGAGTTGGAAGGGACCTCTAGAGATCATCTGGTCCAACTCCCCTGCTACAGCAGGATTGCCTAAAGCACATATAAATATGTGCTTTATAAATAAAAACACCTTCTTGAGAGCAAAGTCCGCCTTAACCCCTGCTTGGCGGCTACCTTGAATGAAGCACTTGGGACGGGCTGTGCCAGACCTGCTGTATTGTTGAATGTGAACCAGCGCCAGCAGCGACCGGTGTTGCTTGGAGAAAGCTGAAGCAAGAGCAAGATCTGCTTCAGAGATAGCAAAGACATTGTTGTGAAAGTTGCATGGAAGAATGGAACTTTTCTCCTGGTAGTAGTTCAAGTGAAAGCAACGTTTGCTCTTACCTGTGCTAGTGGGAAACACAGAGCTTAAGACAGTCTACGGTCCTCCGAGAACATCACTGCAGCTGTAGATAACTCTTCATTTACTCAAATCTGATAGCTTTTTGGCTAATCATCGTATATAAAACATCTCTGTGATGTGCGTATTTCATGATGTCTTTGCTTTATGGCAAGGTTGTTGAGATTTATCGTGAAGGAGCTGTCAGAGTTAAGCTTCCTTGAATGGTCTCATCCTTTTAACCTGCTTTGGAAAATGGGTTCAAATCAAATCCTGTAATTTTTCTTAAACAGAAAACACAGGGTTTTGGTGGCACTTGTCTGGAGGTGGATGGGTTGTTTATTTTTCACAGTGGCAGGTGTTAAGGTCCCATGGGTATTTACACCTCCTCGACTTCTTGTCCCGAGGAAACTTGATCACCTAAATTTATTTGTTGACATTACTGAAGGAATGAGAATAGATGATATCTGGCTGCAGAAGGATGAATGGATGTAAGCCTGAAAGCCTGAGGACGAAACAGGTGTGGGACGGGTGCTTTGGGTGGCCTTACCATAGGAATATTGTGTGGTCATGATTTTATTCAGTAGTGAATCGGTCCCTATGCAAAATAAATTCTGGGTTGTGGTGTATTTGATTCGAAAGCCTCACGTAGTATGACGTGTTTGAAAGACGTCGAGAAATTAAGAATAGTCCTCACAGAAGTTGTCCAAAGCTTTTGATTCCAGATCAATGAACAATTTAAATCATGGAAATTTATACAATTTATTTAAATTGTATAAATGAGTACACCTCCTGAGGTGTGTAAATGAGTATGCCTTTGTGAGGTTTTTATTACACGTCTTCTTCTATGTGGAAATATCACAGCTGAAGATTGCCTTGAAGAATTGCCGTGTATTCCCTCAATGCTGGTTACATACCTGTAGAGATTTACCTCTGTCCCTTTAGATGCTTCCCTGGATGATTTGTGGACCCCCTTGGATCATGCACTGTATTAGATGTACATTGAGCACACACACATGCATATGCATATATAAGTATTTACGTTTGGTTTTCTATTTCTGGATTCTGCCAAGTTAAATGCGGTTACAGTCATACTCTTTTACATGTGCCACTAGTAATACCCTCAACAGCTGGAAGCTGTAGGTGCATCTGCTTTGCCGTGGTGCCTGATCTCGGCTGGGGAACGCTCCGAGAAATGGCCAGACCTTTAGTGGCTGGCATACCTGCTCACTGCTGCTAAAAAGTCCTTCGTAGCAGCCTTCCTTCTCTATCTGTGAGTCACCAGCTTGTGTTTCGCTTAGTAAGTGAGAAGCTTTCAGGTAGGAAGGTTCAGCACAGCAGGGTGCTCTCCTCGCCTGCGCCCGAATAACTCACAGCAAAACTGTATCGCAGTGCCAGCCCTTAACTGTTTATTCCTTTTAAACTTAATTTTGTTTCTCCCTTTATGTTTGCCCTTTTGACCTCAGGCCTTGCTTGAAGGAAAAAGCCCATTCTGACCTCAAAGCTCATGTTGCTGCCCAGTTTTTGGGGTGGTGTGTGGGCTTCCCTGACCCCATCCCGGCTGCGGCTGGGAGGGACCACGCAGCCTCTCAGCAGCCGGGATGCCCAAGATGCGCCCATTGCCAAGGGCTTGTGCTGCCTTGTGTGATGTGTCCCAGCGTTCACGGGTGGTTTTGAGCTTCCCACCAGAGCCTTGAATTGTGTTTTGGAAATACTCTTCATTCTCTTGGCCCATTTTCTATTTGCTATGCTCTCTGTTCAGTTACTTGTATGTTTATAGGTAAGATTAAACACCAAAAAAACCTGCCTGAGTGGCTTTGTATACTGACATGATGCAGTAAATTTTCGTGAAGTGCCTGACTTTTAACTAACTTTGATACAGAAACGAGGTAACTGCTCTCTTGGCTGCTGTATTCCTAATGACATGCTCAGCTGCTTCCTTAGTATCATTATTTTTGTACCGCTTGCACTGTTTCACAAGTTACCAGCGAAGCTAGTGGTTTAGGGAATTGGGGCTTTTTTCTGCCTGGGATGGAAAAGGGAAGCAGTGTAATACAAGGGGATAAAGATGTTTAGGTGAGGTATGTGAGTTTTTGGTTTTTTTTTTTTTTTTTAAATACAATTATTGACAGTAAAATAGGCAATATTTTTGTTATGTTAGGTTTTTTATAAGACTCCAGAAATGATGTACTCTTGAGATGTCTGTTCAGACTTTTTTCAGTTTCCAAAGCGTAATACTACCTAAATACATGCTCCTCTGTTTACACAACTGGTGAATATTTTGTAAAAATGAGCGCTTGCCTTTTGGAAGAAAAATGCTGATACATTTTGCAGCCACAGATTTGTGAAATATGTAGGGCTGTGGCTACAGAGATTCAACTTTCAGCCCTTTCTGTTTTGGGAGGAAGTTTGTACATGAAACAAGGATTTGTAGTGGAGATGATTTTATGACCTTGAGTAATGAATAGAGAAGTTAGAAATAGTGAAGACACCAGGTAAATAGTTCATTATTTTCCTCGTTCAGAAATACATAAAAGATGGGTATATTTATTATATCGTCAACTCCTGTGAAGTAGGAACTTCAAATTCACTGATGCTGGCTGCCGCTATTCATAGTTAAGCATATGGTAGTGCATACTAATATTTTAATGAATTTTGTAGCATTTTGTTTGTAAGTCTGGTTGCCAAAATGGGTTTTAAATATTGGGGAAACACTGCTCTTCAGAAATGAAGTGCCCTGGGAAGAGTCACAGTTTTTGTAGAACAGCATCTCTGCTGCTTCATAGAGAGCTTCAGCATGAATTAAATTGATCTCTGAGGGCAAGTGCTATTCACATTTAAGTATTATTTCTAAATAGTAAATGTTGTTCACGTGTGTTCATCAAACAAAGGTGCTTCACATTCCTGTAGTGTAGTTTGTGATATGCAGATAGATGTCTGAAGTTAGCAGTGGAGCAGCTGTATCATGAGGTTTCTTGGTAGGTCTCCATTCCTAACGGAGGAGGTGGAGGAATAAAAAGAACAAAGTCAGCTGCTTTTACTGGATTGATGATTATCTGCTGAGAACTTCATTAGGCCTCGTGCTTGTGCTAGATTTCGATAGTCGATACTGATCTTTACCGGATCACTTAAAATAATACCCAGGGAGGGAAATGTATTTAGTTTTGAAGCACTTCTGCAGTAAATGGTAAAGGTCTAGCAATGCTTTGCTTTGTGGTACGTGGGTCCAGAAGTGTTTAAAAATGTAGTCACTGGCAACCTCCCTGGACTCTGACAGCAGCAGCATCAGGCAGAGATTAGAAATTTGCTGGAGGAGCGGAGGGCAGCGCTCAATTTGCTCAGCCAACTTACTGATGTTAAAGGCATCTTGCATCACCGCACAGTATCAATGACGGCATAGTTCCGTCTGAAAACACGTCTTATTCCAGAGTTAATTAAGCTTAAAGGTACAAGTCTTCTCTTGTTCTAGCCTTAGAAACCTAATTTTTGGGAATGCTAGGAATCCATGCAGCTGGAAGTGCATTGGGTCCCGTTGCTGCTCCAAGCCAGCGTGCCAGGGATGGCTGTGATTGCATTTCTGAGCAGCCCGTGTTTCCCCGGGTGCTTTGCTGGTGTGTGAACTGCAGCCCGGGCTCACGTTGGTGGGGGCACGTGGGGCTCCTTTTTTGTCTCGTCAAGGCTGTTTTTGTTGCATAGGTCTGAGGGGTGTGTAAGTTCTGGGGCCTGGCATGTGCGTACTTGAGAGAACGTACTGTGTATGTGTGGGACACGGTCTCTAAAATAGTACATATTCAGATTTAAATTTGGATTGATTGCCAAAAAAAGTGCTTGCAAGCAGAGGTGTCCTTAACCCATAGTATTTGCCGACTAAGTTATGTCTCCTAGCTATGCTTTGTAATATCTAAGAACTCTTATTTAATTAGCAGCTTCTTTTTTTTTTTTTAAATATCTGTTCAGACGCTACTTCGTGCCAGGCCTCCGTGCTTCTGTGCCAGGATGTGAAATGATGAAGTGGGCTGCTCTCTGCTGCTTGGATATTGGCGTCTCCCTCCAAAATGGTTACAGACACCCCCTCTTTAATTTAGTTAGTACCAGAATGAAATTTTCATCATGCGCAGAAATCAGGAAATTAAACACTTTTTTTCTTTTTTTTATTTAAAAAAAAAAAATGAAATGAGCGGTGTGCACGCATGAAGGAGTTATATGTGTAAGCAGCCTTTTTGCTCTCCATGGAAACTGTAGTTTTGGGGAAAGTTGAAGGCTCATAAAGACGGGAGATGCAGAGGTGAGGCTGAGCCCCCCGCTGGGGAGCTGAGCAGCCGGGGCACCGCTCTCCTGCTCCCTTTTGGTGTTTCAGAGGAGGAGGGCAGCAAGTGAGCAGAAGTGACACAGCTGGGAGGGCCCTACACTGCTGCTGTTCTCCTGGAGCTGGTCTTAAAACTGCTGGCCGTGTGTGGATGGGCAGTAGCCACTACGTGCTGGCTGGTTCCCCGGCTGTCCTTTCTGCTGGCACGTCCACCTCCTGGGGAACCCTGTTCTTGCTGATGGTCTCCACTTTAATGCTGTGGCGATAGGTGCCTCCTGGCACAGGCAGAACTTGCCACTTGTTTGTTTATGTGCTGACCTATTTAAATTTATACAATTTAATTTGTTTGGTTTGTTTTCCTTTTTTTTTTCTTTTTTTTTTTTTTTTTTTTTTTTCCATTTTTTGGCAGTTACCGCGAGCGGGCAGCAGAGGGTCTTTGACTTTTGCTTTTTTTTTTTGGGAAGGGGAACTCTGGAGCGCGTGGAATACGGACATTGATTTTGTGGAAGAAAACCGAAGTGAAAATTGCTTGCTTTTCCTCCCCTTCCTAAACAGGAGTTATACGCGTAGGTCAGCATATGGACTCCGATTGTCCAAATACCGTTGTCAGTCTCGCAATGAGAAGGTAGCAACTTCTTCAGTTTTCTTACGCTTAACTCCAGAAACTGTGCCGTGGGTGGAGTTTCACTTACCCATCACTGACTTCTCAAACTACGCAGTTAGATAAGGCTGAAGCAACTTGCTATAAATGTGGTGACTTGTTAGACCGCATTTATTGTGCAAATGAGCTTACATCCTGCAAGATCAGCAGAAACGCTTAATGTTTGCCTGGGATGGAAATTAATTAAAATTTGGCGACTGAAATTAAAGGAATGCATTTGTTGCCCGTTGTGTTATATGAATCCGCCTTTCAGTTCCCACAGTGGGAATTAGCACAATTGCAAATGTGTTTTTGGCATGTGTGAGTTTCAAGTCCGAGTCGGTGCTAAGTTCTGGCATCTGTAGCCTTTTCAGATTTAGGCAAAACTTGTTTCACTTTGTCTGCTGCCCTTTAATATACGTTAAATGTATTTGAAACTGCTAACGGGAGTAAGGATACTAACGATCCAAAAAATACACCGTTGTGGTGGTGGTGGAGGGTGATTTGCCTTTAGCTTGCATTTGCTTAGAACTGATTCGAGTTAATCTGCTAATTTGAATGTAATTGTTAGAATAAAAAAAAAAGGTACCTGTGCCGTACATATCTTGGATATATATCCAGATTTAAATTTTGATTGCCAAAAGCATACTTACAGACTGAGAGATCTTTAGTGTTTGCCAACTAAATTATATCTTATAGCAATGCTTTGCAATATATAGAAACTCCTAATTAGATATTCAAAAAATGAAGATGCTGTTATTCAGAGATGCTTCATAACAGGCCTCCGCAGTTCTCCCCTGTCAGGATGTGAAAGGATTATGTGCTCTGTGCTCCCGCTCGCTGTTAACGTGTTGATTTCTCTTTCCAAAAATATTCTCTTCAAGTGCGAACCTTCAAATTTAATGTAATTGTTTGCAACCCCCACAACCCCTTCTCCCAGAAAACCTGGCTCTGAAGGCGGCGCGCTGAGGGAAGAGGGATTATTCTCGCTGTTGTCTCCCCTCTGCGTAATTAGCAGGTGTAATTTGTAACTGTTTGGTTAGTCCCCTTCTTCTTTCCTTTCCCTTTTTGCCCCCTTCCCCTGCAGCGCTGCCCCATGGGGTCCAGCATCGGAGTGCTGCAGGGCCGGCTCCCAGGGCTGCTCCCCGCTGCCCTTAGCAGCATTCCTCTTGGAGGCAAGGGTTGGAAGGCATCGAAAGGGGGGGAGGTGTGAGCAGAAGGCCTTTCGGGGACATCTGGAGCCTGGCTCCTGCCCAGGCGCTGGCAGGGTGATGCTGCGCAGGTGTCTCTGGGTGTTGCAGTCATGATCCGGTGGTTGTTCCATGCTTGGAGCTGGTGGGATCCTGCTGAAACGCTGGTGTCCATCAGGCACGTTTGTGGGGCGCTTCGCCCTTTGCTGCTCAGATGTGAGGGGGAGGTCAGGGAAAGGAATCCCATTTCCTCTTAGCTGGGAGAAGTTTGTAGTGATTGACCCTATAGGTTCCTCATGACATAGAGCAGCTCAGGCACATCCCTTGGCCTCTCCTATCCTCATACTACTGCTGCTGCCGCCTTTATTCCTCAGTAAGGTTTTTCCGAATCCTCTGGTCCAGTGTCGCTGGAGGTTCAGGTGAGGAAAGCAATGCTAAAGTGAAAAATTCATGATGGAAGTGTTGTTCCAAGATAAACGTTTGCTGATTAGATTCATTAGTATTACCTTCATCCTTTGCTTTGAGGTTTCTAGCTAAGACTTTGCTCCAAACGTCTGCTCTGGGTGAGCGGTAGTGGCATTAGTGGGGGAGTCCTGGTGCCCTCCCACCACCTCCCAGCCTTCTTCAGACCATCCTCCTGTGGCTGAGGAGACCAGTTCTGCAAAGCTCACCCCGTCCTTTGACAGTGATCCCTCCTTCCCCCTTCTGGAGCTCTGGAACAAAATTGAAGATGTAAATGAATGGTGTGTAAATTTTTTTTTTTTTTTTTAATGAGCTCTGTGGTGATGTTAAGGAAGGTTGAGTTGCCGGAGCTGGATCTGGCTCAGGTATTTGCCGTTGCTGTTTGCTTCTCGCCGCTGCCGCCCTTGTCCTACTTCAGCCCTGCCGCTCTGAGCTGAGCTCTGCTTGGCTGGCGGATCTGCAGCTCAAACCAGAAGCTCTTTGAAATTCAGGGTGAGGATGCAGCCTCACGTGTGATCTGATCAAATTGCGTTATATAATTCAAACATAAATAAAAATGCACTATGTATTTTTATCTAGGTAGATATATTTAGATCTTGATTAGTATCTAGAAATCTATAGCGCAGGAAGCAATACCAAAAAAAGAAAGGTGAAATTTATTTTTCTTTTAGACATGAAAACGCAGAGTGTGACTGCATGCTTAATAGCTTCACTTTTCTGTAGTAGTCACAGTATCTTGGCCTTGCCATCCTTGGGGTGGCTTTAAGGCAGAGCTGGAAGGCACTTGTGTGTTTTAAACGCAGGTGGCACGGTGCTGAGAAACCTCAGAGAGGGATGGAGAAGGCTGAACCAGGAGCTTTCTCTTTGGGCTCGAGTTGGGGGATTAATTTTTTTTGGCCTTATTTCCTCTTTTTCCTTGATGAATATACACAGTCTCTAAATAAAACCGTGGTCTCAGATCTTTATGGTTGAGGGTTTGCCTTTGCTGCAAGAGCTGAGCATCTCTCTTAACGTTGTGTGAGTGTATATTCTAGCCGGTGGAGTATTAATGCTGGTCTAGGGTCCGGTCCCTGCTGCTGCTGGTGTGTTGTGCCCTCATCCACAAATGTAGTAATCCTAGAAATAAAAAATGAGGATGGCCATTTAAAGCAGTATTTTAAAACACAGCCTGTTGCAATTGATTTTGGGAAAATAAAGAGGTGCTATCTTAATGCAGACTTTTCCATGCTTGTTAGGAAACTTGAGGCGCTCTTGAATAATCCAGTTTGTTCAGTCTATGAAAACCTGATCCTGCACTCTTGCATATTTCTTCTTTACAGTCCTGTGGCAATGACATAGTAATAAGTATTAAAAGGAGAAACCATAATCTTCTCTGCTTGCAGTCCAAGCCAACGCTAGTCATTCCCTGATGCTATGAAGTCATCCTTTGCTTTGAGGTTTCCAGCTAAGACTTTGCTCCAAACATCTGCTCCGGGTGAGCGGTAGTGGCATTAGTGGGGGAGTCCTGGTGCCCTCCCACCACCTCCCACCCTTCTTCAGACCATCCTCCTGTGGCTGAGGAGACCAGTTCTGCAAAGCTCACCCCGTCCTTTGACAGTGATCCCTCCTTCCCCCTTCTGGAGCTCTGGAACAAAAATGAAGATGTAAATGAATTTGCAACGATTGCACAACCCGGTTATGCAACGAGGCTGATGTGGTAGCGTATACATATGTAGAAAACGCCTTTTTGAAGAGATGACACTAAGCACAGTTTCCCCACCTTCTCCCCAAAGTTGAGGGCAACTGCATTACTGGCTTCACCCCCTGGTTGGTTAACCTGCGTATTAAAGCACACCAACTATTCAGCCTCTGTTCACTGAGGATTATCGCTGATGGAGCAAAAAAATAAATTAGTTCTTGTGGACTGTTTATTTGGGAAGGACTTTTTTAGCTTGAGGCCCAGAGGCCAGGCAATTAACGTTACGGTAGTCGGCCCTGGGGCAGTGTCCTGCACCGCAGGGAGTTTTTGTACTGTCAGCATAGTCTGAACCATCTAAGTGTGTGTTTTGTTTCTTTTTTTCAAACGAGTGACGGAGTTTCAGTTGGAGGCATCGTGTGCTAGTCCAACAGGTCCGGGAGCGAGTGCTCGGTGTGCCTTGCAGCTGGGAACCCAATTCCTTACTTCCTATGGTTTTTAATTTCTCTGGAAGAAGATGTGCAGCACCTCTGACCCCTGTCTTTTGTGTGAAGGAGGGGGGCTGATGGCACGATGCTCTAACTGCATTTTTGGGGCAGGCTGATTGGTAAGCCTGCTTTGACACTGAATGTGACACGGCATTTGTTTTGTCACTCCCCTGGCGAGTTACCCTGTGTGGCACACGGGCTGGCGGCCAGTGCTGCCCTGAGAGCCTGGAGCGGGATGGCAGCTGAGCAAAGGCCTTCACTCACCTCCCTGGGGGTGTCTGCTGGCCACCTCTGTCCTCTGTGGACCTGTGAGTGAGCTGGGGGGGGCCGCGACTGGGGCTGGCGGTGGCTCCCTCGGTGGATGTTATTCCCACGCAGCTTCTTGCAAATGTCTTGGAGATAATTGCTGATGCCTTGGGGCAGAGGATAGACTTCCTGAGGTCCCTTCCATGTCTGCAACTGAGCAGATTCACGTCCAGTGACTGGGCCAGTGGGAATTTGTTCTCCCAGCTAAGATGTGCAGTTTCTAGAAACTGAATCTATCCCTTCTTGCCAGACGTAATGGGCACAAACTTGAACACAGGAAGTTCCACCTATTCTTTACTCTGAGGGTGTCAGAGCACTGGAACAGGCTGCCCAGAGAGGTGGTGGAGTCTCCATCTCTGGAGACATTCAAAACCCACCTGGACACGTTCCTGTGCAACCTGCTCTGGGTGACCCTGCTCTGGCAGGGGGGTTGGGCTAGATGATCTCCAGAGGCCCCTTCCAACCCTATGATTCTATGCAATGGTTGGTGCTGTCATTAACGTGATGTTCAGTGGCTCTTGGCCTGACTTCGGCTGGTACTTTTTTACTGATGTGTCAGAAAATAAACCTTTTTTTGTCCCTCAGTTGCTTCCCTTCTTGCTTCTGTATTAATTCCTGGTAGGTAGAACAAATAAATGGTGATATCTTCATACGTAATGCATACTGCTGATTGAAAGAAAAATTCTGCAAACTAAGCAAGTAGACTGACCCGACGACTTCTCATGACAACTGCCTAGTTTAAGTTAACATTCAGAATATTTTTATCCTAATTTACTCCTTAGAGGCTAATAGAGTGCTGCTAGAGTAATTTTCAGATGAATCATGCCATCTGCCATGCATGCTTTGCTGTTTCAGCAGTAGGGGAGGAGAGGGAATATATACATACCCTGGTCTGAAACAGTATGTTTGCATTCACTAGAAAATTAATTTACGTTTCAGAGCTTTTTTTTTTTTTTTTAAATTCCTAGCAGGCATTTTATATTTCTTGCTTTGGTTATCAGTTTAACACGTGGCTCCAGCGCCGATATTGCTCTGTTGGGTGGTCAGTGCCAAACTTTGCAGAGACTCACAAGTTGCAGGGCACGCTTCATCTGGCCTGCTAGTCAGTTGGAGTGGAGCGTTGCAAAGTCCTTTTTTGAAAACACTGTTCAAATGTTGACCCTTGGGATTGCCAAACTGAGCCAGCTGAAATTTGAATTTGCACCCCACTAAAAATAAAAAATAGTGGTAAAAAAGTGGTAGACAAATGAAACTGGAGCGGGTAGCCTGGCAGTGTAGAGGGAAGGGTCACTTGTGAAATGAGTTCCATAGGGCTGATGTTCAAGACTTTTTCTTCCAGGAGTTCTCCTGAACCAGGGGAGGAGCGTCCCCAGCACCCAGCTGTTTTACCTGTGGGAAAGAGTGAGCTGGCATTTGAAACCAAAAATTCATAACCACAGTGGAACATTGGACATGTTGTGTCCCATCTTGTGTTTTGTCCAGAAGCAATTATTTGGGAGACTGGCCAATCTGTTAATAAGGCTCATGGGTTTGGATTTGGGTTTGGAGAGGGCTGGAATCGTAATCTCGAGAAGTTTGTACTTCAACCCTATCCCATCTTTGAGAACAGGCTATGATATTAGATAATGCTTTAATTATTACCAGGCAGAGTAAATTCTTCTGTTCTAATATATTAAAAATCTTCCCTTGCTGCCTGTCCTAAAGATCTCATTTTCTCATAAACTGATTTGGCTGGTGTACTGTTACACCAAAAAGTACTAATAGATTTTGTGCTTTGTTCATGTCTTCAAGCTTTTTATGAGAATTTTATCTCATGTGCTTCATTTTAGTGCCCTGACAAACCGTATTTGAAGAAACTGAGAACAAAATAGTGAAGTGCAGAGCAATTAAACTGTTTTCCTCCCTTTTCATGCATTTCACCCCCGTCCCTCAAGGGAATGATATGTCTGGTAAACTCCAGAATTAATTATATGAGGTCAGTTGAAGGCCTGAACAATAGCATGCTCTCTTTTTCAGGCAAGAAAGACAATTTTTAAACGCCAGGAATTAAAAGCAGAGATTGCTTGCCTATGGAGAGGAGTTGTTGCACCAGATATCGAGCTGACATGCAGGCAGATCTCTGCTACCCTTAGATGAGGATTAGTTTATGCCCTGAAGCAAATGGGTTATTAACTCTTGTAATTTTATTTTAGCATGTTTAACAACAGATACTGTTGTTTATAAAACCCATTTAATCCCTTTTTAATCACTGCAAGTTATTTTCCAGTAGTTATCCTGCAGCCATGGGTTCCAATGGTTAGTTATTTAATGAACAAAACATAGCATTTGTCTGTGTATTTTTTTAAGTCATTCTTTAATACCTTGGATTAGAGTTAAAAAAAAAAAAAAAGAAAAAGTTGGGCCTCTACTTCTCTTGCCTTCTCCTCCCTCTTCATTCCCCAACTCTTCAAATACCTGTAGCAACCCCTTCCTTTTGCTTTTTACTCTTTGGACTCTCACTGCTGCGTCCTCGTTTCCCTCCACTTTTCCCTGGCCACTGCTGTTGCCGATGTGAAACGCCCGCAGATAATCCTGGCAGGTTTTTATTAGCTTGGGCTTTGCTCTGCACCTCAAGGCATTTATTGATAAATAGGGGCCTTGTATTATGGGATGTATGAACAGGAGCATGTGACTGCCCTCTGCATTGGGTTTGAGAACGTAGGAAATAGCGGTGGCGGCGTCATGATGCTCTTAAAGGAGGCAGTGCCTTTTCTTAGAGCCCAACGGTACCGTGGGGGAAAGGCTGGCAAGCTTTCAGGTGTGCAGGAGGTGTGTGAAATAAAAGCGATCAACTTCAAAACTATATAGCTGAGAAGAAATATTTTCATTTTCAAAGATGATCAGAGCAAGAGCATCGTTGGCAGGTGCAGAGAAGGGGCACCAGGGGAGGTGGAGGGCTGAGTGGCGCTCCCAAGGCAGGGAGAGAGGGAAGCTGTTGGAGCTTGGAGATGTTGGTGGGAGGGGAGAAAGAGAATAACTTACTGTAGTTACCAGCATCATTGCTTGATCTTTTCCCCATGTTTCCTATCTACTCCTGGGGCAAGAGCTGGTATTTGCTGTGTTTTTTCACCGCCAGCCAGCTGCTGTGCCATGCAGCGCCGATACCCAGCAGATGAACTGATGCTGCAGCCTGTCCTTTGGAAACCAGGCTAAAGCAAAAGTGCACCAGACATCTTAATTTCAAGTTATAATAAGAGTTGAGACAGAGGTAAGAAATATTGACACCAAAAATCACTTAGCAGGTTAGGTGTCTTTAGTTAGATGTGTTGTGTAAAAGTAGCAGCAAATGATGCGTGCATAAAACACAACTCGCGCCAAGGTCTTCAGGCCTTTTACATTAGCCCGTCTGTGACCCAGGGCAGTGCTGTGGCTGAACAGATTTCTTCTGAGATAGACACTTCCAAACTGCTCCAGTTGTTCTGCTGAACGGCAGGGTTTAGTAACACACCAGCTGAATTTGCAGCTGTGTCCCAGGCTGGTGTTTCATTTTCACGAGCGAGCTCTCGGGGTGGCATCCCTGTGGCTGGTGTCCCTGTGGCTGGTGTCCCCACCCGACGGCAGTACGCAAAGCTGGGGATGCGGGCATGATGGGGGACATTGCTGTGCTGCCCTCTGTAAACTTTTGGGGTGACTGATGTGAGTCCTTTCTCCCTTCCTTGGTGGAGCTCAAGGAAACTGGAAAGGAGAATTTTGCTCTTCTGAACTAGGTATGTTTGGATACACGTGCATGGCCCATCTGCTGGGAAAGAGGGGTGGGGAGCCTCAAGCGTTTTCAGGTTTGTTGCTTAGTCCTGGCCGCTGTGCTGGGATCTTTCAGCATCTTGTGAAAATCTGTCGTCTCTGTGCCAGCCCCTGGGATGCGACGTAGCAATGCTGCCTTGCATGTGGGGGCAATTTTGTGCTCTGTCAAGTGTGTGTCTGAAATGGGGTGCTTATACATACATACATATATATATATATACACACACATATGTACCCTATAAGCGGCTTTCCAACACAGCGTGAAAGATTAGGAATGAGAATGAGACAGTGATACCATTTATGTCTTTTCTGACTGAAGGAGCTTTGCCTCTCGGCTCTGATTAAGCCAGTGTTTAGCCCATGAATATTTTTTTTTTTTTAACATTGGGAGAGCTGCTATTACAAGAGATTTTGCCATCGGGGCTGGCTGGCATAAAGCGAATACCTGACGGACTTGAAATAATTTGATTTGTCTGTCTTTTGCTGGGAGAATCCCTTGCTCAGGCCTATCCCAGGGATAAATGAATCATGCAGAGAAGAAATTGAAATTGCCAACCAAGGCTTTAAGTTTGTTGCTGTTAAGTGACTGTTAAATGAGCTTTGCTGTAGGAAATGTGCCTTTTCCTAGAAATGTCTTTAACATGGTCTGAATTATACTGAAACATGAAACTTCCTTACAAAATTAAGCGGGGGGAAAAAAAAGAGAGAGAGCAGAATATGCTTTCATTGTCAGAAAATTCTGACCAGGTTTATTGCTTGTGCTGCTGATTTGCTAAATTACCTCTTATACTGAGTTTTATTACATGAGGAATAGAAGTAGAGTAGGAAAACATATCTGTACTGACCTGAATGTTCCCTCTCCCCGTTAACATCTTTTATCCCTTGCCATGTAAATCTCGCACTAATGTTCACATACGTAGTGCCGGTAAGAAAAGTAGAACTCACTTACCATTTAAGATTTGACTTTTCATCTTGTACTGTCAACCTAAAGATCACGTGTGTAACTGCTGATGGGAACCGGTTGTGTGAGAGCCTGATGAGGTTCTAAGGTTCCTCTGCGGCACCAAAGCTTCAAAGAAAGAAACAGAGGTTTCTTCTTTGTCCCTTTGCCCGGTTAGCTGGTGTGTAGACCACAGTCCTCTTCTGAACTCCATGTGAGGTTGCCTGAAGTTAGAAAGCCTAATAGTTGCCTTTAGTTAAGCCTAGTGGTTCCTTTCCATGTGTTCACTTTTGTGATTCAAAGTACCTCTTGGTGTTGCAAGGCAAGCCCTTGGGTAACAGGAGAAGGGAAAGAAAACAGCTAGATATGAAGAGGGTTATGTAGTCTGCTTTTAGCTTAGGAGGCTTGTCTATTTGGGATTGGTAGTCAGTGGAGGAGAATAGGTTCCTGCTCTAACTGTTCACAAGGAGAAGCTTTATCAGGCATGGAGAATAGCTCCCGAGAAAGGAGGCAGCCCTTGTGAACATCCCCAGATGTCCTTTTAGGCTCAAATGATGAGACACCATCCGTTTCGGGAAAAGCCCAAGGGACAGTTTCAAGTGTTGACAAAATATCCTCATCAAATTCAAGCTTGTAGTCCTCAGTGAGTGGGACTGAGATGGTATCTCAGACCATGTTGTTTCTGGCTCATGTGAGGACTTTGTATTTTGGGTCCTTGAGGGTTTGGCCCAGTTTGCCCTGTTGTGCAGATGTTGAGAGTTTAGGAGCCTCTGTGTTTCTCTCTGTACAGGCCATGTTTTGGCAAACTGATTTGGAAACCAAGCTCTGGGCATCTTCTTGTCCATACCACAGTGGCCACTAAAGGACTGGGAAGAAGGTTCTCTAAGAAGGATTAAGAAAACGAGAATCTCCTAGTCTGTAGAGAAGTCACGGGTGTCACATGCAGTAGCAAGAGTCTGCTCCTCCAAGGAGGTGGAAAGGTGACAGTCTTCCATGGGGTTTAACCAGCGCCTGACTCCCTGCTTGCGAGCCCTGGGAAGTCTTGCCTCTGGTTTCCTGAAGACCGAGCAGCACCACACTATTCACACATAGCGTAGGTGTGTTTTTTCAGATAAACAGCGTATCTTCCGTGCATTTGCAGTCCAAGAGGGTTCTCCCCCTTTTCCAAATTGAAAACAAGGCCAGGGATACAGAGCAGAACGCTGTGCATCCCGGTTGCGTATGATGAAACGTGCTCCTTGAGCCAGAGATGGCCACAACGCCCGTCAGTCTCAGGCTTGCCCACTCCCAGGACAGACGTAAGAAATATCTGAACTACAAGTTGTTTTGTGCTTCCTAGAAAGTCTGCGAAGGCTGGATGGTTTCGATACGGGGACAAAGGGCTATAACGTGCCGGTAACCTCAGTGGGTTGCAGAGAACTAGAAATTTCCTCATATTTGGGAGTAGTAGAGCTTTGAAAATCAAAGCAAACAAATGTGTTTTGGTTGCGGTGTTTATAAGAAAAGGCGAGAGAGGAAATGAGCAGGCTTTGAAATGTGAGTTAAATCGTGAGTGCCATGACTTGTTGTGTTTTTCTTGTTTTTTGGTTTTTTTTTTTTTTTGCTTTGCAAAATCCCACTTTCTCTTGCTGAGGCTTACTAAGGAAAGTTTTACTTTCTAAAGAGAAGACAATGTGTGTCACAAAGAAAAGGAGTATCTTAAAGGTATGTGATCTGCTACGTAACGGAAGGGTTTGTTATAGAGGAAAACTGCAACAGTGAGACCACCTTACAGGATTTCCTATTAGTTCAAAAAAACTATCTTTACTTGGAAGTGTGAACTCTTCAATAACATTGTAAATGCAGATGAGAATAAAAGAAAAAGATGCAGAATTAAATGAATGTTACAAACAAGCTGCAATTAATAAGGAAGGTAACTTGCTATGAATTGTATTTAAGAAAAATGGCTGTTTCCCATGCAGAAAATAATAAAAAGAGTTAAAGGAAGAGCTTGTGTAATTCAAAGCTTGCTTGCTTTTTCCAACTTTGTTGTCCAGTAGAAGGTATGACGTCTGTCTGCAAGTCTTGTCTTTAGACACATGTATTCTTTCCATGATCTTTGGGTCAGAAGAGATTTTTTTGCTCTTACTGGTGTAGGATAGAAAAGAGCAGACTTCTGCTTTCAGAAGCAGTGCTGTGTAATGTCATTGAAAGGATCTGTTCGCATCACAAGCCAAAACGGAAATAAATTTACAAAAAAAAATCCAGAAGCCTAAAATGAACCACTCTTCCTGCATTTTTAAGGGTTGAGATCCAAAGTGTGAAAGGGATTAAAAAATTCTAAATGTATCTGTGGGTTATTTATAAATCCTAATTTCCTGCCATTACAAATGCTGGGTGCTTGTGCTTCCCTGTAGTGTTGTCATCAAAATTGTTTTGATTCATAACACTTTTTGAAGTGTAGCTCTGATGTGAAACGTGGCCCAAAAATCATGGAAACTTTACTCAGTTCAGCAAAAACCTTTAATGAGTCACAAGGCAGTAATGAATCCAGCTTCTGTGCTCATCACTGTAATATTCATTATTATGGGTAACTGTCAGAAAACATCACCAAACTAAAAAAAAGAAAAAAAAAAGAATGTTCAGTTCAAGAGTTAAATAGCCTTCCTTGGGACCTCCTGTTTGACTCCTGGTGGGTAGCAACTTGCTGGCCAGTCCAAGCTCTGTTGTGGACCTGGTGAAGCCCCAAGGGATGTTGTTTAGGAGGGGCTGAAGGTTGCTGTGGAGTTTGGGGTACTGGGGGCTTGCAGTATTTGGGGGCTGCTAAAAGATAAAGGACTGAAAGTAGCTAACGTTGAAAGGAGGTGCAGATCGTGGGGTTGACGTTATGCCCATGGGAAGCTGTGTGGGACATGGCTTGGGGGGGGGAGGTAGGCTTGCAGGAGACCATGGCGTGGCTTGTTGTGCTGGCATAGCTTTAGTGTATCAGCCTTTCACATGCCAATATTTTTACTTATTTTGACATGTATTTGTATTGAGGACAGCTGAGAGGAGCAATTGCAAGCAAAGGCAACCCTGAATGTATCAGAAACCTCCACCAAATAATCCAAAGCCGAGGGAGGCCCAAGAGAAGAGGGTTTTTGGTGTCCTCGCTGGCGGTGGTGGAGCAGCTGAGGAGGAGATGGGTCAAAGGAGAGGGCTGGAGCTGCGTGGGGGCTGGTGGTGGAACCTGGAGCTGAATCTGGGACCGTGAGTCAAAGTCCCATGACTCCGTTGCAAGACCATTAGTCCTTTTAAGTAGCTGCCTTAAGGGCTGCCAAGAATTAAGGCTGATGGATAGCACCAGAACAGAACTTGAATTATTCGGGGTTTTCAGCTAGAAAGCAGCATGGGGTGGAAACCGACACTGCAGTGTGTCTCACAGACAAACTCTGGCACGGTAAAACGTGCATGGGAAGAAAAGGTCTGGCCTGCTGCAATTGCAGCTCTGAGTTCTGACCACCGTTACCCAAAAGATCTTGAGGTTTTAAAGGTCGTGATAAATCTGAGTTACCGAAGCATGCATAAGAAGCTGCAGAAAGGATATGAAAAAAAGAATGGAAATTGTTCATTTGTACATTTAAAGCGTACGTTTAAAAAAACTTGCAATCAAGAGATACCACTTGAAAAGCAACTTTGTACTTTTATCTGCGTTTTCGAACGCTGTTAGACTTTTGGTCATAGATAACTTAGTAGTTATTGATTACCAGCTTATT
Source organism: Chroicocephalus ridibundus (assembly GCF_963924245.1). Lineage (NCBI taxonomy): Eukaryota > Metazoa > Chordata > Aves > Charadriiformes > Laridae > Chroicocephalus > Chroicocephalus ridibundus. The sequence goes on along the minus strand of NC_086284.1, from coordinate 31,692,374 downwards.
AGCAGTAGTACTCTGGAAATTAACATTTGCTTTTCATACTCCAGTCTAAAGCTTTAGTTTACAATTTGTTATTCTACATATAATGCAGAAAAATGTCAATTTTTTCCTACAGTGCACTATTGGAGAAATTCTATATTCTCAATACATGGTATTTTAATTCAAATAATTTTGCGTTCTTTGTATGTCTAATGTCAATTACTGTGTATTTCAAATATGCAGAGTCATAGAGCTTGCAATCCTTTGAGACAGGTATTTCCCCTGCAAAAAATCGGGGCTGTCTTTGTGATATTCACCCCAGATTTTTTTCCCTTTACAGTTTGTGCAAATACTGGTCTGTTTGTGTTTTCAACTATTTTAAGGTATTTTTCTTTCTTTTTGAAAAAGGGATGCTACTTAAGGCTTTCATACATAATTTGCTTATAGATTTTTCTGTATTTTTCTATTATTTTTCTATATTATTCCGTTGTTTTACATGTTCTATGCATATAGGCCACTCTGTATACGCGTATACAAATATATGTGCTCCAAATCTGAGCTTGAAATAGCCATCTTAATATGTCTGTGCTTTTTGTCCAAGTCCACAAAATAATGACGCTTATTTTCTTCTACTCATTACAGTTCTTTTATCTTGCAAATGGTGTAAGGACTGATTGCACCTTGCTTGCAATGCTCCCGCTATTACGTGTTTCTGTGTCAGGTAAAGGATGAGTGTTTTGGGGATGCTGGTGTTTCACCTGTCTCTTAATACTTTTCCAGGGGACGATTTGTGTGGTTTGTACGTAGTGTTTGGGCAGACCTGCCAGCAGTCGGGCACTATTCGCTTGCTACCGATGCATGAAGCAAGAGATAGCAAGAGATAACTTTCCTCTGGAGTTTACAGCCAGAGGTCCGGGGTGTGCAAATGCACGACTGAGCAGCTGTGAGCGTGTTGTGAGCGCTGGAATCTGATTAAAGACAGCTTCTCAGTGGCGAAAGTACAGGCGAGGTTAAAGCCTAGACTTTACCTCAGCTCAGGCAACCCGTTGTTTACAGGAGCGAAACGGTGGAATCACTTTGGCAAAGAGGCTATTTGTCACAAATTTCTTATTCTTTGGCTGGTTGTCCAGTATTTTTCCTTCTGTATTTTTTCCTAAGGTATTGTTTTTGCAGACCATATTGAAAACATGCTTCTTTTTCTTTGCTAATTTGATTGTAATAAGGGCTTTGTTAATCAAAAATAAGTGCAATAAGACAGAATTACTTGGTTATTTTTACATTTTCCTGTTTAAAAAAAAAAAAAAAAGCCTCAGTGAGCCACAATGAGCCGTGATGTATTTCCTCCATCAGGATGGAAAATAAGCCATTTATTATTTCAGCTCTGACTCACAGTGAACCTGCTGACACTGAGACATTTTATAATCATAAGGAACAGGTTAGGGCAGTAACTTGGACGCCAGGCTGGGGATTACCTACTTATTACAGTGTTTTACAACCTGGATGCTTTAGGTTTTCTGGCAGAATGTCCTAAACCTCACACTAAACACCACGTTGTTATTGTACAATTACTGCTTGCAGGTCTTGCTGTAGGTGGTGCCAGCTAGACAGATGCCTTCATTGTAATTATCCTTTTTACTATATATAAAGATTTCATCCCTTTAATCCATGTAAATTTTACTGCTCTTGAAAGTGACACTAATAGTTATACTTCTCGCCCTTCCTCCTTGTCCTGCGTTGTTCCCAAACCGACCGGGGCCGGGCTTGCTCAATCCAGAAATGGGAGATTTCCAAGGAGAACCCGAGTTCTGCGGGAAGTGGCGCTGATGACTCAGTAGACAGCGCTGGTGGTCATTGCATAGTCCCCCGACACAGTCTGCAAGAACAGCAGTGCTAACTCCAGCGTCCTGGCCAAACTCCAGCTGAATAATTACTTTCTGCCTGCCTCGAATTCCTCTGCAGCTTCAGCTGGAGAAGTTGAGCTTCGTTTCCCTTTTTATAAACAATCCCTTAGTGTTCAAGCGGAGCGGCTGCTTCATCGCACCTTGGAGGTAACTGTGTTTTGATGTCGGGTGAGTGACTTTAGCCCCGCACTTGCGTATAGCCCGAGAAATGCTCTGGCGCATTTTTGGATGATAAGTCCTGGGTTTCATTCTCTGCATTCGTGAAATCATCTGTCCCATCATGTTTGGCGCTTGTATAAATAACTTCAAAATATATGGCCTGGGAATAAAAATAACCAGAGTTTGAGTGTTTGACTGGCCGAACCAACTCCAAAAATGCTTCTTTTACTGTGAAATGTGTGACAGATCATCTTGTATTCTACTTTTTCAGTAACAGTCTGTCAATACTATTGCTTTTACGTATAAATGAGGGCATCTGTGAAATTCATGGCCTGTTAATAGCTAAGTGTTGAAAGATGACTGGGAAAGGGATATTGAGATCCTCGTTAGAGGATGAGCTAAGAGGACTCTTCCCACATAGCTATTTAAGCATAGTAGGTGGTCTCTTGCTCTTTGATAAGCATCACAGTGGGCAACTTGTGACTGGATGTCTCTAGTCTACTCAAACCCACAGCTACATGTATATAGTGAATCAGAGAAATAGAAAGGTAGGTCAGAAAGTCATGTCTACTTTGAGAATGTCTTCAAATATAAGAGCGTAGCCAGTGCTCTGCTCCTGGGCATTGCTGTTCAGACAACCTCATCCTACCATAGAATCATAAAATGGTTTAGGTTGGAAGGGACCTTAAAGATCATCTCGTTCCAACCCCCCTGCCATGGGCAGGGACACCTCCCACTAGACCAGGCTGATCAAAGCCCCATCCAGCCTGGCCTTGAACACCTCCAGGGATGGGGCATCCACAACTTCTCTGGGCAATCTGTTCCAGTGTCTCACCACCCTCACAGTAAAGAATTTCTTCCTAATATCTAATCTAAATCTGCCCTCTTTCGGTTACCTTCCCATGCTGGCTTGCTGAGGCAGGTGCTGCACTCCCTTCCACGTATGGGGGCTTTGACAGTATTTCATTGCTCTTTCCTGTAACTTGCTTCTTGGGGAGGAGGTGGCAAGCGATCCAATAGATGGGGTTTTGCTGGTGAGTTGGTTTAATGTGGTGTCTTGTTAATGTGTTCCCCGAGCTGTGTAGTTGAAAGATTCTCGTGTCGACTTGATTTTTGTCAGTGGGTGACAAATGGAGTGTGATTCAAATGTGCCCTTACCCATTTAACACATGCAAAAGTTGCTTGCAAGAAACAAACTGCAGGTAGAAGAGCTGGTTGGCATGGCTGAAGATCTTGGCCCTTGATTTTTTGTTGGAGCTCATGTGCACAAGAGCTTGAATTGGATTGGTTTCTTACGAGGAAGATGTCGAAGTTAACCTCAGAGTTAAGCTTATGGTGACATTTGCTGTTGAGCTCATCTGACAAACACAATAATCTTTTGCTTGCCAGGTATTGAGTACGTGTTTGAGTACAAATAGGAAGTCAAGATTCAATGAGACCTCCTATGCATATAAGAGCTGCCTTTTTGCCATTCTTCTCCTGAAGAAGCTAGGCTTTGCATGATCCACTCCTAAACTGCCCTTTAATTGCTTCATCCTCTCTCTTCTTGATGAGGACACTACTCATGTCTTCTTGAAGCTGTTACTTAACAGCATTCTCTAGATTCAACACATATTTTACTATTTTGGCTCTTCCCTCCCTGGGTGCTCAGAAAGTACACCAGCGTTGTAGCATTTCTGTCTCACAATATTGGATATACGCAATACCAGATGTTTGATGGGAGTCAAAATAATTGGTTGTTTAACCAATGTAGGTTGCCCACTTAAGTGTGCAGGTTAATTTGAGTAAGGCATCAGAAAGACTGCTTAGTAGGTTTCCATTGCAAATTCTACTTGGTGGTTTGTTTTTAAATCATCTTTAGGGAGGTGGTATGTGGTACTTCATGTTTTCAAAATCAGGATACAAGAAAGCATACGGATTAAAACTTAGCAGAGATAGTCTGGTAGCTTCAGGCTCCTTGGAAATGGCAAAATCGGAGGTACAAGCAGTTCATCATAATCGCCCAGGAACTTTCACTAGCTGTGTTGAAGCTCTAGTGTGTGCAAGAATGTATGATAGCTGAAGGCATAGACTTTCTAACTTATTGTATGATAGAAGAGGCAAGCAAAGTTACTGTCTTCTTGTTGTCCTTCTTTTCTTTTTTTTTTTTTTTTTTTTTTTGGAGGCAGGGCAGCTCTGTGTATGAAGTCTGTCTTTTAAGATGCTTCTTCATAAATGCATAATCTCTGCATATTTGCATGCAGAAGAAACTTAAGTATGCAACTAGTATAGTTCTCCGTAAATCACCGATTCACAGACTGGTAGGGGTTGGAAGGGACCTCTGGAGATCATCTAGTCCAACCCCCCTGCCAGAGCAGGGTCACCCAGAGCAGATTGCACAGGAACGCGTCCAGGCGGGTTTTGAATGTCTCCAGAGTTGGAGACTCCACCACCTCTCTGGGCAGCCTGTGCCAGTGCTCTGCCACCCTCAGGGTAAAGAAGTTCCTCCTCATGTTTAGGTGGAACTTCCTACGTTCAAGTTTGTGCCCATTACCTCTTGTCCTGTCCCCGGGCACCACTGAAAAGAGCCTGGCCCCATCCTCCTGACACCCACCCTTTAAGTATTTATGTGTGTTGATAAGGTCCCCCCTCAGCCGTCTTTTTTCCAGACTGAAGAAACCCAAATCCCTCAGCCTTTCCTCATAAGAGAGGTGTTCCAGTCCCCTAATCATCTTGGTAGCCCTAAAATTACCCTTGTATGTGTATCAACAAAGGAGGTAAACGTAGGTGTTCCTTGGGATTATAAAGTGTGTTTTTTTTTTAAGATTGTTGTGTTGTCAAAACACTTTGTATTTTCTCTGCTATTGTTACTTAGTCTGGCTGTAGCACTGCATTGCATGTTTGTTACTACAAGTCCTTTTCTAGGCAAGCCATGTATCCAGCTAAGATAGTTTTCTGCCTGATGCTTTCCTTAAAACTTCAAAAGACTGACGCAAATAATTTATGAAATAGCAAAGACATTATTGCGCATGTTCTGAGAGAAAAAGCGTTGAGATAAAAATGCGAATTGCAGGACTAAATTCTAGGTACTTAAATCCAGGTTAGTAAAGAAACATATAGGGGTTACGTCTTCCCTTGGATGCACAGTGCTGGATAATGGGCAGCTTTAGAATCATAAGGTAGGAATGTACTGATGATTAACTCTAATTTACACATGCTAAACATCTTTCTACTACAGTTGTTTGATATTATTAGCTTCACACTTACTATGAATGACTGGTTTAAGGCTAAGAATGAATTAAATCCTACCAACCTCATATTCCCATCAATTTATCAAGCTAGATTTATATTAAGCTTAAGTATGTGGGCCTCTCTCAAGCCATTTGTTTTACGATAAGAATTTTTGTTGAGAAACTGTAGCTGAATATATATGTATATTTTTCCATATATTTCTGGGGAAAACTTGGGAGCATTCACTAATAAAAATTTGAATTTTTCCTCTAAGAACAAGTATTTATAATTGGACCACTTCTGGATTTGTCCTACATGGAGACTGAAAAAAAATTCTGTGAGCAGTATTTTGCTAGACCCTATTTGTGGTAGTGATCCCAAATATTTAATAGGAAGGGTCTTTCTAGGAAGTATATTATTTCATTAAAAAGACGACAGTGAGAGAGCACTGAGCTCACAGTGCAGAGAAAACCCAAACCATAATGTGTCAGAAACCATGGTGTGATCTTTATTGCCGCTGGATCTCCACTCACCCCCTTTCTTTGAGCCATTGCTTGCTCTGTGAACCCACCACTGAATATCCAGCTAAGAAGCCTCTACCCCACAAGGTGTTATCCATGGAAAATCGTAGAAGGCAGCAAAGAAGTCTTATGCAGTTGCATTGTAGGAAGTATTTAGGTGCGGTTTTGAGTCGTCTGTCTTTCTGGGACATGGAAACGATGCTTTTCTTTGAGTGCATTGTCTGCACAATGTGCTTTTCTTGGGATGGAGAACTCCATTGCTTTGTGCAACTGTGCCCCCATCCCTTTTTAAAAAAAAATAAAAATTAAAAATGCCTTATTCTTCCTCACTACAGCATTCCTGTTACCTCCCCTCTGTTACAAAATATGCACCCTAAAAAGCTGCTCTAAGAAGGAGGTTCTGCATTGCAGCTAGTGGCTCTTTCTTTACACCTGTCGGGAAATGGACCTTCTGATGATGGTTTCTACACAGCTGGGGTGCAGACACCTTCCTGCGTCCTTGAACACCAGCCCTTGTGCAAGTCATGTGGGGATGTCGGGGCATGCTATGGCATGGGTCAAGCTGGCAGGGTGATGGCTGCTGGCATTGTTTGAACCAGAAGCTGTGGGGACTGACCTAGTGCCCAGATGGCTTATTTTACTTCTCCTCCACACAGCCCTCTGCCACACTGGGAGGAGCAGCCCGCGTTTTTGTGGGAGGAAGGCCCTCTTCAGCAGCATCAGTCATCACTGCAGCTTTGTAAGACAGCAGTAAAAGAAGAAAGCCCGACTCAGTCCTGCTGCTTTTGTCCCATCCCACCACCTCCTTTCCCCAAGGCAAAGAAAATCCTAGTCTGGTGTGTCCTTCCCTGCCGCAGTAGCCTGAGAGTTGCCTGACCATGATTAAGGATTTTGCAGCAGGGCAAGGTGGAGAATGAACAGCTTTTGCAGAAGGAATGAGTCTGAGTTTGAGAAGATAGGGGATGGGCATGTTGCAGTGGGAATGAGCATGACGTAGATGGATGGAGGATGTCATGCTGCAGGGAATGGAAAACACCTTTTTGGAGCTGTTCTCAGCTTCCCACTTACCAACCTGGTAATGCCACCACATTAAATTTTGCCTATGCTGTTGAGAAACCTCGAGCTGGTCCTAGGCAAGTATCAGTCACACGTACTTTTGTCTGGGTGAGGGTTTGATGCCAGAATTGCTAATCGGATCAGGAAGTCTGCGTATGCTTTTTTTTTTTTTTTTTTTTCTGCAGCAATGTGTGGGCAGAATTGCTGTGCCTCCTGCTCCCGCGGGTGATTGAACTTGCTGGGTTTTATAGCTTTGAGACTTTGGCCTCTATCACATGCATCAGCATGAAAGTGGTGCCAGGCTAGAGCTTCTCAAAGAGGCGTTTATGCGGGGAGGCCGAATTCAAAACCACCCTTGGAGTCAGTAACACGCTAGAAGGGCTGTAAAATATAAGGGAAGCTGTTACCAGAAGTATGAGAATATGCACAGCCAAAGTCCACTGTTTCTGCTGTGAATGGCGTGGGCAAACAGCAGTTTTGACTGAAATGGGGTAGAGAAACACAAAAAGTCGTATTTCTATTCCAGTATGTATAAGTAAACAAAATGCCAAGCTCCGCTATTGCCAGAATGGGCAGCTTTTAATATAAACTCATGTTTATATTGGAATTTCAAAATGTATAAATAAATGGCATGAAGTTAGAAATGTGGAAAACAGGATAGAACACGTGACTGAGTGTTTCTGAACATCTGTCCCGTCCCAGACCTGCAGTGCAGCATGTGATGTTGTTGTTTCTCCTCCAGCAGAAGGTGAGGGGAGAGAGCGCGCGGTCACCAGAAAGGACTGGGCATAACTTGGTTTAGCATAATCTGAAATCCTTTCACAAGAATTTTTTTAATTTAGAGCACACATTACTCTGAATCATCTAGAATACATGTATTTATTTTAAAAGAAAATATTAGTTCATTCCTTATTGTATGGTTTCGGTTGTAGTCAATGTTTAATGATGTTGGAGACACAGCAGACAACTGCACCCTAGTCCCTTGGAAGCCGTGTTTTGGTTTGGCAGAGGCATTTCTTTAAAGGACTATCTTATTGCCGCTGTTGGAAGTCATCTTGGGAGCCAGAGAAGTCCTTCCTCTATGGGAGGTGGTGCTGAAATTTTTCCCGACTGGAGCGAGAGAGACGCCCGAATTCCTCGTGTGGTGCTAAATGGCTGCGGAGCGGAGCCCGCTGCGAGCTTCGCAGCAGCGCAGAGCCCAGCAAAGCGAGCTTTTCTAACGGCGAATCCTTGGGATCCTTCCTAAATGCAAAAGCCCTGCAGCCTGTGCTCTGCAGCGGCTCTACACCACCCTGTACTTCGATTCCTTTAAAACCATAAAGAGCAAAATAACATTTCCTCCTCCTCTTCCCTCCGCCCCCTGAAACTTATCGCCCTGAGAGGCCCATTGCCAGCCGGGGCAGGGTCCTGGTCTCGGCATCGTTTCCTGCGTGGACCTCTGCCCTCCCATCTCGGGGCACCGTAACTCTGCGGCCAGGCTGTCACAAGCTCTCTTCCTGTGATTGTTATCCCGACATCTCCCCTCCAGTTTGTTTTACAGCATAATGATAGCGAACGCAGGGAGGAAGGAGCGGGGAGGAGCTCCAGCTGTAAAAGGATTTCTCCCCCCTAGTATCCCTGTCTGTCCGGGGGAAGCTGTGCCTGGGTTTCTCAAACGCGGGGGAAAGGACTGATGGGCGGCGGGGGGGGGGAAGCAGGCAGGACCCATGGCAGGGGGTCTGTGAGGTGGAGCTGGTGGGAACGCGAGACATTTGAGCCGTCAGACCTAATGTCGGGATTAAAAACAATTCATCTGAGTGCGCTTATCACTGCAAGGCTCCGTTTGCTATCTGACTGCAGCCAAGTGATATTTTAAAAGTGAATTTCAGACTGTAAAAATTTCCTTTAGTGAATTAGGCCTAAGATCCTTCTACTCCAGTCTTTTCTCTGCCTGGGACCTATTGTATTTAGAGTTCAAGATCAAGGCATGCATCTGTCCAGTGAAACACCTTCACATTCAAGCAAGGGCTTTGAATTTTGTGGAAAGCATGTAATTATAACTTAAAGTAGGTGGATAGCTGGAACACACTGAATTTTCAAGTTATGTACGTTATCTTCATAAATACTATATTTTCATTTTCTTCATTTGTCACATTAGATTAAATGAATAGCAAGTAATGCTAATGGTGTCACGTTGGGCTCCTAAAATACGAGGTAGTATTGCTGTCATTGGTGCGCATAACATGCTTGTTAAATTTTACAAGCTGGCAGTCTTCATCAAGAAGGTACTTGCTGCTGTTGAAGCTTGCAGTCATATTTCTTGTTAAGAGGAAGAAATCGCAAAAATATTAAATAAATTAATCCTGTTGGCTAATTTGGAAAAAAAGGTAGTAAGGGTCTCTGGTCTTTTAGAATACCTTTCACCAAAACCATTTTAACTTTCTTAGAAATGGTATCTTGTTTATACTACCTCAAGTCCTAGAAGCAGGAAGGCAGAATAAAGCTGACTTGGGTGTGCAGACACGTCTGCAAGCAGCAATAAGGACAGAGCTCACTTGTCAGCGGTGAACGGGGCTTGTGGAGGCAGGTTAAAATGCTATGGCTTACTTTATATAAACCTTTGGTTAAATATGGAGTCGGAGCAAATGTGGTACACAAAAAGCAATTGAAAACGCATGCCAGGCAAAAATATTCTAGAATTTGTGTGTTGGTATGAAACTGAGATGAAAGTAAGTTATCTGGGCCCGCCCCTGCTTATTCCTTTGGGGGGGGAGAAGGGGAAAAGGAGGTGTTGCCAGCTGTTCTGCAATGTAAGTCTCCTCATCTAAGGATATATACACACACATGTGATGGTATATGCGTATATATGTACGTGTGTATATATGTATATAAATATTAGTGTTTTGTTGCTAATTTGTGTACGATGTGTTTATATTAAAAAAAAAAAACCAACCCAAACCCATGTAGAATGGCCAATACACAAATAACAGCGCTGCTGCGAAGGCAGATGCTTTAATTGCCTGCAGCCTTTAGGAGACATGTAACATCTATGTGCTAAAATCCTGTTTCTGCAGCAGTTATTCTCATGTCGTGGATGTAAAAGTGGAGAAAATGCATTGTGTCATTGTCTAAAGATTAAGGTGAATCAATCAGACTTGAGACGTTTCTACTGGTGATGAGGTCTTTAATTTTTTTTTTTTAGTCTTGCTGCTAAGTTTCCATGCATACAGTTTCTTTTTGAATAGAAACTTTTGTTGCTCTCATCTTTTTTCTGTACCATGGGCCATAGTTATTTTCAGTCTCCTGGCACGTGGTTTGATTTAAAGCCCATTTTCATAAGAAATCACTGAGTAGGAAATACTGTTTGAAGGGTAAAACTTGGACATCTTTGCTATACAGGGGGTTGTTTTCCATTCTTATGGGCTTGCCACTGGGTTTAATGCACAGCCTAGGAGAACTATTTTTAGTAATGTCTACAAAAATAACTTGGCTTTAGCAGTGTGAATGGAATGAAGGTATCCCAAGACCCAATTTCATGCTTTATCCTTTCCCTCTATTCACTTTTCACTTGGTTGTTGAGGATAGAAGATATCCTGGGAACAAAAAATCGTACTCATGGAACTGGAGAGAGGAAGAGGGATTTTCACTGGATCATGGGCTGTAAATAAGAGTACGCTGTAAATCTTGCAGGTAGAATGATCTGCAATGCCAGAGCAATGTTCACGTGCAGCGTTTTAAAGGAAACTTTGTCGGAAACAAAGCTTTTGTGTGTCGTGCTGTTAATGTAGCCGCTAATTGTTATATCCAGAAAAGGAATGCCCACTTTGATTTTGCCTTTCAAATGTGGTTTTCTGATGCACGAAGAAGAAAGTATTGAAGATAAACCATTCCCCTCCCCCATGAAATTCATTGTGGTTTCTCAGCACGGTGGGGAGGTTGGTGCAGGGTAGTTCCTTCCAATTTCTGCCTCCAGATCAATTATGACTTGTAGGAGAAGCCTTAATGGGTAGGTGTAGGTATATTTGGGAGGAAGGCTTGTTTCCAGCGTGTTACACGTAGTACATGCCCTCCTCAGTCTCTTTTTGTAGCCTGGTTATCCTGGGCTGTCAGCTTTCTGGGTCACTGGCTCCGTAAGCCTCTGTGCCTGGCACGAGGAGGCCCCTTTTCTGCTCAGGGTCTCTGGGTGCTACTGCAGTACAAATATTTAATGATAAAACATGCTTATCTCCCGCCAAAAATCTGGCAACATCCTTATCGAGATATTATTAAATTGTCAGTTCAACCATATGCCGAGCATTTCAGGCGAACAAATGTTCACGCTGGCTCCCGCGCAATACGTGAAGACTCGGAGAGAGACAGGTGGCCGTGTTTACACCATCAAGTACTGCCCGGTTCCTTACAAACAAAAAGTTGCATTAAGTGACTCTTGCTTTACAGCAGCTTAAAAATTTATGGGCTCGATACGCCTGAGACAATGCTAATTTGATTACACTTAAAACGTTAAGTGTAGGTTGGTGGAACCTACATAGTTTGTGTGTTAAAGACATCTCTGCATTGACCGTGAAAAAGAAATGAGAGAAGTAAATTTATCAGACCCTCCCCACAAAAAAAACCCAACAAGCCAAACCCACCCTTGGCAATGAAAGTATAATTTGAAGTTTAATAATATTTTTCCTTTCAGAGTAATTAATAGAAAAATGCCTTCATCCCTAAATTTCATTACTTCTAGTATCTGCCATTGATAAATGCTCAGGAGAATCTTGGTGCTTTTTTAGACACTCTGTTCCATCTTTTCATCTGCTTTTCCAGATGACATCACATATTATCGCACCTTGGTTCTTGGAATACATGCGCTTTAAGATCCACCAAGTAATTGTCAACTCCTTCATTTTGTCTTCAGTTTGTCTCTTTTTTAGGAGTGAGAAGTGGGGATGTTGTTCTGTCACTGTACTAGCATTTTTTCCCACACTTTTATTCTTGGAAGGTAGCCTGTCTGGCAAAAAATCAAAATAGTCTGATTTTTGTGAACATGCTTGGAATTTTCTTTCAGAAATCTGTAGTAATACTGCACAGTCTTAGCTGTGGTTAATCAAAATGGTGTTTTGATTCACTTTGGTGTGGAAGATTTTTTTTTTCCTCTCCTATGATCTTGCTTTAAAATAAATTAATAAGTTAGTCCATTGTGAAAGCTATCTACTATGACAGCTATTTGCATTCCTTTCATTAAGAATTGTATTCTCTTCTGGGGGTGTGCTACAGCTTGTGGGATTTGATTCCTCCTTTTTTTTTTTTTTTTTTTTTAGGATAGACTTCATACCAAACTTCCTTAATGATAAATGAGAGAAGAGAGAGATATTTCTTCTTTCTTGTCTTTATTTGTTGATGGCATTTGAATGCATCAGGAGGTAATGAGCTGAAAATGCATTAGAATTTATACTGAACATTTTCTTCAGAAAAAGAAATGCTTTTTAGAATGCTTAATGCAAATGAATTTGAAGGAAGTTGCTGATCTGTCTTTATTGATGGATATCACTTTGTAATAGTTCTGCTTTTTCTACCTAAGTATTTTCTTCGGGAGAATAATTTCTTTGGGAGAAGTTCACATGCCAAAAAAAGTTTATAAGTATAAACATCAAGAACATTAATACTTGCAATCTTTGACGCTGTTTTGGGTGAACTTCCCTTACCCAAAGCACCAGTTGCTTTGCCAGTGTCTTCATTATTTTTCTGACCCATGTATTACTTTCTCCGCAGCCTTACTGTTGCTGAAATGAGAGCCTGTGACCATAAAGTTGTCCTGCCGCTCGAAAGTACTGGGAACAACACCCAGACCACAGTTGCCTTCTGATGCCTTCCTTGCAGGTTGAAGCAAGAAGAGCTGGACACCCCCACTGACAACGCACCCCTGATCCTCTCAGAGGGGCCTTGAGGCTGATGGATGTCCCTGGGGGTGTAGAGGGAGTGAGGCGAGGCTCGCTACTGGTTTGTGCAGAACTCCTCAGACGCACACTCATAGCTGTCTGGGCCTTTTAATTAAGGGTGATTTAAACTTTATCCATATAGTAGCTGAAATACAGTGACTGTGTCTGAACACCGGTTTCCTAAGTAAAGAGACAGTAACATCTCCTCAACCTGTCTGCTCTTCAATCCATCCTGTGCTCTATGGAGAAGTCATTATTTGACTACTATAGTGTTCAGGGAAAGCCCATCGTCTCACTGAAACCTGCTCCAGAGCAGGGTAAACCAAAGCTGTGCTGGGCCAGCTCTGTTTCAAGGGGTGGATAAGAGTACATTGGAGCTGCGTTGACATGGGTTTGGAAAGCTCGGACACTGATGAGTCAGTGTCCAAGATGGTTTGGGAACATGATGCCCCTTGTAATTTTCCATTTCAGTATTTGAAAGTATTTCATACTTTTCATAAAATACAGAGAGTGGAATTCCTTTGGAATTGCCATGGCCCAAGTTGTCAAAAGAGGTCAGAGGCAGAATGGCTCAAAGTGCTGTTTGAGACAGGGTATGCAGCCATCCCTCCCGTGGCAGTGCTAGAGCCTCCAAGATGACTATCAGTGGAGATAGGCTAAGGGAGAAGTCACAGAATCACATGGGAACTGAGGCAGGAAGACATCTCTGGGAGATCTTCCGGTCCGGCCCCTTGCTCACAGCTTGATCTGCTAGGGCTGTGCTCAGGACCAGGTCCGACTGGGTTTTGAGTGTCTCCAAGGGTGGAGACTCCACGGCCTCTCTGGGCAACTTTTGCCACTGTTTAATTACTGTCACAGTAAAGGTGTTTTTTCTTAAAACAGGGAAATGGTGGTCTCCTAGGGAAAAGCGGAGATAGTGTCAGGGACCTGATGAGGTGGTGTTATGAAAGCAAGTGATCACTTTCAATTTTGCTAAAAGATCTGAAGCAAATTTGAAACAAATTGGAGATCACTGTTGACAAGCCAGAAGCTGCTCTGTGTTTCCACTCTATTTCTAACCATGCGAAAAGCACCTTTACCATGCTCGTGTCCATTCACAGTGTGGTTGCAAAGACGGCACCCCATATCCCTTCCTGGGCCATGCTGCATCCTGCCTAACCACCTCCTCCCCTCTGTCTGAGTGTCTCATCTTCACTTTCAGGGCCTCATTTAACCTACTGTTATTTTTCCCTTCCACTTTTACTCACTCCTGTGATGTTCACACGAGCTTCTAGTTTGCCTGCGGTATCTACTTTGCCTACTTGATGCACCTGTACAAAACCTATTTTGGTGGTCTCTCTTGTTGGAGAGAAACCTGCCATGAAACTGCTTCATTATCCGCCCATTTCAAGTTTTTGTAGTGTTTTAAAGACCTTGGTGACCGGCTGGGTTGCTGGTATGCTCCTACTACTCCCTGGCAGATGCATGTTCCCGTGCTGATTCCTTGGGCTGCTTCCCTATCACCAGTTGTCTGTTGCTATATTCTCCTATCTCAGATTGTAACCCCTTGCATGAGAGGCCACCGTGTCTCTCCCTCTGTAGAAGGCCTAGTAGGATGGGATGCAATCCCTGTGTTGATGGGATAATCCATAACACAAGAAAGTAATAGTAAAATACGATGTTAACACCTAATTTTTTTATCAAAGTGAACCTGCATGAACAGCTCCCTTGTGTTGTGAGCCCTGCGATCCAAAGGGTACAGCCAAGTTCAAGGATTAAAGTGAAAATGTGTAAAATACGGCAACAGAAAAACTGAACTAGCCTTGTAGGGTGACCTCTGTCAGATGAAGAGGGTTGATCTCCTAAAAATGCTGCAGCCTGGCCTTGGTTTGGGTTGGATGGGGAACAGTTGAGGGGTGATTTCATCTCCACAAAGCTGCTCTGAACCAATTTGGGCAGGATTATCGGGGAAGATCGGCCAGACGAAACCCACGGAAAATAAAATAGAGCAAGGTTGTTTTCTGGGGATTTTGGCATAACTCCATGTGTCTGTACTCCAGTGTGCTGCATCCCTGGCTTTTGGGCAACACTCTGCTCACGTCACCGTTGTGCTTGTGGTGGCAAGAAGCTGCCTGTGGTTGGGCTGGAGGCAGGGAAAAGTAATGAAGTTGCTGTCGGGTTGTTGTAGTCCTGTTGGCCTTGGTGTCACGACCAGCTGAATTTGGGGACCTTTGGTTCTACCTTGTCTTGTCTGTGGTTATGTTTGTAATACAAAGCACCCACCAGTTGGCAAGATTAGGTGGCTGTGAGTCCAATGACTGCTGGCTGTAATAAAGTTTCTAGAAGATGATTTTCTCCCTTTTCGAGAAGTGTAATATAGGTAACATCACTTTACAGGGAAAGTGAGTGGTCTCGTTGCACTAGTATAGAAAACGGATTTTTCTTCCTTCCTTCTTATAATGTATCATCAATCTGTGGCCTAAAGAAGTGCGTTCTTGCTGTGATTGAGATACTACAGGAGTAAATGACACTGAAGTTAAATGAATCAATTTAAAAGTAAAGTGACCTTTCTAGTTGGATGCAGAAAGATGCCTCATCACAGCTGTGCTTAAGAGTTTTGCTTGCAGTACATCAGACTTCAGGATATGTTAGTAGTCAGACACAGCTACAGGTAAATGTTGGCTTTGAAAATCTGAGCTCTTTCATAATGGAGAGCAGCCCTTAATAAGTAATTTCTGACTGAACCGGGGGTCAGTAGTGCTATATCAGTTAAGATTACTGTTACGCCAATGGCTCAAAAATGCTAGTTTTAACGTACTTAGTATTTCTAAAAGATTGGAATTTCTAAGAAATGTATTAGTTCTTATTGTTTTATGTTCTTATTACAATGCCCAGCTGCAAAATTAAGAAAGGTGTTAGAAGGTGATTCTTTTGCTGTTAGAAGTTAAGCGTATAGGGGAGCCCTTGCTTGTCTTCAGCTGCAGGAGGTTTCAGGATGAGCGTGAAGCTGCTGGTGTCCTCCTACAGCTGGTATTTGCATGCACGTCTGTGCTTCAGGGCCATGTCTTCTGCCTTTCCCCATACCAAAGGAAGTCATCTGCAGTTTAGCAGTTTATAAGCTCATCCAGTTTTGCTGAACTTTGCCCCCAGGTGAGATAGGAAGGGAGCAGGATGCAATAAGGTCTTACTTGGTCACGTTGCTGTCTCTCCTCTTTAGCAGGGAACCCTCTTCCCGCTTCTCTTGAAGTCCAGAGCTTCTGAAGCAGAGTTTGTGTTTCCGTGGGGTCCATTAGGTCCATTGTCGTTTGATTTTGGTTTGTCACTGAATGGCCCTTCCCATGATTCTCTTCTAAAGAAAAAACTATCAGGTGGAGTTGGGCTGTTTGTTTTTCACTGGCCTTTGAGCCCCTGCAGGTCTTATTGTGCTCCCGTAGGTGTTTCCCTTATTCCTTATTTGAACTGCTCAGAGCTGCATGTTTTGCTTTTCTCATTTAGCCTAATATTTCAAGGAAGAAAAGAGAAGATCTTTAAAGAAGAAGTATTTTTTTAACTGTGGTAGAACGTTTTGACTACTTTTGTTTGACAAAACTTGGAATTAGCATGTAATACTTCTCGTCCTGAGTAAGCAGGTTGTTTAATAGATCCAATGAATGCTTATTTAGATGCAGTAAGTACTTGTGGCAGAGAGCCTTCGAATTCAGGTGTATCTCTTGGCAGCAGTAACCTGTATGGACATCTGCAGGTTCTGTCCAGTGATCAACCTGCTCAAAACAAAGTTATGTTGGATGAGCATTAATTCAAGCCTTCTTATGTATGCACGTGTGTCTTTTTAAAGAGAAATTTGCAGTGCAGCTTAAGTAAGCCTTAAATGAGTTGAAGCAACAAAAATTGCACATGACTATCCAATGCAAATAAATGTATTTGGTCAAAGTAAGATGAATACGATGGAGAGGCAGTAAACTTCTGGAAAGTGGTTGAGTTTCTAAAGTCATCAGCTTGATTCATTATTGTTGACTCTTCGGGGGGCAGAAATTAAGTTTTGGTCTAATTGTCATTTGAACTAATTATATGCTGAGAATAGTGTATACTTTAGATGGCTGCTGTGGTAACACCAACAGCTTTGGGTTTTCTTGAACACTCGGGATCCGAAGTTGGAAGCTTACACTATGTCAGAGAATGAATAAACTTCAGTGTGTGGCTTTGTAATTATTATAACCAAAAATATAGGTGCGTACTGTATCTGCTGATGTTATGAGGTGCTGAGTTTGTTTTTATTCCTCTTATCACATTCCTTTGGGCTCTATTGAGTATGACCAAGCTTTTACTTTAAGCCTTGATTTTTATGTCATCTTGTAAACTTAAAAAAAAAAAAAGTTTAATTATAAACTTCATATTTAGAGGGAAATACGGAGGGGAAGAAAGGAAAGGGAGGGTACTGTTAGCTTGTGTGCACCAGACTGTAATGCTCTCTGTTACCATGAAATGTCATTATCCCATTCTTGTTTCACTTCTCCTTCCCCCATATCCATATTATGTTTTTAAGTCTTTTATGCAAAATATGTCAAGCCAGATATTTAATCATCTTAACAGAAAAGTTTGGTCTCGGTTGAGTGCCGAATTTCAAAAAAATTTGTGTTAGCTTTTTCATCTCAGGCTAGAACTGTTAATGTGTGCTTGTCTCCTAACAAACATCACTAGCTTTGCATAGCCTTTATGAAAAGTACTTATATATATGAAGTTGGCCATTGCCAAGGAAGACAAGGTACTTGTGAAAAGTTTGTTGAATGCTCTAGATCCTAGGGATTGAATATATTGACTAAATATGTCTTTTAAAACAAGGATCCATTTTCTTCCTCTTGTTTCAAAATACCGTTGAATTCCCTATCAGGTCAGTAGCTATTGACAGTAAAAACAAAAAACATACAGTAAACATGGTCGGCTGGCTGAGTAAGGTTCTCAAAACCAAACAGAGCCTTGAAAGCAGTGCGTCCCAAAACCCAGAATCGTTTAAAAAAAGGTCAGTACTGTCCTATGAACTTTGCTTCTGATTCCCCTTAAAAAAGAGGAGGAGGAGAAATAACCTGTGGATTTTAAATTTCTCCGTCCCTGTTTATAAGGGTTGTCTCAGGCATCTGTTTCTGCAGTGGTGCAGTCATGCTCCAGTGCTCCCCCCCCCCCCGCCGAAGCGTGACATGTCTCTGTGCCTCAGTTCACACGGTGCCTGCCCTAGTGCTTTGGGGAGGGCAAGTGTTTTGGAGGGGGTCCCAGCTATGCCCAGGCAGGTTTTGAGACTTGACCAGCATCCCCGCATCCCTGACCACAGGCAGGCGTCTTCCTGTCCCGGCTTGATAGGATGGTCCCTCTCGTGCAGAGCCCCTGTAGATGGTGGCCATGCGATTTTGGGGCTGCCCCGATGCTCAGGTTGGAGTCCATCGGCAGTAAAATGGCTGGCCACCCTGTAGCGTGCTATTTTCTGGGTTACGCGGCCAGGACATTGAACTTGGTTGCATTCCCCCAGTCTCGCTTGTTTAGCTGAAATTCAGACTTCAGACGCTTGTGGTTAGCAAGTGTCTCGTGTGTGTGGTGAGGGTGGGACCCTGGGGAGGGACTGCAGTGCCCTGCTAAGTGAACATCCAGTTTTTGTTTGAATTTAACTCTTATTTTTGGAACCACGGGTGACTTATTCTTGGAACCCCGTTTTTCAGAAACCCATCTGCACACAACGTTGCCAGGATTTCTGGTACAAATATTTTGTCATTTGCTCTTGAGACAATCTGTTGTTTCAGTCCTGGATGAAGTTTTGTAATATGTTGCTTGAGATATCATGGAAAAATATCTAAGTGGTGGTGTAATCTTCTAGGTGAAAACACAAGGTTATAATTTTTTTTTAAGTAGAAAATTGATTATTTGGTTTTATCAATAAACAAAATCTATAAAATGTTTTTTAAAAAAAGCCCAAGACTCTAGCACACTTATTCTTTCCATATCTGATTGCAGCAGTTGAGTTAGAAGTGAGCCACCTTTTCTTTTCCAGTGAATATCTGGAGTTCTCACATTTGGTGCTCATTTTGCTCCATCCTTTCTCACAGATTTCATTTGCTCAGAGCATTGTGCCTGGAAGCCCCTTTGTTTTCATTCCATTTTTTTCCTCTAGAGACAGCTCGTTGCCTTCACTAGTACTTCCCTTAGCGTACGTACTAAATGTTGCCTTTGCTAATGATACGGGAGAAGAGTTGGTGAGAACTTTCCGAAGTTGGAGGTTTAAAACCAAGGCTCAATCTTTACTTTTGAATGACAGTTCTTATTCTTTATTGGACTTGTGTGATGCTGGACAAATCTCTCCATTTCCCCCCTCTGTATATATGTACAGAGGTAAATGGTACTTTGGT
Source organism: Chroicocephalus ridibundus (assembly GCF_963924245.1). Taxonomy (NCBI): domain Eukaryota; kingdom Metazoa; phylum Chordata; class Aves; order Charadriiformes; family Laridae; genus Chroicocephalus; species Chroicocephalus ridibundus. Next base: position 31,673,283 of record NC_086284.1, on the reverse strand, counting down.
GTGCTGTTTTAATAACAAATGACAGCGTGCTACAAATAAATTTCTTGGGGGAACCTAGTCTGAATACTCAGAGTTGGGTTGTTAGTGTTGACCCTTCTGGTGTTGCCAACAATGTGATCTCCCCTTGGGTGATCGTGTAGGGGGCATAGGAAGATATTGTAGGCTGGTTGCTCATGGTAACACACCATGAGTAGCTACATCGAAGGTTAACTGCTGAAATTCTGTTTACTGAGATTTTTAATTTTTTTTTTTTAACTTTTCAGTGTTTGTATTATCCTTATCTTTTTCTTCCAACTCCGAAGAATGAAATGGAAAAGTACCCTAATAAGGAAGATGTCAGAATAATTGTTCTTTTTTCACTGAGTGGGAGAGAAAGGGGAATAAATGTACTTGCCATGGTTGATACTGGAGCATATAAGTTTTCCTGTTCTCATGGCTCTCCTACTTAATTGCCAGTCTCTGAGGAGTTAAATCCCCAACCTAGCAAATGCTTTAAGATTTCAAATGAATGGAAAAAATTCTGAGTCTTCCAAAATAGCCTTCTGGAGGTGAATCTCATGGACCTGCAGCCAGGCAGGTCCAAAAGCCTCAGGAAGCAGCTTCAAGTTGCTATGGGGGAAAATCTGCTCATTGCAGGGGAGGTTGGACTATGTGACCTTTAAAGGTCCCTTTCAACACAAACTATTCTATGATTCTAATAGTTAGGTCAGCTTTGTGCACCTGGGAAAGCTGTTGGCAGATGAGGTTTCTAACTGTACAGAGAGAATGATCTCCTCCCACTCCAGAACTGGAGCATGAGTTGAGCGGTTGCCAGGCTTATTTTGGCAGAAGCATCATTGGAGGTGGTGGCTGATGCTAAAGGTGTGCTCAGAACTTTCTACAGTGAGCAGCTTTAAGTTCGAGAAAGCTTCGCATACTCACAAAATTCATGTAGAGTCCTTAGGAAGCCTGTTCCTTGCAGCACTCGCCCCTCTTCCCATTCCTATAGCTGAGCAGGCAAGCGGTGCTCCTTGCTCGGCCATTGTCAAGCGATTCTTTCTCCTGGTGCTTCACTTGTTTGGCTCTCTGGGTACCATGCTCCTGGCAAGCGTTCAAGCTCTGGCAGCTCCTCCGTGCGGGAGAGGTGGGCAGGTCTGACAGCACGTAGCTTTGCTGGCGTTCTTAACTTTCACTTGTCTTCTCCCTGCAAAATAAATAAATAATTGACGTGTGAAGGGGAAAAGCGTGGGAGGAAAAATGTCAGGAAATTCAAAGGTGAAGCTATTTCCTCCCTCAGTAATATTTTTCTTCTGCATGTTGTTTCTTCTCCTCAAACAATGGGGTGAGTTTGAATCCATTCTTAACTATCAGCCTTGCCATTGTTTATTCATAAATCCTTTCATGTGTGTGACGGACCTCAGGAAAAACCCACACTTCCATTGTGAGTCCTCTGGGCAGGATCTCCGTGGTACAGTGCCAGGACAGCGGGGCTCCAGTCCTCCTTTGGTCCCTGTGTGCCAAGGAATTAATATTAATGGTGAAGCATATAACGTGTGTGAATTAAAGCTGTAGGCTGTGAAATCTGATACCCTGTCAAAGCCTAGCTTTTTAAAAAAGCAAATAAATAGCTCAGATATCAGACCAAGGATTTCTGATGCTAATTACTTAAGCGTAACAGTGTTTGCTAACTTTTTGTGTGTATTCGTGTGTGTGCACACGCTTGCATTGGGGGGAAGGGATGTTTTGCTGAAACAGGTGAAAGTTAGTCCTGTAGTATAAAACAGGAAGCAGATGGGTACTAATTAAAGCCCTGTTGATGATAAAAGGGTGACTGAGCTTTTGAAGCAGCTGCTTTCCTAATTTTATACATAGCTGGTAGGTACTTTATATAAAAGCCAGCCTCCCCACTCTTCATTGTTTTCGTGAAGCCGGAGGAAATGCGTGTGCATGTGTGTGCGAGCTGCCATGGCTGAGGGATGGCGCTTGCTGTTCGCTTCCGTCACTGTGCTAGAGAAAATGGTGTTTTCTGAACATCTGACAGAGGCTCCAGGCATCTTCTCACCTCCATCCTCTTCTCCCTCCACCTTTCCACATGCGAGTAGGCACCAGGCTGATGGGAGCGCCTGTTAGCAGCAGTGCTGTAGATAAGGGAGGGCAACTTACTGCATATTGCAGGTCTGCGTGTCTCGACTCATCTGGGAGGGCTGCATCTGAGAGAGCAAGTTATTTTTCGTGGCTGTTTGTTATTGCTCTGTTAGACTTTTGCAAAGTGGTTAGAGAGTCAACAACCAAAATACCAGTGAGGATGTCAGCCTCCTGTGTGACCCCCGAGCATCATTACAGTGTTTAATCTTCACAAGTACTCTTTATACCGCCTTTACAGACTTTTCTCTTATTTTGGGGCTCGTGGGATGGGTAATAAACTCATCTCCCAAAAAAAAGGAAACAAAAAGATTCAAGCATGTTGTATCAAAATGTAGACAAAGGTAAAATAGCACCAAAGCAGAGCAGATCTTCATACAGTAGAACTAGCAATATTAATTGTAGTGTTTTAATCCGCTTAACAGAAAATGAGCGTTGAATATAGAGAAATAAATAGTAGAGTTTCTGTTGGCTTGAGTAGCATAAGTTTTGTCCATAATGAATATATTGAATTGTTGAAATGTGTTTACTGGCAACTTTTGCCACTGGGAATTGGTGTGTGGGGGGATTGGTTTCTTCACTGGGGAAAGCGCCAGTGTTCAGTCCCGCTGCTGGACACATCGTCATTCCAGTAGAAATAAAGTAAACTTGGTGTGGGCAGGAGGGGAAAGAGGAGAAGGAAAATTTTGGTCAGTGACGGGCTTGAGTTCGGTAACATGCAGATTCAGGGGATGGCAACTGAGGTGTGGAGGAGTATCTTCTGCATGGGGAAACTCGTGTTCTCATCGGCCACGTTTCTCAGTGAGAAATAGGAACCAAGGAACCAAGTTCGGCTGAAGCTCTTGTAGGGATGCTCTCTGGGTGTCTATTTTGAAGAAGCAGCCTTTCTATTTTGAAGCTACTCTATTTTGATCAGAGGGCTGGAGCACCTCTCCCATAAAGACAGGCTGAGAGAGTTGGGGTTGTTCAGCCTGGAGAAGAGAAGGCTCTCGAGAGACCTTATAGCAGCTTTCTAGTACCTAAAGAGAATCTACAAGAAAGCTGGAGAGGGACTTTTTACAAGGGCATGTAGTGATAGGATGAGGGGTAATGGCTTCAAAAGGAAGAGGGTAGATTTAGATTAGATATTAGGAAGAAATTTTTCACTGTGAGAGTGGTGAGGCACTGGAACAGGTTACCCAGGAAGCTGTGGATGCCCCATCCCTGGAGACGTCAAGGCCAGGCTGGATGGGGCTTTGAGCAGCCTGGTCTAGTGGGAGGTGTCCCTGCCCATGGCAGGGGGGTTGGAACTAGATGATCTTTAAGGTCCCTTCCAACCCAAACCATTCTATGATTCTATGATAAGCTGCTGCTGTGGCTGCAGGTTCCTGATTCATTTGAAGCAGAAACAGCTTAAAGATGGCTTAACTTGAGTGGCAGCCTCTGCTCCTACCACCCCGTAAGCCCATGACTGCCTCGGAGGAGGTGGATGACCCGAAGTGTTCAAGGAAGCATTGCCTGGTTCAGTGGCCAACACTCCTTCCCTCAGTGTCACCAAGTGACTGGTATCTACTGTGGCTCGTTGAGCAGCTATAATGAAACAGCTGTAGAAAGATGTGTCATAGTCTTTAAATCCTTCTCTGTTAATGCTGTTAGTGGGGGGTTATTCTCCCAATGTCTTTTCACTGTTAGGTGAAGAAGACCACAAACTGGCAGAGCTTCCTAACCTGGGGCCTGCTCTTGTTTGTTCCCTGCATGTGAGGGGCCAACAGGTCTCTCTGTAGGAAACGATCCCAAAAGCCTCTTGCCCCTCACGGCGGGAATGAGAGGAGGCAGCTTACAAGTCCTCCTCTTTCCCTGTCCCTTGCTAACGTTGCAGATGGGTTTGTGGATGTCCCCTTCTAAATTGTGCACTACTTCGCTACTGCATCTCTCCCTGGCTCCTGGCAGCTGAAAGGAGAACCACCAGGTCCCCAAGTGCATGGAAGAATGGGAATGTTGCCTTCTCTGTTGGACAATATGTCTCTCAGAGGATTTTTTTACTTTGAAATCATCTGTGCTGGCTGCATTTCTGGTTATGGGATTGGTGAGTTGTGCTGCGTCACTACAACCAAAACTGTTTGCTGGAGTTTACCAGGTGCCAGACCCTGGTCTGGGAGAGCTTTCCTTCATGCACAGACCGCATGAGTTCTCTGCTGCGGTATTGGTTTCTTACATGTCCTGTTTTTTATGACCCCTCAGTGTTTGTCAAGAAGCTGTTGCTGTTTGAGTGTACTTTGACATCATACTTGTGTTAATCTCCTTTGGCCCTATCCTTTAAATCGGCCTTTCAACAAAGTCTGGGGGCTGGGCTTAATCTTAGGCAGTTCTTGCTCTTTTTTGTAGAGTCAGCAATTTAAAATTGTCTATTTTCTTCCTGTGGTGCAGGTGTATTTAAGCCAGCTGCCTTCTAAAGGCTTTTAAAAGTATTTCAGAGGCCCTAAAAGTCTGTAGGCTTCAAGCTGAAAACAACTACCCTAGAAAGGACATGAGTTTTCCAATAGACTTGATTAAAAAATTGAAAATCTGTACAGTTAACGCTATTTGTGAGGTGACAAAGGTGGGCAGCCTCTGTGGCAATGCAGAGGAGTCATTGCAAGCTGATGCAAAGGTTGTGGAGTGCCCTTAGCTGTGCCAGGGAGCAATCGCCTTGTCACTGCTGCTCTCTGGCAAGTTCTTTCTTAGGGTAAAAGGCCCTTAAGCGTGTTTTAAATGTGTTTCTGTGGCTTTTATTAGCCAGCCATACTGGCTAGAAATCACTGCAGCTGGGGGATTTGTATGAGTCACAGACTTTTCTACGACTCTCCCTTAGGGGTGAATGCGTATCTTAATGCTTTGGTTGATCATGCTCAATCTTGAATGTTTTCACGTTTGAATACGTAACACAAAAATAGAGGGAAATAGATGAGAAATGCTAAAAAAGTCATCCTTTTAAAATATCACTTGCTTGTTTTAAAAGATTTGTAGAGCAAGGAAATTTGTATTTTTGTTGTTAAAATTACACAGATACTACTCTTCTCGGAAAATCAGTCAGATGCGTTGAATGTGTATGTATGTATGTGTGTGTGTTTGTGTGTGCGTGGGGGGGGGGTGGCTGTTTTTGTTAGGCAAACTTTGAGAAAGATAACTCTGAGCTTCCCTATCAGATGCCCCAGCCATGCCTGGCGTTGAAGGAAGTAGACAGCAGTGGAGGAGTGAATGAGGGGTCCTTGAATAATTGACGGAGGAGGAAAAAGGAGGATTGAGCCCACGTCCGTTTTGCCAGTTTCCATTATTTGAGCCTGACGCATGCAATGTGTTTTTAAGTGGTAGGTCCTGAACTCAGCTGATGCCTGAAGAATTTTATTAAAAGGAGTGTGTAAGGGGATACTAGACTCTGGTAAAATAATAATTGGTGTCTAGGTATCTTCAAGGTATTAGGTCCAGATCCTTCACTCACTGCTCCAAAACTGAGTTTTGGAAGTACCTTTTTTACAGAGCCGGTCTTGGAAGAAACGTTCTTCTTTCCTTCAGCTGCCTTTCCTTCCTAGGTAAATGAGGAACATGTAGTTAAATCAGAGCAGTTGTTAACTGTAGTCTCTTTGAGAGATACAAAATCTTGCAGCAAACAACAACTAACTTGTAAATGTTGAGGTCCAGACTCTGCCCTGCGAGCACATAATTATTCTGTTACCTTCTCTGATTTTATTACTTTTATTCCAGGAGGGAAGGAGGGAGTAAGGGAAGAGGAAAGAATGGAGAAGGGGTAGGGTAGATGAGCTTTACTATTATTATTTAAGGCCAAGCAGTGTGAAGTGGGTATATTTAATATTGCTCAAGTGTTAAAGCAGATAAACTGCAATTATTTATGTTTAGTCGCAACTTCTGCCACAATGTTTCTGAAGCTTCAGTTCCCAACTTTGTCACAGAGGCTCCAATACGATATTGCTGTATTGGACAGGCTCCTTTGATGTAGCTTTGTCAAGCTGGCATACCTAAATTTAATTGAAAATAAAATTTAGGTAAAATTGAAAATAGAGAATGGTGATGCCTGGTGTCAAGCCTGGCACATATACAACTGGTGGTGGGAAAGAAAGGGAAGAAAAATGAATTGATTGATGCACAATGTCTTATCTTTAGGAAAACTGTCTGTGCCCCAACAAGTATGGCTCGGTTGGCAATAATTTGGCTCAGCCCAGTCCCCAGTTTCTATGTTTTGGGGGCTGACATAGCACCTTTGGAAGTTTACAGGTAGAAAAGGTCCATGAGCTCTTCTGATTTACAGATGTGCTGATCTGCTTTTTCTTGCACGTTTCCTTGTGCTTTTATTTAGCTACACACTTGAAATTTGGGGATGGGGAAAGGAGTTCTCTTGTTGCTGGTCTGCCAGAAATGTTCTGCAGGTAAGTTGGCAAATGTGTTCCAGCTCCAAAAGAAGGATATTTTTGGATGGCTGTAGCGCACTGAGGCTTGCTTGTGTAGACTGTAGATGTCCATGGGGAGAGGGAGTTATCTTGCCAAGCACCTTTATTTTTGAATCAAAAGTCTATTTTCCTAGAAAATGAGATCTTTCAAAGTTCATGTTAGGGAGATCCAAAATAAGGTATTTTTAGGTGAGGCCATTTACTCTGCCTTTTGAGAACAAAAAGAGTTGGTTTTTTGAGCCTGTGTGCTTGGAGGACTTGAGGCATGAATGTGATGTTATGGCAAAGCTCGAACTCTTAAATTTTGAAGATACGTTTTTCACAAAGGTGGCTAAAGGAAAACACGTAGTGAAACAGTCATGTTTCTTCTCTGTTATTTATTTGGATTCCTAAGATGTCTCTAATGGAGGAGAGGCGTAAATCCTGCTGCATGAGAATTGAATGCTTGAAAGATAATGTCCAACTTAACCCTATGGGAAAAAAAAAATCCGTGAGAAATTCCTGAAATGTAGTTCCGTAATTTCTACTTTGGCACAGAGACTGTTTTGTATGAATTGTGTGACTTTTGGGATGATGTCTCTCTTTTTGCTAATCCAGAGGGCATATTCTTAGGCGTCACAACGGGTTAGTAATCATGTCCAGCGCAGACCATGATCCTGACGAGCAGCGGGGATGGCATATAGTTCAAAGTCTCTTTTCCGACTCTTTGCCTTAGTGTCAGGGTGAACGTAGGCAAACAGTGCCTTGCTGGGGCTCTGCCTCTTCCAGCTGTGTTACTTGCGATGCCTGGGTGTGTGTGAGCCGATTCCAGAAGAGCGTTGCTGTTTTTTCTATGATTTGAAAACCAACCTTCAGCAAATACAATTACTTTATATTCTGCTGCTTTTTTACATCCTGTACCTTGCTGCTTTTTTTTTGGTGTGTGTTGTTGTTTTTTTTCTGACCATGCTTGTGAGCCAAATCATAGCTGTGTTTATAGGTTGCAAAGCTGTGTGAAATTATGAATTATCTTCTTGCTGTTGTAAGTCAGCAGCCGACAGGAAGAAAGTCGAAAATACTGAATAGACAGCGTATTGCTGCGTAGGCACTTAATGTAGTTACAGTGTGATATAAGTTAAAATATTGCTTATTTCCTCTTTGCTGTTCAAAACAACCTGAAGCATGTTATGACCAGGATCTAAACAATAACTGAAAAAGTAAAAACAAACGTTTTAACAGAGAAAAGCATGGCTTGCCAAATACTGTGCGTAATTTATGACTACATGAATAATCAACAAACAAAATACTTGAAAACACCTGACTTTCCGGGGGAAGACTTTAATTTCTTTTTAAAACAAAATGAAAATGTGGAAACATTCTCTGTAATAGCTTCAAAACTGAAAATAATCCAAAAATTAAGCAAGAGCAGCAAGGGCTGCAGTGTCTGCTGGAGTTTGCCAGCTGTTTAACAGATCCGTGGACGCAAACCCATAGATGTATCCATGACAAATTATTATAAAACTTCATAAACAAACTTGGCCAGATAAATAATACTGGAAAGCGATCCTCAGTAAACATGCTTGCTTTTTTCTGTTTCATCTTTGTTTTTAAAGAGGCCTTTATGTGATCCACGGAATAAATAACTTCCTGCATCTTGATAACTATTGCAAATGACAGCTCCGACTGCTGACATTCCTGCTATTTTTAATCTGATGTAAGTTTGTGTCCGGTGAATTACTATTACTATTATTTTTTTTAAATTTTATTTTTTGAAACGAGTGCCCCATTCTGACCGAGGAAGCCAATTCTCTCAAGAAAAGAGCTTGCGCATCTTCAGAGCTGTGTGTGGGGCTGCGTTGCCTCTCTCTCTGAACATCTGTGAGGGGGAAAGCTAAACTGCGGTATTTAAAAGGAGCAAAAGCTGTCAGGAGACAAATACTGAGCAAATCCCTGTAGAGTGACTTAAGGCTTTCTCATTGCAGCCCTTTGAATTGATTAAGGCATTTTAGCTCGCTGTGTCGGCTGTGCTTTCACCGCAGTGCTTTAAGTGCGCTTTTGGGGAAAGCTGGAGGAGATCTCCTCTGCCTTCCCCGTCTTTGGGCGAAGGCACAGGAGGGATGGGAGGCCCATGGTAGCCTTTGTGATTGAGAAGTTGGACGCTGCAGTCCTTAAATCTGAATAACTAGCCAGGCAGGCTCAGGCTGCCCAGTTACCCACGGGCTTTTCATTGAGGGAGGATGGGAGCAATGATGGTGAATTTTGCACCAAGCAAAGACGGTGACCTCTGAGAGGAGGGAGCCTAATCCAGAAGTTGGTAAGAGCTTTTTGAGTTTGTGGAATTAGTGAAAGGGGATGGGAGGCTTTTAAAGCAGTGTTTTCTTCTCTGAACTGATGAGGATGATGGCAGTGTCCTTCCTGGGACACCTCCTGTTGTACCTGGTAGTCCCCAGTGTGCCCAGAGGCTCCTTGTGTCAGGCTGTGTCTGGGGGAATGGCAGAATGAGTGAGGTCTGCTCCAAGCGGTGAGGCTGATCTCCTTGCGTATATCAAATGGAGAGAAATAATCATGAGGGGAGATTAATTAGACCTAGTTAGCAGAAGAAAAATAGCACTTAAAATACCTAACAAAGCTCATTTTTGCGTAACAGCATCCCACTCCGGGAGCTGTCTTAGTTTGTGTCCAGCATGGTTCTGCACCTCTCTATCACCGGTTGCGGATGGAAAAGGTCCTAAACGACAAGGGTGTGGCTTATCTTCCTTTTTATCATCCTTATTATAATGTTTTACTGTTTTTAAAAGAAATTTGGACATTTGGCTATTATGATGAATGCTGATGTTCCAGAGCTCATGGGCTTGCTGTATGAATTGCATTCTTGTCATTAGAAAAATGTTTTTTCTCTTGTCCTTTTTACTCTTCTTGTTTGGGAAAGAGAAAAGCAAGTAAATACAGAGCTGATGGTTTAAGTCAGTGTTGCCAGATGACATTCTATGGGAATGTGGACTTGCCAGTATGTAGATTGTAAATAGTCCTTTGATTTAATAAGGGTCTGTGAAGTACAGAGCACAGCCTACGGTAGTGAGGGAATAGGAATGCTTCCAAAACTGGTGTGAGGGAAGAAATTACCCTTTAGATTTCCCTCCTCTGTGTGCCCAGCTTGCTCTGAGAAATTGTACTCTGCCTCCCGTAGCCTACTGAACGTTGTGTGCTTGTCTGGGGGTAACTTGGTTCAGAGTTGGTGCTACACGCTTTGCAAGGCTGGGCGACTGTGGCTTTATAATGCTGAACAGATGTCATAAAACCCAGTGATGAGCACTAGTGTTTCTTGAAACTGCAGCCTGGAGAACGTCATGGAAAGCAGCGTTCGAGAGGAAGACGTTGGCATGAACAGTGCAACCACCTATCAGGAGTCCTCCGAGTGCCGAGACCTTCTTGCGAGAAAATAAACTAAAAACCTTTTAAGTATAAACCACACCTCACGTGAAAGAGGGGTGGCTGGCCAGACAGTGGAGATGCAGTGCACACTGGAATATAGCTCAAGGCTATAATGAAATTTGGATGAAGGCTTTTTCTGGGCATTGTAGTAGTAAATCATGTTATATAAAATCTACTAGGCTATGGGAGAAAGCTTGAATTGGAAAGAGCTCTCCCAAAGAGAGTGCGCTGGTGGTCTGGCACGCTTCTGTGGTGGGGGAAAAAAAAGTACCAAGGCAAACTGTGTTCAAAGAAGTTGAGTAGAAACACAATACCTAGTATATGTGCTGCCTCTTGAGGAGGTACAAAAAGGAGAAATTGAAAATCGGTACTTGCTTCTTGTAACTTTGGAAAAAAGAACAAGTATGAAAAGCAGAACACAAAGAAAAATGAACAAATATTGACTGCATAAGGCAATATCCTTTATCTACGTATTTGCAGACGATGCAGTAGTTTAAAGAGAACTTAAATCTGATCCTATTTAAGCTATTTTAATAAAAACTTAAGAAATCGATTTTTTTTCTGCTAATATTTTGTTAACAAGAAAATGATATTTTTTTTTTAATATGTGAGACAGATAAAGGGAGAACTGGCTAGAGGAAAAATAACTAGTAAAAACAGTGGCTTTATACATTAGACTGCACTAAACGTACAAAAGAAACTAAAGGAAAGAGAAATGTTCCTGTCTTCTTTCCTCAGTTTCTCTTGGTAACTACAGCAACATCAGATATATACAATATTAGGTGAAATCCAGAGGGCTGTTGTTATTTTTAGGCTGACACTGTCCCCTTACAAATGTGGAACCTTCAGCATCTTTGCCACTAGATGCAGTAAGGAAACTCTGAAGATACACTAAATAATAAAAAAAAAACCAAACCAACCTGCTCAACTCTGTTTTATTTTCCTTTTTGTAGTTTTGGGGAGTATACCAAATTTTGCTAGCCTATCCTTGCACTTGCTGTAGTCGAAATAAAGATCAAATGCATAGTGAGATGTAGCGTAAGATACTGTTCAGCCTGTAAATGGAAGGTTTTGCCCTTCTTTTTACAAGACTTGCAGTTTCCTTCAGCCAGGGATTTCCTGTGGGGCACAGCTAACCCTGCTGCAAAGGAAGCTTGCTGCTTTCATTGACTCTTTGTTTCTGAAAAACTAGTATTCAGTGACACCCATGTCTGGAGAATTTGAGTCCTTTCCTTGCTAAAGGAAAAGGCTCCCTCTGCTATGCTGGTACAAGTGTAGTAAGTAGATGTATTTCTTTCCTTTTTTTTTTTTTTAAATCTGCACAAAGATTCAGTCAACCCAACTTTTTACATTATTGCATCTGTACATCCCCTTGGTATATCGCTCCTCAAAGTAAGAAATAGAGACAGATTTGGTGGCTTTCCTGCAAAAAAGCAAGCAAACATCCCTCTGCTGCCCTTGTCAGATGAGTTTGTGCGTTGTAGGAGTCGTGGGCGCAGCGCTGCAGGTGTGCTTGGCTCCCTCCGTGGATTTGTGGCTGTAAACTGGCAGCTGCTCCTTCCCTGTGTCCCTCAGGAGAGGTCTAGACAGTGGGTGTTGTTGCAGGTGAAATAAGTCCTCGAGCCTCTCCAGCCATCACAGCGAATGGGGCAAGTGTCGTGGATGTAGCCCATGTCTCCAGTGCATCCGGCTTTGCTTTACCAGCTTCAATTTTAACTTATTTTCCACTGTTGTGGGGTAGCCCATTGCTTGGAAATCCATCAGGTCATGGCAATGATTACAACCCTTTAGGTTATCAGTGATTTTGTGAAAGCAAATAGTCTTGATCCATGAAAATGAAGAGAAGATACGTGGCTCCCTAGTGAAACATCCAACTGAAACCAAACATTTAGGGTTAGGCCTGTGTGTGCCTTTACATAGGCAAATGGCAAATGGCAAATGACTGCTTTGGTCATTATGCAGAGCTTGAAGCACGTAAAGCATATGCGATTTCTCAAGCAGGGACCTTTCCAATTGCTTCACTTACCCTGTTAAAGCCTTTGGAGTAATCATGTCTGTTTTTCTTTTTTTTTTTTTAAATTTTCTTTTTTTTTTTTTTCTATTATTCTTGGAAGTTCTCTGCGTGTCCACAAAGGCCAATGCACAAAATAAGCCCTATTTTCGGACTATGATGTTTTCTTACCTCTGTGGTTCACGCTGAGACTTTGGCCTGTGTCTCACCTTACTGCTTCTTATTGCTGAGAACGTGTTTCTAGTGCTTCTTTTAAGATTATCTGCTGGTGTAATTAGTATTGATATATTTAGCATGTATACACATTTGTACCTCTTCTTTAGAGCTAACGAATGTCAATAAAAGGCAGCTTAGTTTTAGAAAGAAAAAAAAAAGGGGGGGAAGCTTTCTATAAACAGTGCTGTAGTCTTTGTGATGAATTGGGTGTAACCGTGGAGAGTGGCAGAGGTGAAACAGGCTGTCTGTTAAACAGGAAACGAGTGATTAACATTTTTTTGTCCTACTGATCATAATTATTCCCACTGGCTGAAAAAAAATAAACACCCCTTAGTCTCTCTTTGCTATAGTCGCGGGATAAAATTTTAAGCTATTAGTCATTCTGGCGTTGTACGGATGAACTGCTACTTCATTACTCCAAATGTTTTTATTTATTTATTTTAATAAATTTTGCTTATAACCGTGATTCGTGCTTTCCTGGCGATATCATAGCGCTGTGTGCTCTGCATTCAAGGACAGCTCTGCCATTGCCACCGCTGCGGTGCCTGCGTCCCCTCTGCGGTTGCAGCCTTGGAGCCTGCAGTGAATAACTGCACGAGGGCCACCCGCCCGTCACGAATCGCGGCAGCCTTCCTCACGGCTTACTGCGCCGCAGATAATTTTAAGGGTTTTAATGCCTTTGACGAGTGTGCATTAGTGGTCGTGTGTGGTGCTAATCTTGGCTGCAGTGTCGACCAGTGTGGCACCGGCGTATCTGCAAGTCTTCTCTATCTTACCTTTCTTGAACAAAAGGTGTTTTTCTTGTACGTGCGATGGCCTATATTCTGTGGCACTGTTTTGATAGACATTAATTATATCCCTGCCCTCTGATGATGGTTTATTAATTGAATCCTTTATCATCTTTTCTATGATATCAGCTGGGACTGATGTCGGGGTGTCCAGGTTATGCATGCGTCCTCCTGCTTTGCTGTTTTTGTGTTACTGGTGTAATTGCAGCACAGGCTGCGTGCGACGGCCCGAGGTCTGAGAGTCATGAAAGAGGGAGGAGAAGAGGCCCCAAAATCAGGGCATCCTGACTTTGAAATGTTTCCCTTCAGGAGGAGTCTTGGCCTCCTGTGTCACTAGTGAACTTGGGAAATGCTTCATATGCTATATGTGTACATATGCATGTGTGTGTGTATATATATATATATATGTTCCGTATTTGTGGAAAATAGAAATGTTTATTTACAAATATGGAACCCTTATTTTGTTTTCTGTCTGTTGGAATAGAAAGCTTACAGCATCAGTTTTGTAAAGGCAGTATTAGGATTTTTCTAGATCACCGAATGCGTAGTTATCCCTACTAGCTTTTAAATTTTTTCACATGATATTTATTTCTTTCCTAATTTTCTAAACTTCACAACTTCTGTTTTATCCTGATGGCTATTTGCCCCTTTTTTAGACAAACCTGTTGGCTGTCTTGGCTTCCCAGATGCTTTTACCAGAGAGGGAGGAAGTTCCATTTGACAAATCCCTTTTAAAAATCTCACCATTTTCATATGCATCTTCGTCTGTTGTTTTTCCTAATCAGTGTCACTTAGTTTCCTCGTCTTTGAAATGCTAGCAAATGTTTATATATTTGGTGTATGCTCTGTCGCTGTTATATCATGCCTGTATTTTGGTTATAGAAATAAATGTAGTTATAAAGCAGAGTATTGGCACTGGTATGGGTGATCAGCAACGTAGCTGTGGCTCTGTCTCTCTCTTGGAGGTACAGAAAACATAAGGGTGGTCATAAGGAGCTTTGATTTGGGGTCATCACATCTGAACCGTGTCCAGAAGTGTACTTGCCCTTTGTGTGTATACTTCTGTTTCATGGTTTACGTTTTTAATGGGTTTTATGCTTATTCTTTCTAAATGCCCATGTAGAGGAAGTAGGCAGGTGTTATCATCTCATTAGAAACGTCCCAACTGCCATTATGGAAAAGTATTTCAAAGGAGTCTGCCTAGAATGAAGAGGAGGGTATCTGGGGTTAGCAGTTGGGAATTACTCTAACACAGTAGAGTTGCCAGTTCTGACACGTAAGTATGCATAGCCAAGTCCCTTAAACATCAATGTCTGGAGTTGTGCATGGATTTTCTGTTACCACATACTGTGTTCCAGAGGATGCGAAATCCCATCCAGTCCCTCCTGCCGTGCGTGGCAGTGGTGTGCAACCTGGAGGGTGTCCTCCAGTCCCTTTGGTGTCCAAAGTTTTTGAGTCTTCTACAGCTATGAGAACAAAGCATAGGAGAATATAAATATGTGGACTTGACTGCAGAATGTGCAGTTTGGATAATTACCACAGATAATGCTCACAGGAGAGCCCCCTCTGTACAGGAGAGTCATCTATAGCGACCATATAGTAATAACACAGAGTCTTTCCCATTTTTGTACATTCATGCGGGGAACAAGGGATGCATTGCTGAAATCCTATCAAATGAAACAGTCTATGAAAGTATCTCCATGTGGTATTTCACATGGAGTCCCCGACCACTTCTCCGTGTGGTCTGGGAAAGACTCCCGCTATGCCACCATCTCTAATGAAAAATCCAGAGAAATAGTGCAAAGTCCCTCTAGTAGGATTGAAGTGTTTCTGCACTTTTTCCAGCTGACGCTTCTTAACCGTATAACAGCGCAGGACAAAAATGAAGTCAAACAAAAGCACACCCCCCCTGCAAGAACAAAGGACCCAAAAAAGCATGACCTGTTTAGGAGGAAATCCTGCCCTTCCACCTTCATGCAGCTGCAGGTGGCAAATTGCCAGCATCTTCTAAATACGACTCTTTGACCTGAGGCTAAGTGGCATGCTTTCTGTCCATGCCCTTATCTGACGACAGGGAAGGTTTCTGAGCTGTAATCAAAGAATGCTGCAGTTGGGTGGCAAAGATAGCTATTTCATTAGCATTTGAAGCCTCTGACACTGCAGCCAGATGTGCGGTTGTGTTGGTGAACATTGTAGTATCAGGAACGCTTTTGAGAGAGAAATGCGGCTAAGGCTCTTTTATGAACAAGTGTGCTATCTGTTGAGTGAATGTTTTTGGGTGTCCAACACTAGCTCTGAGGCAAACCCAAGCTCCATGTGCAGCATCTGTATCTGAACTTTTCATTATCTCATAGTCATAAGACAAACAGGATTGCCTTACACCAGACTGTTGTACCAGGAAATTCTGGTACCTCTGGAGTTATCAGTGTTCTCTTTCCTCCTTAGCCTCCTCACCCTGCCCCTGCAAACTTGGCAGGATGGTTGGAAACCACAGCAAAGCGGGTGCAGGCAGTGTAACTATTCCAAGCAGACCTGCCTGTTTCAACAAGTCTAGCCTTGGATAGATGTTATGTGGTGCCACTCGCCACGGTTAGCTCCTGCTGCTGCTGTCTGGTTGTTGATGCTGAAGGAACCCTGAGCGTGTGTGATGGTGAACTTCCTGTCTTTTGCATACTTTCCTAAGAGGTTTTTTTATAACTTCTTTTTAGCGTGGTGCTTACCACTGAGGCTCCAAGGAAGGTGATTTGAACATCTGGACCTGCTGTAAAGTCCCCATACACAGACCTTGACAGACAGGTCTGATGTCCTCTGTAACAGCATATGGAAATCCTAGGGTCTTCCCTTCTCTGCTGAAAAGCTTTTGCTTTGGTGTTGTCTCCACGGAGGGACTCTACTGGTTCCGAATCCTGCTCTAAGCTGTCAGTAATAGGAGGTGCTAATACAGCGGGCTCATGTGCCAGCCACCACTGCCCACAGCAGACACCGCTTAACAGTGATGATGTTACTCTGAACTTCTCTCCTACCGGTCCTCAACCTGACCTTCTTGCTAAGCGTATTCCTACTGCAACGTTCTCACAACTATCAGTCAAAATAAATAAATAAACAAACAATCTTCCCCTTCTCTCTTTTTCTCTCTTTTTTTTTTTTTTTTTTTTTTTGGAATTGTGATTATCTTAGAGGGTTGCGGCAGAAGCAGGCTTGAGTGTTGTAGTCCCTGAAAATTTCTCTCCTGCTTCCAAAGCCATTCTAAATAGTTTTTTGAGAGATCCGAGAACTTTTGTGAAATGTATCGACATTCACATGTCGCATCCATTCCCCGCTCTCCCTGTTGGTGGCTGGCGCAGTACTGTAGCTGAACGGGTGCTGCCTGTGCCCGTGTGTGAGGGTATGAGGGTGGGAGAGACCATGGGCACTCGTAGGGGCTTTTACAAGGTCTTTTGGGTCTTGCAGCTCCGTGGACACTCATAGATCCACAGTTAGATCCTGCTTGGAGAGGTTTCCAATAGGGTTAAGCAGGGGGTCTGCAGCAGGAGGTCTTCTCTGCTTCCCTCTGCCTCGCCTGCTCCAAGAACCGGGGTGGAGGAAAGATGGCCGGCGTGACCGTGTGGTCTCTCTCCAGAAAGTACAGGCCTACAGGGTTGTCAGGTTTAACAAATCAACTGTGTTTACAGGTTTTTCTCTTTTGTAAAACACCAAAACAATTTACTGAAAAAATAAGTAAATACCTCAACTTTAATTGTAATAGGGATGTGATTTTTTGTCAGCAGTTAGTCAGGTTAAACTTAAATTAAGAGTATCTCTTGGGTTTAAATGCAGTATTAGATATCAGCAGAGCTACTTGCACCCAGGGATTAAATGGCTGAAATATTTATTTCTTTACTTCTTCTAAAACGTAAAGCAGCTTGGGGTTTTATTGGTTGCTTAGAAAAGCAGCAAGGCGGGTGTCCTCGCAGCAGTGCGGTTCCGCTGTCGGAGAGATTGGAAATACAGCTGAACGATATAAACGTGTAGATTCAAAGGAATCGCTTGCTTGGTTTCACGAGTTTTATTGGCTGGCAAGTGCTCATCACATTGCATTTCGCAGATACTGGTTTTGCCTGTTTTGGCTCTTAAATTGGCAAGTAGCGATAAGCGTATCCACAGTTCCTGGTCTGTATGCTGAAGTATGGCATGAAGTTGGTTTGCAGACTGATCAGGAGCGGAGGCTCTCGGCGCTTTATCTCAAAAGACGGAAACTCAATCCCAGGAAACACCCCACAGGTGCCAGCAGCCCTGCTGCCGTCCTGACAAGGTTTTGATAAAATTCCAGCGCGGATGCTCGCCGGGCGATCTGGCACGTGCGTCGCCGCTGTGTGGAAACCCGCCTGGAACTGTGGCTGCTTGCTTTTCTCGTCATTCAGGCCATTTTGGGTGGCATTTCTTCCGAGCCCTGCCGAAAGCCACAGCTGGAGGCATCTCACACCGTGCTGGGGCCGGTGGTGCCACCGAGCGCCCGGGCCGCTGACAGCCCCGTCGCTTCTCCCTCCGCCTGCCAAGATCCACTGCTGAAACTATACTTTTTTATCAGGTCATGTTTGCGTCTGGCAAAGATTTGTAGACACAACATCATTAACAGCAGTGCATATTTTCACAAGATTTACCTCTTCAACACTTTTTTCCAAGTTAGTAAATCATAGCTTCTTTAATGTCCTGCTGGCTGCCTGAAAAACAGGAATTTATGTAACAAGCTCTGGGCCGCAAACCTTTTCCTGTTAGGAAAATTTTTTTTTCCTTGCTGGCAGAGTTAGGAGACAGCTCTGTTACTCAAAGAGCGACCTCAGATGTCCTCAGTACAATAATACCAGATTATAACATTTTTGATGACTAAGGAATAGCAGTGATTTCTTAAATATTTAACACTTCTGGTGCAGAGAAGAGGGAACTGAGCCTTAGCACGGTATTTTCTCTGCCTGATGTTTTGTGTGTTTGATATGCCTATTTTGATAGTAAACAGTAAGCCTGAGCCAACTGGGTATGTTTACAAAATACAATAATAATAATACTAATAAAAAAAAAATGGACTAGCGCAGGAGGTTTTTTAATCAACAGACGTGCAGAACCACTTTCTTGCGACATTTCTAGAGCTGGACTTGTGTCAGCCGGGGATTCAGCTCTGGCCTTTGAGTGAAAACAACGGGCTGCGGCGTGCGGCGTCATGAGGCTTCTCGGTCGGCCCTTGGGGCCAGGGGCAAGTCCAAAGAGGGATTTTTCAGGCTTACCCTCCCGACATGTTAGCTGCAGCTGGTGAAAATAGAATGTCAAGGCCTTCCCTAACACCCTGTAGCTGGATGGAGAATGAGGTTTTGATTGCAGGGTTACCTGCAGTGAAGAGATGCAGTCCTACGTTAATTCGTTAATATGAGAAAGATTGGCTTGCTTTCAAAATTGAATGAGGAAACGCTCAAATTGTCATTCGTGTTTATTTAACTGGAATGATTTGTTATAGATGCTTCTTTGGAAGGGAAGGAGAGGCTGGAAAGACTTCTGAGGTTAGGCACGTGGTTTGACTCCTTGCTGCGCTGGTTGAACAGCGAGCTGCCACGAGGCCACGTTCTGCCATCTTCTGCTGTCAAAGAGCACCTTGTGCCCCTCTTTGGGGTGAAGCTGCACTCCTGTGAGGATAGTCTCAGGACACTGCTACCTATAAGGTGTTACGGGACTTGAACACCTCCTTGCTGCCTCATCTGCTGAAGGTCTCCTCTTCGATCCCAGAGTAACCATTCCTGTTGGGCTCTGCAGGTGGCCAGGTCTGCTTTGGCCAGTTGGCTTTTGGTGGTCCACAACATGTCATGACCCTTGCAGGGAATTTGAGCGTGTTGTCTCTGATTTGAGCCAGGCCTCATGAGATGGCTGTTTTCACTTGGCATGCCTCCTCATGGTCTTTGCTCCTTTTCTTCTGTCAGCTGGATGTGTAGGCAATGAGTCAAGATGCATGTGTTGGCAGCATCTTTGAGAAAACAGATGTACGGGACAGTTAAGAAGGTGAAGGAAGACATGTCTGGAGATGCTGCTGTCACAGGCAGCACTCTGGGCCGGGAAATACAGCAGAAGCGGCCAGAGATGAGAGCAGTGGCTGTGTCTCTCATCCTCTGGTTTGTCTCACAAGGCACGCAAAGGTCCATGAGCTGTATCGTCCTCTTGGTTTGGTGCTGTAGTGGGTCTTGGTGGGTCAGTATAACAACTTAAGAGAAGGTAGGTGGGAGGAAAAAGGTCGGAAAACAGGAAAGACAAAACAGGGTTTTTGTAGTTCTGGCATCTATTTAGTGTTTTGAGATAATTGGCCTAGTGGCCTGCTGGTCAAGATCAGCCTTACTACTGCTTTCTAGAAACAGTCTTTCCATATTTGCTTACCCAAATTTTTCTTTAGACAACTTATGAAAAGTGGCTATGAATGGAAGGCAGCTACTGCATCATTGATTTCTCTGCCATTGAGGTCTAATTTCAGGTTTACCCATTTCATATGATGTTTTGCGGTTCCCTCCTACTTGTTCGGCATGAATTGCAGTCCTAGTGCAGGCTGGAGGTCCCCATGTAGGCTGCTTATTTCAGCACTCTGAACTTGTGGCATTTTGTTAGCAATTATGCTTGGATTTTGGATTTTGGGATTTTTTTTTTCTTATTTAAGAACAAAACGTGAAACGTTATTTGTGACTGACGAATAACGAAAAGCTTCAGTACCTCTGGTCAGTCTTGGCACAAGATAATCTTGTGCCCTCTGGTATTAGAAGAGTCAGTTTTGCATATTAAAATGTTGATTTTGAAAGAGAAAGATGGTTTTAAGACTGAGGCTTTAAATGCAATTTTGTCTATGCTATTTGCATTCCTTTCTCTCTTATGTTTTCTTAGGCAATTTGTGATGTTTATTTATAAAGACTAGAACTTAGTCTTCAACTGGTTTTGTATATGTGTTTTCTCACGTAATGCAAGTAATATAAACCTCACTGATATTCAGTGGCAATACTCACAGGCTGGCACGTTTGCAGGGTTTAGGGCTGTGCATGATGAGATGCCATTATAAGGACCATAGAACAGGATCTATCATTCCTGAACTTTGTGTAAAATAATAATAATAATAATAATAATAATAATAATAATAATAATAAATTCCTAATTGCAATCAGGTTCAACTCATTAGAGTGAAGCTGGTAATAAGATCTTCAGTTGTCTTCTTGGTCTTCTGGTATATTTTGTCTCCTTTATGAGGAATTTGTATTTCAGAACAGCTCCTTTGGTATTTAATTTAACTTTTTATAATGTCAGATGTGATTGGGCCATATGACAGATAAATTGACATGGCAACTCTCTGCAAGCTCATTTCAGCCAGTTTTGAGTGGTGAGCTGATAACAGATGTTTCCAGACTGGCATGTTTTCCCATTTCTTGATTACCCCATGTTTTCTAACAAAAAGAGAGTACATTTGCAAAGACAAATATTAGTACACCATGAAACAAGCATGTTTTCTCCATTTCTTACACCTTATTTTGTTTTTCAGAATTCAATCCGTCATAACCTGTCTCTGCACAGCAAGTTCATCAGAGTGCAGAATGAGGGAACAGGGAAGAGTTCCTGGTGGATGCTCAATCCGGAGGGAGGAAAGAGTGGCAAATCTCCTAGGAGGCGAGCAGCGTCCATGGATAACAACAGCAAGTTTGCCAAAAGCAGAGGCAGAGCTGCCAAGAAAAAAGCGTCCCTTCAGTCTGGTCAAGAGGGAAATGGTGACAGCCCCGGATCGCAGTTCTCGAAGTGGCCTGCAAGCCCCAGCTCTCACAGTAATGATGACTTTGATAACTGGAGTACATTTCGACCTAGAACTAGCTCTAATGCTAGTACGATTAGTGGAAGGCTTTCTCCTATTTTGCCAGAGCAAGATGATCTTGGAGATGGGGATGTGCACTCCATGGTATACCCATCATCAGCCACCAAAATGACTTCTACTCTACCCAGCCTTTCAGAGATGAGTAATTCTGAGAACATGGAAAATCTTTTGGATAACCTTAATCTTTTGTCACCCAATACGTCAATGACTGTGTCAACCCAGTCTTCATCGGCTACCCTGATGCAGCAAACACCAGGTTACTCGTTTGCATCCTCGACCACGAGTATAGGTTCACCAAATCCAGACTACAGGAAATTTACGTATGCTCAAGCTAGCATGAACTCTTTGCCCCAGATTCCTATGCAGACTCTCCAAGACAGTAAATCAAGCTTTGGATCGATGAGCCAATATAACTGTCCTGCAGGACTTCTGAAGGAGTTACTGACTTCTGATTCTCCGCCGCACAATGATATCTTGGCATCAGTGGACACTGGTGTTTCCCAGGCTGGTGGCAGGGCACTGGGCCAAAGTGTGCTGATGGTCGCTAACTCGGTGATGCCAACTTATGGCAGTCAGCCACCCCACAACAAAATGATGAACCCTAACGCCCGCCCTCACCAAGGACATAACCAGCCAACACCTGCAGTTAATGGTCGTGCCTTGTCACACACAGTGAACACCATGTCCCATACTTCAGGTCTAAATCGCTTGTCGACAGTGAAGACTTCGTTACAAGTGCCTATGAGTCACCCGATGCAGATGAATGCTATGAACCCGTACGCCCCTGTTAACAGTTGCAATGGCTACGGAAGGGTGGGAATTGTTTCCCTCCACCAGGAGAAGCTTCCCAGTGACTTAGATGACATGTTAATTGAACGGTTGGACTGTGACATGGAGTCAATTATCCGTAATGACCTTATGGATGGAGAAACGTTAGATTTTAACTTTGACAGTGTATTGCCTAACCAAAGTTTTCAGCACAGCGTAAAGACAACCACACACAGTTGGGTGTCAGGCTAGGATGTAGTAGGAGGTAAGCTGTGCTTTTTATAATAAATCTGAAAAACAACTAAAGGGAAAAAGAGATCTCAAAATGCTTAAAATCTGGGTGGTCTTCTGTGTTAGCATGTGAAGTGCCTCTGTTACACTGAGTCACTTTCCAGGCCTTTATTTGTTTGCAAATCAAGTTTGCACCGGTGCATTAGGATTGCCGTGTACCAACTTCTGTTACTTCATGTGGAGCATTAATGTTTTTGCCATTAATATTTTACACAAAAAGCTTGCTGGTAACTAGAAATTAAGGAATTATTTTTTTTTTTCCTATTTAAGTTAATTTAAAGCTAATTTGAGCATATTTTAATAGATTTAATCTTTTGGTGTGATGTTAATTTGTTCTTTTTGTTGTTTTTTTTTCTTCATAGGCTACGGTTAAATTCTCCAGACTTGTCTGACAGCAGGAACTGAGAAAAGCAGTACAAAGATGTCCTTCACCTTCCTTTTTAATTTTCTTGACAAAGCTGTGCGCATGCACTAGCTTTTTTTTTGGGTCTTTTTTTTTTCTCTTTTTCTTCCTTTCGTCAGAGTTGGCAGCAGACAGAGTATTTTCCTGTACAGGATGTTTGCCCAAGGTTTGCAGGTTATGTGCTGCTGTAGATAAGAACTGTGCCATTGGAAGTTTCATTACTCTGAAGTGCCAAATTCACTACACCATATAATCACAGCAAAGACTCTCACTTACATCATGTTGTGCTTTCGGTTTTGTACAGTATGATCTGTAGAAGAAGAATTGTTTTTTAAGACTATCTGTTTTGGTCCAAGAAAAGTTTATAAACTTTTGTAAGAATACTGTGATGATCTCATGCCCTAAGTAAGTTTAACCTTCGTTGATGTTACCTGTGTTCTGATGAATTGAGATAAATGTGGACTTGCCTTGCAGCAGTATGAACTGCATTATTTTACTCAAATTTGCCACACATTTCATATGGGAACAGAATAGCCTGTTAAATATGATCCTACTAAACTCATTGACTATTCAGAGTAAACAGTAGGTTAAATGCCATTTGATAAGTTACCTGTATTCATGTAAATTTATGCAAGAATATATCTGGATTTCATTGTCAGACTAATGACTTTATTGTTGGACTTAAGATAATTTTTGGAATACTTTCCAAGCTATTTTTCTTATAATTAAAGTCTACTTTTGTTACATAGGCAACTTTAAAAAAAAAAAAATAAATCTGAGATCTGGCAGCATTCATAACCTCTTCATTTTGTACAGTATTTTAACTGGATTAAGTACATGTTTTTATAAATTTCCCTAGCACTTGGGAGTGCTAATAAAGGAAAAGCTTAATAAGTATCTTGAATACAAAACATTTCTGTCCCTTTTTTTGTTGTGTGATGTATAAATATAGACAACTTTATGTTTAGGAGATATTTAATCAGTTTTATATATGCATTTTTAGAAATGTCATCTGCTTCTCCTATCATTTTAACTCTGACTACCACAAAGTGTTAAGTATTCATTGTTAGACGCTTGTACAATGCTTCACATTTATATTTATTTCATGGAGGTCTCATAATGTTTGTGCAGTCAAGAGCAGGACCTTTTGCAGAAAATCCATCATTTTAGAAAAAATTAATGACAAAACTGTCATTCGTCTTAATTAGCACTAGGTTTAGGGTCTGTCAGTGTTTCTGTTGTAATGCAGTGTGTTTGAAGAGGTGAAAGTGCTACTTTCCAGTGGGAGGCTAAAACTTTTGCGACCCCCTATTACAGGGCAAAACATTACTTTTTTTTTTTTTTTTTTTTTTAAATAAGAAAGATAAAGTAAGTGTCAAAGTTATACAAATACATGAGCTTTAGGGTAGGGGAGAGCTTTAATGATAGAGGCCTTGTTCCTGTGGAAAAACCTGCTCTTGTTGGAGTAGGCACACTGACAACTACCTGAGCGTTTTCAGGATTGGGTCTTGGATAAATAATTCCTGCTTTTTTTGTAATCGCACGATGCAGTTTTCATGGATGTGTGGATAACGGGCCTTACCTGTCTTTTCACTGGTTGCTACGCATCGTTTGTGCTATAGAAATCCTCGGAGCTTTTTTATGCACTGGCAGGATGAACAGGTTTTGTGCTAGGGCTGGTTGTTGTGAAGAAGGGGAGAAATAAATATTTTTCCCCCGATTTTTGTTTTATCTGCATAGCCCACAACTGGAAAATGTTCTAATTGAAACCTGTCTTCCCTGTAGTGATGGCGTGTGGTGGAGAAAGAAATGGGATGTGCCAAGAAAACGAAGTTTAGTAACAAGACATACATTTAACGATCCTGTTACGACTTTCCTGAGGCTCTGCAATGTATTTATTGATGTGCTAGCATTTAGCTCCCTGTTGGGCTTAAATCACTACTAATTACAGCGGATCCTACTTTTTTAGATATCCTGTTATGATTGTCAGCAGTTCCAGAGGCTGATGTTAAGCTGTCCTGTGATACGGGGTCTCTCCCCCAGCGTGAAATCGGTCTTTGAACTTCTGTTGAGCAAAATGAAACCTTCTTAGTGCCGAAGCCTCAATGAAGCCGCCTGCTTTTACAGGCAAATCTCTCCAGTAGCATCTTCACCGTCACATTCACGGTCTCTCTGAAACATGGTGGTAGATCCTGGCAGTGGAGCCACGCGGAGGGCTCACGTGTGGGTTTCTGACAGTCCTTCTTTCTGCTGTGTGTGCAAAAAGGTTTGCTCCCAAACGGGCACTGATATGCATAGGCCAAAGTAGTCGTAGAAGTCACCTCTGCGTGCAAAGAAAGCAGTACTTAGTGCTATGCTCCGTGGGGTTGCAGCTGAACATGCTACATTTAACTATATACCTCCTGTTTATTATTTACTGCTACTGTATAACTTCCTGCATACAGATATTTTCCTTATTTCCTGTTATAACTATGAATAACATAAATGTAGCCGTTCCTTAATTATGACAGTCTGTAGGAAACCCCTTTTAATTATTGTGAGAAAGCAGTTGTAGATAATCAGAGGTTTAGGCTGTGTGGTCAAATTTTTTTTTTTTTTTTTTTTTTTTTTTTGTGATGCCATCCTAGTGTTTTGCAATCGTAGTTCTGGAATACTGTGAAGTCTGGTGAAGGGGCATGTTGTCTGCCTTGAAAACAAACATTATGTGACCTCTAGTAATAAATCCTTTTTCAGTAAAAGTACCAAGTTTCTGGAGTAACTTAGTTTGTCAGAATTGTTGTAAATGATTGGTTTGTGAATTGTGCAGATGATCTTACCTATGCAGCCTTGTTTTTGACTTTTCTCTGGTTTGTACTGTTATTAAAAGTTTATTGTATTATAGAGCTGTTCAGATATTTTAAATATAAAGATGTATTGTTTCCATAATATAGCTATATGATATATGTTTAGGTAGTAGATGCATTAATTGGAAAGCTCTGCTTTGATAAACTGACAATTTGCCTACACTTATAAGCAAAAGTCATATTGCTTATTATTGGCTTAAGTCAACAGAGCATCCCTAAAAAGAGAAGTTAAAATTGGACCAATTATAAAACAGTATAAAATTTGCACTTGTTAAACCACTGGATGTATGTTAGTACTTTTTTATTTTTTTACTGATTTGAAATTCCTATTTTCGTGATGAAATTGCTAGGATCCTTAATTTATGACTGATTTTAAATAAGGTGTTCTCATTATTATTGTTATTATTTTGGTAATCATAATGTAAGATGCAGCATGGTTTATGCAGGCAAAAGGCAAATTACTCGGCATTAAACCTGGCCTCCTTTTTGAGGGTGTTCCACAAACCAGCAATATCGTGAGAGATTGGCATGTACATACTGCTAGTTCTACTTGCGAGTGGTGTGACAGCTCTTCAACGCTTCACTGCTCTGACTTAGTCACATTGCAGAATTAAAATTCGTACGTGGATATTTTCAGAAAAAGTGCCTGATGTACTTCTACAGACACACGAGAACAATCCCTGACAGTTTGTTGTATAAAGCCATAAATGTATATAAATTATGTTTAAAAGGTTTTGTGTCCTTTCTTGTATACGGAGAATGAGATTTGTACCAGGATTCTACTTGTGATTAGTAATCCTTCTACTCAGACGTTGTCGTAATCACTTTCCTTACCGCGTAATCTTTTTAATGATGATGATCCCATTTGGACAATCCTTGATGGCATTAGCAATTTTATACAGAAAAATACCTCATGGTACCACGTCTTGCCTGGCAAGGTGATACCATATTAACGCGCAAACACTAACTGCAGAATAGTTAACAAATTTTCCATTACTTGGTATAAAGGAATTTCTCTCTCTTGGCATTGCTTCTGGAATTGGAACTGTAGCAGGTACAGGAACCTAATAGGGCTGTGTTACTAGTGTTTTATCACAACATAGTGTGCTAAAAGTAACTTGTTTACAAGTCTTTGAGACTAAACGCAAGAAGAATCCATGCCTGACGCTTGGGGCTCGCGAGAGATCTTTGTGTAGAGACGCTTTGTTACTGGAACTTGCATTAGGCAGCATCAGACCGTGTTGCCAGTGCTTCAACAAGCCTAGCTCAGAGAAAATTACAGGAAAAAAAGGTCCTGAAATCCTTTCAGAATGGGTATTTGTAAGTATAAGCTCTTAATAAAATTGCTATGACATGAGATGGTAATTAGTGTATCAGAATGTTATGTAATACATTGTTAAAGAAGGAAAAAAAAAAGGGACGCTAACATCCATCAAACCGCAGGAAAGAGTTAGTCTTTTAGTCCAAATTACACGTTAGCTCCTAATGCTATTAAATGTGGGAGAGAACCGGCTCTGGAGAGGCATTTTTCTCTTCCCTCCGCTCCCCCTGTTAAAGCGAGACGGTTCACAAAGCCTTCTCTTGGCCCCTCTTTCCCCTTGTTTTTCGCCTCTTGCCGTCCTCTGCCCCTTTTCTCGAGTTAAGAGTTTGTTCTTTGCCGAACATTTGGGCTATATATAGGCCAACCTGCACGGTGCTGCTCCTTTCGCAGCCGTGCTTTACGCCGCGGCGGCAGGAGCGCCGATGTGAGTAGAGAGAGCAGGAATGCCGATTTTTTTTTTTTTTTATTATTATTATTTTTTTTAAATTTAGATTGTGTTTCAAAACAGAGCTGGAAGAAAGGAGGAGAGGCTGCCAAAACAGACAGCCAATAACACCCACGCCACAGTAGTCTTGTGAGGCCCAGATCCCTGCTTGCCTGCAGGTGGGGAGGGAGAGGGGTGGCAGAGAGCAGGCTTTTAATGAATTGCTGGCAAAAATGCCAGTTTGATCTTAAAGTGAGCAGAGGTAGACCTAAAGAGCATGAAAGAACGCAAGAGTATCTTTGCACATAAACCCAGGAATATTTAAAGACATTTGAGAAATAATTTTCCCTCGTACTTTTCAGTTCCATCTTTTTTTTAGCTTTGTCCTTTTTTTCTTCAGTGTATGTTTTGGAAGGGTTTATGCACGTTAGGGGAAGCTGAGGATATCTTCATGGACGTTTGGAAAAGCCTGACTTCTGGAATGGGAGGGTTGTAAGATTCAAAGATACTTTCTCTGGGTGTTCGCGAAGCCGTTGTTGGAAAGGATGCGCATCTAATTGGTACATGACTAGTTACCGCTGTCGGGAGAGACGGTCAAATCTTGTCTCCTGGGAAGGGACCGGCTAGCAATTTATGCCAACGTGGCAACAAGGGATTTGAATCTGCTGATCAAGCACAGAAACCTCAAAGCATCCTTGTGCTCTGAGTCAGTTCTGCATCAATCTAATAACATGTTTTTGTGCAGAAACATCAGCTATTATGTCACGTCAATTGATAATCCAATTGAAAATACAAATAGCATTAAATATTGCGGCCATTTATTGTGCAGCTGGTGTACAAAGATGAGTTTTGTGGAGACCATGAGAAGGAAGAGCTTGCACTGATCAGTGCCTGTGGTCATGCCCACTGCTGGAATTGCATGCAAATCCCTGTTCATTACCTGGTGATGTTTTGCCTGGGGTAATGTTCTGGCATGTGCCAAAATGATAGCTAAAATGAGGAGGCAGGGACAGCGCCCCATCTTATTTTATTTTATGTTTTTCTACTTGCTGTTGGACCCTGGGGCATTCAGAAATTTTGCATGTATTTTTTGCGAGTAAACTTCTTCCGTGGGTGTTTATCACTGAGAGGATGGGAAAAGGGTTGAGGGCTTTGTGCAGTACAACTGGAGGAGCAGTGCAGGGAGCTTCCGATGGGTATAATAGGGCTGTAGAGTGAAGAATCTGACAAGGAGCTTGTTTGTAACTTGGAACCTCAACACTTTACATCCTTGCTGTGTGCTCATCTACAGTTGCTCATGCCATCCTTAAATGAAGAGGCCTTTCCAAGTGGTTGCGCTTCCTTCTCAGTGCCCTGGAGTGACACTACCTGAGCAGGCAACTGCACAGAGCTTGCACAAGAGCGTTGCTGGGTTTCCAGGGAACTGTGGAGTTTGGCAGGAATGTATAAATTGTTTCTGAAATATTCAATCAACTCCAATTTTGCTGAAGTCAGAGAAGTTCATGGAAAAAAACATTATAGAAATGCATGCATATGCATAGGATAGGAGGGGGGAAGAGAAATTCTGCAGGTGTAATGAGCCATTTTCTGGGATGATGAAGCAGGGTGATGGTTTCTTCAAAGGGCAAAGGAGGCTGGATTTCTCTGGGGAAAGGGCTCAATGTAGCAAGAAAAGGGCTTCGTTTCTGTTGGATTTTGAAGTTGTGTCCAGTAGCAGACACAGATGGCACAACATCTTGGGCTGATTTGTTGTGTGGGACTTTTTGACCAGGTGAAAACAAGTGATGAGCTGTGAAACTCTGAGAGAGCTGGAGTCTCATTTCGGGAGTCCAAATAAGTAACCACTTCCTGCTCCTCCCTTTCTTCCCCCCTCACCCCATCAATTTACAGCACTTGAGGGGACTGTTACTGCTTGGGTTGCGTTTTTTTTTAATCTTTCCACCCTGCTCAGAGGAGTTGGGCTAGGCAAGGCCTTGTGTCCTTTCAGCCCCAGCAGCTATGGTGGAGCTGTGATAAGGAAGTTCTTTGCCTCCTCCTCCTCCTTCAGCCCATACAACAGACCTCTCAATGCCCAAATGAGCCCCAAAGCCAAAGCTGATTCACATCACGGGTGACTCCGGGAGCCCTTTGAGGTGGGAAGTCTCATTGGCCTTTGGTTTTCCTGCTGGGGGGCTTCTAAATTGAAAATAGCCTGGAGGCTGCAATGGAAATCCTGGGGAAGGGGCATTTTAGGGACATGCAACTGCTCCACCACTGGCCTGGTGTCCCACCCTGCCTTGGTGTCCTTGCACTGAGCCTTGTTGCTCAGCAAGGCAGGGTTTTCACAAGAGTGTTTTCTGTGCAGCCCTCAGGGGTTTCTGCATTTTCTGCAGCCCAGATGTCTCATTCTGCTGCAGGCAAACTCTGCTGGTGTAAGCCCACGTGTCTGGAAGTTTATTTTCAGCATAAAATAAGAAGTGCAGCCCTCCTTCCTACAGACTCCTTGAGCAGCTGGCTGGCTTCATCTCAGTGGTCCTGGTGTGGTAGGTGTAGACAGCCAAGTGCCTGCTGGTGACAGCAGCGTGCCAGGCAGATGGGGCTAGTATTGACTCCAAAAATAACACTGAATATGCTGGACTCCAACATAACTGCTAGGGGACCCGTTACTTAAATAGCACTTGTTGGCAGATAAATTAAGTTAAAGAAATGGTGATGCTGGTCTTTGCAAGAAGTCCTAGCACAATCAGAGGAGCTGGGTTTAACTTCCACATGGGGTAACTTCACAGAATGTGTAACGCGTGGAATGATGGGAGGAAAGAGTGTCTGCTGGAGGGAGCTGTGCTTCACCAATGTGGCTAAGCCAGCAAGTGTGGGGACACGAGTGACCAGTGTAACCTGTTTGGGTTTTCAGTGGCTTCAGAAATTTTCCTCACTGAAGTTCCTGAGACAACTGGGATGTAATGGAGGTCCTCTCAGTGCCTACGCTGCTTTAAAGGGTTGTCCATCCGAGTGCGAGGAGTACTTGGCGTTTCCAAACTAGGGAAGCTGCCACTGCCTTCCCTCAAGGACCTGTGCTGTTCGATGAGTTTGAACAACGGTCAGCAGAAGTGGTTGATGACCTAAATTGCTGAGTGCGTCATTATACAGGATGGTTAAATGTCAGGCTGTGCGAAGAGCTGCGGAAGGGTTTCAGACTATTTTGTGACTAGCTGATAAACCAGGAGATATGATTAAGTGTTGATAAATGTGGAACAATGCGCAGGGGAGAAGGGAAAAGTGAGTCTAGTGCATATGCATGCATAATGAACCCTGCATGAGGTGCTACCACCATGAGAAAGATCTTTCAGTCATTGGAAGGATTTCTTGCAAGTCTCAGCTCACAATTAGCTGACAAAAATACACAGTAGAAATAAGAGTAAGAGAAGAGAATGGAAAACCTCTGTTGTGTTACTGCTTACGTGCAAAATACACCCATATAGAAAATATTGTGTGCTGTTTGGCTTTCAAAGAGGGTATTGCAGGGCTACAAAGAGCCAGGAGCACACACTAAATAGAAGAAGGGATGAGTGAGGGTGGGTATAGATGAGTGAGGTGATAGAGGTTTGTGAAGTTGTGGATGCTGTGGAGAAGATGAATAGCAAATGTTTAATCAGTATTTCTCATGACACAATTGGGGGCACCCAATGAAATGATCAGGCAGGAGGTTTAAAACAAACAAGAAGTAGCACTTTTTCACACAGTACATAATTGCCACGGGATGTTGTGGAGGCCAAAAATATAAATGGATTCAAAAAAGGATTATAAAAATTAATAGAAGATAGGTCCATCAGTGGCTATTAAATACAATGGTCCGGATGCAGCCTCTAGCTCAGGAAGTCTCTAAGTGGCCAGTTGCTGGAAGCTTGGAGCATGTACCAGGGAAGGGATTACTCAATCTGTGACCCGTTCCTTATGCTCTTTTCTCCTACGCATCCGCTGCCGGCCGCTATCAGGGACCAGACACTGGCGTAAGCGGACCTTTGATCTGACCTTAACAAGGGTATCTTCAAATTCTTAGTTGTGCTGGGAATAGGTACAGCCAGAATCAGCTGCCCAACACCCTTCTGTGAGGAGGTTTCAGACATCCATCTGTCCCTTTCCAGGTCTCTGGTAGTGGTCATGGACTGGCTGTCTCTGTGTTGAGAGTCTTACTTGGTACCTTTCACTGGGAGATATCAACTGAGGTTATGTTCTCACTGTAATAAGCTGCAATGTAACATGCAAAATACTTGGTTAGGTTTGTAAGCTTTTAGGGCAGAAAAAAGCGCACAAGGAAGACAGAGCAAAACATAATCTCAATTCTTCCCTAGCAGCTCTATGGAGGCTGTGCTCAGCGCAGGGATAAGTCAGTGTCTTACAAACCGCAGCCTCCCTTCCACACCCACGACTGAAGCACTACTCTTTTTCTGCTTTTGTGGGCAGGTAAGGGGTTAAAGTCATTTGTATGGCCGTGTGAAAGCCTTTCAAAGGTAGTCAACAGGGACACTGGACAGTGAGCCTAGCAGAATCGGTCTAGAAGTAATGGTGTGTCATTGTGTAATGGTAGCAGCTTCTCCAGTGCTGACAGCTGAGGTCAGCCAGAAGAGAAATGTGTGTGAAATATGCAGTTTTATCTCTTTCTAAATATTTTAATGATGTAGAATGGAGTTCTAGCGCAGGACAGAACAGCATTTTCTTGCCAGATCCATAGTTTGAGCTCTTTCCTTTGTGTGTTAACAGAATGACAGCAGGCTTGTTAACTGACTGTAACTGATTAAGAAATGCTGACCCGAAGATGCAAGGAAAGGTAAGGCTTGTTATCCTGCCTGTAGCTGAGA
This sequence comes from Chroicocephalus ridibundus, assembly GCF_963924245.1. NCBI lineage: Eukaryota > Metazoa > Chordata > Aves > Charadriiformes > Laridae > Chroicocephalus > Chroicocephalus ridibundus. Next base: position 31,641,575 of record NC_086284.1, on the reverse strand, counting down.
CAGCCCATTATAGACCTTCATGTGAAGAGACACTGAGTAGACATCGCAACTGAGCCTTGAATGCCAGCAGCTATAAATACTGGGTGAGAGTGAATTTATGCTGCAGCTCACCAGTCAACATGCAGGAAATCACAGACTTCACTCAAGTGTTGAAAATATAATGCTAATGGACTACCATATGCATTGCAAACGTAGCTCTCTTTCCTTAGATCTGTGTCCAAAGCTGCTTCCCCTGCTAAGCTTTGAAATGTGAAGTCTCATCAATGCTGACTCTTCTCAAAACATTCAAAAAGAATTTTTAAGAAGAAAGCTGTCACCTCTGTGTGTTGCCCTTCAAGAGCAAGTGGTTATTTTCTCTAAATTTCCACCATTAAAAGAAAATGGAGAAATCTAAACCTCCATAAATGCAACTTGTAAGTTGTTTAAATTAACTTAATGTTTGGCACCTCAACTGACTGAAACCTGGACTTTTTAATGTATTTCAAATTGAATAATAGAGAACTGTGTGTTTTATAAAGCACTGGTTGGGCTTTTATTGTCAAGCAGATCCATTCCTTCTTCCCTGTCTTTTCTCACCCACCTTCTCCTTGGCGATAGGTTTGGCGATGGCTCAGTGACACCCAAATCATGGGTCCAATGTCAGCGACTGGGCATCTGGAGCTCCTTCCTGTTTATATTGGCATCTGTTATTATTTAGCAGCTTCTCTTTTGCTTGCTTTTATTAGTAGCGTTTGCAAGGTGTGAAGCACGCTTCCAAACATGAGGAAAACATTCCTGTTCTGAAAAAGCTTGCAACTGACCATTTGTAGTAAGCAATGGTTTTGTATGACTGGTTTTGAAGGCAGCTATGCCGCTCCTCAAAGTTCTTAGTTTGTCCTGAACCCTGTTTTGGCTGCATTACCCATTAGCAACGTCAAGATGTGTTGAGGTCATTATGAGAGCTTCAGGAAGCTGTGCAAAATACTCTGAGGCTATTGCAAATGCAAAGGGAAACATAGAATCATAGAATGGTTTGGGTTGGTAGGGACCTTAAAGATCATCTTGTTCCAACCCCCCTGCCATGGGCAGGGACACCGGGAAACATGTGAGCCTACTCCCTCTGAATACACTTAATTTGGAGGTGGTTTGTGTCTTTTTTTTTCTCTTTTTTTTTTTTTTTTCCCCTCACGTGCAATGGTCTGGTGGTATTTACACAGTCAGTTACTGCGGCTCTGTGGAGAAGTGGTAACTCCTATTGAAGCAGAAGTTACGACTTCTTGCACCTTTGGCCACGTAAAGCGAACCCACAACCCAGCTGACGGTGACAGCTCCCTTATTCACCGCATTTCTGTGCATCCAGAGGAAGGCCTCATAATTCCCTCGTTTAAGAGGCAATTGCATACCAACGTTACAGTTACCTTTCGCGCATTAGTTAACTGAGTGATGATACAAAGCTGTTTCTGGCAGCCAAGGGGATGAAATCCAGCTGGCAGATCTGCCGGCGCGGGGTCCCAGTCAGGCAGCCCTGCTCGCTCTGCGTTTCTGGTGCTGCGCTGCTAATTGCTGGAACGTGGCTCCTACCCACGGCGCCAGGGGAGAGCACGAACCCTGGCAAACGAAGGCTTGCCTAGCCCACTGCCAAAGCCTTGGCCACCCCCATCTCCGAAGGCTTAGGTGGGTTGCTCCTCCAACGCAAGCGCTCGTGAGCTGCCCACCAAGATCCCCGAGCCCTCCCTGCTGATGGCTGCACGAAGGGAACGGTCCTCGCAGGGCACACGATGGCGTTGATTTTCTGTTTTCTTTGTAAGGATTTAGTCCACTCAGTTGGAAAACACTTCCCAAAGGCAGTAGGCAGGATGGTCTCTGATTCTGCATGTTCGGGTTCTCAGGGACTCTGGTGGTGCAGATATAATAAATCATGCTCAGCAACTGCGAGAGCAGCCTCTAACTTCAGTGGCACAGGAAGACAGCAGCCGTGTTTACTCAGGGTGCGCTCTACCTGTTGAAAAAAATGACCCACTTCTCCAGGGGACTCTCATTTTTTCAGGGGAGTGTTGTTTTAAAACTTTCAAAGTGTGATTTTTAAGGTCAAGATGCATGAACCCTGTTTGAAAATTCTTTGCTTATTGCTCAGATGCGAATGGATTCTAATATATTGATAGGACTGCGTTTAATGAGGAGGGGGAGGATTTTTGACTTATTTTTCTCAAGACAAGACAAAAACATGTCTCTGATCAGTGAATTTAAACGAAAAAAAATATCTGTATACCTGCATGCTCTTTTGGAGTACAGACAATTCTGAGACGCATTTTAGCTATGTGTTTGAACGAGGCACATCTTAGTTACTAGATTTGCGCAGAGAAATAGTCAACTTGCCTTTAGTATGACACAGTCTGAAAGAAATCCAATAATGTGGAACATGGATATGATCACAGTCCTTGGCAGATGATGGAAATCAAGGGGTGCTAGGCTTCTGGGTACCTGTTTTTATCCATGTTCCTATGGTCCTTCCCTTTTGGAAGAGATTTATACTGCTACTTATCAACATTGTGTTTGGCAGAATGGGGCCCCACTGGGCTGGTTGATGGAAAAACCTACTCTAGGAAGTCATCTCTGATTTGCAGCCTTTATGGTCTTTGTTGTGAAAAGGGAAGCAGGGTGGGAAAAGGAAAAACAAAGAAATGGATTGAGTAGCATGTGGCCAACCAGTGTTATGGTCTCACTCTTTCATACTTGATTTTGATGTGTTTAGCAAGAGAGAAGCTAACGGGAAAGAAAACTGAAAGGATATGAGTTGCAGAAAGGAATGGAGGTAAATGAGATGGGATTGGAGAGGAGGGATGAGGGCCAGGTGGAGAAAGAAATGTGTAAAAGCAAACTCAGTTGCTGGTCAGTGCAGAACAGAGAGAGCTGGGGAGAGTTACCAAGCATTCAAACCAGTGGCTGGGCAAGATGTCCCTGGTCTGAGAGTGACCGTGGCGCAGAGAGCCAGCAAAAATCGCTAAGGACTCCTCCAGGCAAAGCAGCTTCTCGGCCGCTGTGTCCCACGTGGCAGTGTATGCTTTTTATGCCAAAACAATGAGCTTAATGGAGGTTTTCATACCTGAATGAATAACTGTATAATATCATGGAGTGTGTTAACAGTCCTCTATAAAATGAATAGTCCAGACTATGTATGGAGAGCGTTTGGCCACCAGGCTGCTGGGAACCATGGACTCCCAGTTCCTGGAGGAGTCCTTAGCGATATCTGGGTGGCTGATCAGGTGTGAACCATGAACACGAACACATTGTCAGTTACTGGAAGAGTCTGACACCAGGTAGAGCCATTCTCTGTGCAAGTGTGGTACCAGTGGAATCGAAACGAGGCAGATGGCAATGGAAATGGAGATTAGTCAGAACTGAAAGCAGTGTTTGAAAGACAAAATGTTGCCTAAATCCCTCGGGCTACAGGTGGGGATAAATCTTGGGTTTTGTATCCAAGACATCAAATCTGTTCTCAGATTTTGCTAAATACATCTTTGCTTGCTATATCAGCATCTAATCTATCACCTATTTGTTCACAGCATCAGTGAAGCAGACGAGTTTGTGGTATCTAGGGAGACAGTCTCAAGAAAATGGTGGGTGCCGGCACCCCTCAAAGACCTGTTGTCAAGGCTGTGTGGGGCTGGTCTTCTACCAGTCTTCATGGAAACTGGAACTGGGATTTGCGTAGCTGAGCTTTGGGATGGGGCTATTAGTGGTCTGTGCAAACTGGCACTCGCCTGCAGAAACAAACAGCTGAGACACACCTTTCAGCTCCAGCCAAACCCAACGCCGTCTGTGGCTCCACGGCGTTAGTGACTGCAGAGCATGAGAGACTCCGGCTACTCGTCCTGGCCCTTTTGCTGACCACGCAGGGCAGCTGCTCAGGGAACCGGCTCAGGGAGCTGATTCAGCCAAAAAATAACTTGCCAGAAAAGCGGTCCTGGGCATTAAGGAGCTGGAGAAGAGCAGCTGTGGCTGAGAGATGGAGCTGTGCTGGGTCAGCACTTCCTCCAAAGCAAGGCACAGGAAAACCCAGGCATTACCATCCAGCCTAAAAGGCAGGTGCTGAGACCTACACCAGTGTCTGCGTTCGTGAACACAAGTGAGAGAAAGCACTGGCCAAACGAGGCAGCTTTCACTTTTGTGAGAACCCAGAAGGACCATGCTTTAAGTATTACTTCGCCCATGCCCACTACATTTTTTTCCTCTGCAAAGCCAGATCCAGTTGATTAAGGTAACTCCAAACAGTGCTCCTGGTGCAGAAGCTTTGGAGTCATTTGTTGTTTTATCCTTTTACCAACCTATTTGAGTTGAAAGTGAGCTGGCTGGAAGCTAAAAAAACGCTGAAGCTGAGACCTTAAAACTGGAACACAGTTGTGACTTTAGCATCTTAAATTTTCTAGTGAATGCAGTCAGCCCTGCCTGACTTGGGGTCTAAACTTACTCCTGCCATGGAAACTTCCCAGTGCTTGTTCTTCCAGTACTGGTCTGAGAAGTCTAACCTCCATTATGGTGCTAGCCACCACATTCCCATTTGTTTGAGAAAATTCATGACAATTGACATGCCCTCTCCACCCACCCTCTCACCTTCTGGTGGGTGTAGTCCACAGTTAAAGCCCCTAGAGAAATTAGTAGAAACCGACAGATGCATACTTTGCAGCACAGAAGGGTTTCTAGGAGGTCTGTTACTTTTAGACATGGATGGATCTTTGCAAAACAAGACTATCTGTACATAGTCCGATCCTCAAATTTACTCCCAGCTCCTCACAATTATCTTGGAGAAAAACATCTGTTTGGAGTAGAAGACTCAGGCTTTTTCCTCCTCCTGTTTCTTCTCCATCCAATCTTTTGACTGTGGAGTGTTACTTTTTTGGAGCCTGTGGTCGGTGTGCAGTGGATTTAACTTTCAGAGAGTTCAGCTTCTCCTTGCAATGGTCAAGCACTCCACAACCAGGTGTAGCAAGCTGCTGTTTCCAGTCTAACGACCTGTCCAAACATGACTTTGTGATAAGGCATGAGAATGCCCATAACACATGATACTTGGAATAGGTCACTGTTGGGATATTTTGCTGTGCTTTTATTAAACTGGCTGATGTCCTCAGTTTGAACTGTCTGGTTCTAACAATAAAACTCAGCAGCTGTGAAGTCTATCAGGTGCTGAGGGACCTTTGAGCATAGGTTAAGCCCAATGTCTTTAGGGCTGAGATGTTCGGCTTCGGAGACTTCATGCTATAAAACTGCATTTGTTGGAAAATTTAAGCTGCTAAATCCACAAATGTGTTCCAGTTTTAATGTCTCAGCTTCAGCGTTTGTTTAGCTTCCAGCCAGCTCACTCTCAAACTGAAATGGGCTGGTAAAAGGGAAAAAAAACCCAAACAAATGACTCCAGAGCTTCTATACCATGTCCCCAAAGCCATGGGGGTACATACCTATTTCACAGGAGATTTTAGGAGCTTAGTTAATGATAGTTTCTGAATGCTTTGAGTTCTCAAGATGAAAACACATATATATGCCTATATGTTGTTCCTACAGAGGCCACTTAAGCTAGAGCTTCCCTCCCAGCTTGGTGCACACAGTAGAGAGGAGGTCTGCGTGTACAAGCACCTTGCACAGGAGAACTGAAGGAGCCCTTTGGCCATTCCCTGATATTTCCAAGGAACTGCGTTGATAAACGCAAAAGGTGTTTGAGCTAACTTCAAGTTTTGGGCTCAGAGCAAACACAAGGGGAAAAAAAAAGTGGCCGAAACACTCCTCAGTTTGCAATACAGTATTTTATTGGCAAAATACAGAAAGCAACCGGACGTCCTCTGTTCTGAGCAACTTTTCTTAGTAACACTACCCTCTCCCCCTGTGGTGGCTCGACCATTTGTTAGTGGATTGGATTCTTGTTTGGCAGCTGTTCTGATTTGGTATAACAGTGACCCAACTAATCTGAGCTATGTGCTGTATTGAAGAACAGATTTCACTTGGTCGTTTGAAAATAGCCACGTCGCTTTCTATTTCTTTTCCCATCGCTTTATTATCTTTTTTCCTAGGCCTGCCAGCACAGTGAGAGTCCCACACCTGAGCTAGCATGGACAGGTTGAGCTGATTGTTTGCTTCTTGGTCACACATGGAACTGTAATAGCCCTTGGCTGGGTTTCAGAAAGCAAAGGTGTGCAATTCTGTGGCAGCTCCACCCCAGCCAGAGATGAGGGAATTATTCTCCCTAATTTACAGTAGCGAGAGCAAGCAATCCCTCCCGCAAGGTTGCAACACAAGACTCGAACTGCCCTAGCTAACTCCTGCTTTTCATTCAGCCTCTGCTTCGCGCCAAGGCGGAACCTGAAGAGCAGAAAAACAAGCAACTGGTGCGAATGTTGTTATTAGAGATGCTAGGCTGGCCTTTGTAGGTATCTTCTTTAAAAATCTCATTTTTTTTACTAGGAGCGTGGACAAACCAAGAAGAAAAGCTGGCAAGACCTTATGTCTAGTTACTGAGCTTAAACTGTTGGTGCTTGCAAAACAATTTTAATGGTCTTTTTTGATATGTTTCTGCTTTTGCTCCTGCCTCTCTGGGTTGAGGGAAAAGTTTGCTGCTTCACAGGGGATCAAAAACAGTATCAACAAACCTTACCTTTTTTTCATATACTGTGTGTTGGTGACTCTTCACCACTGAAGTGTCTAGGTGGAAGCTGCTACTGTTCTAGAGCAAGGGGCTGCTTGGTGAAGAAAGACACCAGCAACCTAGATCCAAGTATACAGGTCTCTCTATCTTGCTCATTGCTGACCAAGAGCCAGGCATAAATGTAAAAACTGTGTGTGTGTATACGTACACACATGTGTTATACACATACACCTGTTATACGCATATGTGTACACAAGCACATATACAACGTATATTTAAGCCTGCATAGCATAGCCATTGTTACATGACAAGAGGCAGTGACCAATGACGGATGGTGTAAATAAATGAAATTGCTCATGTGAAGAATTCAGGCTGCTTTGCAAGAAGTTTAGCCAAGCGTAGAATGATGGAAGGCCAGAAGGAAGCACTGCAACAGTGCTGCCTGACCACCTGCGTAACGCAGGCCGTGGGACTTGTCACAACAGCAATACACCTTCTGATACTGATTTAGATGCCATTGCTGAAGGCAAATCTACTTCTGCCTCTTGGTACATTGTCCCAGTACTGTCAAAAGTGAATGTGATTCCCTGTTAGGCTAGGTGGGTTCTCTCCCTCCCAACTTCAGATCTCTACAAAAGGGATATCTAGACGCAAGCTTGTTTCCCTTCACCCCAGATTCTCACTCCAGTCAGTGAAGACATATAGGCGCTTTTAGGGTATGATGTATCTCATCCAAAGTTAGACATCTAAAGTGGGTGTAGATGAACTGCATCCTTTAAGATCCTTTTTTTGTCTCTTGACTATAAAGAGAGCCTGAAGTAACCAACCCTGATGAAGATGCTGCACCAGTTGCCTAACCTCTGCCTTCAGCCTTTGAATTTTGTCCTCATATTTTCTGATAGAGTGGATGAATTTCTGTTCCTTCGTAAAGTGCTGTGGTTTTTCTCTCTTAATCTTCTTTGAGGAACAAATTGGAGTGATTGGCTGGAATCTTCATAAGGCACATCTTTTAAACCCTTTAGTTATTCTTCAAGTTCCTCCGATTTCCAGTGTTCCCCTTGACATCAGAGTTGGGTACACTGAACCAGCAGCAGTCATATGATTCCCACTATGGATTTAGTACAGGTCTGTTCATGCATCCAAAGATTGCATTTGTGTTTTGGTCAAAGTGCAGCACTGCAAGTTTGACATCAAATCATGACCCATGATCTGTAAGAGTCATGGATGCCTGAGGGGATTCTCTGCTTATGGAGCATCCCTTAAGACAGTTGCTTGATGATTATTGCTATTGACATTTTGACAATACTGGTTTTGATTAAACTTATCATGCATTTTATTGATTTCTTCATCTTCTGTCTTCCTGGTCCAAATGTTAGTGACCATCAAAATACTTTATATAAAGTTAAGCAGTTCTACCACCCCTAGTACCGCTATGAAAACCTCTGTCATTTATTTAATTTGATAGGATTTATTTTCCGTAAATCCATGTTGATTATCATTAACTATATATAGTTCTGCATCATTCTCAATCCTTTTGTCAATCACTTCGTTCTTTTACTAGGGTCAGTATCAGACTGATAGAATGGGATTGACCTATTTATTTACCCTTTAGCCTGGGGTACTAATATGACATTACAATTTGTCCATGCTCTTCCTCTTTTTCCAGTTTTCTTCCACCCTTGAGCGTTGAGGGGGTTCCAAGTCCTGATGCACCTCTGTCTTCAACTTGCCTAGTACAGCACTAATATTCTGAGTGGAGTCTCAGAACTTATGGCGTGAAGGAGTCAGAAATAACCATTTAGACTGTTTTGATTATCTTACTCCACAAACACCATTGTTGCTTAAGAGTTGTAGTGTTAAGCGTTTTCTTCCTCTGGTAACATGAAAATGTTTGGTGGGAAGCTTGAAAACTAGGCGTTAGCATGGGAGTAGTGATTTCAAGAAAAGTTGTTTGTCTGCAGATCCATAAAGGTGAATAGCTTTGACCAAAATTTAAGCCATGTATGGACTGCCTGTATAATTAAAGCCTAAGTTAGTGGTTCCGAAATTGTAGTTTGTGGATCCTAATGATCGTAATGAGGCCATGATAAGTACGCTTTGTATTTCATTGGCACATCAGATTTGCCAGCTGCAATGTGATGTTTTGTCTTCTATGGGGAAGAAGTTGCTATGATGCTGATGTGCGTGCTGGGAGTAGCCCACCTTCTTCAGCCCCTTTGAACGCTGACCCTTCACTCTGTGGCACAATCTCCCATTGTGCAAGGGATCACAGCACACTACTTTCTTCTCTGACGTACCTCTCAGACCACCAGATATGATGGGCTCTGCTACTACACTCCTCATGGCTCTGAAATGGTCCATGGGCAAAACCAGCCCGGGAACTAGGTGTGTTGTCCTAGGACCTGGGGATGAGCTCTTGAGAGGAATCAGTTGAGTGTCCTTAGCTGTTTGCAGCCCAGAGACTTCTGCAAAACAGGCCTAATTATCATAGAGCAGTCCCTTAAACGCACTGAAAGACATTGCTGTTTGCTGTAAAAAAAGGGTGTGGACCAAGATATACTGCTAGATTTTGGAGATGTAATTAAGAGGCTATCTACAATGTAAACAGTCCCGATAAACTTGGCAGAGTCACTACCAGCGGCTAGATAGTGAAAGCCAACCTAGTTTATGTTAGCCCACTGACTACATTAGTTTATTGTCTTGAAGTTAAATCCTTCGCAAACGATTTAATGATGTTGTGAATATTGGCTTTTTAGTTGTGCCTTTGGGTTCTAAGGGTGTCTCAGGCTAAAAAGATTTTAGAGACAAAGGAATAAACCTATAGACCTGTCTGACTGGTTGATCTTGGAGGCAGCACATCTAAATGAAAAATATCCTTCTAAGGATATTTTTTGATGGAAATGGAGTTGTTTAGTGGGAGGAAATGGATATTATCCGGTGGAAGCTATTGCCGAGGTCCTTCCATTATTAACAGAATCAACATGTTCCTAGCTTTAGGGAGAGGTACTCCACCAAGCAGAGTTATAATCCAGGAGCTGTTTCTCTGGGAACAATAGGAAGTTCAGAAATGTCGAGAAACCTGTAGAGGGAACAGAATATTTGCTCTCCAGGATAGTTGTTTGTGAACAGTTCGGGTGCTCTCTGTGGGAGGCTCCAGGCGTGTCTCTGCTGGCAGGATCTGAAGCTCATGTCACCCTGCACACCTACGCAGCAGGCTGCTCTTGCCAGCTGGGGACTCCAAGTCTGGAGGAAAGCCACTGAAGTTGGACCTGTGTTGTGTGTGTGAATCAAGTGGACCATTCCCACAGTTCCGCAGAAAGATCGAGGGCTAGCAGGGAGAGCCTACTGGTTTGGGATGAGGACTCACACCACCTGGATCACTTCTAGCTCACGATGTACAGTGTTGATTGCCACATCGACATCCCAAAGCAGCAGATTTCAGCTCTGATGGAGAGATGATGGAAAAAGCAAACCAGACAATAGAAAGGGTCATTCAAGGGTTCCAGAAATCTGCTTTGAAGAGCATGTTGGTGTCTGGCAGCTAATACTTTGAAAGCCTACCTTCACTCAAAGTGGGGCTTAAGATCACCTTGATGCTGATTTTCAAACAGAGTAGCAGCTAATAGTGCATGTTGGGAGAGGAAAAATGGGAAAAAAACCCTAAAACACACAAACCCTTTAGAGGCTGAGGGCTTGCTGGTGCACTTGCTGCTCTGCTGTGAATTTTATGTCTGCCTGTAGATCAGAACAGGAAGCAAGGTTTTGAGAGCTTTTGTCAAAAAACCTCAAAGCTTTTGATGGCATTATAAATGTCAAGTGCATTTAAAAAGGAGGAAAGTACCAGACTCTGTTCTGTACAAGACAATAGGGACTTTATAATATTACAGGAAGCTGCATGTGAGAATCACAGAGAAGTTAGGGTCTGTGGTATTAATGCACTGTAATAACTGAGCTCTCAACACATTCAGTTTATCCCTCTTGCAGTATATTCCCAGGCACATGCAGTATCACACTGGGTGAACCGTGGAGTGTAGACTTGTCATTTACAAAGCACTTAAAGAGAAATTTTCCCCAAGTTTCGGTCCTCCTAAGTGAAAAGGTTAAAATAAAACAATCAAAACCAAGCTCTTATGCTTGACTGCACATCAGATAAGTTGGTCAGCAAAGAGCATTGTTTTTAGCTGCTGGTCTTGAAAAAATGAGAGAAACAGTGGTGTTAGGAGGACAGAGAGTAGGAAGGTAGACTATTTCTGGACTTAACGCAAGAGGTGAGCTGGTAATTGTTCATATCTCAAAGATGTTTGAAATAAGCATGGAAGTAAAAGCTTCTACCTCAGACCGGGGTATATGCTGAACACAAAAAGCTAAGATTACAATATGCTTGAACACCCTGTAGGAAGCTCGGAATAAGAAGTGACCCTGAAAATACTTCAGCAATCTGCCACTCCTTTGCTGCTGGCCTTGTACCAACCGTCTATGATTCTGCCTTGGCTGAACTGAAGCAGAACCTATTATAATCCACCCAAGACTAAATTGTCTGTAGATAATTGAACAGTGGAGAAACTGAATTGTAAAGTACAAATGTATCCAGGGGAGAATATAAAAAACACATTAAGGAGTCCTGAACGAGTGTTCTATCTCCCTTATTCTGCAGCCTTCTAGGAGCATTTTTTTTTGTTCTTCGTTTCTTAGCATAGATTGTTGTGGGGAAGATTTCTGAGCTGATAATATACATGGCCCAAAAGCACTATGTTTAACCTTTCAGAATTTTTTTCTATTTTATACCAGTAGGCCAACGTTGACTATGTATAAAAATGGGTAAGTGAAATTTAAAAAAAATTCAAGTTACCTTTGTAAGCTGAGAGAGAGAGTAACAAGCGGTATGGACTACCAGAGCCCACTACGGCTATTTCTAGGCTTTATTTTGTTGCTGTGAAATGTTTATCCAGTCTAAAAAGTAGTAGGGGGAGAAGGTATCCTGTAAACTTAAGGAACATCTTGCCATTCTAAAAACATTCATTTATGAGCTCAAGAAGAAAACTCCCTTTGTCACCTTTTTCAGGTATTATCCTTTCCCTCTAGCCTTGCTAGAACATGCCACCTCTCCCAGACCAATAAATATGAGAACAGTAGATGTGGTGAGGGTAAAATTTCCTGAATTACTGATGAGCACAAGGCTGAGCTGTTGCTTACAGCTGCCTTGTGCTCTCACCACAGGAATAAACGCCAGTCTGCATGGCAGGCTGGAGCATGGCTCAGGACACCCAGTGCTCCTTCTCCATCGATAAAGATTGTTTCTGACTATTGACTTTTTTCTGATCACATCCCTCTTTGGAAAAGAGTCACGTGGGATGTCTTCTTGGGGGACTCAGTTACCTGCTCCTTGGGCACTTGTCTGTCCCTCTTGCTGTTCCCCTAGCGAGCGAATCAATGCCCAGCCTTTTCTGACAGCTCTCTCAAAGCTTGCTTGTCTCTGCTGGCATTTGTGGTAATTTATAGTAGCAATCTTCCCAGCTTTAACCCAAAGCCTACTGCAGCCAGGAGCAAGCCTGTGAGCCAGCGGGGCTATTCCTGCAGCTAAACTGAAGCACGGGCATGATGGGTCAGGTCCCAGGGACAGGACATGGACATATCAGAGGAAGGTTCCTGGAAGTCAGTAACGATGGGACCCTGCAAGAGAAGCAGTCCAAGGGGTAGTTTTGATCGGTGCAAATTCAAATTCACTTCCCAGTTGATGTCAATGGGACTCGATGGTGTGGTCATTGTATATGCACGTGTAAGTGCTTCTCTGAACTGTGTCTTTTGTTGGTAGGGGAGGAAGAGCAGAGAGTAGAAAAAATAATAATAATAAAATAATTTCAAGAAACTATTTTGAAACATTATAAAACTAGCCTCCTTGTAAATCCAAGAAGTTAAACTTCACAGAGGTATTTTGATGATTTACACTTGAGGATTGAGATTTATCATGTCAGTGACTTGCTTAGTATTCCTTTCCTAACTGTGCTGAATCTCTGTATCTTTAGGTTTTATTAGTCAGATCAAATTCCTGGTGCCTGGAGTAGGATTTGTGTAGGCAAAGAACGAGGAAGATTGAAGTCTGGGTAATCATTATTATTTCAGCTCTGCTTTCGTGCCTTCAGAGGTCATAAAAATCATCCCTCGCTGCAGATATTATTTTTCACACACTAAAAGGAAAGATTAGAGTAGGTTTTCTTTTTTTGTCTTGGACTTAGTGAAAGACTTTCAGGAAGTATATTTCCCTTTCCCAAAACAAAAACATGGGGTGATTGAAATGCAAGGAATCATTTTCATATTGTTCATTTCCCACTGCAGCTCAAACAGATCGCGTTCTGGAGCTCCCCAGAACATAGAGGTTTTGATAATGTTAAAGATATGCTCGAGATCCAGTCACCCTTGAGTTAAAAGGATGCAAACTGTGTCTAGCAAACATGGCATTTCCATAGGAGATTTGAATTGGTTTGCTTTTGTAGCGCTGTTGCAAAACAGGCGCACAGAACCACCTCACAAGCAAAACAGAGGCATCAAAAAGACAATATACCTTCCTTCCTGAGGCAGATATTTCAGGAGTTGGGGAAACACAGCTTCCTGTGTTCTCACACGGATTTAGATAATGAAACTCTTGGCTGATTCAGAAAGAATAGAGCATTACACAGTTGCTTGAAAATATCACTCTGTTATTGTACAACGTGTTGTAGCATTAAACTGCCAGCTGTAGTGAAATCTTCTGTGTACATGTCCTAGAAAACAATCATAACCCCCAGGCTGTGACTGGTCTTTCCACAACGTACTCCGGCAGGGATGGGAGGAGCTGGGGAAGAGTGGCCGATGGGGAAAAAAAATAAAAGGTGTAGCAATAATGAACATAAAGAGATTGGAAATGGCTGGTTCATTTCTATTCTTTTAAAGATGTGATTATAGGTGGGGCTGGTAGCTTTGATTATCAGTGAAGTCATGTGATACCTGGCAGTTCAGTACTCTGTTTTTAATTACTACTCACGTTCTCAAGGCTCAACTATGTAGGCTGAAATTTTCAACGCGGTGTGCTGCCGTAAGGTAAGTATAATAGGCAAATGAGACCAGAATGGCCTTTTTTTTTTTCTTCTTTTCCCCAAAAGAGAATTCAAGATAAAGTAAAAAAATTTTAAAATGTTATCATTTTATTATTTTTTTTTAATGTTCTTCTTTCCATGCTTCCCTCCGTTTTGTGGCAGAGATTCAAAATACAGTAGGAAATTGTTGCTTTTCTATCAAAGGTGGCTCTTTTTCATCCCTGTGAAAATCTCTTCAGGCTTGATCAAGTTATAAGCCATGTGAAATCTGCATTTTGGACAAATTTGAGGTAGAAATTTGCAGGTCTCCTTAGAGTTCAAATCTCCTGAAGATACCTTCCTCGCTGGCCATCTTCCAGCCGTGGCGATGTCCTCATACGCACGCTCCATCCCTGCAGAACATCTAAGTCTATGGCGGGTTGGAAAGCATCTCCTGTGGCTGTGTCTTGAACTGCTGTGGGCTGAGCTGGGAGCAGCTGTTGGAAGTGAGAATGGAATGCAGAACAGCTGTCCTGTCCATCATCTTTTCCTGGTGCCCCAGTAGTATGGAGGAGAAAGCTGTCTTATCCAAATATAGGGGGGTAAAATATGGACCTCAGTTGGTAAAGGTGACAAGACAGGAGAGAAACAGTGTTGGGAGGTTGAATGGAGGGAAATTCAGTTTAGGTGGAAATGGGAACTAGCAAAGCGGGAGGTAGGTGGAAAGGCAGCTGGGGGCAGATATGCGGCTAAAGAAAAGGAGACACTGGGACTGACTGAACAAAGAGAACAGGAAACAGTGAAGGGAGGGAGGTGATAGTCTGGAATATAGACCAGGACCACTGGCATGAACTGGGTAGATGAGCATGAGGTAGCTTGACCAAGGGGTAAGGAAGAGAGACTGGGACAGAAGCGTTTTGGAGGGGCTTGGAGGAAATTGGCCAATATAGTCACACTCCCTTCAAATCTAGAATTCCTGATTTTTATCAGCTGTGTTGCTACTGGCAGGTCATTTTTGTGCTATCCAGTCTGCATTGTTTCTACTCTATCAACATTCTTTTAAACCAGGCTTATACTGTTCAAAAGAAAAAAAGTTCTACAAAATTTCAGACTTCCTAAATCTTGAATTCTAAATGATAATGATGTTATCTGAAAGCTTATGGTGTGTAATTCTCTACCCGGCATATAGTATACTGTGCAGATAGATGGGTCCATCTCCAAAATTTTTTCCAGTCCAAATCCAAGATGAAGTGAGAGGCTAATGCAAGAAAAAGAAGCAGGAAAGTACACAGCAGCACTGGCTACACACATGGTGTTGGCAGAGGTTTCACAGGCCAAGTCTATTTTCTACCCATAAAGAGACAACCAAATTTTTTTCTCTCCCTACTGAGTTTCTGTGAACCTGTTTATCCCAGTGAGGCAGAGCTGGAAGCAGCAAAGAGCACTGACAGGATGGCCATAAGTCTTCAAGTTGGAGCGGAACTTAAAACTTGATGTTGGAGGTCCGTTTGTCCCAGGTGTGATAGAAATGTTCAGTGCCCAAGGTTGGATGCATTCTTCTCTATGTGAACGAGGAGAAGGGCGAGAGCCTTTTCTCTTCAGATAGGAAGGAAATGTTAGCTCCTTCTCAGGGTCTTGGTGAAAGATCCACTAAGCAGGAACACTGTGCTGCTTCTACTTCAAAATAGCCACCTTCTTTCCCAAGCATGTGAGAACCTGGAGAACCATAACCACTCATGGTAATGTGGATTTGGCATTATGATATCTCAACACCTGAGGGTTTCTCAGTGCAAGATGGCAATGGTGCAGTACTTTGGGAAAACAGTGGAAAAGGCAGACTCTGAATGGAAGTGAACTCCTAGACCTCTTGTCATATTTTCTTTTACTGCTGACACATCTATATAAGAGAAACGTGGATTTTTGTCTTTCACTTTTATTCATGACAGAGCCTGGCTGGAAAGCAGAACACAACACAGGTGTTATCAAGAGACTTGAGTTGATATTAACTTGAAACATTTGACGTACATGGGGGTGAGCAGTGCTGAGCAAGCATTGCATTAGTGGTACCGCTTGTCAGGCTTGCCCACTGCCTCGAGACAGCTTTTGGATAAACAATTTGTCCTGTCTTTGAGGGCATTACCATGTCACGTTTCTACCTGAACAGAAACAAGACCTTGCCGAAAAAACAGCTATTGTACTTGGGTTAATGGCAAAACAATGGAACTCGAAAGCAATTACAATAAAAAGATTGCTTCTGAACAAGCCAGCCAAGGCAAGGTAAGGCTGCACCAGTGATTTGCTGGTGGGAACGTGAGTCTAGGGAGGATGGGGTACCTTTAATTTTAATGGGGGGTTTCTGCTAGCTAATTTTGCTGTAGAATGAGGGTCCCTGTTTAAATTTTCTTCTTCCATTTCCTCTTTCTCAGTTCAACAGAATTAGAACTGATGTGTAAAGTGCTTATATTACTAGGAACAACAGTAGGAAACCCTTTGTTAACCTTAATTTCCCATCTAATATTTCTCTGCAGTGTCAGCCAGTCTCCAAGGAGATAGGGTTGTTGACAATAACTCCAAATTGCTATCTAACTGTCAGAGTGTGCAGCTTCTAAAGAGCAATTTGTTAATTTTGCTCCTGCTCATTTGTTGGTTGTTGGTGGTTTTTTCTTTTCCTTGGAGATCGTGCAATACCCAGAACTTCTCACATCTCTTGAATGTTAACTAAATGACAGACCTGAGTTTCCTACCTAAGAAACAGTATATTCCTATCAAGGGCTAAATCCTGCAGGTTGCTACTGCAAAGCACTGAGAATCCTACTCTTTTTAAGAAGCCGAGAGCATGTGAGAGCACTCAATACCATAGGAGTTACATAGTTAGTTGCAGGATCTAGAATTTGTCTTTTAACATGAAATCCTAAGATATGCAGAAACCCTACTTGCCACCTTGAAAACCCAAAGGTGTCCAGCATGATACACGGTCCCTTTTCTGGATGGCATGGAGGTGGGTTTCAGAGTCCACGTTGCTCTACGGAACGTACCCAGAAGAAGCACAGGTATCCTGTGTCTGTGAAACTCCCTTGGTAATTACAACAGTCCAAAGTGTTTGTTCAGTTTTGCTGTTTTACACAGTCCCGTTGATGAAAGAATCTTGACAGTTCATGATGGAAATGTTATACTCAGTGAAACGTTGTATTTGGTTCCACAATTGTAATCTTCCAACAGAGCCTGTGTCGTTTTCTTCACCACCTTTCTCCTACCTGGGGTGGCTGCTCTCCAGGGCTGTTGATGTGACTTTCATTCTCCTGGCAGGAGGGAGTGTCAAGACTTTGAAACTATCATACTTATTTTTCATTCGGGAATGGTAAGAAGGTGGTCTGCTCAAGATGTTTCACCCATTGCTGAGGTACAAAAGGAAAGCAGAGGCCCAAAATAAGAACAGTTCTTATCTCTGTGGCACAAGAGCTTTTCCACCCCCTGGAAAGGTCACAGGTGAAAGAGGAGTAAAGCATGGGTCTGCGTTGTCGTTCAAGCTTCATCCAACTCCATGAAAATACTCTAACTGCCAAGGAGCTACATTTTGTGTGAATGAAAACACAGTCAGGTTTAGCATTTTGGTATTTTAGCTGCTCTTAGCCATTAAATAAATTTATGAAGGCTGGAAAATTCAACATAGGATTTTGGAACATCAACATACTCTTGACAAGGAGAAATAAAATACATAAGAACATGAAAAGAAAAGGATGCACAGTAAGAAACAAAACAAGGTTGAAATATTACCTTGCTTCACTCCTGAAGGAAAAAAAGTAAGGCAATTCATAGAAACAGTGACTCAGAGCAGTAATGATTAGTGAAAGAAATAATTAGTTTATGATTAGCCTTTTTTCCTGTGTGTTCTCATGTTTGGGTAAAGCATATTGTTCTTACAAATGTTGAGCGGACATTTATCACATCCTCTGTCATAATTATTAGTGACAAGTCAAGTCTGAATGAAAACAAATGGAAGAAGTAAGTGTTTATCTCACTGTGAATTCTTTCTGATAATGTCTTGTGAAATTCTTTCCATCTTGTTCTTGCAGGAACTGAAGGAGCATTTTGACCCTGGGACATACTGGGTGTATACCATCGTTAATTGAAAAGAGCATCCCCTTTAACTCCTCTAACAGTAGAAGAAAGAGGTCAGTTGTTTAATTCCTGGGAACTTTGCACTTCTGTTGTTTTTACACATTTTTAAAATTTGAATTGTACTTAGTTGAACTGTACAGGGCACCTATTTAGTCCCTCTGACCTGCTCATAAAATACCCAGAAGTGTTTCCAAGTTTTCTACTGGCAGAGTTAAGCCTGGATGAGTTTCCTCCCAGTATGAACTGGTTTTCCAGAAAAGGAAAACTAAGAGAGGCGCTAGAATTTCCTCTGATGGGTACTCAACCTGGGAGGTGTAGGACCAGTATTTTGAGGAGTACTCCATTGTCCCAAAAGCTGAGAAGAAATGAAGCCTCTGGCACTACTGCTCATTCACAACCTTTCCTACTCGTGGTGCATTGGTGTTGGGAGTTGTACTGGGTATCAGTGGAGGAAGGAAACAAACCCATTCAACAGAGAATGGGATTAATGCTATTACCATGTGTTTGCTCCCAGAGACTAGGCTGGTCTAAGATAAAGAGGGCTTAGAGGGGGAGACCTTCAGAAGAGCCTTGTAACGGTCACTCCTTTTGACGCTTCGGGTAAAATGTCTGCATATTTCAGCGACACCTTTATCCTAAAAATCCTGAACTGATCCATCATTTCTGAAGCCAGCTAGTTCTGGGGCAACCAGGATCTCACAGAAAAGGGCTCCAAAGTTGCCTGAAAGAGAGCTGCTGGTTTTTCCTAATGCTTGATTAAAATGTTTGAGGATTTTATTAATATTTTTTTTCCCTCTAAGGAGTTCTTACATGAGGTATAGGCTGAATCAACATTTCCCATGAGTTTAAGAAATGCAGTACATGAGTGTTATGTAGTGTGTCTGATAACAAGGAATGGACTTGGTTGCTCTTCATGCTGTTGTGTGAGAACCACTGGAGACCACTCTATGGAGCACTGGGACACTGTAGGTGTTTGACGGCAGGGAGGTTAGGTGAGGTCAAGCTGATCATGTGAATCTTCCTGGGCTTTCATTACCTCCAGGACTGTTCTCCGGAACATGCCTGTTGGACTGAGGGAATACAGAGACTTGGACAAAGGAAATGATTTCAAGGGAACAGCTCACGGTTTGGGGAAAGAGCCCCAGACATCGGCTGTTAAAGGCAGTCTGCTTTGAAGGGGGAAGGACAATTTCATAGGCAGGCCTAAGAAAGCTGCTTTTCACCTACAAAATGTGCCAAAAAGGAGGCTTTTCTTTATCTGCTTTGAAACCTACCAATCAACACAGAACAAATCACCAAATCAACAGATTTCTGTGGCGGCTGGTCTAAAGTCAAGTGCTTTAAACTCTCTGCAGTTTTAATAGTCTCAGAAGCTTGGTTTGGGCTCCTAAAAGTTGGGCACACCAATGGTAAAGAAAGGCCTCTTCGCTCCTTAGCATGTTAAGAAACATCCTTGGTGTCCTTCTAGACTCCAGCAATGTTGTCTTCCAGATGCCTTGTTATGGGGTGGGGTTGTTGAGATGTGGGGATGGGAGAGCTGGGAGCCTGAGAAAGTCTGGAACTTCAGGGAAACCAAGCCTACACTGCAAGCCTGTGATGTAGACGGCAGTTTGAGCAGATTAGGTAGAGGTTATATACCCAGAATGCGGACATAAAATCTGAGTCCTGTCCAGCTCAGTGGGCTGTTGTGTGGCAGCAGGATGGGGTAGGTCAGATAGTCTGCAGGTGATTGTAGTTGGACCCCATAACATGTCTGTAGTAAAAGGAACCACCTCTGTGACTTTGCGGCTTGTTTTGCTGCCTTGGGACCTCTGTATAACCCTATCCATAACATTGTTCTCTGGTTTGGAGGGGGCACTGGTTTGCAGAAGTTTGGTGCCTGTAGTACGCAAAGGTAGTGGGAACATTGTTGGACCTTATTGGTTCCAATGTCTTATTATTGGTTCCTTATTATGGGTTCCAATATATTTTCTTGCATGTTTTTTTTTTTCTTTTCTTTTTTTCTGGCACCACTTCTTGTGATTTTGTTTGAGAGCAGCTCAGAGATGCGTCCCTCTGCAATCATTTGCTCCCGTAGCCAATGTCTTGAAGGTGTGTTTATGTGACTGGTCATGCAGCTTTGCCTAGCAAAGCCCAGGACCTGTCTCTGGCCCATACAGAAGCTCCGGGGGAAGCTTATGGATGCATCCCTGGATGCTGGTAGGGAAAGGGGCCCTCAAGGCTGGCAGCCAGCAGTTAGAGAGAGGTGCCAACCAAACTCCCAAGCAATCCCGTGTACATGGGGATGAACAGAGGTTGAGCATGAACCTTTTGCCTTTAAAAGCTGGCCGCTATTTAGTTTGCTTTTGGAGAGGTTTCCTCAGCAGATGAATTGATTTGGGAAAAGAAAGCAAAATCTTCTGCCTTTAGGCCACAGCCACTGTGGAAAAAAATAGGGGAGAGCAAACTATTTGATGGTGAACTATTTGAGGCTGAAATCAAAGGAATTTGGGGAGCAACAAATTTGGCCATACCAGCAGGTGATCCTTGGTGAGTCTGTGGCATCGCACCAGTTTGAAACGGACAGATACATATTTCAGATAATATATTACACAGCGGTCCTTAATCAGACAACTTTCAACTGTCCTGAGGTGAATGAACTGAGATTACTTTCAGGTCACACTGCTTTCTTTTTAATTTTACAGTCCTTGCTGAGCTGAAAATATGGTAAAAAATACTTTTTTCACGCGGTATTTCAGTATTTCCCTCCTGGTCTGAGCAGCGGAAGCACAGAAGAATGGGAAAATAAATAAAATCAAGCAAGTTTTTCTGGAGGATCAAAAGAATTTAATTTAAGTTTTTGGGCAGAAGTTTGAATTACTTTTTGTTTTCTATGAGTTTATTTTCCTTCTACCCTGGCTCTGAACACTGTGTACTTTCAAGATAACATTGTTCAAAATCTTATGAAATTTACACATAAACTGTCTTAAATGAAAGGGAATATTTAAGTTTGGATATAGTTGTAGAGTGTCACGATCTAATTACAATAGCATTTTTGAAGGATAACAAGCGTCAAAAGAAATAAACTGGATGTTATGGAAAATAAAAGTAGGGCCAAGAATCTAAGGCTAGCCAGAGAAATTAAACATTGAGGCTTTTCCTTTGGAAGGTTTTAAATCAATTTAGTGTCGGTGAAAAGTGCCAGATTCATAGCAGAGGAAAATGATGCCTTTTATTTATTTACAGGCGAGGCTGGCGTGCGCCAGTGACAGCATCTCTTCTTTAGGCTATCGCTGTACTTTGACACTCAGCTGAACTGACCACCAGGAAAAGCAGCTGAAAAGTCCTTCTGTCTCTCTTCCCTTCTGTCCTCTAAGCTTGCCAGCAGCCTGGCTACACTTTACTTTTGAAAGCGGTTTCGATCACGTGGATCTATCCATCAAGAGCTACGCTGAGACAAACGACTCCTCGCATTCAAGTCCAGGAACAGCTGTCAGATGGTTAAAAAGAAAAAAAAAATCACAACTTTTTCTCTTGTTTTTTATTTGCACTCAAATTTGAACGCTTGTAGATCAAGAGATGGACTGGGGGACAGAGCTGCTTTTTTTGGAGCACACAGTTCACGCCTAGGTTTATTCACGATCTATTTCCACCGTGCTTTGGGAATAGCAGGCAAGGAGACCCTCCGCAAATATTAGCTGCCCTCCCAGTGAGGCAACACAGTGAGGGGGCTAGCGAAAAAAAGTGGTGGTTTTCAAACTGCTTGTGAAGAGTACAGATTTTTGATGGCGATAAATGCGTCTTTTCTTAGTTCTTCAGAGCAGCTTTCTTTCAGGGCTCAGACTTCAAAATTGGCTGATACAGTACTTTGTACAGTCCCTGTGGGACTCCCTGTGGGAGTCCTCAGGTGGTAAGTTAAGTTGGAAGATCAGGAACTGTTCCATAAAATATAATTTTTTTCATGAGGTTTTTGCCTCCTACTGAATGTAGAACTGGGGCTGAACGAGGGAATTCATTTTTTGTTGGATTTTCAGTGAGTAGCTGAAAAGAGAGCCCTTTCATAGGGCTCTGGGTTTGGTGGCGGGGACTTGATCACAGGGTGAGGACTGCCCAGCTACCTGGCAGCCTCTTTAAAGCCTGTCTCCTCTCTGAAACACACAGTTCAAAGCAACCTGTGGCTCATGGAGAAGGTGTTAAGGTATCAAACGTGTCTCATTTTGGTGGAGATTGCTAAACCTTTTGGGCTCTTTCTTAGCTGGCTGCTAAGAAATCAGGCCAGAGATGCTTAATAGCTTCACGCCATTCGGAGAGTCGCACGCAGCGGAGGGGAAAAACGCAGTGCCCGTCTGCAGCTGCGGATGACACAGCTTTGAATCACCAGGGCTAATGGGATCCACTGACTAATTGGGTGTTTCCAGTAAGCAGCCACTTACCAAGGAGGTGAGGGAAGGGAAGGTGTCTGTCGCGAGCTCCCCGCAGATGCTGTGGAATTTGGCCCGGGATAAGGCAGGGCAGTTGCACAGAGCCCGTCTCGTGTCTGGCAGTCCGGAGCTTGGGTATTAAAACAAAGACTGGAAAGGAAATGGTGATCTGGTTTGAAAACAAAACACGATAAGGCATTGCAAGGAAAGACTGGAGGGGAAACTAGAGCTCAGAGGACTGTTCTCAAATATCTGAAATCAAATTCCTAGGAAAGGGACAAAAATAAAGAGCAGGGTGAGGGAGCTCTGAGAGCTGTTGCGGCCCTGGTGTGGATGAGGGAAGGGAGGCTGGGGTCAGGTTTTGAGCTGCCCGCTGCAGCCAGTTGTGGAGTCATCCCCTCTCCCCATGTGAGCATCCCCCTTGGATCGCAGCCCCTTCCCAGACAGTTTCTGTGCTCCAGCAACCCTGGCAAGCCCTCCATGACTCACAGCTTTGGGGAATTGCTTTGCCCTCTTGAGCAGAGAGGAAGATTCGCTGCAGGCAGCCCCCGATTCCCGCGGGCGCCGTTGCTGGCTCGGGATGCCGTCCCGGAGCGGCTGGCCGGTGAGGGCTGGTGCCAGCAACGGGAAGGGCCAATGGCCGGCAGCCTCCCACGGGGGAAGAGTTTTCACACAGAAATGTCACCGCTGGGTCTTTCAGGAGAGAGAGATGGCTCCCTGCAGAATTCAAGAGGAAAACGTGAAAGTATTCCCTCCCGCCTCCAATAATAAACTTGAAATGGCCAAAGGAAGGAGTACTTGGCGCTTGCAAAAATGTTTGGCTTATTGAAAAACCCCGGAGACAACAGCACTTCACTGGTTTGTGTAGAGGCTCTGCACTGGTAAAGGGCTTGCCAGCTTTTATGCACTGCCCCACCAATCTAAATTAATTTGAGATCTTTGGGACTGACTCCAAAGGTGATAAAGTCGGTCAGCTTTCATTTCCTCTCATTCTTTGATCTCTCTCCTGAGGCTGCTTTCAATGGAACATAATGAATTGATTTTATTGTTATTCTAGATGATGAGATGACACGGTCCCAGTGGAAATAGAAAAGAAATCATCAGTGTTTTTTTGTTCTTTTTTTTTTTTTTTCCCCCAAACAAGATTTCAGGAATTTTAATTTACTGCGACTGTGTTTTGGGGAGGCTGCGTTGCTCTCTGCTGATCTCTCTTCATTGATGTGGAAGCTGGTTCTTCTTTGTGAGGTGTCTATAGCTGGGTGGTACTGCAGCTGCTGTTGTGAGCCATCCCTCTACTCTTGAAAGAAAAATACATTTGTGTGTTTCTGTGACAGGCAAAATATATTTTTATTGAGAAAAGAATGTATTTGTGCACTGCCCATATACACCAAGTAATCGAATAAATAATTTTAACAAATCTTGATATGCATTTTTTCCATGCACCTTGTAGAAAATACATTACTTTTTCATATTTCATATTTTCATGTTTTAAGATTATTTAACAAGATCTACCTGTAGTCAGCTCTAAATCTTTGCCCCTGTGGACACTGGATATTGGTTGGATGACTTTGGCACTAAAGCACAGCTTTAACCAGTGTCACTAGGCTGAATCTTCTGAGATTGTCAGTGACATTAAAGAGACTGTTTCACAGCCAAGGTAAAGAGAGATTTACAGGCAGAGATTTACAGGACTGGTCTCTTTTGAATCAGAGTTGGCATCTTTACTGGCGATTTAGTAAGGAAGAGTTTAACTGTTCCTGCCTGTAAGACAGGATCTCTTTGAGCACACGGAAATGTCTCCTCCCAGTTTTCTGACCTCCCAAGAGAAAAGAAATGCCTTAAACTTACCTTACATTTCTCTGAAATGTGCCTGCGTTATGGCAGTATATTCAGTAATACCTTTGATTAGTTAACTCACCAACAAGTATCCTCTAGTGTTTTGGTGATATACTGAGTGATAAGGAAAACAGTGAGCCTGAAGACTTGCGGAGGTTTTGTGTTTGTTTTTTTTTTTCTTTTTAATGTGGTGGTAGTCTGAGGTTTTATAAATGCTGAGGCTGGTGAAAAAAACCAGCCCTACCGAAAAGCCCCTTCTCCTAAACCAAAACAGTTTCTTTGTCCATCCGGTGCCTAGTTCCACACTCCTGTTATCTGTCCTAATATAAGCTCAGGTATTTGCAGTAATGGTTACTCCGAGATTGTCTACACAAGGAGCGATAAATGAGGGGATTAGTCAATTCATAAATAATTGCTTAAATGATTTAAGTATTTAATACGTATTGAATTATTTAAATGGTTAGGGATTATGTAACCTGCTCCTCCCACCGCTTTGCTCTGTGGTAGAAGGTTTAATGTAGGTTTCTTACTCCCATGTACGTGCCCAAGCTAATTCTTCACCTGGTAAAGGCTCATATCCTTAACCAGCAGCAAGCTTTACAGCCTTCCTCTGCCTTCACTTCCTTATGGATGCTTTCGGTAAGTCTCTGGATGTCTATGTGCAAAGGAACGTACTCCATCCTAAAAGGAAATCAAGCAGCATCGCCCTTGGGAAGGCCTAAATGGAGCCGCGAAGGAACTGGTGTGAAGCACCTCATATGTTATTAAATGCATACCTAGGTGGGGCCTTCCTATGTTACGAATCTCCCGGTACTGCAGGCAACTGTCCTTTCACAAACTGACTGTGCCCCATCTTAGAACTAATTTCATGTTTTATCCCCTTTCTGTTGAGAGGCTGTTCCAGAGTCTCCCAGTGTCCGGCTTTCTTATAATCACCAGTTTGAATATATCCAAGCCTGAATTACACCGAAACCCAATTTACATCTTCGTCCTAACAATGCCTTTCACCCTCAATAACTCTGTTCCTTGCATGGTGCTTTCAGGGATATGTACAGAGAGGAAAAATAACTTTTCTTCTAAATTCAACTCTTCATGTCTTCCATTATCTTAGCCTGATTTTGTACTTCAGTACCTCTTCGAGGTCAAGTTAATGTCTCTTGGGCACGGATGACCGTGTTAGATGTGCAAACATCAGTTTTATACTCATCAGAAAACAAAAAAATCCCCATCCACATCAAATGTAGGAACTACCAGGAGTGGAATAGAGAAGATAACATCTTTATGCCACTGTTTAAACCTGTGACTTGACCATGCCTTGAACGCTCAGTGCAGTCCCTCGCTCCTTAGCTTAAAAAGGGTGTATTGAAACTGAGAATAGGGCAGCTGGGATGATCAGGGATATGGACAGACTGAATACATGGGGCCTGTTCAGCCTGGAAGAGAGGCCACTTGGGAAGATATGATAGACATTTACAAAATTTGGGAAGGGATTGATGCGGATTGACTGTTCCTTGTTTCATCCCGCACAAGAATTAGGGGCCACACGATGAAATTACTAGGAACTAGATTCAAAACAAAAAAAAGGGGGTGATTCTTCATGTGATAAGCAGTAAACGTGAGGAAGTGCTTGCTGAAGGACACAGTGGATTCAAGGAATTTACACTGGCTCAAGGGCAGGTTGAGAATCATTTGGAAGAAAAATCCATTGTGGGTTGCTTAATAGTCAAACCACAGCTAGCAAAGGAAATCCCCTGAGCTGAAAATGTTTCGAGGCTGTGAGAGTATCAGGGGGAAGTCTTACATGTGCTTGTCCTATTCTTATTCTTCCTGTTCTTACTCTGGCCACAGCTGAAGAAAGGGTAATGGGCTAGGAAGACCCTGGTCTGAGCTAGCATGGCCATTTGTACATTA
This sequence comes from Chroicocephalus ridibundus, assembly GCF_963924245.1. Taxonomy (NCBI): domain Eukaryota; kingdom Metazoa; phylum Chordata; class Aves; order Charadriiformes; family Laridae; genus Chroicocephalus; species Chroicocephalus ridibundus. Next base: position 31,615,650 of record NC_086284.1, on the reverse strand, counting down.
TTACCATTCCATGTTGCACCACTGCTTTATGCCATGACAACAATTACCTGTCTCCTCTGGAAATACCTTGACTGACATATCCTAAGATCACATTTGCTTTTTCTCATAGTTGCATCACTTGGTAGCTTAAGTCATCCTATAATTAACTAATGCTCCCTGCTTCTTCTCCTTCTCAGTCATCCCCAGTTAATGAGCTCTCAGCTTATGGTAGCAGTTCTCACTATTACTCCATGAATATATGATCTTGTGTTAAGTAGCTTTGAATTTCATCCCATTTTTGTGTCTCCAGTTACCTTGCTCCTCCAGCTCTTGGCTTTGCAAGCCTCCCCTAGAAAAATGGGACCTGTCTCCTTTATGGTATGAGAAATATCAGCAGCCCACTCGCTTTATATATCAAGGTCACTTGCAAAAACATTAAAGAAGATGGGGCCAAGGATCCCTCAGTAATTCTATTAGTAGCTTCTATACAGACTGATACTTCCCCTTTTGTCAGAACTCTGCTGTCTCTTCTTCACCTACTTCCTTCTCACTTCAAAGTTCTGCTATTTGGGCCCTGATTTTGCACAACCTGTGCATGTGGAGGACCTTCTGGGCTGGGCAGGTAGCTTAACCCCACTCTACTGAAATCACCTGCAGTCTCCCCATGTCTTTGACTTCAGTGCTGGTGGTGATGGGCCAGCATTAATTTTGCAAAAAAAATGCCACTCAGGTCTTTTTGGAAAGAGCAGATCTACTTTCATAGCCAAATATTTGGTTTCTGTCATGAAAAACATGGAAAACTACATTAGATTCAAATTATGGTGTTTGCTTCTCTCCCATTTAGAAAAATGACACAGTGGCACTTATAACCTTTGGTTAAAACTTCATTTGCTTCTGAACTACATTTGCCTACGCAACATTTATTGGCGGGCTGTGGTTAAAGCCAGAAGGCTTTGCTATCTCATTGCTACGTCTGCATGTAATATGGGGCAAATTACAGGGATGCTGCTATATTCCTGCAAGTTAAGAGACATTTTTAAGGAGAACACATGACCCTTAAAAAAGGGTGAGTAGAACTTGATTATTTTGCAGATGAAGGTGATGACAGCACTTGTGAAGATGTCAACCCCAGGGACTGAAGTTCATTTTGGATTGGAGTTGCGGAAGTATCTAGCACCTGAAGGTGCACTTGGGTGTTGGAGATGATGTTTCCAGGGATGTGATTTCATGGAGAAGGGAAACCTCTTGTGCTTGGATACCCATTTTCTTCCTTCTAGCCTTTTTTGGTACTTCTCTATGTTGTGAGAGACATTTGAAATTGTCTAATAGGTCTGTGCATATGTCCTATGCTGTTATTTCTGTGCACACAGAGTACTGCTGCTTGGGCACTGGCACTTTAGGGGTTTGTGTCAGAGGAACGTGGCAGTGTAGGCACTTCCAGATGCTAATTCAGGTTTTTCCGGATGCTCATTTCCATGTGCCTCTCCTGCAGGGTTGCTCCTAGCTAAATTGCAGCCCATCTTTAAGGCTTGGTTGCTTAATCTACAAAACAGGACCAAGAAGTCTCAATAGAAAGAAGGCAGTTGATGTCACTCTTCATCTCAGCAGAATGCTCCCCGTTTCTTGAAAAGTAGCTCTTTAAAAGAAGAAAGTTTGGCAGACGTGGGGTTGAGCCAGGTGCTCACTCCCCAAAACCCTATTTACAGGAACTAGCCAAAAAAAAATTGACTTTCTATAGAGTTGCCAAGAGAAGTAACATGGGGCAGGACAAGTGCTGTAGTCAGAGCGCAAATAGAATTCTTTAAGATTTCATCATGTGTCAGCTGCTTTTTTGGCAGGACCGTGTAACATAATTGTAGCTTTAAAAAGTGAGCTCAGTGGAAGTGTGGTTAAGGAGGTGAATGTTCCAGAAACGCTGTTTGCATGCAGGAGCAGAGCTGCAGGATGGCTGCCCTCCCAGCCAGCCCCTCGCTGCCTTGCCTCCGCTGCTCGCTGTATGGACTCAACAGCGTGGCTCCAGGGAAAACTAAATTACTTGGAACTTATCAAAAGGTTGCTCGGTTACTTAATCATTGTAATGGCTCACTAGTAATTTCCTCCAACCTGTGGTATGCGTGTTTGCGTTTTACAGAGACTCGAACAATGATATTCACATTGATTATGATTGGATAGACTTTCCATTGGCAGAAACTGACAGAACGCCACAGGTCTTAGGATGTACACCTTCAAGTAGCAGTGCAGGGTCTATAGTTTAAACCATCTGCCTGCAGAGAAAGGCAATTTTTCTACTGTCTACGTTCAGTAATTAATTGCCCTGCGGCTGTTCATTGATTGAATACAAACCCATCCCTTTGAGAACACTTGCATTTAATTTGCAGGAGTGTAATAGAAACTGTTTAGTTACAGTATCTGTCATTGCTGATGTGCATGGCAAGGACTGTAATTTTACTGTCCCCAGTTTAAAAACAACTGTTTGGAGCATTTAGTGCTTGTGACACTGATTTCTAAATAACTTTAGAAGCAGCATTTCTTCCTCTCATGTCATCTGGTCAAGGGTAATTTACAATTATGCTTTCAGTGAGTGAATGAGAAGGAGTTATGTTTTCCTCCTCTCCTGACGGCAATGTCTTTTCCTCATTGCTAAAGGAAGTTCCAGCATGGTGGCGATGTCTCTGTGAAGCGTTACAATCCCTCAGCTAATACTTAGCACTTTTCTCATGCTTTTGTGTTTGTAGATTTCCAAAGAGGGTAAATATTTTCACCTCTGTAAATGAGGCCGACAGAGACCTAGTCAAGTGAAGTGATTTGTGCTGGAAAGAAAACACACTCTTCCGATGTTTATGCCCTTGCCATCACCTCCAGCTTATTGTGAATCACAGCTCAACCCCTTCTAAGTGAATTGAAGTGGATGGAGCTCAGCACCTTGTCTTCTGAGGTCCTTTATTCTTAGCTATGGTGAAACAACCTCTAATGGAAACAAGCTTTGCAAGCAGGCGCAAACTAAGTCTTATATGTAAGGTAAAATGTAAGGTTTACACATCAAGACAACTAGGACGTAAATGGGGAACTTCAGAACATGCCTGTCAACATGCTTGATCTGTAATCAGAGAAACAATGGCCACACGTGCACTGCCCTGGTTAAGGTGTTCCTAAAGGCTGCCCCAGTGCCTCTTCTCTCCTCTCCCTCCTGGCGTGGATGGCTCTGATAGACACCTTCTGAGTCCCCATGGCAGCTGCTCTGGTGATGTCTGCTGAGTCATCAGAGGACCTGGGTGGGTGTAGGATCATGCTGCTTGTGACGGGTAATTCCTCCTATTAGATTTTATAAATATATATATATATGTTATTTTCTGATGCAGCTCAGGGGCTGGGATCCTGCTTGTCTGTGGTGGTGTGCTGTGTGGATTTTTGCCCTGTAGCCCTTCAGCATTTCCTTTTATCTAGCACAGTTCCCTCTTCCCTCTGTACCCACTGTGACACATGGGTAACCTCTCTGCAACCCCACAGTGGCTGTAAAGGGCCTTCTCAAAACTGCAATCCTATGTTTATCTCTTCCAGATGAAGAAGAGGGTATGGGATTTCTCGCAGGGCTATGTGACTCCCATAGATGATGGGCTGCCGTGGCATGGTCTGAGGAGCTGACTAAGGGTCTGACACCAGACAGTTGTGTCTCATGAGAAACACTCTAAAAGGGTCTGTAGGGGTAAGACCAAAGGAAGGCGGGCAGTTCTCCCCAGCAGGCTCAGAGTGGGCACCTAAGGATGAGGATACAAAGGACAAGTGCACACTTCGATGGGAAGGTTTTCCCGACTTCCACAGCTATCTGCCGAGGCACTTCCTCGGCTGGGAGGGTAGGAAGTCGCCTTGTACTTAGTAGCTGTCAATAGATCATTTCTTTTTCCTAAGCTCTCAAAGTTTTCACAAGTTTTGTGAACTTGTTCTGTTGCTTTTTAAACTGCTTAGCATCCACAGTAGTGAGTTGTGAGGAGCACAGCTGAACTCTGTGTGTATATGTAGTGTTTCTCTTTGTTTTTTTTTTTTTTAATCTGCCATCTGTTAATTCCGTAAAATGCTCCATAGTTCTTTGCATATGAGAGGAAAAATGAAGAAAAGTTCCCTGCTTTCTCCATACCATTCAGGATTTGATACAAGTCATTATATAGGATGACAAATTCCCCCTCCATCCCTGCTCTTCTGGACTGAAGTGTTCTTGTCTCCTTGGCCATTGTTTATACAGAAGTTGCTTGGGTTTTTTTGCCTTTATATCAGACCTTCACTCTACCCTTTCCGATTCTGCTGTATACTTTTTGAGATGGAAGGGCAAAAATATGCTGCAGTATTCAGGATGTAGCTACACCATGATCATGTCTTGTCCATGCTACAGGTATTTTGCATAGGCCTGAAGGCATGGGGATGCTGGGCTACAAGATGTTTGTGCAACTGTACACACTATTCCACACAGCTTTGTGTGGTCTCTGTTGGCTCTCTCTCTCTGTTGGCAATGCCTGTGTGAGGGTAGATGTTACCAGACAGCACAGATAAGAGAACTGTGCTTGCAAACTTTCCACTTGGAGCAGCATGGGACATGCTCACTTAGTAGGCTGAGGAGTCTCCATAGACTGGGTAAGTGGGTGGTGGCCAGGGAACGAGACCCAGAGGGTTCTGCCGGAGGTATCATAACAGGAAAGTGCAGCCCAGCCACAGTTACCTTCTTGCTCTGAGCAATCGCGTTTGATATCATCAGCAGTCTGTAAATCACTGCAGGTGCTGCTCCTTTGCTTCCATTTAATCTGTTGGCTAAGACAGATGAAAACTGTGCTTCCAAGTAGATAAAAAGATTTAGTCCTCTCCACTGATCATGGTGTAATGAAGCCGAATACTTTGCTGTCCCTGAGTGAAATATACCGCCCATTGATGTGCCCCTCTATAGAACAACTTCCGTATTCTTTCAACTAGTTAGAAGAGCCTGCTGGGTTTACTTTTCTTTTGGAAAAGACAGGATAAGAGGAAGAAAATATCTCATGCCCATGTACAATGCTGCCAGCTCATCTCGCTAGCTTGGATTTTGATTAGTAAAACAGACATTACTGTGCTTTGCAGCCCTGTCCTTGGAGATGGGGACCTGACCCACTGTGCCTTGATCTCATTAAAACACCATTTTCAAAAATACTTGTAGTAATAACACAAATTAGGCACACCATCTTTCTGCAAAGCATAATATTAACTGGGGAAAAAAAGATTAGTGATTGAAAGGAAAGAATGAGCTCTGGTGTGAATCAGCTGAAACTATTCAAGGGCATTGTAAGAATTATTGTTTCAGATTAGGTCTATGGCAAATAGTTGTCAACACTGGGATCATTAATGCCTATTGGACCTATGCAGCAAGAGGCCTGTGTATGCAGAAGACAGCATGCCCTTCACGTTTCCTAGTTATGCAAAGGAACTATTCTATAGAAAGCTTCATTTAATCAAGATTTTATTTGATAGAATATTTCTGATTACATAGCAGAGCCCATTTGGTGGAAAATCTGCATAGTTTCAAGTACGGAAAAATGTACATCTGTATGCATTCACCAGAGAATAGCTCCTGGCTGACACTGTTAAAATTGATTCTGCTGGTGTATTCCCTTAATGAGAAAGTCTTGGATCACAGGAGTGGGTAGCATGAGCTCTTGGCCAATTCAGATGGGTGCTGGGCCTGGCTTCAGGTCTGGTGGATTACAGCCCTTTTCTGTTTCTTTGTTTGTTGATCTGTAAAATGGGACAAATACAATTCTGTGCAGTAGAGAGTTAGTGCTGTTGCTCATATCAGCAGGAAATGACTTTTTTCTTGACAGTTAAGTCCACCCAGCTGAGGCTGTTCTTGGGGGATTCTCACAGAGCTGCTACGGTGAGCAGCTGGTGGAAAGCTTCCCTCAGCCCCGGGATCTCTGCGTTCCACTCGCCTGGGACATGCAAAGGTTGGTCATGCAAAGGCACTTCAAGAGTTGCTTCCAGCAGCACTGGAAACAGACCCATCCATCCTTCCGTCACTGCAAGGAGTGGGGTTTTGTGTGTGCGTAGCTTCAATTGCACTCTGCCTGCCCAAAACAACATGATACTTCTTTTTCCTACTGTCACATGAGTTCTCTAGACATATATTTTTCCTTACAAATACAACATGGCTAAAGAGCTTCTCTCACTAACACAAACCTTGAAAGTCAAAGCGGTAACTAGGAATAAGTCACTGGGAGCTGCTCTTTATTTTTCACCCCAGATGACACCTGCAGACCATGCCCTTCCTGGGTAAGAGGCAGGAAGTCTTCGTAACCCAGCACACCAGCTACAAGCTCGTCTGTTCTGCACACTATTAGTGGTGACTTTCCTAAAAACACGTTGTATGGTTGTTTTGTACGGAGACGGTGGGGAGGGTCTGGCTGTAGGCTGCAAACAGCAGCCATGCGATGGGTTTGTCTACAGTGGTGAGGTTTGTGCTGGTGAGGTTAGCAGTCTTGCAACCTCACCTCTAAGTTACGAAAGGTTTTGTACAGTAACTTGTCGTATGAGTTTGTGCCGGAGCTGATATTCACACAGATAGTGTACCACACGTAGAAGCAGGTCCTTCACCAGACATACTTCTTTTGTAACAGCCTCATCTCTACTGCTTTTCCCAAGCATGGGATTGGCCTCTCCAAGCAGCTTTGTTTCAGCATCATGCCTTTCTCTGACTAGATCTTTTAATTTGGCAGCATCAAACAGCTGCGGCCTTAATGGGGCCATTTTCTAATTTTCTCTTATAGCTGCATCTCTTTTTGCTCCCGACAGCAGCAAAGGTGCTGCCTTCCTGTGTTTCACCTGATAGAAGTGTCTTATTTGTATGCTCAAGAGATGCAGACCCTCAACAGCTCATGGAAATACATCTTTTAAGTGCCCCGTGTGATGATTCTCGCAATGCCCTGTGCAGGAATTTCTGTTTCTGGGTGGCAGATGACCAAGGTGGCAAAATTTGCTACCACAGGCTGCTGTCATGCCCCCATTGCCTACAACCCTGAGGCATCCGCTGGCAATTTGATGGGCTGGAGAACAGAACTGGGACCTGGGATCTGCACTAGGCTTCCTCTCTTTTTGTTATTTCACAGGGATACAAAGCAGGAATAATTTCTCGGGGCGGGGTGGGGGGGGGGCAGTGAGCCCAGTGCTGTCAGGGCTGCAGGACCACAGATGGCTCTGGCAGAAACTTTTTGGCCGGTGCAGTCTCTCTCAGCAGGCTCTTGTGTCAGGTGCAGATGCTGGACCACTCTGTTGTGAAGAGGTTGCTCCCACAGCCCCTCCCAGCCCCGCGGTTTGTGGTTTCTCAGGTCTGCTGGCAGCGAGGGGAGGAAATGCACTTGCTGCTCAGCCTGCCTCCCCGGAGCTTGCAGACCTGGTCTTCAGACGTGAAAAACGTGCGTGCTCCAGACAGCACATTAGGGGCTGGGTCCTCCAAAAGTGGCCAAAGGACCTCCCCAGGCCTTTGTGGCTGCTCCTGCTCACTCAAGGGCTGTATTTCAGCTCCTTTGAGCTCTCTTTTAGCAGCATAGCTGTTTTTCAGAAACACGTCAGTGGGAGTTCATGGTGGTAAAAGGAGAGCTTGTCTTTCCAGTAGCTGCCCTTTGTGAGATGAGCCTGTTTTTGTCTTGCAGGGAGGGCTGGGAAGTGTGGCACAGACCATCCTGGCAGCTAGCAGCATTTGCTCCTAAACTCCTAGGATGCAATGTCAGGAGAGACAAAGGCGTGATCCTGACGGCAGGATAGTCTCACGCTCCACTGCCCAGATGCTGGAGAATCTGGGTTTACAATACATTTATCCTCTCCCTTTCCAGCTCCTTGAAGTTATCTGGAAAGCTTACTGCAGCTGGGGAGCCTTTTGCTTTGCCTGTGGGGTTGCTGTGTGTTGGGGACCAGCAGTAGCCAAGGGGTCCTGGACATCCCAGGGATACAGGGTTGTGCGTTGTGTACTGTCAGGACACAGGGCTGCTTGCAGGTAGGGCTTTTCTTCATGTGACCATGGCCTTCCACAGGTCCACGAGCACCACATTTGGGCTCAGGCCCCTGGTTTTACAAGTGGATGAGAGTTCTCTTTCACCTGTCCCTAGCAATGACCCCGTCTCTGAGGAAAATCTGTAACGTGCAGGTAAATTTCAGCATATGGAGTATGGTGAAGGTATAGTTTCACCAACAGTCATTGGGTACCAAAAGGACACGTTCATCTACTTTTCAATTTTTATATGACATCGGTGTCCAGCATCAGACTTCAAAGATCAAGGAAGGGTAGTGGACAGGACGGGACGTCTATTACGTTGCCTGTCCCAATCATACTGAGGAAATCTGCCCCTTTTGTAACAAGTGGTGCCTTTAATCTCCCCTGGCAGAAGAATCTGGTCATTAATTTTTATCTCCTCCACATGGAAACTGTGTGAGCAGTGCAGGGCCTGGGAAAAAAATGGGTCTTCAAACCGGCCGCTCTCATGTCAGCAAAGAGAGGTGGTGTCACAAATCAGAGGCAATAAAGGTTGGTTTCCTAAAAACTGCTTATTTGAGGGACGGACTGAGATCTTCCTCTGAGCTGGGAACAAACACCTGCAGCCGATGAGATGGAAAAAAGGGAGGAGGCAGGTCATTTGACTAACACAGTATTTTGTACTGAGCGGATTGCTTCCACGGGGGTACTATTTGCCATGATCACTAGGCTTTACCATACTCTTACTGTAGGAATGAATGGGTATGTTTATGCTAAGATGCTTAGCATATTCTAGCAGCTCTTTATAAAGATCATTATCTATAATTAGGTAAGTGTGCGTAACTGTTATTGCTCTTGTGCTAAAAATTGCTGCAAATGGAGCTGAGGAGGGAGAGGATTATAATTTAGACATCAGATAATTGGACTTAATTTGCTTAAGAGAACTACTAGTTGTGGCCACTTGAAACAGTAGGTCTTAAGCTCAGGAATAAAATGCTTTTCTGAAAGTATTTAGTCTTGCTGTTCATATCTGTGTCAATATTTCCACTAGAGATAAGTGGTTTTGTGACTGAAACTCAGCATGTGAAAATGTCAGCCAGTGCACTGCTGAACATAATGGCCCTGATTTTGCCTTTTCTCACAGACGTCTGAAATTAGAAACAGGCTGCCATTTCCTAAACTTTAGTCAGTTCTGCTGAACTATGGTGAAGTTCATTGGTCCCTTTCACACCGATCAGATTTCCAGGCTGGGTTTAGAAGTGCATTTGCTGCTCCTGTGGTCATAAGTGTGGATTCGGATGTGGCTAATAAAGGTACCTATGAACTTAGTGCCTGTTCCCTAAACGCTGAACATCACTTCTAGCCTGTCCGTAGGCCTAGATTTCACCAACTGTTTTGTGAAAGGCTGTGATGCCTTCTCTTGCTTTCAGAAAGGAATTGCCAAGTGAATGTAACCATCCAGAGTATCGCCTCCTGCATTGCATTGGTACCCAGCTGCCCTTATGTTTCCTGAACCTGCTCTGGGACCAGCACTGTTCCTGCACGGGGTGGCTACCACAAATGCAGATTGCTAATGTTACAACGTGTGCAATGGAGAGCGCTCAGGACTACATGGACTGTGGTTTGGGCTTCAGTGCAGCTCAAACTTGTCATAGACATCTGCATGAGGATGAATTTTGCCCTTACTCTTTGTATCCCAGGTCTTTAGCCTGTCAAATGCCTTTTTGAGGATCCTGATATACTTCTCGCTTCCAGAAAGAATGGACCCAGCTCACGTGCTTTCAAAGCAATTGTTTTTAAATGCCTGTACTGCATTCTCAGTTTTGTCATTGAAAATTTATCTGGTTCTTTTCTGCTTTCTGTTTTATTTTGGCAAGTCTGGAGTTGGAATTTGGCTGCTTGTCTTAGTTGATATGTGAAATATATAAAAAATCAGCCATGCTGCTTATATAGAGCTGACAGTGCGTAATATTTGGGGCTTAGTGTTATCCTCCAGGTGTGAGTCAGTGCTGACTAAGTAGTTGTTCACTTTCTTGGGTTCCTGTGGTGGAGCCTAACCGCTGGAGCATGTGGGCAGTACGGGCTGATGGGGTCCATGGACAGGCCAGCGGTAGATACCAGTGATCCCTAGGGATGCTGGTCTGCTGCAGGCTGAATCCTCTGCAAGCCTTGCAGCAAGGGCACACTCCTAATGCCAGGATGAGTGAGAAATCCTGTGAACATGAACTCAGAGTTTTCATGGGAGATTATCCCAAGGCAGTGGCCTATATGGACCAAAGCTCTGTCACTGGATAAGCAGGCAAGGCATGGCATGAAAGCCACGGATACAGGAGAACAGTACTTGCCATGGTGCCTTTCCCGCCATTACCACAATTATGTGTGAGGCCTTGAATCTAAAGGTATTTCGACAAAGTTATCTTGGTGTCTTGAATATCATGACTACTGAACCCAGAAAATTAAATTCTAAGCACGCATGCAGGATAGGTGCTGAGCTGGCTCCAGTCATGGGGCAGATGGGCTCCAGTCAAACCTTAAGCATGTGCTCAGAGTGTGTCTTGGCGAAGGCTTCTTGTCCAGCAGGCAGGAAGAACAGAACCCTGGCAGTCAAAAGCATTCTCCCTCAGGTTCAAATCCTTCTCTTCAATCTAAGTAACAAGGTGAACCGTTGTTTGTGGAGAATTACGGGGTGAGGCTTTCTTACTCTGGCCTGTTGAACTCTGTACAAATGAGGAGGATCTGATCCTCGATCTCATATATCTCAGATGAAAGCCCTGTTGAGCAGATTATAGAGCCAATCACCAATTGGTATGGAATAAGGGAAGAAGAAATGAAATAACTCTAGCTAAAAGCCCACCCCAGAATGCCTGAAAGTTTAAGAGGACATATGTTTAATCTGCTCCAGCTCAGGTAGAACAATCTCCTACAGATCACCAGGTAAGTGACCAAGGAGATTTATGTGCAAAGATAGTTTTTAAAATACTGCCTTCTGAGAAAATTATACAAAAGTCTTCTGAGAATATATTTATATATACTGCATGCATGTTCTTGCTAGCTCTCCCCCTGCCAGCCCCCAATAAGTTTTGAATCCATTATCTAATTTCAGTCAAATTCAGCAAATGGAAAGAAGTCTCAAAGATACCAGATTTCTTCAATGGGTCTTTAAACTGTATAGCCTGGAGACCATGCGTGGCTCCTAGAGACATTTGTTTGCTCCACAAGAACAGGCTGATAGGCTTAGGTGGAAGTCATGAGAGAGCAGCCAGACAGCCAGTGAGCGTGTGAGTGCTAACTGTCCCGCAGACACGCACTGCTGATCCATTTAGCCTCTTAGGCTATGTCTGTCCTGCTGTTACTGTGTTCCTGTTTTATCTTCTTGACTTCCACAAAAAACATCCTGGATGTGAAGTAATATACATGCAGTATGGGTGGCAAGGGGACCAAGATGCAGGAGTAAGCGTGGGACCTGAGCTATTAGATAATGGAAACAACTTTAAGCACCGTCTCTTTTAAGTTAGCAACAGCACAAAGCAGTGAATCCCAACTTGGCTGGTTTCCAGGACCTCTTTCTTTAGACAACCATGTTCCTTGGGCATCACATGCGCTTGGGGATGAGGATTCCACCAGAGAGTGGGGCGCTGTGGGGTCAGGCATTGCAAAAATAAGCAGTGAATATCTGAAGTGAATGGTAGGATGAAGGATGTGAACACAAAAATTTAATCTAGAAAAGATGCTGCATGCTTTTTTTTTTTTTTTTTTTTTTTTTTTTTTTCCCAGCAATGATTTCGTAATGAGTCTTAACGCCTTGATTAGGTGTGGCTGTGGCAGGGAATGCTTCATCAGCCAGCCTGAGCTATGGCAGCCTAGCAGAGAATTGACTGAAGACATACGATAACTGTCTATTCCAGAACGACTGTGGGTTGCCATCACCTAGGGAGAAGGGAGATACAACTGAGTATCCATCTGCAATAGTCATTGGTGGCTTATTGGCTTGATTATTCTCCTTGGATATGTATTCACTCAACAGATCACAGCAACCCCAAAGAGATTAATTACGTGTATTTTTAAATTCCCTAAGTGCACATTTGCATAACTAGCATTTTTAAATATTCATAAATACATATTTGCTTGATAGATTGTAGCGGCATCATTTGCAGCTTCAAAAGGGACCTTTACTTAATCAAACCAGAAATGTTAATCATTTCTTGAGGCTCAGACATATGATCAGCATATTGTGGCACAATAAATACATTGAGCATCAGCTGGGGCACGGTAATTGAGTGCATGTTCCTACCCTATGGCACATGGGAGGAAATCTGACCCAGCTTAACCCCCTATCACTGTGGTTTAGCCGAGCCCTCTTTGCATTTACTACAGACAGAAAGCAGACTCATACATAACTGCCATGGATCAGCTCATCTGGGTTAAGTGGATCCTATATCCTTGCTATCTCCTCTTTCCCAGTGACAAAAGCCTTGCAGGCATGCCACTGTGGGCATTCCTGGACAGGGTTTGTGTCCGCATGGCACTCCGCACCCTCAGCCTCACAGGGTATGTCCACAGTGTTAAATAGAAAAGGCCAGGAAAGAAGCCTGAGCACTGAAGCCATGATTGACCCTACTGCTTGACTCATTCCTTGTATCTCTTTAGAACTCCTTCAATGATCTGTCTCCAAGACACAGACTTGGTAGAGTCCCAGGAACAGCTCACAGTGCCCACTGGGAAGGCACCAGCTGTGTGTGCCTTCACCCTACACAGTCACGCAGTGCTGTCTCAGAGGGCTTTGTATCCTCAAGCATGCCCACATACCTTCTTGCCACCCTGGGTATATGCAACGTGGACTCTCAGTGCCATAACACTATGCCCCTGGGGTGGAGCCAAGTCACAGAATCACAGAATGGTAGGGGTTGGAAGGGACCTCTGGAGATCATCTAGTCCAACCCCCCTGCCAGAGCAGGGTCACCTAGAGCAGGTTGCCCAGGAACGCATCCAGGCGGGTTTTGAATGTCTCCAGAGACGGAGACTCCACCACCTCTCTGGGCAGCCTGTGCCAGTGCTCTGCAACCCTCAGGGTAAAGAAGTTCCTCCTCATGTTTAGGTGGAACTTCCTATGTTCAAGTTTGTGCCCATTACCTCTTGTCCTGTCCCTGGGCACCACTGAAAAGATCCTGGCCCCGTCCTCCTGACACCCACCCTTTAAGTATTTATCAGCATTCATAAGATCCCCCTTCCTCACCACTTCGGATATTTTGAATTAAGAAAAGCATGAGAAATAATAATAGTGTTGTAGGGGACCATGGTGACAGAGATCCAGGGTCATGTGCTGTGTGGTACAGACGTAACCTGTCTGCCATCGAGGGGTTAGTCCCGAAGCATCATGAGCATGGGCTGGTCTGCGCATCCCTCCGCTGCAGTATAGACAGTATAGCAGTATAGACAGAGCTCCTGAAGCCGATAGCAGCTGAGGGGTTTTGTATCTCAGACACTGACTGATGTGCAGTTCCCCGTTCCCCACTTGGCCTGGCTGTATGCTTATTTAATTCTGGTTGCAGGGAAATCGTCCTGGTTGTCTTCAACTCAACAGAAAGGGGAGTGCAATTTTTATTCACGCAAGCAGATCGTGACCAGGTGTTAGAACCAGAAGGACTTCCCCCCCCCCCCGCCTTTTCCTTTGCTGTGTGAAGAGTCTTTGCAGTATCAAAGCAGGAAACCTCAAAACAGGGTGACAAGGAAGTTAACTCCTTCTGGGCCTGCCTGCGAGGTGGTGAGTCAGAGGTGAAGGGTGGTCCCTCGACAAGCAACCGAAAAGAAAAAAAGACAGATGACAGCTGTCCCCACCAGCTGAGTTTTGAGCTCAAGTTCAGGAAGAGAGGAGCATGAATTCGTAACACAGAAGAAATGCCAAAGTTTGCACTCACACGTAACAGCTCCTGACTGGGAAGTGCGGGAAGTGGGGCCCTGAGAAAGGATTAAGAAGTGCCACTCGTGACATGGGTCTGGTGGGAGCGGGGTGCGGGGGGAAGACAGAGGGACAGTGGTTTTGGGGGAGGGAAGGAATAACCCAGAAAGAAGGAAGGAGGATGATTCACATGCGTCAGCATCCCTGACCTCACAAAGAGGGTCTCTGGTGTCTGGGCTGTTGGTCCCATACCCACGGGTGCATTTTGGGGGCAGTAGTGGCTGGGTGCCACCACAGTAGATGTGGGTATCATACTACTAGATGCCACACATCTACTGTGGTGGCACTGGAGGAGCTGCCACTCGTGGGGTGTTTGCCTGGGAGGAGGAAGGCCATGAAGGGGGAACCCGTGACCTGAGCTTGTGCGTGATCCCTCCTCACCAGACCACATCCCTGTAACCCCGTTCTGCTGAGTCAGTGTGGGACACGTGCATTTTAGTTTTCTGCTGGGTGATATTGCATAAACTGTGACATCTACACCAAATCAGATCCTCCCCGCCTTGGCGAGTGGGAAGTGAGTCTTTGAAAGCAAAGGCTGTTTGGCAGATTGCTCAAAAGCCAACCTTATGTCCCAGTGCTTGCATTTTGAAGCACTTCATAGCATCACATCTTAGCAGAAGTGATCTCCTGACTCGAACTCTCCAGGCCAAATTCATCTGGGGGCCCAAGTATTTTCATGGCTCAGTAATTAATAGTTGAATTTTTTGTTGAGAAGTTATTGTGATTTGGTCCATTGCAACTAGAAGTCAAAATGCAATTACAACTATATAATTTTATTTAAAAATGCATATTCCTTTGTGACTGGATACCAGCCCCCTGCTCGTTAGAGCATCCCCTGTAGCCAGTCATTTGTTTTGGAAACACACAAATTCCAGCCAATCATAACAGCAGTTTGATCACTGAGAAATAAATAAACTTTTTATAGTAGCTGAAAGCCAATCTTAGTTGGTATCTCTGAATACATTTTTTTCAGGAACCTGCTAGCCTTTTGAACCTCACAGCGGAGAATGATGGAAAATCCCGAGGCATCATCAAAGTCTCTGTCATTTGTATTTCATTGCCGACAGTTCCTTTTTAGAAGGATAAAGCCACCTCTATTTTTAATTGGAGCTGTAAAGAAAACCTACCCCTGCAGTTCTGGATGAGTCAAGATTGTGATGGCGATGAATGATTAATAGTAATTCCTGCTTCAGTGGTACTGAAATAAGCACCTTACATCAAACAGGGAAAGCGGTCTCACATGGACCAAGCTTATCTGACCTGCCTTCAGAGAGGAGCGAAGGGAGAAGGGAATACTGAAGTGGATTTTTGCTCTGTACAGGTTTGGTATCTGCAGGAGAGGAATCTGGAGGCTGAGAGTTTCCGGACCCGTTAATTAATCTTTGAGTTTCCACTGACTGGCTTCCATTTGGATGTACCTTTTATAATTCGGATGTGGCTGAACTCATAGGGGACCACAGAGCTCTGACCCACCTCAAAGTGCCAAACCTGCAGGTGGGCTGGTTTTTACCAAGGATTTAGGACAATAATTTAATCTAGATTGTTCAGCATACCCTTTCAGGAAATTGTGACTTTTTTGCCACTCTAAACTCTCCTAAATTCCTGCCTGAAGAGATTTATTTTTTTCATTAGCAAGTAGTCATGGCGCAAGATGAAAGTATGCATACTTATTCTTTCTAAAACGAGTTATTAACTAGCCCTTATTAGGATAAGGAACTGGCTCTGGATGACTTCAAGGTGGGAAGGAAAAACAGAGACAACTTCAGTTGTTTCTTTTTCTTCTTTTCCCAGCTCTTAGTGCCAGGGCAATTTTTGCTGTTCAATACATGGAAGACAGACCAATTGACAGCTCTAGGCTTATAATCTTTAGTTATATTTTCAATCAATAAAATTTAATATCCCAGTCTAACCATAATTTTGAAGTCTGTTTATCGTTGAGAAATATGATCTCATGACAACGTATGGGTTGGTAATACAAAGCTTTTCTTAATTACTAGTCATGTCCAAACTAAGATTAAATAATTCTTCTTCCTAATGTTTTCCTTCTTACAGACTCAATGGTTTGGGCAAAATAACATCTGTGGAGAGGTGAGGACCCCCTTCTTTTCCTGCGTTCACACCTGGTTGCTATTCCTTTTTGTGCCTGAATGCGGTGGCTGGGATGGGATGAGGGATGGAGACGGTGGGTAAGGTACTCCAGACCCATGGGGCCGGGGTGCTCAGCTACGTGCTCGCTCCCCAACCGGGCAGGGGCTGCTTCAAGGCCAGGCTGCTCAGCTGCGGCAGCAGAGCCCACTCGCCTGGGGAACGGCTCTCCTACACCCTGGGGCTCCATGCATCCCTTGGGCATGCCAGCAGCTGCTCCCTTTGCAGCCCCCTGCGAGGTATAACACCAGCGCCACTGCAGCCTGAAAGATCAGCCTTGGTCTGGGGATGATGAGAAAGAGGTGGTCTAACATGCAACCGAAAAACTATAGGCTGCACCATACCGACCCTGTGATTGCTTGTCCTCGGTAGCCCGGAAAGGTTGAGTTTAAAGGATTAGGGGGTGCTGCCACAGCCTCTCTGGGAGACAGCCTCAGCGCTGCAAAATGAAGGGGTCTAACAGGGAGCCTTGACTGCAGCCAACCATAAACCTTTTTTAATGATCGTGTCTGCAATGTGGGAGCGTTACCAAAATGCTGACTAAGTTCCTGCTGCCAGAAAATAAGAGGTTTGATCTAAAACCTGGGGTGCACTATTTGGGGACAGCCTTGGCTTCAGTTTTTTAGCCCTTGGTGAAGAATCCGCAGGGAAAGTCACATGGAGACGTTCCTATGTGCACAAACACACAGAGCCAGAAAGTAGACCGTTAGCTAGGTATTCAGTTTTGCGCTAGGACCTGCCCTATTGACGTGTCCTGATCACAGCTACAGAAATTAACTGATCTCCCAGCCTGCCAAGATGGTGACTATATAGCCAAAACCAGACAGAGCTCCTCTGAATGCCCCACGCCTTTGCGGTTACAGCTGTTTTGTAGGAGAAGTGGTCTGAAATGCCCTCAGGCAGGAGGAGGGCTTGCCCAGGGGTTCTTGTGTCCCCAGGGAGTACTCTGGTGGGGAGGCTCTTGCATCACCCTTCTCCAACTCAGTCTTGAGGAGACAGGATTGCCATGTTGTCCAAGTCCTGAAGAATCTCAAAGGGGTGAAAAGCCCTTTCTGTACTCTGGATTCAAGCTCTAATCTTTCTTAGTGGTTATTTCTTAGAACACTTTACAGGCCTCCCCAGTCTTTCATAGGCTTCTGTGTCCCTCAGTTGCCACCCTACATTGCCCAAGGTGTTATATGTGCCTAGCTAAGATCCCCTGTTTGAATCCCACCGTGCAACAAGCCGTGATTGCATCCTATATAATTTTGGACACTTAAAGGAAACATCTAATTTATGAGCCTTGGTGCTCTGAACTTCCCATGTCAACATTGGTGTACGAGTGAGACCTCTGAAGGCAACGCAAGTCCTGGGTGGTCTGGAAATAGCTGTCTCCCTCCGCTGACCAATGAGGTCATCAAAGGTGAAGAGGCACTTCAGTTATGTGCCTGAGTTAGAGGGGGTGAATCCAGGCACAAGCCCCCTGGGAAGTCTGGTGTGGGGCAACTGAAAACCACTGCAGTATTCAGCTGCTCTCACATCTGGCTTGCTTCGTGTGCCATCCAGGTCTTTCTTGGGGTCATAGAACTTTCCTGTACATCATACTCTCCCTGCATGTGCTTAAGCCTTCACACAAGCACAGGGCTGATTTTCTTGCCAGATAATAGAAGCAAAAAAAGTAGGTGGCTCAGCAGGATCTCTCAGCCATCATTTGGATGAGGACCAAGTGAGTGCTAGGATCTGAATAGAATAAAATTTTAATGGAGGGCTTGTGATTGAGACTTGGAATTTCTGTTTGTTTTGGTTTTTTTTCTTTTTTTTTTCTTCTTTTTCTTTTTAACTCTCATTATCTGGTTTCCATGGAAAGGAGGAGAACAGCTTCAATATTTTTCTTACAAAAGTTAATGAAGGAATAAGATGCATCTCTGTCTCTTTCAAGTCAGGAATCTCAGGCAGGGAAAATTGAATTAGACAAAATGGATTGAGTTATTGGTTTCTCCTGGCCTCCATTTTCCTTCATGAAATGTGCGCACCAAGTAAGAGCTGCTGGTCAGGACACCATTGGAAATGCCTTTTCTTTTGCGCCATTAAACAACTAAATAACTCTATTTTTTTTTGCATTAGAACAGCCATGCACAAAATAAGCATGCATTCACGAGGCTGCCTGTCACTAAAGTGATTTGATTGTGTTGCAGGCAGTGCCAGTTTAAATTACAAACTCAGTAGGCCTTCTTGGAAGCTTCTTCTTTTTGCTCATTGGCAAAGGAACTTGGAATACATATTTGGCCTAATCCAGTCTAATCTGATCTGTTTCACAACGCCATCTGGATCTCATCAGGGGCTGGATGCTTTCAGTATTTGATCCAGGCATTTTTTTTCCCCCCCTTAATGGCTATTCTTTAAGAATTAAATATTTTGGAGAAGTGTTGGTCCCAGTTCATTCCTATTCATTGTGTGGAAGATATCCAGGAGCAGCCACTGAGATATTTATTGCCTCTAAGGAGCCAATAGCTAATTGAATCTGAATCGGTTGCTATCAGTTGTTGTCTTGGGAGTGGCTCAAAAACATTTCTGTATCTTTCAAGGATGGCATATTCCTGACCAAATGTTAGGCCCAAGTAAGCACCTGGTGGATTTGGATGACAGCGCAGCATTATCTCAAAGCATTTCTCAGTGACTGATATGTCTTCCAGTAGATGATCCTACATACTGGGAAGAAAAACTTTCTAATGATAAGGATAGTTATGGTCTGGCATGGGCTGCCTAGGGAGATGATGAAATCTCCATCACTGGAGGTTTTTAAGAACAGGTTAGACAAGCAGCTGCCAAGAATGGTTGATGTATAGTCAATTCTGCCTTTGGGCACCACTAGATGACCTCCTGAAAGCCCTTTGAGTATTTTGATCACCGAGCTTCAAGCTGAACAATGAATCAATAAACAAGAATCCACAAACAATTGGAACAAGTTTTTTGCTTGTGTAAGGGTTAAAAGTACAAATAGAATAAAAAGTACACTTTGTATATGATATTTCATAAAAAACCCCACCCTGAATCATCAGAGAAAGAGGCATCTACAAAGATACATACCTAGGAAGTTAGATGCAAACGTGGAGAACCCTCATTCCACAAAGAAAAAATTGCCTTATTACTGTGTAGAAATTTCATTTTTAGGGCATTAATCAAACCATATATCATGACAACCATCACAAACATTGCAGAACAGCAATCCTCAGTCAGGTTTTCCTTTTTCCTCTCCTTAACATAGATTTCAATAATTTAAAAAATTAAGTAATTATTGAATTTATTTCAATTCAGTAATAATTCAATTGGACAATAACTTCCATTTCAATAATTTGTCCTCCTTCCTCTTACTCCCTCTCCAGTCCCCATCTTCCCAGATACATAACCTCTACTCTGCCTTCTTAACCTCCCCTCCAAACTTTCTACATTTCCCTGAGTGTAGCAGTCGGTAGTATCTGCTCACACTGCTTTCTCTCCCTGCAGCGATCCTTGAATTCCTGTTCTGGCAAATCCCTTCGTGGGCCTGGCCCCAGATCCCACAGGAAGGTAGGAGATGGGACTGGTCCATGGGCTGGCTGCAGCATCCGCACCATGCTTGCCTCCGGCTCCTCATGGCTCAGCTAATGCTTATGATCCCCAGGGGGTTGTCAGGGAGAGGAAAAAAGGGGTGGGAGGTGGGGTCTGGATAGTCTGCTCTTCTTTCCTCTCCTTCTCCATTATGAGGACCACTGAACTAGAGAATCCTTCACTGTGGTGGTTGTTTCACTTTGACATCCTTGGCTTTCTGTACAGAATGCATAATCCCTTTTTATTTTTTACTTCTGTTTAAGTTGGAGGCACTTAAAATATTTCTCACAGCATGTCGGTGACCCTCTTTTTATTTTATTGGAAAAGCATTTCTATAGCCTGACAATGTCATCTGTGTTGCCCTGATTTATCAGGTTCTTTCCTCAGCTCTTACCCAGTTTTTATTCAGACCTCCCATTGACTCACTGAAATGAATGATGTGAGGTAACACTCTGTTTTTTCTTTCTTATCCTTTTTATGTACTTTTATACCTTTGAGGACTGATTGTACAATGAAACTGCTCTGATTAGGCCAGGCCTAACTGACTACACAAATCTCAGAACTGTGTAACAGCAGGTCCAATGGGACTTTAGCTAATTAGTGACTAAAGAGATGTCAGGGTTTAGCGTGAAGTGGATAACGCATCTTAATAAATGGAACTGAAGTGTAATGCAGAAGAAACGTTGTTGCACCACTGAAAAAATATTTTAGGTGCTACCCTCTTATTTCAGGAGTATCAAGAGGTAAGACAAGAGGTAATACCACACGTACTCAGTGGCTTATGAGCAGGGTGCTCTGTTCCTGGCTTTGTAGTAGACCGGTGGCCACTAATTATAAACTGCACTTTGTCTCGTGAATCTTCATAATCAGTTCATTTGTGTACCAGCATTTTGATGTCATTCATCCGGTACAAATACAATTCTTAATACTGTAAGAAAGATTTAGATGAGAAGCATCTTGGATATTAAAGAGGAAACTGGTCTTCTTTTTATATGACAGAAATTTGAAGTTCAGCATTAGCAAAAATATGGATGTGTTTGTACTAAGTTTTATATCCTGCACAACTCGTCGTAATCAATATGGTAACAGGGGTAAGAGGTGATAGATTTTTATACAATCTGTTGCTCTTGTAAACAAATGAACCAGTAATGCAATTTGCAAAGGCCATTAAAATGAAATCAAGTGCTTTTATAGGTTATGGTAATTATTACTTTTAATTAGCAAGCAGAGCTGGGCCATATTTAAGGCTTAGATCAATTGGATTACTTCCTCCAGCTCATCTTCCATATTAAGTACCAGGTCCTAAGAATCAGTTGTATCTTAAACCCATCCCTATAGTTTGAAATAAATCTGCCAGGGCCTGTTAGGTTTCTTGCTGCCTTTCGTACGTTTTAAACGTAAGGCTTTCCTGGGGCGTGCAAAGCTTTGGCACAAAGAAAATCTACTGAACCCTGCTAAGGGGATGCTTTGGGGTACCAGTAAAGACCTATGGGACTGAGGACTGTAGTAAAAGATCAAGATGGAAAAAAGAACATTAAGAAGCGGAGGGGTAACGAAACTGAAGATTTAGACAGGAGGCAAAGACAGAAAGTTGATTTCAAGGACAGAAGAAGTAAACAAGGAATGCATTGTGCAAGGCTTGTGTGTGAATCAATGGATAGAGACAGGAAAGCTGGTTCTGTAGGCTGGGTCTGTGCCCTGCCACACAGTTCTTAGAGCTAATTAGGTCAGGTACCTAATATTTCTGTCCCCCAGTTTTCTAACTATAAAACATGGATGATAAAACCCTTGCTAACTCACCAGGATATTTCATGACTCATTTGCGCTATTTAGAAACAGGGTGTGGAAGAAGGGGCACCAGTGTGGCAGGAAGAAGGGAAGAAATAACCAAAACTAAACAGAGAGAAAAAAGAGAGGATGAAGCTTCTGGAAGCCTGAATTAAGCCAGACCAGGGGAAATCTGGCTGGTTCGGCACCCTCATTATGGATTTTTCCTCCAAAGATATTCCACATGCTCAATGTGGCTGCCTTGCAGGGACAGCTGCTTTGCAGGGAGAGGGAGGATGGGAAAGTCAGGACACTCGGCAGTTCAGCTTTTGCTTTACAATACACCGAAGTCTTGTTGAAAGCGGGGATACTTAAGAGAGTCTCAAGGCTGTGGCTCTACCTCAAGGATCTTATGGATTTAGCTATTTGCAGCACTAAACCCTTGTTTCTTTTCACCAAGAGCAACCACTGCAAGTTACCGCTGTTGTTCCCCTCTTCCAACCCCCCTGGCTTCCCTTTCAGCTGACACTGAAGATTAGCTTCAAGCTCTAAGCTTGTAAAGTCTTTGAGGAAAAGCCTTAATGAGTATCTGATCCTTTTAAACTCTGATCTAATTACTGTTAGAGCAATGTTTCTATTTTGGATGCCACAAACAGATCAAGTTTGCGTGCTTGAAGGCAGCGCTATTCAGTGGACAAGAAGCAAACCCCACCCTGTAGGTTAAATAAATTTTCCTACATAAATAAAAAACATGAATAGCACGTATGTAAAGCAGCTGGCATTATTTCAGAAGAAGTTTGGGAGCTGATCCTGGGGAACTACAGGAATACAGAAAGATTTTTTTTCCCCCTTGCTATGTGTTTACTGGTCGGATGGTAGCAGAGGAGATTTGAGGCCACAGTGATTTAATCTACAGAGGGTATCGGTAGGGAAGAAGGGCAAAGAGGGCTAAAAACCACAGAACCAGCCATGAAGAGTGCTCTGGAGTGCACAGAATTATTACCCGGAGCTCTGGGTAAAACCTCGTAGGCTCTAACTCAGTCATAACAAAGAAAGACGGGGCTGGGACCAACAAGCCAACACTTTCACTTTATCTATTGTCGCTTCAGTGTTTTGTGTGCTTTATCATGTTTTTTTTACCCCCTCAGAGTAAGCCACTGTTGGGATCTGACTGTGTCAGCTCCAGACAGTGTATGTATGAAGACTGGCTCCCCGCTGTTCTTGTCACATGCGCTGGGCAGCTTTGCCCATCGCAGAGCACGCGTGTGCATGTACCTGTACAGGGAGTGCTGGCAGAGAAGAGCCATCTGAGCTGCAGACATGGACATGGTCAATTCACAGTCTTTGCCTGAATCGCCCCCACGCTTTCTGCAAGAGATAGAAGGACGCTGCCTGCTTTCCTGGCTGTAAAACTGTCAGTCATTGCATGGATCCCTGTGCTGCTGTTTGGCTTGGCTGGCAGCCTTCGGAGTGTGAAATGCTACCACGGGCAAGCCAGGTGTGAAGTGAATTTACCATGTTCTGCTTAATGGGGTGTTACTGTAACTTCAAACTCTTGTGGTGACCACTTCTAGGTTAACACACTTCAGTAACTAACCAAAACACAAACATTAAGCAGGAGAAATGTTAAAATGCTATTATGAGCCATGGTTTTGTCCAATTAGCAGACTCTGCTTTAGGCTTGACTCAAGTGGCTTGTCTATATAAGGATGTATTAGTCATTTTCTTTTTTTATTTTTTTTGACCATAAAAACAACAGATGTGATGCTCTGTGGTCAGCATAGACAAGAATGATTCATAGTTAGGCATATTTAAACCTCCACTAGAAAACTACCCATCTGAGACCCTCTCCACCTCTTCGCCCTCGTTCAGACAACCAGAGCCAAAAGCACCTCTCACATGATACATCTCAAAATTCATCAGCGATTCTCTCCATATGTCTTAGTTTTGAGGTGTCCAGGAGCCATCAGCTGCTCCTGCCTACTCTCTTGGGACTGCATGGACTTTAGCAGCACTAGGATAGCGATAAAAAGAAATTCTTGTGCTGCGATGATGCGGGTGAGCAAAGGAGCTGTTATGGTTGAGCAAGGGTCAGCTCTCATATGGTAAATTGGTCTTGTGTAAGGTGGCAGTTTTGGCGGCAGTATCTATTCTATAGCCATCTCAGGAGCACTTTGGGGAGGAATTCTTTCAGCTGAGGATGTGGGAGAGGCATGGGCTCGGAAAGTAAGGAAAAGGGGCTATGGACATGGAGTATGGAAGAGGTCAGCAGTCAGTGCTCCTTCTGTGAAGTAATTGTGGGAGGAAGCGGGCAGCAGGAATCGAGAGACTGGGGCTGCATGTGGACTGGTAGGGGTTTGGGAAATGAGAGAAGCAGAAATCCTATTATGCATGGGCCAGGGGTGGTCCTGGCTTGAGGAGCTGGCAGTTGAAGGGTTGTAAGAAGAGAGCTTCCACCAGAATAGGCAGGAGAGAGGAAAAGGCTGTTATCCCATAAGTGTTTTGGTGGCAACATTGAGGCTGCTTGGCTACCCCCAATCCATAGCTAGATCTATGTGGAATTGCCTGGAGCCCCAGAGAAAATGCTCTGACCAGGCTGAGATGTGTCTGCACACCACCAGGTGCTCTACAAGGAGCTTGGTCTTGCCTGTGAAGCAGGACTGGAAAGCTGGGGGTGTATGTACTGTTGCCCTCTTCTTAGTACTGCTGGCAGGTCTGTTCTCCTGCCACTTCAGTAGTAGCTGGCTATCTGGTGGTCTCCGAGACCTGCACTTCCAAGGAGTGGCCTGCTAAGGACTCTGCTGAATGGTGGCTCATGGCTGAAGGTGACATCTCCGGAGGAAACTAAACTGTTGATCTGAGTCTCACTGAGGAAAGAAAAACAATAAGTAAGAGATACATCAGTGTTTAAAATATGTGGAAAACAAAGCACAATTGAATTCAGTGTAGGTAAAAATAAGCCAGTCCTCTAGAGGTGATGTAAGGTCTCCTCCCACAGAAAGGAGAAACTGGTGGAGCAGTAAGCTTGAAAAACTAGGATGGGGGACAGGTAATGGAGATGAGACAGCCCTGACGAGCCTTGTCTAACAACTGATCAGACATGAGATTAAGTACTGTAATATGGAGCACAAACAAGACAGGCCAATGAACTTTTCAGCTGAAGAGTCAGAAGCAGTAAATCACAAAGGAGGAAAGCCCTGGTTTCGCACTCTTGGCTTCTGGTGTAGAATAAACTGAACCCATCCTGTGTACAGTACAAATGTACATGCACACAAAGCATGTGACAAGAACTCCGAGGCTGCAAAATTCAGCTCTTCCAAGTTAGACCAAGAGTGAAGGTTCTTTCTGGATTTTTTAACTTAATCATAATTTCCTATGTCTATCTCCTGGCACAGTTTTAACTTCCTGGCGGTGGGATCAGAAGCACTGCTTATTTCAGTGGACAGGATCAACACATCCTCCTGCCTTATCCTGTGCCAAATCTGGCTGCCTGTTCCAATCCTTTTTTCCATGTCCAGCCAACTTCATTCTCTCATCTTCAGCTCTCCTATCTCAAGTTCCAGTTTCCTCATGCAGCAGGTCTTCCAATGGCTTCCCACTGCAAACTCCCCAGTTGGTTTTGACCAGAACCAGTCAGTCCTGCTTGGCACTGTAGCACTTTCACTTTGTCACCAGTTTCTCTTTGCTGCTGAGTTCTTCCCTTTCGTCATTCCCTATTTTCACCTGTGCTCCTGGTGATCTCTCCAGATAGCTCCACAGGCTGGTCTCCTTCTGGGGCTGCTTGTCTACTGTCAGTGTTTTGCCCAGTGTTAATCTGCTCAGTTAGGCCCAGCTCTCACATGCGACATGGCTCCTTGTCAAGTTGTCCATTGCCTTTCCCTCAGCCTTCCATTTAACAGTTAGTTGTGGGAAGTGAGGGGCTCTCCCCATCTCTTTCTCCAGTCTCAGGCTTTTTTGTCATTCTCTGGCTTCCACTTGTCCTTCCTATTTTTCTACACACAATTTCTGTCTCTCAACTGTGCTCATTCCAGTCATCAAGACATGGGAACATTTGATAAAGCCTTGCAAAGGAAAGGGCAGGACTTTTTGAAGTGCAGAAAACAATAGGTGAGGGAAAAAATCCGTCCCCCGCTTTGCTCAAGGGCAAGTTTCTCGTCAAGCACGGGTTCCAATGCTACTCAGATTCCCTGGATTCCTTGTGATCTGTACCCATCTGGGCAAGCTATAAGCAAAGGCCCAGGATCCTGGTATAGCGTGGAGTTCATGCAGAATGGCTACATGACATGAGCTCAGCCAAAGGGATGCACGTCTGTGTGTTTTGTTCTTGCAGAAACCAACCACGTCGGAGGCAGGGGGTATATGGTCAGTGAAGCATCACGTAGCATTGGAGTTGCTACTTTTGAAATGAAAAAGCCCAGCCAATTAGAATTCTATTCCTCCCGCCCCGCTACCCAGAGCCTCCCTCTGTGGGGAGAAGGCGGGGGTCATCTCTCCCCACTTGACCCCACAACCCTGTCGACCCTACTCCTGCCTCCCCTGCGGCCCTGCTGCTTTTGGACTGGCACAGCTGGTTGTCTGCTCGTCACCTGGAAAGGTCAGCTTTCACCTCTGTCTCTCTCTTTCCGTGTCTAGGTTGGGGGTCACATTATACCTTGTGGCAATTTTTGAGGGAAGAGCTGGGACAACTAATGATCCCAGGATAAGGCCTATGGCATTGCATCTATTTTGGTAGGCTGAGACCCAGTGCCAAGTCCCAGCACTGAAGATCTTCTCTATTTTTACATGTCTTCTTTCCAGTTGTTACTAAAGTAATTTGGGTATAAAACAGTATTCTTTTAAGATTGATAATTCAGTTGCTGTTCTTGTTTTTGATATTTTGAAAAAGAAAATTCATTGGGTCTTGCTGGAAGGGTGAACAACCACAATTTTGTCTTTGTTGACTGTAAAAGCTGAAAACTGGGATCAGAGGCACCTTTCATTTATTTTTAGATCTACAGGAGATAGTTTAATTAATCAGAAATGGTCATGATCATGTGAGAACCGTTTACTGTCTGAATCTATGCCAATAAAGAAGCAAGATGGCACTCAGCACCTTGAGTAAGCTCTCTAAATTGCTCTGAAAAGGTTTTGTAAGTGCCTGTCAGTCTTTATTGATTCCAGATACAAACTTAGCTAAAATCCCACTTTATCTGAATGTGGCCCTTCAAGCAGTATCCTGTCTGCCTTTTAAAGAGCCTTACATGAGCTTAGCTTAAACACCAGTTAAAAACTGTAAATTTAAGGGAGCTGAGACTTGAACAAGCTGCTTTTGCTATCCAGGGCTGCAGAGTTGTCTTTTTATCCAGGCAATTGAGATGTAGGGACTGTGTTTTCTAACTGGTACTTATAAAGTGCCTAATGGGGACACTGGGACTATTTATCTCCAAAGGCTTTGTGGGGAGCCAACCTAAACTTCTTCTCCTCCCCTGAGCTTTGCCTCTGAATCTGGAGTGCTAGATGCTATTTTAGGTAGTCTGAATATAGCCCTAAGCAAGTGTTTATTATATTAGCAGGTAGTAAATGGTGGGAATTAATAACGGTACTAAGTATGAGCTGCAGCTTTTATAAGCTTTCAAAAGTCCACTATTAGCGGAGCTTAAAAACATACTTAAAAATATGGAAATATGGCCGTAGTTTTCAGTCAGGCCTTTTGAGAGAGTGGGCAAAGAATGAAGACAAGGGCAGAGTGCTGGAGTTAGTGTAGCCTGAGAGATAAACAACAGGGCAGATGTATCAGATATTACCGGCTTGACAACCAGAATGTTTGCCAGGTATCAAGAATGATGAATATACAACAACCCAGTTAGGCTAATCATTTTTATTTATCAGGAAGAAAGCTTACTATGCTGTTGCATGTCAATAGGCTACTGATGTAACATAAAGTGAGTTTTGTTTTCATACATGGGTGGCGACATCTCCCGCGCTCCTCCAAAGAAGCAGCAACGTCAACAACAACAACAACAGGAGACAGCCGGAAGATGAAGCGAGCATCGATGCTGCAAATGATAGGAAGGTCTGAGCAGGTCTTCACGTCATGGACATCATTTCTACAGTGGCAGACAGGGGTGGGACACACAGGTGCCTGCCATGCAAGGCCACCCCCAGGAGCAGCCCTCTTCTCTCCTACTTGGGGTCCTCCACAACACAGACCTCTTGAGCCAGTCCTGGGGGCTGGTGGCTACGAGCTGAAAGCATGCCAGGAGCCATCCTTGTGGTGTAGGTACTTGAGTTTCTGTGCCTGGGAAAGTTCACTGTTATATAGGTGCAACCTACACATCACCATTTACAGGGCTGAGAAAGTCCCCAGGACAAAGGGAGCTCAGAGATCACCTCTCTCTTATATGGGACATCTATATGAACCAGACTTGGTCAGGTCTGAGGTTTTCCTTTGGGCCCCTCTCAGTGTTGACTTTTTCTTGCATTTGGACTGTCTAGGTCAATACTAGATTTTTAAACCCTTGAGAGCACCTATTTTTAGTTACTGAAGGAGACAGTTTTGATTTATTTTTAGGAAAAAAGCTAGTATTAGGATAGGCTTAAAGCTGTCTATCCAGATACTGTCCTTTGGCACTATTACAAACAGTAACTTTTGTTAGCCTTTCTGATGGCCCGTTAGCAAATGAACCGCTCCTTCACAGGCTAACATTGATTTGTTCAGTAGATAGAGATGATGGGACTGTTTCTTGAATTTCAGCTCAAAATGCAAGAGATTTCAGGAATTTCCATTTTAAAAAGTCAGTTTCAGTTCTGTTGGGCTTATTATTACTTTAATCTTACAATTTTTAGGACTAATAACCAGTATGGGTATTGATGTAATAGCAGTATAATCAGTAACAGTAGTAGCTTTATTGAAATATATTAATATTTTAAGTAACCTATTTTATTTTCAGAGCATCTGGAGGACCCAGATAGGTTGGGATCCCACTGCATGGGGCATTATTTAGACAAACAGCAAATTCTGATTTCTGCTCCAAAGTCTTGCCATCTTTGCTTAGGCTTTGTTTGGCAAAATCTATGAGCTTGTAACAAACTCCAATTATGATGTTTTTTTCTCAACTGGGGCAACATATTTATCTTAAAAAACATCTTACTTCATTGGAGGCAGGATAAGTGCCAAGTGGAGGACAAACCTCCAAGCTATTCCTTCTGTCAAGGATGGCAACTGGTAGCATTGATGGAGCCCTGGCAGATGTGTCTGTCACCTCTGGGGTGTGCTGGACCAGCATCGCCCACCTTTGCAGCTGGAGCTGCAGCAGAGCAGGGGGACCACAAGCTCTCATCTTTGCTGTCACACTGCTATGATGCCTCCACCTCCCTGAGATCCCCAGCAGCAGGAGAGGAGCCTGATTCTGTTCTCTGAAGTCATTTTCAGCTCCATCTGTTTCCAAGAGCTGCAGGTGAGGACTGGACATTACCTCTCCCTTTGCCTCCCCATTTTCTTCCTGGCCAATAACTTAACATTGAGAAATGCAGTTTTGAGCTGACACCAATATTCTGTAAATTAGTGGAACAGATGCGATGGAAAACTTTCCCTTGCGAGGCACACAAAATGATGGGAGGAGCAATGTGCCACTCTTCCTCTTGTAGCTGTGGTTATTGTTCCCTCTGCTTTCTCATGGGACCTGAATGTTCCTCCAGTTACCAGGCTGTTGAGAATTTTGGGATGGTTTCTTTCCAATTTCTCATGTTCAGGCTGTTCCACCTTTCACAGAATGATTAACTGAAACAGTGAAGGCTGCCTGGGTCTCTCCATCCTTGCTTAAATTCTCCGATACTCAGTCTGTAGGGTCCATCCCTGGGCCTCGTTTCCTCCCATGGAGCACTGAGCTGTTTCACAGCTAGAAGCATCTCTACCAGGGACTGAGGGAAACCTCTCCATAGCTCTCCCAGGACCCCATTGCAGCTCTCCCGCAGCGCATGTCCTGGCCCCAAACCCCAACACAACACCCAGATGCAGGTCACTCCATCTGTGTAGCATTTTGATTAGTTTCGTTAACTCCTTGCTGTTTAAAAACCGTCCATGAGTCTCATGATATTGACAAATGGTAGGTAAGCGCTCAGCCTGGTTTGCTGCCTGGTCTCTGCTCCATTTGTTTTGCCACATGCCATGAAGTAGTTACACTTAAGAGACAGTTGATCTAATAAAAGCATTGTCTATCGCTGTTTAAGTGGAGATTAAACAGAGGTGTATCTATCCCTTACTTAAGTAGAGTTGATCCCTTATTTATTGGATTAATACCAGATTCCCCCTTGAACGAAGAAATTTGAGGTGTGTCTGAGTGTTTTTGTTGGCAATCTGATCCCTTCTTCAGTCCCACCTCTGCAGTGTCCTGGTAGCCCAAGTCCCCTTACTGATGTCCTTTCTGAACTGCTTGTGTTGCTGTTTGGCACATTTATCGGTACAATGACTTGATTTCTTTAATTTGAGTTTTATGGGCTAGATTCACGCTGCTATTCCTAAAAGTGCATCTTCCTGAGATAAATTGTGGAAAATGATAGCAACGAAATGTCAAATTTAGAAGGAAGTGGGTGGAAACCTGAATTTTGTCACTTCAACTCACTGCTTCAGCTGGCACTAAACGGGAGTTTTCAGCTCCCCGCTCCCTCCCTCACCTCCTTCATGGCAGGAGAGTGTGACTGTGCCTAAATATGATGCTGTGACGGGGTCACGGTGAACTCCTCTTCCCGCGGTCCAGGTGGAACACGGTGTACGGAAGCGCTGTTGCACAAACATAAGCGCTTAGCGCTTGAAAAACGTTACACCCAGCTACGGTTACAGGGGAAGTGTTTCCATGATGCATTCCTGGTCTTCTGACATAGTTGCAACAATTTATATGCATGCTGAGGTTGAGGCGGGGGAATTTGGGGGAGCAGCAGGTGTTTTGGGGACCTCGCTAAACCCCTGCTCCCAGGGGATGCTGCGGCGTGGGGCTGCCCGTCCCTGAGCAGCGGGAGTCCGGTCCTCTAACCTCAGCGCCTGCTCTGGTTCCTCCTTGCTTGAGAAGAGTGTTTTGCTCTAAGGCAAAAGGTTTTTGTGTGCGGTTCGGAGAGAATGTGAAAGCCAATTTGGGAGCATTATATAAGCAGAAGCAGAGATATGCCAGGCCTTGTGGTTTGAGAAGAGGATGATGTGAGGAAAGGCTCAAAGCATACTGAAAACCGGTAAGCGCAGCCACGCCAAGTACGCGGACGCCCTGAACGAACCACTTGGCAAGCTGCCCTTCTACGGTTTGTGGTCCGGATGCAGGAGCCTGACTGGTGCCATTGGGTGGGGATTTCCAGCTCCCCGGGGGAGGTCTGGCGGGTATCCTCTCTGCAAGGCACTCATTCTGCATGCCATGAACTGAAACCTAACGTCCTCTGACTATTTAATCACAAGTCGTACCTTGGGGCCTCTTTAGCCAGCTCCTTCCGACACTGGTCCAGGGTGCCCACCCTTCTTCATTCCCTCCTGAATGGTATGTCTTGTTTCCCTCACCACCCAGGCAGGCTAAGCTAAGTGCCTCAGTCAATACTATAACTCAATTTCTGCCATACAGCCTTGACAGAGATGTAAGGGTCATGGTAACAACCCAGACCTCACGTCAAGGCACATCCTATGAACTAGACATGATTTCACTCCATGAATGCATGGAGAAGTCTGGTCTGACATGCTCTATCAGTTGTCCATCCTGCCCACTGCTAGTGGGTTCTCAGGTATGACATATACCTGGTTTTGGAGACTGGGTTTCAAAACAAAAGTAGACCTGTGGAAGGAAATTCAGAAAAAAGCCAAACCAGTGGTCAATGGTCTAGAAATCCTGTGCTGTGAAGAAAATTTGAATGGCAGGCATGATTTAAGGGAAAGAAAAGAGTATTGGAGAGTTGAAGGGATGATAATAGCCTTTGGATATCTGTAAGACTGATGCATAATGGAAGGAAGCCATCTGTTTTCCATGTCTGTGGTGGGGAAGATAGGTTGGGTTTAAACAGTGGCAAGGAATGTTGAGGTTAGATCACCAGTGGGGATAGTGAAATATTGCAGGAGGTTGTGTGGGGAAACCGTAGATTCCCAACTTTTGGTATAGGTTGGGCTCCCAGAAGTGTGCAGGCAAAGATGACCTTGCTTTGGAGAAACTTAGTGACTGACCTTGTGATGCTGTGTGAGAAAAATGGCCGATATGACACTGAGGGTAGTGTTTCATAAGCGTGGGAAGTGAACAGAAAGTGGACCAGGGTTGAGTGTCAAAACACAGGGGGCAGGTTCACATGCTCACATACAATAAGTGGTCCTTAAAAGTGTATCTATTTTGCTAGCTTTTCAAAGCCTTTTTCTTCATGTCATCTTTGCACTCTTAACAAGTTTTAGGAACATTACTGTGGCTTCTGTGAAAAAGGCATGTTGCAAGCCACTGTGTGCGAGTACTGAGCTGAACTTCCCCAAAATGTGGGTTGTGTGGACTCAGTGTTTCAGCTTACTCACATGTACTGAATCGGGGCCAAGAAAAAATCAGATGAAGACCCAGTGTGGGCAATTTTTTTTACCTTGTTTATGTAAGATTTGGCATAGTTGGCTGTAAAGTCCATCTCATTGTGAGAGCAGAATTTGTCTAATGGGAAGTAAGGGTAAAACACTTTAGAAGCCGTCATCTGAACTTTGAAGCTGAATGAAGTTTGTGAGTAATCGATGCTATGCTGTGTTTTATTAGTTGTGAACAGCAGTGTGAACAGCCCCACTATTACAGAAGTTGCTGGAGATGGTTCTCATAGCCATGTAGAATTTCTTCACCTGCCTCAAATGTTTTACCTTGATGTGGAGGGAGGTGAGGAATGAAAAAAACCCATCCAGACTCATCCATTTCCATGAGGAACACTGGAGAAATAAATATTATTTCATCAATATTAAAAAGCTCTGTTGCCTTTTCTCTGAGAACTTTCACCTCCCCCACACTGTGACATAGATTCAAAATTTGGCAGGATGATGGTCTTGCATTAGGGATGTACCTTTGTATCTGTGTGGAAATCTGCTGGTGATTGCACAACTCTCATCCCTTTACAAATAGCTGGCTCAGCGAGGCTTTGTGACTTATATCCATAAAGGCTTTGCTCCTTTCTATATGGTCATGCTGAGGGGAGCGACTGGATGAATGGGGATTCCCCCACAGTCTGACTGCTGCCTCCCATGCCACAGCCATGTCCAAACACGGACGTTGGGTGTAGTGATTTTACTTCTCTTGCAGTCTCAATGGTCTTGCAATGAGGGAGCAGGGGCAAGCTTTGGGAGAGCTGGGTGAGAGGGCTGGGTGGGGAAATTTGGGTTGGGTGAGCTGGATAGACAGTGGGAAGGGATTGAAGAGGAAAGGGGAGATTTAGGCTGAATCACCGCACGCCTGAAAAAAGCTAAGTTATGGTGGCTGAGGTTGGAAAAAGGTTTGGGAGCTAGAAGGGAAGGCAAATATGAGCTGTGTGTCTCCTTGCTTGAGGGGAGTGTGCTTTCTCTCTCTCAATTCCTTTGATCCATGAAAATAAATTCAATATAAATAAATACATTCCCTGAATATGTACACAGGAAATTAAGGAGCTAAAATAAATGCAGCTAAAACAAACACACACATACCCCACCACCACCACCATGAAGTGGGAGACACTTTTACTGTTTTCTTAAAGGACAATAATATTAATAATCAAAACTCGGTATTTATATAGCATTGTACTTGGAGAAGATGTATCAGAGCAGGGTAGGTATCATTATTGCTGTCCTGAAGATGAAACTGAAGTGGAGAAGCACCAAAGGTCACCAGGGATGGAATTAATCTCATATGACTATAGACCTTCACCTGAACTAGACACCTACGCTCTCTTAACAGGCAATGGAGAGCAATTGTACTTGTTAGGATTGACACACTTGACCTATTTTAGACACCTCCTTTAAGGTGAGGTGTATCTCACCTTAGAAAGGCTTGTTTCTCTGCAGTGCATACCAAGGGCAGCCCTCAGGTGACTATTTCAGCTGGAAACGTCTCCTCTGTGGACATTTAGAGTTAGGTGAAATAAATCCCATCCCTCAGTCAGGACCGGTGCCAAAAACACAGCAAAATATTGCCCTGAGCCTGGGCACCATGCTGGGTGGGATGACATGTGGCAGCCCCAACAGACCGTCTTTGCAGGAGGTGGCGGGTGCCTGTCCCCACGCCTGGCTGGAGGATGCCATTCAGGAGCAGGGGGGAACATGCGCCACATCAGGCTTTTCCCTGGGAGCACTTGAGGTCCAGGCATGCAGGTCCGCTCACCTGGCTTCCTTCTCCATCATTGTCTGTCTCGAGCTGCTGCTTGTCCACCATAAAACAACCAAAATCCCAGAACAATCCTGTACTTCTTCCCACAGCCACTTCTGGGTACAGATTGCCAGGCTGGCTTGCTCTCTCTTTCACTCCTGACCTTAGCTGGTACGGCATGCAAACTGAGGGTGTAGGAACCCTGGCATCAGCAACGCAGGCCGGGATGCTTCTCTCCAGGATGGCCCAAGCCTTTTATTTTTCAGTAAGAACCCTGTCTCTCGAAGCAATCACCTCTCGGGTAGGGGGTTGCATACACTGCGAAGTCCAATTCAGTGTAGGGGTTCAGAGGATGGTTCAAATACAATCGCATTGACCTCGTGCCCAATTCAGTAGAATGACTACACTGAGTTGAGACCATTCAGAAGAGTAGAATTTAGCTGTCTTGGTTCAAATGGCTTACAAATAATTTTCCAATCTACCAACTCTAGAAATACCATGTCTGGGGAACGGTGCTTGCTTTCCCTCTCTGTCCCTGTATGCATAAGGGGGGAAAGGGAAGTGGAGGCCAGTGTGCAGTCTTGCACTCCTTGTTATTCTTACATTTGTTTGATATTTTCCATTAATTCCTGTGTTTAGTGTTTCAGAGCCTTTGTTTTCCTTTCCTCTCTTTTGGGAGGCTGATGGGGAGGACTATGTTATTATTAGGTTTGGCATTACTTGATTAATTTTTTTCTTCTCTGCCTCTGTGTGATTGGGATTTGGTTTTTTCCTGCCTCTGCATTGTAAC